>NC_081368.1:50111399-50735566 GCF_030684315.1 Stegostoma tigrinum
TAGTTCAGGGAAGGAAATCTGCCTTCCTCACTTGCTGTGACTTACATGTGATTCCAGACGCACCAGAATGTGGCTGGCTTTCAGCTGCCCTCTGAAATTGCATGGCGAGCTACTCGGTTGAGTCAATCTCCATGAAGTCTCAACAAAGGAATGAAACCAGCCCACTATTTGGCATCAACCCAGAAAGTGGTCAAGACAGAAGAGACAACTGCAGAGCAGCCCTGTCAGCCCTGCAAAGTCCGCCTGACCCACTATCTTGGGGCTACAAAACTGGGAGAGCTATCTCACGGACTAACCAAGCAATGGCCTAACATTCTGACAGACAATGTCAGTACTCCATGTTGAACAACACTTGGAGAATGCAGAGAGTGGCAAGGGTGCAAAATATCCTCTGTGTGGGGGTGTTTCAATGTCCACCACCAAGAGTGGCTCAGCAGCATCATGACAGCTGCTAGACTGGGTCTGTGGCAGATGGTGAGGGAGCCAACAAGAGGGGAAAACATACTTGACCGCATCCCTACCAAGCTGCCAATCATCTGACTGTGTGACCATCACACAGTCCTTACAGAGACAAAGTCTCATCCTCGTATTGAGAATACCTTCCATCATGTTGTGACATTATCACCATGCTAAATTGGATAGATTTTGAGCAGATCTAACAACTCAAGACTGGGCATCCATGTGGTGCTGCGGGCCATCAGCAACAGACTTGTACTCCAGCACAATCTGCGACCTCATGGCCCAGCAGACCACCTGTTCAAGCATTACTACCACGCCAGGAATCAACCCTGGTTCCATGGAGACCACAACAGAACGTGCCAGCAGC
The DNA here is from genome assembly GCF_030684315.1 of Stegostoma tigrinum. NCBI lineage: Eukaryota > Metazoa > Chordata > Chondrichthyes > Orectolobiformes > Stegostomatidae > Stegostoma > Stegostoma tigrinum. The sequence continues at coordinate 50,112,226 of NC_081368.1, forward strand.
AGCACCATGCATACTTGAGAATGAGGTATAAACTTGGTGCAGCTTCCAATCAAGACTACTTTATACCAAACAGCATCTGATAAAGCTAAACAATCCCACAACCAATGGATCAGATCTAAGCCCTGCAGTTCTGTCACATCCAGTCATAAATGGTGGATGGGCAATTAAACAACTTACTGGAAAAGGGGGTTCCACAAATGCCCAATGATCCCCAAAATATCAGCACAAAAGACAAGAATGAAGCATTTTCAGCAATCTTCAGCCAGAAGCATCAAGCAGATGAGCCATCTTGGCCTCCCCTGGTGGTCCTCAGCATCACAGATGGCAGCCTTCAGTCAATTCAATTCACTCCATATGATATCAAGAAATAATTAGAGGCACTGGATAGCAGAAAAGCTATGGGGCCTGATAATATTCTGGCAACAGTACTCAAGAGTTGAGCTCCAGAACTTGCTGCTCCCCTAGCCAAGATCTTGCATTAAGTTATAACACTGGCATCTACCCGACAATGTGGAAAATTGCCCAGGTATGTCTCATACAAATAAACTAAACAAATCCAACCTTGCCAATTGCCATCCCATTAATCTCGATCATCAGTAAAGCGATGGAAGATATCAAGAGCTATCAAGCAGCATCTGCTCAGCAATAACCTGCTCACTGACGCGCCGAAGAAGGGTCACTTGTCCTGAAATATCTCTCTCCACAGATGCTGCCAGACTTGCCGAGTTTTTCCAGCAATGTCTGCTTGTGTTTTTGATTTCCAGCATCAGCAGTTCTTTGCTTTTCTTAAAATATTATACTTGGAATTGTGCAATGTGACAAAATTAATGACTTCAGAATAAAAGCAGTTGTAGTGAATACAATGATTGAATTCTATACTGAGTTTGAAAGAGAAAATGTTGCATTTAAGATTAGTATGTTAGACCTAAATAAGCACAACAGAATGGACAGGAAAGCTGAGCTAGCTGAAATTATCTAGCTTATTAGGTTAGAGGGTTGATCAATTGTGACGCAGTGGCAAGCATTTACGGTGATATTTCAGAATACTCAGAATAAATGGATTCCCACTAAAGAAATTAGGGCAAGTTTCAAGCTTAAGGAAAAAGCATACAACTGTGCAAAGATGAGTGGTAAGGTCAGCTGATTGATCAGTATTGGAAAAACAGCAGAAAAAGACTGAAAGGTTAATTAAGAGGAAGAAACTGATGTGAGTAAAAGCTAGCTGGGAGCATAAAAACAAATAGGAAAAGCTTCTGCACATATTTAAATAGGGAAAATGAAGAAAATAAAGTGAGTATTGATCCTGTAGAGAGCGCGAGAGAGCGAAGGAGAGAATGAGAGTTAATAGTAGATAATAAATTAAATGAACAAATATTTTGCTTTTATTTCACAACAGAGAATACAAAACAAAACGGTAACAGGTACAAATCAGGAGGTGGAAGGGAAGAGGAATTTTGTGAACTTACAATCACAAGTAATACTAACCAAAGACTGGAAAGTATTATTCCATCAGACTGGAAAGTATTAACTATATTGTGCCTCTATTCAAGGAGACAGGGCAGCAGAAAACAGGCAACTATATCTTGACTTCTCTTATGGGAAGGTATTCAAATCAATCATTTGTGATTATAGCTGCACACTTCAAAATTTCAAATAATTGGCAAGATTCAGCATGGCTTTGCTAAAGCAAAATCATGTTCTATCAATTTATTTAACTTATTTGAAGGAGTAACATGCTGCAAATAAGGAGGTGACATAGTGACATATACACTTAGATTTATAGAAGGCATCTGATAACACGTCATATTAAAAAGTTATTGTGAAAAAGCTCAGTGTAGGGGGTACCATAGCAGCATGGATAGAAGATTGGCCAACTGGCTTACAGAAAACTGAGAAAGCATAAAACATTCTTTGATTGGCTGTATGTCCCACAGAGATCTGTGTGCAACCTAGTAGATGAACTACAATGTTGGAAAATGTAAGGTTGTTAATTTTAGCCAGAAGAATTTAGAAGCATTGTATTACTGAAATGGAAAAAAGACTGTGGAATTCTAAGGTGCAGATAGATTTAAGTATTCTAGTGCATGAGTCACAAACATGCAAATACAGCACAATCAAGAAGGTCAATAGGATGCTATATTTTGAGAGGAATTGACCATAAGAGTATGGTCATTATGCTTCAGTTAAACAGTGTATTGATAGACCAATACATAGATAGTTTTGGTTTTCTTATTTAACAAAAGAACATTAATGCTTTGTAGCCTTACTGCAATGGTGCCTGGAATTAGTGGGTGGACTTATGAGGATAGATTGATGTGGAGATGCCAATGTTGAACTGAGATGGACAAGGTCAAAATAAAAAAAATCACATGACACCAGGTTATAGTCCAACAGGTTTGTTTTAAAATGCAAACTTTTGGAGCTCAGCTCCTTCCTCAAGCGTAGCGAATAAGACACAGAATTTAGAAGCAGAAAGGTAACAACCCTAAAACTGGAAAAGTAACAAGGTAGTAGGAACTGCTGATGCTGGAGAATCGGAGGTGTATCTTTCCGAAGAAGGAGCTGAACCGAAAAATCAGCTTTCCTGCTCCTCTGATGCTGCTTGGCCTGCTGTGTTCATCCAGCTCTACACCTTGTTGCCTAAGGTAACAAGGTAACTGGATAAGTTGGGCAGGCTAGGCTTATATTTGTTGGGGTTTAGAACTGTGGGGTGACCTGTTTGAAGTGGAAAGATCCTGAGCGCTCTTGACAAGGAGGACATGGAAAGGGTGTCCCTCTTGTGGGCTTGTTCAGAATGAAGAGGCACGGTTTGAAAATTATGGATTGTTGTTCTAGGACAGAGATGAGAAAAATCTATGAGGGTTTGAAATTATCTGTCTCAGAAAATGGTAAAAAGCGGGGGGTGGTCACTAAATCTTCTTAAGGCATAAGTAGATGGATTCTTAAATAAAAACAGAAATTGCTGGAGAAACCCAGCAGGTCTGGGAAAAACTGTGGAGAAACAAAATTAACGTTTCAAGGCCATTGACTCCTCAGACTCACATGTTAAATCCATTACTTTCTCTCCACAGATGCCACCAGACCTGCTTAGTTTTTCCAGCACTTAATGCTTTTAGTTGGGATCTCCAACTTTCACAATATTTTGTTTAGAATACAGATTCGCTTAGCAAGGAAAGCAAATGTTAAATCGGGAATAAATAAGAATGTGAAATTTGAAATGCCAAAGATCAGTCATAATCTCATTGAATGGTAGAGCAAGCTTGAGGGCCCAAATGACCTACTTAAACTGTCAGTCACATGTTCGTAATCTAAAAGCATGGAAGGCCAAGCAATTACAAGCACAAAGTTAATTACAGACAGTTAACGGACAGCAAGTTTTATGTTAGATAGATACACAAGAACGTTAGGCCTTTCGCTGGCTTCTTCAACAGTAACTGCAATGAAAAAGAGTCAAAGCATTTTGCAGCTTAAGTGGTTCCAGAGTATGGTGCAAATTGCTCAAGCCTTAGTTTCCTCAACTAGATCATTTGCTGACACTGATCCCACTTTAAATCTGTAACTGAGTTATGACTGAGTTAAAATTGTCTCCAAATTCCTTCTTCTCTCAATTTCCTGCTGATAGAAATTGATATAAAAGAACTATATTCAGCTACATTAGCAAGGCACCATTTGGTAGTTCATCCTTTATTCCTTTCCTCCACCAAAAATGAAGAACAATTTTAGTCTCCATACCAAAGGTTCATATGCAATATTCTGAACCTCTCCATGCATAATATATTACTCTTTATTTTCACTTGTGAGATTGACAATTGCTGATTAAACGGTTAACATTTTATTTGTATTTCACAATAAGTCAGTGCCTGTTGGCTTCAGTAAAAGCTTCAAAGGACACAAACATCACAATGCAAATCCAACGCTTTCAACAATGGCAGGTGGGAAACGTGGCATTAAACAGGTCTTCATTTAGCTCATGCAGTACTTAATCAGGGTTATCAAATACTAAGAAAAAATCAGCACAAGAATGGAATGGTATTCTAATCCTACAGTGTTCAGAAGCACAGAAATTTCCCTTACAAGTTAACATGCTTCACAAAAACAGGGGTTAAGTCAGAACATCATGATCCAGCAGCAGGATGGTTATGTTTTCCCAAAAAAACTGTGAATTATCAGAATGTTTCCCTGAATTAGAGGAGCAAGGTTAGTATTGATGGCAAAGCATACAATCAGATGCATAAGTTGTTATTGGAAAACGGTGACAATTAACAAGCTTATAAAGTGATGCACTCAAGCACAGTTTAAATAAGAATATTAGCACGAACACCAAAAAAATTCATTGGTGTTATACAAGCTAATTCCAATCACCTTCTTTGCATTTTCTGATTGACTGTTTCCATCAAGTATTCTGTTAGTTTGTGTCCAATATATATTACTACATTGCATACATTATGAATTGAAAAGGATGCCTGGCCAGGTCCAGGTGAAGGGAAGGGATGTACTGGACCACTGGAGTGATCAGTCCTATAGAATGGATAAAGCATAACATTGTTAAAGCAAATGAGTGACTAGTGCAGGGACATTGTCAAGTAATTTTCTGTAAAATATTGCATTGCAGGACATAGCAAAATATTTCAGATGTAAATTGCATATACAATGGCTGATAAACATTAAAAACAAATGCTTTGAACAGTCATTCAAATTGTTCAGTCATCCATTTTTTTGCTGTCTGTTTTCAATTAGTGGTCTTGAGGTTAGATTAAAAGAACTTGGTAATAAAAATGTTCTGTGGTCACTTTACATTGTCAAGAAAGACTGATATCCATTAGAATGAACTAGAGATTACAATAAATTTAGAACATTCCTCATTGCATTTAGTAAAAGGACTATATGTTCTTTTCTTTAATAGATTGGTTAGCAGAGTTTTTTTGTTAATATTTGTCAAATAAACTTAATCTGTCAATTATGAAGTTGTATAATGAGACAGAGATTTTAGAGGGTCTCATGGAAGGTGCAGCTGGTATCAGTGTGGCTCAGTTGGTCGGACTTTCTCTTCTGAATCAGAAGATTCTAGGTACATGTATGGATCGAGCTCCCACAGAAAGTGGTGGAGCTGGATACAATTACAATATTTAAAAGGCATCGGACGGGTATGTGAAAAGCAAGAGTTTGAGGGATGTGGACCAAATGGGATTAGGTCAAATTGGGATACCTGGTCCGCATGGATGGGTTGGACCAAAGGGTCTGTTTCTGTGCTGTACAACTATGACTATGTGAAACCCAATTCAGACGAAGGCACAAAAATCAAAGATGACTTTGAGGGAGTGGTGCCCAATTGCAGGCGTCAGATTTCAGATGAGACACTAAACTGAGATCCTCATAGAGATGCAAAATATCCAATAGCATTATCTTGAAGAAGCTAATCCTGGTGTCCTGGCCAATATTAATTCTTCAATTAACACCATAGATTTTCTGGTTATTATCAAATGGCTGTTTGTGGGAACTTGCCAAATGCATGGCTGCTGCATCTCTGAAATTATAATAGTGACTACACTGCAAAAGATATTTCACCACCTGCAAAGTCGTCTGAAATATCCGATGATAAGTGAAAGTTGAGTCAGAAAAGGCACTGAATAAATGCAAGTTTATTTTTACACTGCACTGTAGATGCGTCAATGCATACATTTTGCAAACCTATCCAAAGTTTCATTTCTGCATTCAAAAATGTTTATGTTCAATAAAATAGAATAGATAGTGAACATGTGCATTATGGAAATTACTTTGCAGTTAACACTCCATAGCTGTTATATTAGCTATGGCAGTGACTTTTAAAAGAAATTATAGGGTTCAGAAGTGAGGCCTTAAGCACCATGTTCTTCAGTTCTGGGAAGGCTGTATGTTCCACACCATTTAAAAATGAACTCTTCTTGTTCCCTGGTGATTATCAGGTTTTGATAGGATTGTGAAATTGTCTGTGATTGTACTGTTATCTGGCCATCGGGTGATCTAATAATAGATAGCAAAATTAAAAGTTTTTTGGTGCTTCCAGAGACTTCCAGTCGTCTTTATATCCAAAAGTAACGAGCAGCTTTTGAGGCTTAAATTAATGCAATGTCAATTAAAAATGTTAATAGATCCGGAAATTACTGATTGGTTTTAATGTTTACCTGTAAAGTTAATTTTTAGTACCTGTTTTTGGTTAATAAATGGGAAGATGGTCTTTGCTGAAGATTAGAATATATTTGGCATGGTGAGCTGATTTAATCTCACTACATCTTCTCACCAAGATTCTGAAAAAAACACATCTTATTTTTGTGGTTTTTAAAATCAATGGACCGCAAAGAAAAAGAACTGTTTTTAAAAATAGAGATTTACTAGGATGGCTGTATAATTTCACAGCAAGGAATTCAATACTGTTTTGGGTTTTTACAAAGGGCAGGCAATCAGAAGCTGGTGAATTGTTTGCAAGAGAAAACTGACTAGGTTGGAACTGGAAACAAGTTAGAGAGGAAAATATAGAAGTGTGCTGTTGTTCTCATCAACAGAAACTGCTGTTAAAAACTCAGTCTAAATTGAAGAAATTAGTTTTGTTTCCTACAGAGGCTATTGCAGGGACAGACATTTCCCAAGTGAATCACTCTGTACTTCTTACAAACCAATGAAGGCCTCCAAAAAAAGCAAGACATCTACACATCAAGGGCCTGGAATCTCAACATTGGAATTGAGAAGCAAAGACCACGGTGGAAGTGGAGGGGCTGGTTTGTGCGTGTGTGTAAAGAGGAGTTTATTAGAGTTTTACTTAGTAATCTTATATGTCAAAGGATTTTAAAAAAATTATTAGTTTCATTAGACAATAATTACAAATACTTATAATAAATTTGTTTAGTACAGAAACCTGGGTGATGCTTTCTCGTGACCAATGGTATGAAAATTAGGGAAATTTGGGTGCCGTGTATAATTTTAAAAAACCTTTAACATTTTCTCTGATTCCAAGAATAACAACGCCCAACTTATACTCTACCCCAGTGGGTTGTAATAATTTCGATATTCAAATGCAAGAAAGGAGTAGGTCTTGCATGCAGCATTTCCAAATCCCAGAATAACCAGCCTTTTCAACTCAGATTATTTCAGAAATTTTGATGAGGGCTGTGCTTCCTATGATCTGGGTCAAACTAATTTTGTATATGAACCTGCAGTCTCTGATGTAAAATGGGTATGTGTTGAGCCACTCTAATATTCAGCCTCGACATATGCAAAAGAAAAGTCTGATAAAGTTTATTTTATTTGGGATTAAAATATTCATAATCCACTTGACCTTTTCCATTAGTTAAGTGATAATAACAGTAAAATCATTGGCTTCAGTAAAATTATTGACCTTCCCATTCCATATTGGGTTACTCTTCATTCCACTCTCTGAGAATGCTATATTTATCATTATTTTAACTGCGTACAACATCACAAAACAGACAAAAATCAACATGTTGCACTTACAAATTCCTCTGCCGCCTGGACACACTCGATAGACAAATTTCATTCTCACTTAATGCTCGTTGTCTACTAGCAGTCTGTAACAAAATAACATTTTATATTGTTTCAGAGATAGTAGGAACTGCCGATGCTGGAGAATCTGAGATAACAAAGTGCAGAGCTGGATGAACACAGCAGGCCAAGCAGCATCACAGGAGCAGGAAGGCTGACGTTTCAGGACTGGACCCTGCTTCAGAAATGGGGGAGGGGAAGGGGATTCTGAAATAAAGAGAGAGAGGGAGGGAGAGGGGGGCAGAGAGAGAGGGCGGGCAGAGAGAGAGGGGGGGGCAGAGAGAGAGGGGGGGCAGAGAGAGAGGGGGTCCAGAGAGAGAGGGGGTCCAGAGAGAGAGGGGGGCCAGAGAGAGAGGGGGGCCAGAGAGAGAGGGGGGCCAGAGAGAGAGGGGGGCCAGAGAGAGAGGGGGGCCAGAGAGAGAGGGGGGCCAGAGAGAGAGGGGGGCCAGAGAGAGAGGGGGGCCAGAGAGAGAGGGGGGCAGAGAGAGGGGGGGGGCAGAGAGAGGGGGGGGCAGAGAGGGGGGGAGAGAGAGAGAGAGAGGGGAGAGAGAGAGAGAAGGGGGGAGGGGGGAGGGGAGGAGAGAGAGAAGGGGGGGAGAGAGAGAAGGGGGGAGAGAGAGAAGGGGCGGAGACAGAGAAGGGGGGGGGAAGAGAGAGAGAAGGGGAGAGAGAGAGAGAGAAGGGGAGAGAGAGAGAGAGAGAAGGGGAGAGAGAGAGAGAGAAGGGGAGAGAGAGAGAGAGGGGGGGTGAGAGAGGGGGGAGAGAGGTGGAGGAGAGAGAGAAGGGGGGAGAGAGAGAAGGCGGGGAGAGAGAGAAGGGGGGAGAGAGAGAAGGGGGGAGAGAGAGAAGGGGGGAGAGAGAGAAGGGGGGAGAGAGAGAGGGGGAGAGAGAAGGGGAGGGAGAGAGAGAAGGGGAGGGAGAGAGAGAAGGGGAGGGGGAGGGAGAGAGAGAGAGAGAGAGAGAGAGAGAGAGAGAGAGAGAGAGAGAGAGAGAGAGGAGGGGTGGGAGAGAGGGGGAGGAGAGACAGAAGGGGAGAGAGAGAGAGGGAGAGAGAGGGGAGGAGAGGGGTGGAGGGGGGGAGAGAGGGGGAGGAGAGAGAGGGGGGGAGAGAGAGGGGGGGAGAGAGAGGGGGGGAGAGAGAGGGGGGGAGAGAGAGGGGGGGAGAGAGAGGGGGGGAGAGAGAGGGGGGGAGGCAGAAGAAAGATGGATAAAGGAGCAGATCGGTGGAGAGGAGACTGACAGTTCAAGGAGGCGGGGATATAGACAGTAAAGGTGAATGTAGGTGGGAAGTTAGGACGGGGGTTGGTCAGTCAAGGGAAGGCGGACAGGTCAAGGAGGCAGGGATGAGGCAGGTAGGCAGGAGGTGGGGATGGGGATTGAGGTGGGAGGAGCAGATAAGTGGAAGAAAGGACTGACAGGTCAGGGAGGTGGGGACGAGCTAGCTAGTTTTGGGATGCAGTTGGGGGCGGGGAGATTTAGAAGCTTGTGAAGTCCACATTGATAACATTGGGCTGCAGGGTTCCCAAGCGAAACATGAGGTGCTGTTCCTGCAAAGTTCGGGTGGCATCATTGTGGCACTGGAGGAGGCCCAGGACGGACATGTCGTCCAAGGAGTGGAAAGGGGGAGTTGAAGTGGCTTACGACTGGGAGGTACAGTCATTTGTCGTGAACAGAGCGTCGGTGTTCCACAAGTTGGTAGGCTTGAAATGGATATCAGTTTCCAGGTGGTTGCCAGAGATGGAAACAGAGAGGTCCAGGAAGGAGAGAGAGGTATCGGAGATGGTCCAGGTGAACTTACGGTTGGGGCGGAAGATGTTAGTAAAGTGGATGAACTGTTCGAGCTCCTCGTGGGAGCACGAAGTGGCACTGATACAGTCATCGACTTGTAGGATACATGAAACAATCCCTCTTCCGAAACTACACTGACTATAACTCCCACCTCGTCCTCTGTTCTATCAATGACTGTATCGGAGACGCCTCATGCTCCCACCACATGCTCGAACAGTTCATCCACTTTACTAACACCTTCCACCCCAACCTTAAGTTCACCTGGACCATCACTGATACCTCTCTCTCTCTCTCTCTCTCTCTCCTTTCTGGACCTCTCTGTTTCCATCTCTGGAAACCACCTGGAAACTGATAAATATCTCAAGCCTACTGACTCGTGGAACACCTACGCTCAGTTCGCGACAAACGACTGCACCTCCTAGTCGCAAACCACTTCAACTACCCCCCTCCCACTCCTTGGAGGGCATGTACATCCTGGGCCTCCTCCAGTGCCACAATGATGACAACCCGAAGGTTGCAGGAACACCACCTTATATTTCACTTGGGAACCCTGCAGACTAATGGTATCAATGTGGACCTCACAAGCTTCAAAGTTTCCCTGCCCCCAACCGCATTCCAGAACGATCCTAGCTCTTCCCCACCACCCTGACTTGTCCGCCCTTTCTCCCACCTATCCGCTCCTCCCACCTCAACCCCCATCCCCATCTCCTACCTACAAGCCTCATCTCACCTCCTTGACCTGTCCATCTTCCCTTGACTGACCAACCCCCATCCTAACTCCCCACCTACACTCACCTTTACTGGCTTCACCCCACTTCCTTTACCAGTCCATCTCCTCTCCAACTTTCTGCTCCTTTATCCATCTTCCATTCGCCTTCCCCTATTTCTCTATGTATATGAGAATCCCCTTCCCCATTTCTGAAGCAGGGTCCAGACCCAAAATGGCAGCTCTCCTGAATTTTCAGACTGGATTATGTGTTTAAATCTATGATGGGGTCCCAGAACCCAGGACCTTTTGACTTTAATGTAAGCTGCTTAGCCTGCCGTGTTCATCCAACTCTACACCTTGTTATCTAACATTTTATATTGTGTTTGCTTCTTGCTCAGGTGAATTTAATTCAAAAGTTGGCATTCTACTTTATTAAGGCAACCAGGAATCAATAATACACTCCTTTGCCAATAATATTCATATTCTGAGAAGTCTGCTTTGTAGATATTGACAGAAAAAAAACTTTTTAATAGGGTGGCTATACATGGATATCTTCAGATTTAATTCACAAGAATAATTTAAACATTTAATTCTGCAGTCGACTGTTTGTAGGTAATTGACCATATGATTTTATTTAGCTATCACATGCCAGACGAAGGAGAGTTCAACGAATTTTTACCTTGCACCATCTCAGAACTCTGGTGAATACCTCACACCCAAGAATAGACTAAACCTTTCCAACTGAGCTCAAAAGACTGACAACACAGACTTAAATCTATCACCTTTGGCCAAGGGAAATACCTACAATGGAGCCAAAAGGTCATGGGTTCTGGGACCTCATCATAGATTCAAACACATAATCCAGTCTGAAAATTCAATTCAGCAACAAGGGAATGTTGCATTGTTGCAGATACTGTCTTTCAGAAGTGTAAAAACAAGAACCCTCATGTCCAGTGAACATAAATAATCCTACAGTACTATTCAAACCAAGAGCAGAGGGTTACTTCTGCTGTTTTAACCAGAATTGTTTCCCCCAATCAACACCACAAAAACAGATAATCTAGTCAATCATCTGATTGCTATTGCCAGACTTTACTATGTGAAGACTAGCTACAGTAGATTTCTATATTTGAATAGTAAGTACATTCCAAAATAGTTTTAAACTGTTAACTGCTTTATGATATCTGGGTTATGGAAGGCGGAATAAAAATTCAAACTATGTTTTCTATTTTTAAACTCCTTTCATTAGATGGGGTAGTTGGAAACGGGGTTGTGGGGAATCAGAAGGACAGCTGGCTTGGCAAGCTCAAAAGTACATTGAAACATTATGGAAGAACACAATGTTATCATTAACACACCTGCATTGGACTCTCAGGTCGGTCCACATTCAGAGCATGGGTGGGTCCAAACATTAAGTTAGGAGAGATACTGAGTGGTGGAGGATCTGTTATCGATGGGTTGTTGTGGAACCAACCATATAAGTATGGTCTTGCACCAATATCCTGCATTTCTGTTTCTAAAGAGAACAGTGCATTCCATTAAATCTAATTATCAAGTTCTCTAATTTGTAGCGACTTATTGCTGTTGCACAAGTTCTTACTGTGAGTTCATATTTTTCATAGTTGCAAGTGTCTGTTAGTTAATGTACAAAACAACAAATTATTACAATAACTATTACTTAGAGTCCATTACACAATTCTAGAGTACCTTACTCCCAGATTCAACTGCTGAGCAAGTGCTCACAACCTTGTGCAGACTCCCCATTAGGTCCCTGATTGAGCTAGAAAGTCACATGACTCTTTCCTCAAAACTTGTCTTTAAACAGAACAATTACGACAGCTGGTGATATTTATTCTCCATCTTTTAAATGAGGCTGTGTTGCCATGCACCTTGTTATTTTAAGTGGTAAACGTTGTACTATTGGGACACCATAAATGCAATGTGTGAATATTTAAGAGTGAAATACCAATTATGCGAGCTTCTTCAACATCTGGCACTCACTAAGGCATGTCCAGGCACATTCCAAGCTTGTGCCTTGTACATGTTGGACAGGTTTTGGGGATTCAGGAGGTGAGTTGCTAACTGCAGAAGCCTAGCCTCTGACCTGCTTCTGGAGCTATGGTTATTTAAAATGGTTGATTCAACTCCATTTCCAGTCAATGGTAACGTCTAAGCAACACTTGCTCCAAGCTGCACAGCCACTATTCACATGCAATAACTTCTAATTCTGCAAGACACGGCTGCACATGGGCCCTAGGTGTATACACAGCAGCAGAAATAATTAGAAGGAACATAGCTCAACAGATGTTGATAGTTGTGGATTCAGCAATGGAAATGTGACTGTATGTGAAAAGGAGATTGTTAGTTTCTCTCTTAATTGAGATGATAAATGTCTGATACTTGAGTGGTTACTTGCAATTTATCAACCCAAGCCTGAATGCTGTTCATGTCTTATCACACATGGGCCAAGGACTGCTTCAGTACCTGAATAGTCACGATATTGTGATTATTGTCAACATTAGCAATTATCAACAAACATTTCTCCTTATGACTGAGAGCAAGTCATTGATAAAGTAGCTGAAGATTGTTGGATGTATGAGAATACTTTGAGGAACTGTGGTAATGAGGCACCGAATAGGACTGAAATGATTGGCCTCAACTATCTGCTGTTTTGATTAGTCAATATTTTGTGATTGACATTCACTTCAATTTGGCTAAGACTTTGATGCTGCATCCAGTCAAAAGGTCTCTTGATGTCAAGGGCTACCAGTCTCACTTCAACTCAAGAATTCAACTCTCTTCCTCATGCTTGAATGAAGCAAAGAAAATCTGAAGCAAGTGTTGAATCCAAATTGTGCGTCAGTGACAATATTCTGCCGCAGACGTGACACTGCACATCGTGCATACCCAGTTTTGGGCAGCTCAATCAATTTTGAATCCTAGTATAGTGGTACTGCCACAAAAAAAATGTTGGGACTTTGTATCCATGGTGATTCTCAGGTAATCATTCCTACCAATATTGTCATGAGAAAAGCCGCTTCTGTGACTGATAAATCAGTCGGGGGAAGTTTTAGCAAATTTTCCCTTGGTTCTGTTATGTCAGCTATTGCCACAAACCAAGTATGGCAACTAAGTCCTTAAGACCCACCTGACCCATCAATAGTGATGCTTTCATACTGCACCTATTGACTGACACTGCATCCTCAACCAAGAGCATTTTCTGGGCATGAGCTATTCTGTGCTTTCTCCATATGAAACAGCACTGATTGATCAACTGAAAGTGGGCATTTTGGTTGAGGATTTTTCTTTTGCAAATTTGATGCACAAGAGCTCAAACCTTCAGGTATCAGCTGTTGTTGGGAATTTTCTTTGAAAAATTGTGTGAGAGACAGAGTGTGTGTCTATATGTAGATATATATTATATATGAGTAGTGAACATGAGAGAGCGCGAGAAAGCGAGTCTCTGCATTTGGACAAAACAATTTGGTGTGCGTGTGTGCGCGTGCGTGCACATCCATGCCAAGGTGTGAACATGTATTTGAGAGAGATTATGCATGCGTAAAAGCAGGGGTCAGGAGGTTTGAAAAAAATGGTCCGTGCATATGGGAGTCTGTGTTGTATGGGTGTGAAAAACACACACTCTGCCCCTTCTCCTTCTGCTCCCTCCCCTAAACAATTTCGTATAAACCAAACTGCAAGCAGAAGAAAACCCAGGCTAAAAGGCACCATCTTTTCTAACCTCACTCGGGCATGAATCTTGCTAAGGCCAGCTTGGAGCATACAGCACCAGAGGTGAGCACCACATCAGTGTTAGTTAAACCCAACTACTTAAGTTAGCCTCAGTCCCGAATTCTTCCTTTGTGCTGACAAAATGGAGCCTAATCTATTTCGTCCTAGCTCTGATAAAATCCGAGATAATAAAGTGTGAAGCTGGATGAACACAGCAGGCCAAGCAGCATCTCAGGAGCACAAAAGCTGACGTTTCAGGCCTAGACCCTTCATCAGAGAGGGGGATGGGGTGAGGGTTCTGGAATAAATAGGGAGAGAGGGGGAGGCGGACCGAAGATGGAGAGAAAAGAAGATAGGTGGAGAGGAGAGTATAGGTGAGGAGGTAGGGAGGGGATAGGTCAGTCCAGGGAAGACGGACAGGTCAAGAAGGTGGGATGAGGTTAGTAGGTAGATGGAGGTGCAGCTTGGGGTGGGAGGAAGGGATGGGTGAGAGGAAGAACAGGTTAGGGAGACAGAGACAGGCTGGGCTGGTTTTGGGATGCAGTGGGGGGAGGGGACGAACTGGTCTGGTTTTGGGATGCGGTGGGGGAAGGGGAGATTTTGAAGCTGGTGAAGTCCACATTGATACCATTGCAACCCTGCAGCCCAATGGTATCAATGTGGACTTCACCAGCTTCAAAATCTCCCCTTCCCCCACCGCATCCCAAAACCAGCCCAGTTCGTCCCCTCCCCCCACTGCACCACACAACCATCCCAGCTCTTCCCCTCCCCCAACTGCATCCCAAAACCAGCCCAGCCTGTCTCTGCCTCCCTAACCTGTTCTTCCTCTCACCCATCCCTTCCTCCCACCCCAAGCCGCACCTCCATTTCCTACCTACTAACCTCATCCCAACTCCTTGACCTGTCCGCCTTCCCTGGACTGACCTATCCCCTCCCTACCTCCCCACCTATACTCTCCTCTCCATCTATCTTCTTTTCTCTCCATCTTCAGTCCGCCTCCCCCTCTCTCCCTATTTATTCCAGAACCCTCACCCCATCTCCCTCTCTGATGAAGGGTCTAGGCCCAAAACGTCAGCTTTTGTGCTCCTGAGATGCTGCTTGGTCTGCTGTGTTCATCCAGCTTCACACTTTACTATCTTGGATTCTCCAGCATCTGCAGTTCCCATTATCTCTGATAAAATCCGATACATTTTCAATTAATCATTTAGGTTAATAGGCACTTTAGTCATCTTTATCAATAATTTAATATTTTAACTAGAGCCTGAGTTCTAAAGGATGGATAGAGGCCCTTTGGCCTATTACGTCCAGACCATTCATCAAACATGGACCTGTTTTATTCCCAATCTTCAGCACTTGGTCTGTACACATGCATCTGTGCCATTTCAATTGTTCATTTGTGTCTTGAGCATTCCCACTTCTACCATCATTTTAGTCAGTGAGTTCTAGATACCCACAAATGTATGAGCTAAAAAATCCTCAAATCTCAACCTCTAAACTAAGTGATTCAGCACCAAACCCTGTGAAGTTTGCCACAAACTTCCAGTCATAAAAACATGTTTCGATCATTGCCCTTTGCTTTCTGCCACAAAACCAATTTTGGATCCTATCTGCAAAATTTCCTCGAATCCCATGGCTCTTAGCTTCTTAGATAGTAGGAACTGCAGATGCTGGAGAATCTGAGATAACAAGATGTAGAGCTGGAAGAACACAGCAGGCCAAGCTGCATCAGAGGAGCAGGAAAGTTGACGTTTCGGGCCTAGGCCCTTCTTCAGAAATGGAAATTCAGAAATTCCGAAGAAGGGTCTAGGCCTGAAACGTGAGCCTTCCTACTTCTCTGGTGATCTTAGCTTCTTAACCAGTTTGTCCTGTACAACATTGTAAGGAAGCTTTAAGGAGAAGCCTTGGGATATATGCCAGTGAGGCTGTCATCAGTGATAGGTATGTTGTTGGAGGGTATTCTGAGAGACAGGATTTGTGTGTATTTGGAGAGTCAGAATCTGATTAAGGATAGTCAGCATAGCTTTGTGCATGTGAAATCATGTATCATAAACCAGATCAAGTTTTTGGAATACTTAGCAAAACGTTAAACGAGGGCAAAGGGGTAGATGTTGTCTACATGGACTTCAGTAAAGCCTTTGCCAAGGTTCTACATAGTAAAGTTGGGACATGGGCTTCAGGGAGAACTTGTCAACTGGATACAAAATTGGCTCGGTGGTAGGAGACAGAGGGTTATTTCTTGGGCTGGTGTTCTGTAGGGATCTGTGCTGGGTCCATTCTTAGTCATTTATAAATGATTTGGATGAGAATTTAGGAGGCGTGGTAGGCAAGTTTGCAAATGATGCCAAAATTGTTGGTATAGTTGATAGCAAACAAGGTTATCTAAGGTTGATCAAGATCCCTTTATAATGGGCTGTGGAGTGGCAGATGGAGTTTAATTTGGATAAATGGGAGGTACTGCATTTGGTAGAGTGAAAAGGACAGGACTTAAACAGGCGTGCTATTGAAAAAAGAGACCTAGGCATTCAGGGACACAGTTCTTTGGAAGTGCATCACAAGTAGATATGGTAATTAAGAAGGCATTTAGCAGGGTTGCTTTCGTTGCTCAGACCACTGAGTCTAGGAGTTGGGATGTCATGTTAAGGTTGTACAAGATGTTTGTGAGGCCGCTTTTGGAATATTGCGTACAGTTTTGGTTGAGATAACAAGGTGTGGAGCTGGATGAAGACAGCAGGCCAAGCAGCATCAGATAGCAGGAAAGCTGACGTTTTGGGTCTAGACCTGCCCTATTTACAGGAAGGACATTAAATTGGAGAGGGCTCAGAAAAGATTTACCACGATTTTGCTTGGACTGGAAGGTTTCAGCTCAATGGAGAGGCTGGATATGCTGGGACTGTTTCTCAATGGAGTATAGGAGGTTGAGGGGTGACCTTACAGAGGTTTATAGAATCATGAGGGGCTTAAATAAGGTGAATAGCAAAGGTCTTTTTCTCTAGGGTGGGAGAGTTCAAAACTAGGGGCATAATTTTAAGGTGAGGCGAGAGATTTTAAAAAGGGAGCTGAGGGGGAACTTTTTCACACAGAGTGGTGCATTGAGTGGAAGGAAGTGGTAGATGCAGGTACAGTTACAAAAAAATTCAATCAAATTTGTTTAGACATTCTGATGAAGGGTCACCAGACCCGAAACGTTAACTCTGTTTTCTCCTCCACAGAAGTTACCAGACCTGCTGAGCTTTTCCAGCAATTTTGTTTTTGTTCCCTGTTTAGACATTCCTCCTCCTTACAAAGCTATGCTGGTGATCCTAAATTATCCCTTGCCTCTCCAAGTGGAGATATAATTCTGTCCATCAGAACTTTTTCCAATATAGTTTCACTATCAGATACTATTCACATTGGCCTATAGTTTCCCACTTGATGAATGGTACCATATTAGTTATTCTCCACTCCTGTCATCCCTCCTGTGGCCAGGGAGGATTTAAAATTTAATGTCGCAGCCTCAGCAATGTTATCCTTTAGGTCCCACGCCGGCCAGAAACGCATCTCATCTGGGCTAGGGGATTTATTCATTTTTCAAGCCTGGTAAAACCATTAATAACTCTTTTCTCTCTCAATACTATTCATTCAAGTATATCACAGTCCCCTTCCCTGATTTCTATGCTTGAATTGCCCTTCTCCAGTGAATAGAAATACAAAGTAAACCTCAGCTGTCTTATGACTCCACCCAGATTGTCACTTTGATCCCTAATGGGCCATAATTCTTTTAACTGGTTATTCTCTTACCCTAATATACTTATTAAACATCTTTTGGGTTGTCCTTAAAGTTACCGACCAGTGTTTTTTCATGTCTCCTCTTTGCTCTCCTAATTTCTTTTTGAAATCTCCAACTATTATCATCCTATTACATTTACACTTCTGATATTTGCCTACATATGTCTTTCGATTTATCCCTGGCTGCTTGGTGGTTTATAGTCCACCCCTAGCAAAGCGATTGCCCCTTTTAAGTTCCACCCATACACCCTGATTTGACAGGCCTAAGATATCATCCCTCCTTGCTATCGTAATTGGCTCCCTCATTAATATTCAGATATCACATCCACTTTTACACCCCATTTCACCTAATTATTAATTTATTGCAGTGCCTTTTTTGTCATGTTTCCTTCATATCTCAATTTTTCTGGACCTTGGCAGAAAAGTCATGGGAATACACCACCATCTAAGCTCTCAAGTCACACATAATCCTCACTTAGACATATTAGTGTTGCTTCTTCATGACTGTGTGAAAATTCTATCCAATGGGATTATGCCATTAGTACAAGAGATGCATAGAAGACAACTCATACAGTCCATGGTAATTCAGAGAGGGGCAAATATAAATTTGTACTATTGCCAATATCTCTAACACTTTATAAAAATCCTGTCATTGTTGTGGGGTACTAAAATAACAAGTGTGTATTCCAACAGAAGTTGCTATCACAAGAAATAGTTAAGGCATGTATCATATCTACACTTTATTTTACCAGGAAACTAAATAAATAAATGAGGATGAAAGGAAAAGGTTAGATTAAGAAAAGGCTTAGATTTTAAAAAAAGATAAATGGCAGCAAATGTGGTATGAATCTGGACTGTTTGGCCTAAAAACCAGGTTTTGTGCTATCTGCTTCTATGTAATCATTTACTATTACAATAAATAAAATTCTTTAAATGATGTAATGCCCTAGGTCAATATGTGGATATGAATATTGAATAGAAAATTTTCTGTAATTTATTGATGTTAACATGCAATTTACCTCCCATCGATATTCTTTCAGGAATCTGCATCTGCAGTGTTGATAGGTGAATATCTTCTGCTTTCTCCTCCTCCTCTTGTTCCTCAGCGACTTTCAGTCTATTAGGAATTCTCATTTTCTGACCGATAACTTGCACGAAACCTGGGTCACATGGAGCTGGGCAAGAATCTATCAAATCAGAAGGTGCTGCAAATACTGGCTCTGTCATGGCAGCTGAAGGATCAAAGTAAAACTTTATTTATCATTCTTTATTTCTTTAAAAAAACATTAATCTGATGAGGATTTTTAATATGTATTAAATAAGTAACACTTTGAAAGGCATGGAAATCACTGAAAATAGAAACATAGAAAATAGGAAAAGGAGTCAGGGAATTTGGCCCTTTGAGCCTAACTCCACCAAACAATTTGATAATTTGATGATCATGTTCTCCTTTCGCCCCATGCCCTTTAATTCCTTTAGCCCTGAAACTATATCCATCTTCTCTTAGAAAACATACAAGTCTGAATCTGAGGCAGCTGACTTTAGGTTTGAATACTAGACATCATCTAAGAATGAAATCCTTGACACTTCATAGTATACCCTTCAGTGTCAATTGTAATCTGTCTTATTGGGGAAGTGGAACAGTTTTTCTTTCTGAGCAAATCTCTAACTTAGACGATTTTTACCACCGTTCCAATCACTGGCCACACGTGCTGAATTCAGCCTAGCTTTTCTACTAACTTTCTCCAAAAGTAGTTATTTGATACAAGTGAAAACAAATCATGGACCTTGCGTGTGGCAGAGTACATGCAAGGTAGTCTCGAGTCAATTTTCTCACTGTTTCTTAAAGTAGGTCGTCTATACTACTTTCTCTGTACCTCTCACCACTCGTCCTCTTCAAGTTTTGATGGGAAGTAATTTCATGAGGGTCACCTTCTGTAACCTAAAGTAAAGCTGCAAAATGAAAAACAACTCGTTTGTACCGCTACCCAGTGCTTATGTACATTTTCTCAGCTGAATTTTTAAAAGAATAAAAGAACGCTATTGCAGTGATGCGTAAGAAGAATGCTTGGAGAATGTGTCAAAATCAGAGCTTCCACAGAGTCCAATATCTCAATTAGAGTACAGAGCAGTTTTCAGCATATGAAAAAGCACCATAAGAGGTAATAAGTAATGTGAACCAATCTGCAATTTACATGCTGATCTCTCAGGCCGCAATTATATTGTGCCCGTCACATTACTGCCATGACTTTACTGCTTGGAACAATGCCAAAGCGACAATACAACTCAAATCTGATCTGGAATGGCTAGTGCAAAGGCATCATCTTCACCGTCAGGGCTCTGGTAAGGAAATCCCACTCCCTTGAGAACAACAGCAGCAATAACAACTACTACATTAGACAAGTGCTGACAGTATCCTTTTGGGAAGGGAAGTACCGTTTGGTAATGCAGAATCCATGCTGTTAGGTTTAAATTCTCATTGAGTGCCGTAACTGAGGAAACTCCTGGCCCAACCGCACGCAAAAAAGTTTGAGTCTTCTGAGGTCCTAGTGGTGAAACTCCAGCCTCTCTCAGATGGATGTAGCACCTGTTGCTGTCTGAATCGCAATGACAATTCCAGTTTGACAATTGCTTGACACCCAATAGATTGAGTTCCTGAGATACACCAGTGATTAAATCTAAGCCCCAGCCTCAATCACAGAGCCGTAAGAAGTGATCAATATCAGACATGGCGTGCAGTCAGGAACCACTGACCGACTTCCCCAGAGCCACATTGACAGTCTCACAAACATCATCTCATCAACCCGCCCCATTCCTGGCCACTGCCGTCACACACCCCGCCTCACACTTGCGGCGATCCTATTGGCTCTGTTTTGTCCACGTGATAGAGCAGAGGCCCTGCCCATCACGGGGCAGCCCGCCCACAGAGTGTCGGTTATGCTTTGAATGTCTGTTCCCGAGCGGCCTGTTAGTAATTTGACGGAGGTAGGAACCTCTAGGATGGTTAGGGTCTCACCGTCACTACAAGAGGGCGGCGATCTCTTCTGGACATAACAAGGTGTAGAGCTGTATGAACACAGCAGGCCGAGCAGCCTCAGAGGAGCAGGAAGACTGACGTTTCGGGCCTAGAGCCTTCATCAGAAAATGGTTGGTATGTAAATCCTGCTGTGTTCATCCAGCTTTACACCTTGTTATCTCACATTCTCCAGCATCTGCAGTTCCTACTGCCTCTCTTTTTGGCCGATTGTGAAATGAGAACCAAAATTCGGGCAGCAGCGACATAGTGATAAATGGCAAAAGGTGGGTTACAGCTGAGGGCAGCTTCATTCTTTAAGACGGACACCTGTTGGAACCATTCCCTTCTGGTTAAAAATCAAGTGGTGAGAAATGTGTGTGATATGCGCTCTTGTTAGGACATATTAATGCAGAGAGGTTGTGTGCAATATACTTAAACAACGAAATTTCAGGGTTCGACTTCTGCATGCCCCAACGAAACAAAATTCTTGAACCAGTTCTGAAGAAGGGTCACTGGACCCAAAACGTTAACTCTGCTTTCTCTCTAGAGATACTGCCAGACGTACAAAGTTTTTTCAAGTAATTCAGTCATAGAGAGGTAGAGCATGCAAACAGACCCTTCGTTCTTACTCATCCATGCTGACGAGATTTCCTAAATTAACTTAATCCCATTTGCCAGCACTTGACCCATATCCCTGAAAACCCTTCCGATTCACATAATCATCTAGATGCCTTTTAAATGTTGTAATCATACCGGCCTCCTCCACTTCCTCTGGCAGTTCATCCTATGCACGCACCACCCTCTGCATGAAAAAGTTATTTCTTTAGGCTCCTTTTAAATCTTTCCCCTCTCATCACAAACCGGTGCCTTCCAGTTTTGGACTCCCCTGGGGTAGGGAAGAGACCTTGTTTATTTACCCTACTCATGCCCCTAATGATTTTATAGTGATTATATTTCTGTTTTGCTTTCAATTCTTTCAAGCATTAGGTTGCAGGTATGAAGAATTCCCACACCCAGTGACTGTCTTACCTTTATGCATCCTATTTTTCATTAATGGGGTAGGTTTCTACAATTACTCTGGAGCTACCAAATACTTGTTGAAAGAAAGACTTGTTTGAAAAATGTAATGATTAGTGTTATAATCATAGAATAGAATCATATAGAAGAGGTGCTTTAGCCTGTAGAGACTGTACCACCAAAAATTCATTACTATTTACACCAGCCCCATAGCCCTGAATGTTGTGACACCTCAAGTGCTTAACTAATTAGACAATCTCTATTCGTTTCTGGAATTGACAAAAAAAGTTTTGTCTTCAGGCTCATTAATAATAACCCACAAGAGTTGTGTTGAATGAGAATATATAAAATTTTTAAAATGGGATGCTAAGTACATAATCACTAATTACTGTATTAAAATCTTATTTTTGTCATCTGAAACTTTACATTGAAAGGATCCAGTGCATTTAATTTTCAGATTTGAAGTCTGTAAGAATACCTAACAGTAAATGGCTGCTTACCCCGCTTGCTTATATCATTAAAAACCAAAAGAACTGTGGATGCTGCAAGTCAGGAACAAAAACAAATTAGCTGGAAAAGGTCAGCAGGTCTGGCAGCATCTGTGGAGGAGAAAATAGAGTTAACGTTTCGGGTCCAGTGACCCTTCCTCAGAACTTCCTCAGTTCCAAGAAGGGTCACTGGACCCAAAACGTTAACTGTTTTCTCCTCCATAGATGCTGCCAGACCTGCTGACCTTTTCCAGCAAATTTGTTTTTGTTGCTTATATCATTGGTGCTAACAACTGGAGAACCCTTGACTTATTGCCAGATTTAAACTGCTACCAGGAAACAGAAAATCCATGGCACAAAAAAACCCCCAAAATCTTTGTAGATATCAATGCCATTGTTTTGCCACTAAAAAGTTTTCTGAAGAACAGTCCCAACCCGAAACGTCAGCTTACCTGCTCCTCTAATGCTATCTGGCCGACTGTGTTCCTGCAGCTCCACACTGTGTTATCCCTGACTACAGCATCTGCAGTTCTTACTATAATCTGTGTAGAGTTTCTATGCCACTGTGCCTGATGTTTCAGTCAAAAACAAATACTGGCCTGTGTTGAACTTGCATGATCTTTTTTGACAGAGAATCCGTGACTAGTGATAAAACTAGTACTGTCTATTGATGTTTATTTTGTACTTGTATTGCTTTGAATAAATATGCTATATGAAACATTAGAGTTGTTATAAATAAAATCTTACACACATGGTGCAGCACATCTGTATCAAAAATGTTAAAGCACCATATTTTCAATTACTGCGGCTAAACATTTAAGAAGCAAAAGTACAGTTTTTTTGGTTGTTGGGTATAAGGGAAGGCACAAAAAAACTCAACATCTCACTGAGATCGTTTTGCTGATGTACTTCACACAAGGCTTTTATTTCCTTTATAAAAATTTAAAGATCTTCCTCTTATGAAATTGAAGTTACGCATGACCTATACAAAAAGTTACACAAATATGCAGAACTGGGGGGAAAAAAGGCCACAAAGTCAATGGCAAATTTAAAACAGCAACAGGCTAATGAAACATAATTCAGATGTGAACACTTCATGCAATTTGCTAGTTTTAAACAAACAAATTCATGGCTTTCACCACAAGTTACTTTTGAGTTCTCAGCCTATACTGATTGGCCCACTGTTGAATTAAGAAACAATAAAAGCATTTATCAGGGAAATAGTATGAGGTGCACATTTTTTTTTAAAAGAAATAAACTTTGTTTTGTTTTTAATAAGCATAGTTATACATTGTGAATCTTAGCTGATGGTTAGTCACTAATATTTATAATTTTTAAGTCAAAATTGTGCTGGAATTAATTTCCTAATATCTTCCAGTTGTTTAGAATGTAATGTGTACAGACACAGATCAGCCTTAATATTTATCTGATCAAACTCATGCATAATTCTTATAACAAGGTTAAAAATATATTTTGTATTGATCGATATATACATGTTACGAAGTTGTGTAGAATAAGTGTGAATTGGAAGACAGGAAGCAAGAATTTTTGTTTCTAAAAATAACAGAGGAGTGCATGGCTCCTTTTAAGGAGGTAAAGTAAAGCAACTGAAGGGGTATACAGTTCTGAAATTGAAACATGTATCAATTTGCTGTGTGATTGGAAACCTAGGGCTTGTTTTGGCAAATGTCTGAAATCAGCCAATTAATTTAAACCAAGCACTTAAGTGATTGAAAGTCAATTGAGTCTAAATCTGATGGTTTTGGCAACCTTGGACCAATGCTATTGTAAGAAAATTAATATGGTCAGCCAAGTTATACAAGGCGGGGGTTTTTGATAATCAGTGTGAGAGTGCACCATTGTAAGCATTTAGTTCTCAAGAAATTGCTAAGCTCTCTAAGAAAGCACCAACTAGCCATAAAACACACCATGGCACTTTTACCCGAGACTCCTCACACAATATTTCAAAGAGAAAACATTCCTGATAGCCGGAACAGTGGAAGAAAGGCATTTATGACTTGAGAACGGCAGAAGAAAGGTGTCCAGACTTTAAGGTATTTTCTTAATGTTTGGGATTTTAGAAGTGGGACTTGTGTTTATTGGAACAGCATACCAGTAGAATTTAGTTCAGTTAAGGAATAGTTAGTAATTCTGTTAATTTGTTCACTGTTAGGATTAAACAAATTGTTACTTGTTACTTTATAAAGTGAATTTCAGGCATTTTCTTTCTTTTAACCTCCCCTCGCCCATAATAGTTTATTATATTAGTGGAGATGAGGATGTTTTGGGTTTAATTATTAGAGGGGAACTTCTACCCCCACCATAACAGGTTGGTGGCTTGTACTTCAATTTTGTTTTCACCTAACACATAGTATTTTTATAAACCAAACAGTGACATTTCTTGTGGGCAGCTGTAGTTCACGCTGGCCGATTTAAAGTGCTTCTTCACCGCCACTCTAAATCCAGTAATCAAGATGATCCCAGCTGACTGTTTAGATGTAGATTTGTAATATAAGAACCTTTTTCTATTTTTAACAAAACATTATTACAGCAATGGGTATTTAAGAGAAAAAGCATGCCCACTTTCCAACCTCATGAAAATGAGTTAATGAAGAAAAATCAGGTAAAGTTATTTCAGTTTCCAAGCAGATGCTGATTTCTCAGCCTGTCCAATTTAGGAAGTTAACAAAAAATCTGAAGACCTAACCAAATTATGATCAGAAGAAATAATGTTGATGAATGAGGTGATTATTTTCGTATTCAGAAAATGAGCTTTTTTTCAGCTGCATAGTTCTCCATTTTCTGTAAAATGGGCTGGAACTTATAGGCCATTCACTGGTGGACCCATAAAATATGGTTTCAGGTCATTGGTACCAAGCCTGCTAATGGACTAACTGCCTACTGCTGCAATTTTTCAACTGGCCCAGAAGGTATTAGATGGGCATTTTGCATTTTGGCAAATTAAGGCCAATTGGGGAATTAATGACTACTTAAGAGCCCAGTGCCACCACTGAACAGATTTAACAGTTGGAAAGAGAGACCTACCTTGAATGCACAGCCTATCAGATTTGTCCCTGTGATCTGTCAGCTACTGAAAGGGGTGTCTCCTTTCCAGGTCAATTTTCCTTCGGTAGCTATGCTTCCTCATCCCATCATGTCTAACGTGCTGCAGCCTCTCGTTGTGGCCTGCCAGTGGGCACTGGCAAATTCATGGTTTATCTTCCTCCCAGATCTTCCATAAGTATAAGCAGTAGCCTCTAATTCTAAGAGGCAGGACTTCTCAATGCAGCAAAGATTTTGTGTCAAAAATTAAAGATCATAAGCCAACCAAGGTAGTAGGTAGAGTGCAGGGGTGTAGAACACTGACATTTGTTTGAAATTGTTACAGAAGTGTTTAAGATGGTATTCATTTTGTATTTCAATTATTGTATTTTATGATTGTAAATTTGAAGTTGCTATTCAATAGAGAACCAGATTGTTACATTACGTTTGGCTCACATTGCCCATGTTTGCATCACTTCCTCACATTTCTGTGCCCTTTCCTAGCCTTAATAATTCTTTCTTCTTGACCTATATTGGATTCTCTTCGTGTAATTTCATTTAAGCAATGTTCACTTGCCTTATGCAGTAGTATACGCTGCAATCTCATGTACCAGTCTCACCTTCAAACAAATAATTGTTTGATTAACAAAATGGAGAAAAGCAATAATTTTCATGAATGAGACAAGGTGGCTACATGACTAAAGAATTTTAATGAAGCGCACACAAATTTGCTTTATGCATCAACACTCTCCTGTATGAATAAACCATAACAATAATTAGAGGTATAAACAGTTGATGGTAGTTGAAATTTCCCCATCTGAGGAAAAAACAAGATTAGAGAGTATGTTTTTTAAGGTGACAGGAGAGAAATTTAAAAAAGACACGAGAGGCATTTTTTAAAGAGTGTAGTTCACATGAAATTCCTGAGGAAGTGGGTACAATTAAAAAAGTTTTAAATAGGTATAGGTAAATAGGAAAGGTTTGGATGGATGTGGGCCAGGAACAGGCAGATGGGACTAGTTTTGTTTGGGATAATTTTTGGCATGGATTGGTTGGACTGAAGGGGCTGTTTCCATACTCTATGACTAATATATTCACGTATAATTGGATAGGTAAATAGGAAAGGTTTGGATGGATGTGGGCCAGGAACAGGCAGATGGGACTAGTTTTGTTTGGGATAATTTTTGGCATGGATTGGTTGGACTGAAGGGGCTGTTTCCATACTCTATGACTAAAGCTGGCCAATGAAGAAAGGAGAACAAGAAATGAGAGTCAAAATGCTTGCTGGTTTTTCACCCACTTTCCTTATTGAACAATGTAAATATATACTAAATACAACAGCATTGCATCTTCATTGCTGAAAAGTTTTATAGAATAGGAAGAAACCATCAGATCAACAAGTTTATTCATGTGGAAGGCAAAGATGTAATTGGACAAATGAGAACTAACCCCTCCTCTTCTAATTGCCTACCACAGTGATTGATTTTAAGTGGCAGTTAATCTCTACAAAGGGCAGGTGTACTGAACAGAGACCCTGGTCTGCACTACAGTGATGCTTACTATATTTCCAAACTTGGTTACAGCTAGACTATTTTGGAATTTGAAAAGTGAACTTTGGTCAGTTGCTTCTGAACATTTATAATTTTACCTTTTGGGCTGGATTTAATCATTACTTATTTTTTTAAAAAAATGCTAGTTTGTGTAAAGAAAGAGTAACTCATTTCTGGTTACCTTTAAGGAAGCCACAATAAAATCAAATTCATCTCACTATCTTTTAACAACCTTGCTAGTAATGTGTTTTCCATCTGTGGAAGAATTTGAATGCACCTTTAAAATGCACTAACACAATCCCATTCCATGGGAGAGTGGGAAGAGATGACACGGTATTGAGAATTTTCAGAGCCAGTGCCCCAGACTTTTGGCCTAGGGAGCCTTTCGGGATAAAGTGCGATATTCCAGAAGTCTCTCTCCCTAAGGAACTGCTTCCAAAAGTACGAATTTTTTAGTGAATCAGGAACTGACAAATCTCACTAATCAGCAACGACTCAGTCATTGATTCAATAACAATGACTCAACAATTTAATGACCAGCTGAAGGATTTAGGTTGGGAAGTCCCAGATCTGATCCCTGTTCTGTGTGGACTTCGATTATTTCACCTGGGTAAATGTAGAGTGCTACCAGGGGTGACCCTGCTACAATTACTATCTGCCCTGAGAAATGGACATGTGAATACCTGGTAAGAATGGGATCCAACTAAATTATATTAGCTCGCAATTGAATAACATTCCACTGTTCATAGTTAAGGGGCAAGCAGTGTCTATTGAACACTTCTTCAGTCAATGTTTGAAAAATGGAATCTGAATCTCAGCTGTCACTGAATCTGGCTTTGCCTATGGATGACATTCCCTGGTTCCTAACACTGGGTTCAAGATTGAAACAGTTAGGACCATTATTCCCTCAGGGTTCAGAGATATCCATGCATTTGCAACGTATTCTTTAGCTGTCCCTGATGATTGTTTCCTTGAACTGTCTAAAATTTAAATTTTCTTGAAATCACCTCACCAGTCAGTACACGGTTAGAATGTGTACTGAAGAAAATAATCGATGAAAAGCACACAGAACAAATAGGTGTCACATTATACGTGAATATATGGGCTTCTTAGGATATGATCTAATAGTGATTTTTTTTTGAACCAGGCTTCAAAAGATGAAATCTAAATGACGCACCCACTATTGAAATTTATGGGATTAAAATAGAGAGCTATTTCAAGAAAATCCTTCAATAGTTATTTAATTTATAGCACTTCATTAAACTAATAATGATGCTGTTGAAACTCTGGAAACTTGTGTTTTGTTGATGCAGTTATGGTTGTGCCTGGTTTTGAAGTTCCAAGCTAACATAGTTTTGTCCTTCAAGTGTTTTTATGATGTACACAGACTGACAAAAGTTACTGTAAAATCAGTGCTGTCTTAGTTTACAATTCCAACAAAACATAATTCTGGTCTGAACAGTGACATAGGATCTTATTAGTCAATACTGCAGGCACAGGGTTAGGACTCTGCAAAATTTCAGGAGTCCCAAATAGGTGTAATGATATTTTCAAGTAAAAACTGGTCTTGACTTCATCAATCATCAGCAATTTTGCACCTTCCAGTGCCACATTTGATAGCAACAGCTGTTGAAAATGGAAAAGAATGAATTTTTATTCATAAAGCCTTCTCTATGAACATACTTCAGTTTCTGCTATTGACTCTCTGGCCAAGATGTGCACAGTATCAAAATAATTTATTTTGATTATTCATTAAACACATGCAGTGATAGAACATAGAACATAGAACATAGAACAGTACAGCACAGAACAGGCCCTTCAGCCCACAATGTTGTGCCGACCATTGATCCTCATGTATGCATCCTCAAATTTCTGTGACCATATACATGTCCAGCAGTCTCTTAAATGACCCCAATGACCTTGCTTCCACAACTGCTGCTGGCAACGCATTCCATGCTCTCACAACTCTCTGCGTAAAGAACCTGCCTCTGACATCCCCTCTATACTTTCCACCAACCAGCTTAAAACTATGACCCCTCGTGCTAGCCATTTCTGCCATGGGAAATAGTCTCTGGCTATCAACTCTATCTATGCCTTTCATTATCTTGTATACCTTAACACCCATCTTCAGCGTTGAAAGGTTCAGCACAAAATATACAATGAGATGATTACATCCTAGCAGTACAAAAAAAGTGAAAAGATGTTGAAAAAGGAAAAATAAAATCATAAAAGTTGGCATCATTTTTATACCAGTGTGCTTGAAATGAAAACCATTCCATACCTCAGGAGGCAAACAAAAAAATGTAACTGAAATATGACACTGGCTCAAATGCTGAAACTGAAGATGCATTGCATTCAGCAATAATCACATATCAATGTACCATCTGATAATCTAGCATTGTCTTCAGGCAAGATGGTTAACACACAGTGATGGGTCACTTACTTTACGTGAAATAAATAGTTTTCTAAAAAATCCATACCACCTTGCAAGGAAAATTACTACATCTAACAGCAAAAGAATCTACAAAGATGGCTCTTTTACTTCTTGTGGCAAGACATTTGATTGAGGTGATATTTGACAAACAGTCTCAAAATATGGTTTCAAGTCCTGTTGCTGAATATCAAATTTCATCATTATTGTTCATCACTTGTAAGTGTAACATGGGAAGATGATGCGACCTGAGATCAAGAATAAAAAAAACTTCACTGAAGTCTAAAATAATATGACACTCATTTTGCAAGAACAGCTGTACATAGGGACTATATTACAAGGTATATTGCTCATCTTGTTGAATGAAATCTGGCCTTCCATGCAAAGCAGATAATCTAATGGATTCCTACCTAAAGAATTTCCCATATGCTCAAATCAATAATGAGCAAATGTCATAGTTGCACTGAGAAGAAAGAAAATTGCTGACCATGATCTCAGGAAAAAAATTCATAACAAGTTAGTGAGCAGATTGGAAATGAGAACCTTCAAGCTATGGTCTAGCAATTCAATAGCGGAAGGTATTTTGATATGATCAAGATTGGAGTATTTTTATCCAAAGCAATCATGCACTGTATGACAGTTGCTAGTTACACCAAATAGCTAGCTATCTCTAACTTTGCATGTAGTTGTCCATGAGCTATATTTGTGTGCATTCTTAACAGAACATATTGAGTTTCTCACCACTTAAAGAACTTCAATGATGGATAGGGTGAATAGACAAGGTCTTTTTCCGAGGGTGTGGTGTCCAAAGCTAGAGGGCACAGGTTTAAGGTTGGAGAGGAGAGATTAAAAACAAAACCTGCGATATCTTTTTTCATGCAGAGGGTGATGCATGCATGGAATGAGCTGCCAGAGGAAATGGTGGAGGCGGGTACAATTACAACATTTAAAAAGGCACCTGGATAGGTACATGAATAGGAAAGGTTGAGAGGGATATGAGCCAAATACTAGTAAATGGGACTAGGTCAGATTGGGATGTCTGGTTGGCAATGGTCAAATTGTTCTGAAGGGTCTGGTCCCTGTTGTATGACTGTGAAGGTTATTGTTACATCCAACTATGGCACCTCAAAAATAGACTACTGATATTGCAAATTGCAAAGGACAATGTGAAAGGTCGGCAGCAGTAACGGTAAAACAAAGTGCCTTGTCGCAGTCAGTCTGAATCAGGTTTATTTCTGGATGGTGCAAAATCAATAATTTTGTCTATGACATTTTTGCTGCAGCTATTTTTCACCTTGGCTTGTAAAGCAGTGCTGGTCTATAATAAGGGAGGATATTGCAAAAATTATTCAAAGAGCTATCCAGTGGGAAAGTTACATTGATGGTGACACACCTTATAACTATAAGATTAAAGTGATCGTTGTGCTCCATGCACTTATTATTCATGATTGAAAAAAGAACGACAGCCTTCCAAAACAAATTTGCTTTTGCCACTTCGTTTCATGTCTGCTTTGTGGTTCGATGTCATGCAATCAAGGTCCTTCAGAAAAATGGCAGCAAAATCAGTGCTGTCAGAAATGAAGTCAAAAATCACAATACACTAGCTTATAGTCCAACAAGTTTATTTGAAGATGGTTTCAGAGACAGTAGGAACTGCAGATGCTGGAGAATCTGAGATAACAAGGTGTAGAGCTGGATGAACATAGCAGGACAAGCACCATTAGAGGAGCAGGAAGGCTGACGTTTCGGGCCTAAATCCTTTTGGAGTCTCACTCCTTCAGGTGTCAGTGAGAAAGCTGACATCAGACACAGAATTTATACGCAAAAGATCAAAGTATCATAGAACTGATGCAAATGTATTAAACAAACCTAAGATAGCTGTTAAATCTTCAATCAATTAGAAAGGGTTAATACTCAAATCCAACAAATTCTTTGAAGTCGCCATCCCAAGATAACCAAAGGTTTTTTCAGTATACCAGAGGCAACATCTCATTTCAGACGATGCATTTCAGGTGTGAAGCCTTGTAAGCTGCATATTAACTTGGAGTCAGACTGGTTTTATTTCCAAAGTAGGAATTTATAAAATGCTCTATTGACTGTCGACAAATTGTATGCTTTTTGAAAATAATATACATCTGCAAAAGCAAATTTGCCCCATGGATTTTTGTGTGTATGCACGCATATATTGTAATGTCTGTTTAGTAGGGGTCACCTGTAGTGCAACAAGCACCCAAGATCACAGTTGAGGCCATCCTCATGTGTACCAGACTTGGTTATCAGCCTCTGGTTGACAACTCTGCGTGTTGTGTATCCCAAAATCAGCCTTGAAGGACACATCCAAAGATCTGAAGCTAAATGTCCTTGACCACTGAAGTGTTCCCCCACTGGGAAGAAACATCCCTGTCAGGCAATTGTTACACAGTGTCCATTCATTGGTTGTCATAGTGTCTGCATGATTTCACCAATATGCCATGCCTCAGGGCATCTTTGCCAGTAGTACATGAGATAGGCAACACTGGCAGATCCTTCAGGTGTCTGTCGTGTTCTCGGTCTTCTGAAGAGGTCAATACAGTTTTTCCACTGTGGCATGTTGGAACTGGCTATCGTGACAAACACTTGAAGCTGCTGAAGGACGCCCTCGTAAGAACAGGATATGATGCTCAACTCATCAATTGCCAGTTCCAACGTGTTACAGGAAAAAAACTGTCATGATCTTCTCAGAAGACAGACATGAGATACAACCACTAGAGTGACCTTCGTCATCCAGTACTTCCTGGGAGGAGAGAAACTACGCCATGTTCTTCGCAGCCTTTGACAATGAGCACCTCACCATAATCTTCCCTACCCCTCTACTTCTCACCTTAATACAACCGCCAAACTTTAAACAGACCATTGTTTGCAGCAAACTACCCAGCCTTCACAACAACATTAACCACAATACTATACAACCCTATCATGGCAACATCTGCAAGACCTGTCAGATTTTTGACATGGGCACTTATCATCACACGTGGGAACACCACCCACCATGTACAATGCAGATACTCATATGACACTGCTAATGTTGTGTCTCTCATACACTGCAGGCAAGGATGCCCTGAGGTATGGTATATTGGTAAAACTTTGCAGATGTTACGATAACGGATGAATGGACACTGCACAACAATCGCCCAACAGGGAGAACACTTCTGCAGTCAAGGATATTCAGCCTCGGATCCTCATGTAAACGTCCTCCAACGCGGACTTCAGGATACACAAAGCACAGTCAACAAGCAAAGGCTGATAGACACGTTCAGTACCCATGAGGACAGCCTCAACCAGGATCTTGGGTTCATGTCACACTAAAGATGCTCCCACCAAACTATAAACTCTCACTCTCGGACACACGCACACAAATCTATGGGGGTGAATTTGCATTAGCAGATACATTCTATTTTGACTATCTGCAAATTGGGTGCTTTTTGATCAATGTAGCACTTTATAAGTTCCTACTTTGGAATTAAAACCAGTCTGACTCCAAGTTAATACACCACCAGACACAAAACAAGACCTCACACCCAAAATGCATTGTATGACTTGAGACGGCACCTCTGGAATACTTAAAACCTTCAGTTATCTCAGGGCAGTGGCTTGAAAGAAATTCTGGGATCCTTTATAACTGATTAAAAATTTAACAGCCATCTTAGGTTTGTTCAATAAATTTGCATCAGTCCTATGACCCTTTGATCTTTTGCTTATAAATTCTGTGTCTGATGCCACCACCCTCACTGACACCTGAAGAAAAAGCGAGACTCCAAAAGCTTGTGTCTTCAAATAAACCTGTTGGACTATAGCTTACCGTCATGTGATTTTTGACCTTGTCCACTCCAGTCCAACACCGGCACCTTCATGTCAGAAATGAAGAACAAGCAGTACAAAAGTGTCTAAAACATGTGAAACTTTTCTTCTATATTTGAAAGGCAATCAGAAATTTCAGAACAAACCAATGTGGTAATATGAATCATTCCTGAAACACAAAAGATGCATCTTTGATTGGGGGTGCAAGACAACCCTAGAAAGCAAATCAAAGATAGCTTATTTAATTCTGTCATTGGTATAATGTTGTTCAGCTTTACTGAACAGTTAGATTAAGTGTTTCTAATGTTTTAATTTTTTTGTAATATCAGAAATGAAGAACACTTTGAAAGAAGACAACCTAGAAGAGAGATGCGATGGTCAGTGCTCAAAATGAATGATATCGATCTGTCTCACATTGTTTTATACATCTCAATCACATCAGCTCTCATTCGACTCTGCTCCAAGGAGAACAATCCCAGTCTATCTAATCTCCCTTCATGACTAAAACTCTACAGTCTTGCTAATATACTAAAAAATCTCGTCTGCACCCTCTCCAGTGCAGACGCATTTCTCCCATAATGAATTCCAGAACTGCATGCAATACTCTAGCTGTGGCCTAAGTAATCTTTTAGCATAACCTCCTTGCTCTTAACCACTTTTATCTACCTGTTCCATTGCCTTGAGGGATTAGAGGTTATGCACACCAAGGTTCCTCTGAATCGTGGTACTTCCCAGGGTCCTGCCTAAGTGCATAATCTCACATATTACTGAGAAAGAAAGTAAAACTTATAATTCATGCCAGGAATATTACAAACAAGCTTGCTGAGCTACTGACCGATGTTGGCTATAACATAGACCCAATTGAAAGATGGGAACTGAATTTTCTGTTTGTAATGCAATTAGGAGACACAGTTATTTTAGTGGGAGTGTGGTGTTTAGCAACAATTCTGAGGAAATGTCACCAGACCCAGTTAACTCATGTTTTTCTTCACAGATGCTGCCAGACCTGCTGAGCTTTACCAGCCACTTCTGTTTTTGTTAGTCTTTAGCAGAATTGATCATTATTACTATTAGACATTTTAAGAGTACATTATCTCTCAAGGTTCTCGAGTAGATTTGTAGTTGGGGTTGTGGATGCTGTAGTTGGTTCGCCGGTTCATTAGTTCACAGACGTTTCATTCCCCTGCTGGATAACATCATCAGGGCAGCCTCCCATGAAGCGCTGCCGTGTTTTCCCGCCTGGTATTTAAACTCTGGTGTCCGTTGGATTTGATTACTTCATTTCCAGTTTTCCTCCGCAGTGGTGTGTATATAGAATCAGTATCAAAATTACAGAATCCCGACAGTGTGGAAACAGGCCCTTTGAGCAAACCAGTCCACTCCAAACCTCAGAGCATCCCACCCAGACCCACGCCCCTGTAACCCACCTAAATCTACACATCTCTGAATACAATGGGAAATTTAGCATGACCAATCCACCCACCCTGCACACATCTGGACTGAGAGGGGAAACCGGAGCACCCGGAGCAAACCCACGCAGACACGGGGAGAATGTGCAAACTCCACATAGATAGTGGCCCGAGGATGGAATCAAACCCAGGTTGCTGGCGCTGTGAGGCAACAGTGCTGACTACTGCCTACACCATGCTGTCCAATATAGGATATAAGATCTAGTTCTATGGCCTTCTTCGAGGAGAACCAGGTCTCCAGATCCTAGGACAGGCCAAACACAGACAAGCATGGGAATTCCTAGAGGCCTGGTTCTCCAACCATCAAACACATAGAACTAGACCCTATACACACCACTGCGAAAGAAAACCAGAAATGAGGTAATCAACCTCAAAAGGACCTCAGAGTTTAAACACCAGGCGGGAAAACACAACAGCACTTCATCGGAGACTGCACTGATTGATGTTAACCAGCAGGATAATGTATTAGAAGGTTTAAAGACCAAGTCTATTTGGCTAGAGTTATTAAACAGAAGTAGCAGCATTACATTTCTGGGTGTTCACTGTGGATTCCCAAGTAGTGCATGTTTCTAGTCCAATGATGATTTGAGCAGAGCTTTGGCTTCTGTAGCTCTACAAGACTGCATGGAGACAAAGCAAGGAATATTTGCAGTCTGTCCTGCAAATATTTTCAGTAATTCTCACTTTACTTTCCAGATTTTGAGAATCAGCAGCATTTTATCTTTTACTGCTAAATTTACCTGGCCACTGAATGAAAATAAACATCACTCTTAGTGCCTCCTTTCTTTAAATAAGGACAGATGCTGCTGTGAATTGAGATAGTGATATACATTAAGTAAATAGATTTCATGTAGTTATGAAGAGACAAAAGAAAAATCAATGCTTAAAATACCTACTGGAATACAGCTAATTTTAGCAATTCAGGAAGGGATCTAGCATAGGTGGATTGGGAACAAAGTCATCAGAAAACACTAAATGAGCACAGGCAGATTTTCAAGGTTGAGACAGATTACACATAGGGGACATATTCCCAAAAGGAAGAAATCTGGAACATCTAAAGCTAGAATTGCCTATATGGCAAAGGAAATAAAGGTTTTTAAAAAATCAGAAAAAGGTGGTTTATGAAAGCTTTCATAATACAATTTTAACCAAACAAACTACAGCAAATACAACTTATAATTGATAAACAGCGTTAAAAGGTCAAACATGAAAAATGATCAATACGTAACAAAGGGAACACTTCAGAAAAAACACAATATAATAAATTCAACGAATTTTGAGGCCAGTTCCAGGCAAGAAAGGAGATGGAGGATGTGGCTAAGGTAGAGAATAAATACTTTCCATCTTTCTTTATAAAAGAGGACGAAGTTATTATTGTGAAGTGGAATAAGGAGCAGACAGACATTTTGGGTAAGATCAATATATACAGAAAAGTAACGTAATTACATTGACATGATTCAAAGTTATTTCATTCTGAAGGCATGCATCCTAAGTTGATGAGAAAAACTAGGCTGCAGATAACAGAAGAGGTTGTAACCACAGTATTTCAATTAATCCTTCTACAGATATATGGGATACTTGCCTAAAGAAATATTGCCACTGAATATTTTAACAAGGAACTCATGCTAAATACTTTGCTGATTGAGGCTCGGCTGGTGTACAATTCCAGCAACACACTTTAGGAAAGCTGTTAAGGTCTAGGAGGCAAAACAAAAGTTAAGGAAATATGAATAGAAGTATGCACAATTATAAGATATTTTCACAAAATAGATAGGGAAAAAATGTTTCCTTTTCCTAATGGGCCAGTTTCTAACAAATTAGCGAAAAGATGAGTGATGGAATTAGGAAAATGTATTTCACACACAGGATTGCTACAATCTGGAATGCTCTACTTGAAAAGATGGTGAATCACATTCCATAGAACTTTCAAAATGCAGTATGTACTTTCCAGGGTAATGGGGAAAATTACATGGTGTAATCGTACAGTACTTTCAAAAAGGCAGCACTTCCATAATAAGCCAAATAGCCCTTCACTATTTAGTTAAGAATCTGAATGCTAAAGTTTAGATCATGCTGGCT
Organism: Stegostoma tigrinum; assembly: GCF_030684315.1. Taxonomy (NCBI): domain Eukaryota; kingdom Metazoa; phylum Chordata; class Chondrichthyes; order Orectolobiformes; family Stegostomatidae; genus Stegostoma; species Stegostoma tigrinum. The sequence goes on from NC_081368.1 coordinate 50,148,679, forward strand.
TTTGGGAACCATGATTCCGCAGCCTGGCATGAAATGTACTAGACAGACATGTTCGTGACTGGCATGACTTGAAATAAAAGTCAAATGCTGAGTAACTTAGCAGGAATAAAAGCATCTGTGGAGATAAAAACAGAATTAATGTTCAGACCAATATGACTCTTTGAAATGAAAGACTGATGGAAATGTGATAGATTTTATGCTGTTGAAGAGAGAAGAGGTACAAAGGGAACAAAAAGGGAAGAAGTGGCAAAAGTAGTGGCAGCAGTTGTAAAGAAGAGATAAAGGATTGGTTTCAAGGAAATGTTAAATCACAGAAAAAAGTCAACTCTGACTGAAAACAAAAACCAAATCAAGAAACATTAAGAGAAACAAAATCAGAATGGAAGACAGAGTTCATGGTCTGAAGTTGTTGAACTCAATATTGACGCCAGAGGATTTAAAGTGCCTAATCAGAAAATGACATGCTTTTGCTCTAGTCAATGCTGGGCTTCACTGGAAGATTGTGCCTGAGCTAGGACAGAAACATGAGGGTGACAGCAAGACAGTGTACTGAAATGGCAAGTGACAAAAAGTTGGGTTGTGCTTGTGGAACATTTCTGCTAATCCACGTCACCCAGTCTATAACCTCAGACCAAATGCAGACTTGCTTGCTGAGCCAGTGCATTTGGTTGCAGATGTTTCATCACCCTGCTAAGTAACATCATCAGTGCGCCTCCAGTGAAGCATTGGTGTTCCGACCCACTTTTTTTTGCTTCGGTTTGCTGGGGTGGTTGGTATTACCTCCAGTTCTGTTCTTCAGCAGTTTGTATCTTGTTGATGGAGTTCTGGTTGGAATTCCAGGCCTCCAGGAGTACCTCTGTTTGGCTCGTGCTATTATGGATGTGTTGTCCCAGTCGAATGAGTCCTTCTTTGTCCGTGTGTATTGAGACCAGTGAGAATTGGTCGTGTTTCTTGGTGGCTAGTTGGTGTTCATGTATCCTTATTGCCAGCTTGGCCTATGTAATGTTTCTCAGTCCTTGCATGGTGTTTTGTCAATTACATTAGTTTTATTGGACGTGGATATGGGATTCTTTACGTATGTCAGTAGCTATCGCAGGGTGGTTGTTGGTTTGTGGGCTACCCTGATACCGAAGGTCTGAGTAGTATTGTGGTCATCTCTGACATGTCCCTGATGTACAATACAGTGACTAGTGTGTCTGGCTGTACTATGTCTTCTTGTTGTGTAGGTAAAAGCGAATTGTGCTTTTTGGGTATCCATTCCTTTTAAAAACTTTGTATAAGTGCACCTGTCTGCTTTTCACAATTCTGGATTGCTGCAGTGTGTTGTGGTCCACTTGAATAATGTCCTGATGCAGTTCTGTTTATGGGCGTTGGAGTGGTTGCTGGAGTAATTAAGTATCTGGTCCACGTGTAGTCTTTCTGTATATGCTAGTCTGGAGTTCCCAGTCGTTCTTATGTTCTACTATTATGTCTAGAAAAGCTAGTCTTTATTGTTCTCTTTTGTGAATTTTATTCCAGCAAGGATGTTGTTTGTGTGTCAGTGGGTTTCTCCTAGTCTTGTGCGTTTGACAACCATGAAAGTGTCATCTACATAGCGGACCCAGAAATTTCTGCATTTGGTCTCCCTAATTGAGAGGGTACTTCATTGTGAATATCACTGTAGTGAACTTTGAGATATTGGCAGTGTCACTGGCTCTATCCAGAAGTGATCTGTGAAGAAGCTGAGGGCCATGGTGATCCTCATGGTCACAGACAAATCATTCCTAGCTTGTTCTGTAGCTTCAGATTTGGTTGGAGGAGGAGAAAGTAGAAGTTCCTTTCTGAAGACGACGTTAGGTCCTGCCTTTTATTTAGAAGCATCCTTCTCCCTGTGAACAGCTTCCATGTTTGGCTAACAGCACCCCACATCCCTTTTCCAACAGGCTTCTGACTTTCAAACTCGAGTGCTTTAGAAAAGTCCAACATCATGCCCTCTGACCACAGCACAGTACTCTCATTCAGCTGGAGCAAAACAAAGTCAAAGCACTTCACATAAAATTCCAACAATGAACCCTCTAAATAGTGCTAGCAGTGGTAGCTCGATACATTCAGCTCAGATTGTCATGAGAGGGCATTAACAGGCACTACAAAATCAAAAATGGCAAGTTGTGCACCACATCAGCAATAAACATCGAGTGACTTCAAAATCTCCCCACTCTGAATGATTCCACAACACATTCACATCAACATTACTCAAAACATGGTGTGCCTGTAAAGCTGGCACTAGCAGCACTACAATGTGAATGTGAAGCCAAAAATTCTCTTTTGCATGGAAACAGTGCAGGAGCTGAAAATTTGTCTAGCTGTATGGAAACAAACAGTAAAACTGGACCTTACATTATAAGAGTGCAGAACCACTGAATTGAGAGAGTATGATAGGCCTCTAGCAGTTAAGTAGTCCAGTAATAGTCTGGCCACACTACAACAGATTTCATAATGATATTGATATGCCTTTGTCAGAAAAGCAGCTACATAGCTGCAACTATTTTAAGAACAAAGCTTTGTACTACAGTAAATGGAGCGTTACAGACTGTTGATTGACCTGAGAAAACACCAGTTAATCCACATGATCTCTTCCATATTGCTATGATCAGATTTTTTTTTAATATTTTGGTACAAGATGTTCTGACATGTTCCCCAAATGTGTCTGAGCAGTTTTCTTGACATTCTTTTTCTAATGGGGAGCAAATATTCGTGTTTTGTTTTAAAAGTCTTGTATCCTCATCATCTTTGTAAACCTCTTGCTCCCCAAATAGCAATAAGAGCTATGTCAATGGAATGTCTCTAGAATAGTTCGGTGCTTGTTTTTGACCAGGACAGACTTGATGGGCCAAAGGACCATTTTTTGTGCTTAAAACCTCTAGAACTTCTCCTAAAAAGAGCAGGACACTGAATCTCATGAATTCCATTTCATTACACATCAGGACCTTTCAAAATGCACAATATGTATGGAACTTGATTCAGTATCTGACATTCACCACTGGTAAATTAAAAGATACTTTGTTACAGTGACTAATACAAATGAAATCTAAACACTGGTTAATTAAAAACTGAGCAAATAAATTCAATTAAACATGAGTCTTGTATAGCTTAATGGCGCAGAAAGAGTTATAGTTCAATTTGTATTTATTTTCATACTGTGGCAAGGGAAAATTTACCACGCTGATAATGTCACAGAGTCGTGGGGTGAAGAAACAGTTAAACTTGCTAAAAGTAATGTAATCCAGATGTTGGAATTCTGAAATAAACAAAATGCTGGATGAACTCAGAGGGTCAGGCAGCATCTGTGAAGACAGAAACAAAGTTAATGTTTTGAGTCTTCAAACAAAAAAAAATTCTCACCTGCCCCAAGGTGTGTTAAATTCCCTCTATCCAGGTTAATTAGCTAACTATCTACAAAGTACCCCCATAGCAAGCCACAGTGGTTGGCAACTAGAAGACCCAGCGTGAGAAGAGGTGTAATTTTGAATTATATTTGGCTTTGTAGAAAAGAAAACTTTTTGAATGTAAGTGAAAAATTATGGTTCACCATTTTAAGAACGCTTTAGGAAGTTAGCAGTTAAAACATGAAAAATGTAAATTTGTCATCAGCAATTACGGGAGCAGCAGCAGGGCAAAAATAGCAATCCAGGAGGAGACGATCGCCTCAGAGCTGGTAACTGCAAGGATAACAGTGAGAGCTAGGAAAAGGGACAAGGCTAGACACTGTGCGAACAGCCAGAGACCTTAGAGAAGGAGGCTTTGTAGGAAGTGATTAAAGTCTTCACAAGTTACTAATGTCAGAGGGAATAGAGAAAATAATTTACGAAAAATAGTGCATTGCCAGGCAGGAAAGGGAATGAAAAGAGCGTTCTCACCTCTCAAAACAAGTATCACTGCCATTCTAAATGACTCCACACAGCACGGCTGCAAGGGACAGAGCAAGGGCCAAAAAGATTACACTGAGGTCACAGTATTGGAAAGGCTATAAAGAAAAGGCTTAAAAGATGTGGTGAAGCAGTGTAACTAAAGAAGAAAAGTTCAACAATAATAAGAATTGTAGAAGGTCATACTCGGGTTATGCTAAATTGCTCATGGTGTCCAGAGGTGTGCAGCTCGGTGGATTAGCAATGGGAATTGCAGGGTTACATGGATAGGGTGTAGAGGTGGGTCTGGGTTGGATGCTGTTCGGAGCATCAACGTGGACTCAATGGGTTGAAGGGCCTGCTTCCACACTGTAGGGAGACTATGATTCTAAAACATTATTTAGAACATAGAACATAGAACATAGAACAGTACAGCACAGAACAGACCCTTCAGCCCACAATGTTGTGCCGACCATTGATCCTCATGTATGCACCCTCAAATTTCTGTGACCATATACATGTCCAGCAGTCTCTTAAATGACCCCAATGATCTTGCTTCCACAACTGCTGCTGGCAACGCATTCCATGCTCTCACAACTCTCTGCGTAAAGAACCTGCCTCTGACATCCCCTCTATACTTTCCACCAACCAGCTTAAAACTATGACCCCTCGTGCTAGCCATTTCTGCCCTGGGAAATAGTCTCTGGCTATCAACTCTATCTATGCCTCTCATTATCTTGTATACCTCAATTAGGTCCCCTCTCCTCCTCCTTTTCTCCAATGAAAAGAGACCGAGCTCAGTCAACCTCTCTTCATAAGATAAGCCCTCCAGTCCAGGCAGCATCCTGGTAAACCTCCTCTGAACCCTCTCCAAAGCATCCACATCTTTCCTATAATAGGGCGCCCAGAACTGGACGCAGTATTCCAAGTGCGGTCTAACCAAAGCTTTATAGAGCTGCAACAAGATCTCACGACTCTTAAACTCAATCACCCTGTTAATGAAAGCCAAAACACCATATGCTTTCTTAACAACCCTGTCCACTTGGGTGGCCATTTTAAGGGATCTATGTATCTGCACACCAAGATCCCTCTGTTCCTCCACGCTGCCAAGAATCCTATCCTTAATCCTGTACTCAGCTTTCAAATTCAACCTTCCAAAATGCATCACCTCGCATTTATCCAGGTTGAACTCCATCTGCCACCTCTCAGCCCATCTCTGCATCCTGTCAATGTCCCGCTGCAGCCTACAACAGCCCTCTACACTGTCAACGACACCTCCGACCTTTGTGTCGTCTGCAAACTTGCTGACCCATCCTTCAATTCCCTCGTCCAAGTCATTAATAAAAATTACAAACAGTAGAGGCCCAAGGACAGAGCCCTGTGGAACTCCACTCACCACTGACTTCCAGGCAGAATATTTTCCTTCTACTACCACTCGCTGTCTTCTGTTGGCCAGCCAATTCTGTATCCAAGCAGCTAAGTTCCCCTGTATCCCATTCCTCCTGACCTTCTGAATGAGCCTACCATGGGGAACCTTATCAAATGCCTTGCTGAAGTCCATATACACCACATCCACAGCTCGACCCTCATCAACTTTTCTAGTCACATCCTCAAAAAACTCGATAAGGTTTGTAAGGCATGACCTACCCCTCACAAAGCCGTGTTGACTGTATTTGATCAAACCATGCTCTTCCAGATGGTCATAAATCTTATCCCTCAGAATCCTTTCTAACACCTTGCAGACGACAGACGTGAGACTTACTGGTCTATAATTGCCGGGGATTTCCCTATTTCCTTTCTTGAAGACAGGAATTACATTTGCCTCTCTCCAGTCCTCAGGTACGACTCCAGTGGAGAGCGAGGATGCAAAGATCTTCGCAAGTGGCGAAGCAATTGCATTTCTCGCTTCCCAAAGCAGCCGAGGACAAATCTGATCCGGGCCTGGCGACTTGTCAATCTTAATGTTTGACAAAATTTTCAGCACATCAGCTTCGTCTATCTCTATCCATTCCAGCATGCACACCTGCTCTTCAAAGGTTTCATTCACTACAAAGTTTGTTTCTTTCGTAAAGACAGAAGCAAAAAACTCATTTAGGGCTTCCCCTACCTCCTCAGGCTCCACACACAAGTTCCCTATGCTATCCCTGATCGGCCCTACTCTTTCTTTGATCATTCTCTTATTCCTCACGTAAGTGTAAAATGAAACATCAAAATATATAACCAACATAACTGGTAAGAGATATCAGTGACTGTTCCACAGTGAAGGTGGAAAAGTATTTGGAACTCATGGCTACACACTGAAATGTGTGACTTTGAAAATTCTTTGCCACGTTGTGTCACTATTTTCAAAGGTAAAATTACAGTCAACTTTCCATATAAAGACAAAATACAGTAGCTGGAAGTTTGAATTCTTGTCAAATTATACTTCTTTCAATTTAGCACACTGCATTTGCTGTTTATAATGCTGTTTCCTCTTCATTGAGAGGACCAAAGCAGATTAGAATATCCACTCTGTAGAACACCTACACTTTCTCAAGCCTCCTATGTTCTTACTCATCCTCAAACATTGAGCTTCTGATTCCTTACTGTTTTCATTCAGTCTTCCTCTCACTCTAACATTTCTGTCTTTTGCCTGCTGCAGTATTCCAGTGAAACACAACACAAGTTCAAAGAACAGCATCTGATTTTCTTATTAGGGATTTTATAGCTCATGTATTATAACTGCATGAGCCCCACTTTGTCTTGTATTTCAATCTTCTGTGTGGAACCTAGTTAATTACTTTTTTGAAGTTTACTGCATTGACAGGTTTCCCTTTATTTAGCAAACTGCTGTTATTTTCTTATAGCAGACATCATTCACCTAAATTTGTATGACATACTCGCATATTGCTCAATAATATTCTATTTTGTTGAGCTCCAAAGTTCTCAGCAATCTTATCTAAACCCCTTGCCAGAAAATGCAGGATTCTTCCCAGTATTTTTATATGGTATTTTAATGTTTGGATTCCCAAATCCTTCTGCTCTTCAAAATCACTGTTTAATGGTGCAATATGGTTTGGACAATTCCACAGACTATTTCAACAAAACGCATCCTCCATATCCCCATTATACCTGATCAACATCTACATATTCTAAGAACCTCTCAAAGTATATTTCTGAAAGAAGGAGGGATTATGAAAAGGTAAAATAAATCATCCATGGCTAGACCAGGATGTTAATATTAACATAAAGACAAAAACGAGGGCATATCATGCAGCAAAAGTTAGTGGCACTCTGGGCAATCAGGAGAACTTTAAAATTTCAGCAAAGGTTACTAGAAAACAAAATGAAAACAGCTAAGTTAAACAGTGTAAAAAACCTAGCAAAAAAAGCATAAGCACTGATACCAAAAGCTTCTGTCAATATACGCAAAGGAAGAGAATAGTGAATGAAGATGTTGGTTCTTTAGGGGACAAAAATGGCAACATAATAATGGTAAACTAAGAAATGGTGTTAGGTTCATTTTTCAGAGACCCTCATGGACTTGATGCAAGAGCAAGACACTGACCTGGTTACAAAAACACAATCCTTTATTATTAAGCAAGTACAAGCTGCGGAGGATTGTTGTATGCAACCCAGCACAGAGTGCTGAGTATCGTGAGCGATTCTCCCCAAACAGGGGACAGTCCCTGCTTTTATACCCTTGGAATTGGCAGATACATAAAACAATTACTACACCTGAGAACAGGATACAGCTTTGATCGTCACAAAGTCTATGATAACAACAGGATGCGATTTCAAGTAGTGACAACCACCTGATCAAAAGTCACTGACCTGGCCATCTCAGCAGGAACAGGGGTAGGCAGCAGTGTGGGTAGAGCCATAAAGATCAGAAAGCTCAATGCCAGAGATAATAGGAACTGCAGATACTGGAGAATCTGAGACAACAAGGTGTAGAGTTAGACGTACACAGCAGGCCAAGCAGCATCTTAGAAACAGGAAAGTTGACGTTTCAGGCCTAGGCCCTTCATCAGAAATCAGCTTAATGCCATTTGTTTTTACAAACGTTTCACAGCCCTACAGATGTTTCACACACAATCCTATCTGGGCAGGAAGTTGAGACAATGTTCACATACCCCTGTATGAGGAGCATAAAAATTCATGGGATGTTAACCCATTAACATCTCAATGGCAGGAGCACTAAACCAATATTTTGTTTGTTTTCACAGTGGAAGATAATAATTTCTTCCCAAAAACTGCAATTACTACAGAGGAACTTGGTTAAATTATGATATCTAGGGAAAAGATATTAAGTAAACTGACGGGACTAAAGGGAGATAAGTACCCATAGCCTATACCCTCGCATATTAAAAGGAGGCGGCAGCGGAGATAATGGATACATTAGTTTTGATATTCCAAAATTCACTGCATTCTGGAAAGGTACTAATGTATTGGAAACATGATAATGTGACTACCTTATTCAAAAAGAGAGACGGACACAAAGTGGAAAACTACATACCAGTTAGTTGACCTCTGTAGCGGGGAAGTTGCTGGAGTCGATCATAAAGGATGAGATACCTGAACACTGGAAAATCAAAGCTTAATTCACCAGTGTCACCACAGTTTCATGAAGGGCAAGTTGTGCTTGACAAACTGGAGACCTTTGAGGATGTAACCCGGAAGTTGGACAATGGGAAACCAATGGACGTGGAGTATCTGAACTTCCAGAAGTCATTTGTCAAGGTGCCACATAAAAGACTAATCCAATTTCATCACTAAAATTTATTAATGCCATGTTAAAATTAAGTAACTAACGTGATTTACTTTTGGGCCTAGAAAGACATTTTAGTACATTCATTCGAAAGCATCCATTTTACCCAGGAAGCAAGAAAACCTCCATATTGGCTGCAAAAAGTGGGAGACCCCCAGAATGCGGTAACCCAATTTTGATTATTCAAAAGGTGAGAAATCCCCCAATAGGCAATGCAAAGATATGTTATTACTATTTCACAGAATTTGAGGCTTGACATAAGTAATCAAAATTGTTAGCTATCAGAACTTAAAAGTTTTACTGGAAGAATTTTATACAATATTGCTGTAATACAGTTTAAAAATCTTTAAAAAACTTTAAGACAAGCTTGAAGACAGCAGAATATGAACAGCATTAAGATGCTACAGATTTAAAACAGCTTTAAATGGATAAGAATAAATAAGTGTGTATGTGGGGGTGGCGGGGAAGAGGGGTGGAGGGATGGGATAATTCTTAAGATATATTCTTAAGATATATATAAATTAAATACAAAATCTGAGGCTGAATAAGTTAATATATTATTGTATTCGATGGGTTTTACATTTGTTATAAATCATTAAAATATCAAAGAAAGCACAGACAATTTTGAAGAATTTGTAACAGATTTTGATAATTACTTTAGTCTTAGAAGCTGGAGAATCCTTGAAAGAAAAAGCAAATTGCTCGAAAAGCTGAGCAGGTCTAGCTGCATCTGTGGACAGAAATCAGAGTTAACATTTTGGGTCCAGTGACCCTTACTCAGAACTGATGGTAGCAATGAAAAAAATGGTTTTCAGCAGAAGATAGCAAGGCTGGAAGGTAGTACAGCGTAAACGATAGGTGGAGACTGAGCCCAAAGAGACAGAAATGCTGGACCGACAGAGGAGTGGATAACAATTCACCTAGGAGAATGAATAGATACTAAGCCAGACTACAGTGGCTATCAATGGGTTGTGTGTAATAGCAGACCATGTGATAACAAGGGGTCTGGTATGTGGGAGAACAGGTAACAATATGGGAGAAGATGCTTCCAGCCCTAAAATTGTCAAACTCGATATTAAGTCCAGAAGGCTGTAGAGTTTCCAAGCAGAAAATCTGATGCTGCTCTTCCAGCTTGCACTGAGCTTTGCTGCAGCACTGCAGCAAACCTGAGACAGAGATGTTGCCTAGGTGGTGTGCTGAAATGGCAGGCAACCGAAAGCTCAGGGCCTTTTTTTGTGGACAGAGCAGAGGTGTTTTGCACAACATTCATCCAGTCTAAGCTTTGTTTCTCCAAAGTAGAGAAGACCGCGTTGTGAGCAGCAAATGCAGTGGAGTAGATCGAGCGAAGTGTGGGTAAAACACTACTTCACTGCATGGTATGTTTAAGCCTTTGCATACTGTGGAGGGAGACAGCAGATAGGCCAGGGCTAGTCCTTCTCCGGTTACAGGGAAAGGCACCTGGGGTGTTGGAGGATGGTGGCAGGAATGGAGGAGGAGTACACCAGGGTGTCCGAGGGGGATCGGTCCTTGCAGAAGGCTGACAAGGGAGGGGAAGGATACATGTGTATGGTGGTGGCATTCCACTGGAAGTGGCAGAAATGGTGGCTAATGATCCTCTGGAGATGCAGATGGTAGCTGAGGAAAAGAGGCGACTCTATCAGTGTTGTGGGAAGGAAGAGAGGTGGTGAGGGCTGAAGCATGAGATAAGTCAGACCTGGCTGAGAGCCCTGTCAACTATGGGCTCGGAAATCCTTGGTTGAGGAAGAAGGCGGGCATTTCGAAGGACCCTTGTCATCAGAACAGATGCAACAGAGACAGAGGAGCTGGGAGAATGGAATAGAGTCTTTACAGGAAGTTGGGTTTGAGGATGTATGATCAAGGTAAGAGTGGGAGTCGGTTGAAAGAGCAATATGTTAACAGAACAGCTCAATTTCCAGGGGTATCTGAAGAGGATTTCATGAATACTTTTTACAGATTAGAGAAAAACTGTAACCATAGAGCTTTGCAATCAGAATTCATAAGGGTGTTGGAATAATTGCTGAGTCTTTGTCAGATGTTTTGCAACCCAAGCAAGATTTAACTTTGGAGAAAGACATTCAAATTGTGTTGAAAGCAGAAACAAGAAAAGCTCTCCACAGATTCTTACAAGGAGCAAAACAACACTACCTCAGGAAATCAACAGATATATTTGCTATAAAGTATTGAAAGAATGTCACAGGGGCTGTCTCCTGTCACCAAGTCACTCTTCATTTACATATGAAGAGTCCTTGACTCAAGTACTGCCTCTTCAGACAGCTCCCGGAATGCCAGAATCTCTGATGCTCCTCTTTTTATCTGTCAGCCAGGGCTCCCTGATTGGACCAGATTAAAGTCCCAATCAGGGAACTCATGTTCTATGAGGTCCAGCTGACTGATCTCATTACAACCACGACAGGTAGATACAGTCAAAAACAGCATATGACAAGTGAACAGAGACAGTAAGTCAAACAGTAGAGACAACGAGTCAAAGTCAGTGCTGTGAAACAAAGCCTCACTAGGTACAGACAATACCCAGCCATGACAAAAGAATGTGACATCTACAAGTCTGTCGGTCATTTCCATAATGATGTGCCAAAATACTTTACAGTTTAAAAACAGCTAAGAGTTGAATACTTACTCTTACAAAGAGGCTAATGCAGTTCATTGACCACCATGGGAAAAAATACACAAGAGTTGATGGACCTCCATTACAAAAGATATCCAAAGCATTCCTGGGAGAAATGAATGTTTTAAACGAAAGCAATGATTCAACTGACTTGACTTTGACAGAGTGCATTTATGTAAACATTATTAATTTTGAACTTAATAAGGGAACGAGTTTTACTATCCTACCAGATCAAACGCCATGGGTGAAGAAACAGAGGTTACAGCCTACGCAGATGAAACTACAGGTGGAACAACTGCTAGAAGCAAACGTGTGCCACAAGTAACAAAAGAAGACAAACGGCATACGAGAGTTGAAAATGTGTACGTGGTTCACAATCGACAGTCCTCACATGTGAGCCTACATGCTTGGCCCCAATCATTTTTCGCAGCAGCAGTACAACTAGTTGCAACAGGCCAAACAGTTCAGAAACACAGCTGTCAAAAAGAACCAGTAGATTAGATCATTATGCTTCCAAGACTCGTGAGAGTGCAAACACCAGCAAGTGTTCAGTGAGACTGCCTACATTGGTACGAGATAACGGTTTCATACTGCCAACGGGAAGTAGTGATAGATTTTACAGGACTGGAGGAAATACTTTTTATTCTTATCCTCAAAGGGGAAGCAATGATCAAGTCGCATCATTGCTAGGCAATTAACCCAAAGACGCAGGAAAAGTGCCACTGATATCAATCCAGCCATGGCAGATGAGGAATTTGAATTTAATATTAATTTTAAAAAACAAACAAACAAACAAACAAACAATCTGGAATTAAAAGAGTCTAATGATGGCCATGAAATCACTGCCGATTGTCAGAAAAACTCATCTGATTCATTACGGTCAGAGATAATGGGAACTGCAGAATCCGAGATAACAAAGTGTGGAGCTGGATGAACACAGCAGGCCAAGCAGCATCTTAGGACCACAAAAGCTGACGTTTCAGGCCTAGACCCTTCATCAGAAAAGGGGGATGGGGACAGGGTTCTGAAATAAATAGGGATAGAAGGGGAGGCGGACCAAAGGTGGATAGAGGAGAAGATAGGCGGAGTGGAGAAGATAGGCGGAGAGGACAGAGGTCAGTCCGGGGAGTATGGACAGGTCAAGGGGGCGGGATGAGGTTTATAGGTAGGAAATGGAGGTGCAGCTTGAGGTGGGAGGAGGGGATAGGTGAGAGGAAGAACAGGTTAGGGAGGCGGGAATGAGCTGGGCTAGTTTTGGGATGCAGTGGTGGGAGGGGAGATTTTGAAGCTTGTGAAATCCACACTGATGCCATCGGGCTGCAGGGTTCCCAAGTGGAATATGAGTTGCTGTTCCTGCAACCTTCGGGTGGCATTGTTATGGCACTGCAGGAGGCCCAGGATGGACATGTCGTCTAAGGAATGGGAGGGGGAGTTGAAATGGTTCGCGTCTGGGAGGTGCAGCTGTTTATTGCCATCCGAGTGCACGTGTTCTGCAATGCGGTCCCCAAGCCTCTGCTTGGTTTCCCCAATGTAGAGGTAGCCACAAAGGGGACAGTGGGAGCAGTACACCACATTGGTGGATGTGCAGGCGAACATCTGCTTGACGTGGAAAGTCATCTTGGGGCCTGGGATGGGGGTGAGGGAGGTGGTGTGGGGGCAAGTGTAGCACTTCCTGTGGTTACAGGGGAAAGTGCCGGGTGTGGTGGGGTTGGAGGGGAGTGTGGAGCGGACAAGGGAGTGCCGGAGAGTGGTGTACGCACATGGGCCCAAGCTATGCCTGCCTCTTTGTAGGTTACGTGGAACAGTCCCTCTTCCGCACTTACACTGGATGTAAACCCCACCTCTTCCTCCGTTACATTGATGACTGTATCTGCACTGCCTTGTGCTCCCAAGAGGAGCTCGAACAGTTCATCCACTTCACCAACAATCTTCCACCACAACCTCAAATTCACCTGGATCATCTCCAACACATCTCTCACCTTCCTGGGCCTCTCTGTCTCTATCTCAGGCAACCAGCTAGAAACTGATGTCCATTTCAAGCCCATCGACTCCCACAGCTACCTAGAATACAGCTCCTCCCAAACATCTTCCTGCAAAAATTCCACCCGCTATTCCCAATTCCTTTGCCTCCGCCGCATCTGCTCCCAGGATGAGGCATTCCACTCCCGCACATCCCAGATGTCCTTGTTCTTCAAGGACCGCAACTTGCCCCCCCACCCCCCCCCACCCACAGTGGTAGAGAACGCCCTTGAACGAGTCTCCCGCATTTCCCGCACCTCATCCCTCACACCCCGCCCCCGCAATAACAGCCAAGAGAGAATCCCCCTAGTCCTCACATACCACGCCACCAACCTCCGGATATAACGCATCATCGTCCAACAGTTCCGCCATCTACAATCCTACCCCACCACCCATGACATTTTTCCATCCCCACCCTTGTCTGCTTTCCGGAGAGACCACTCTCTCCATGACTCCCTTGTCCGCTCCACACTCCCCTCCAACCCCACCACACCTGGCACTTTCCCCTGCAACCACAGGAAGTGCTACACTTGCCCCCACACCTCCTCCTTCATCCCAGACCCCAAGATGACTTTTCACATCAAGCAGATGTTCACCTGCACATCTGCCAATGTGGTGTACTGCTCCCGGTGTACCCGTTGTGGCTTCCTCTACATTGGGGAACCAAGCGGAGGCTTGGGGACCGCTTTGCAGAACACCTACACTCAGTTCGCAATAAACAACTGCACCTCCCAGTCGCAAACCATTCTGGGCCTCCTACAGTGCCATAACGATGCCACCCGAAGATTGCAGGAACAGCAACTCCTATTCCGCTTGGGAACCCTGCAGCCCAATGGTATCACTGTGGACTTCACAAGCTTCAAAATCTCCCCTCCCACCACTGCATCCTGTTCTTCCTCTCACCTATCCCCTCCTCCCACCTCAAGCTGCACCGCCATTTCCTACCTACTAATCTCATCCCACCCCCTTGACCTGTCAATCGTCCTCGGACTGACCTATCCCCTCCCTACCTATACTCTCCTCTCCACCTATCTTCCCCTCTATCCACCTTAGGTCCGCCTCCCCCTCTCTCCTTATTTATTTCAGAATCCTCTCCGCATCTCCCTTTTCTGAAGGAGGGTCTAGGCCCAAAATGTCAGCTTTTGTGGTCCTAAGATGCTGCTTGGCCTGCTGTGTTCATCCAGCTCCACACATTGTTATCTTGGTTCATTATGGTCCTCCCTGGAAGATAGGAAACTGCCATTGTTACATCGTCTGGCTTGCATGACTCTAGAACCACACCAGTGTGAATTGCCACTGGGCAATTTAGGATGGTCCATAAATGATGGCTTATCTAGTGATGGCAACATCCTGTGAAGAAATTTAAAGAAAAACAAACAAACATTGTTACTCAAAGCAGCACTATCAGTGGCAGTGACAAAAATAGCGATGAGTGATCAGCAATCCTCCGGTAACATGACTAAGGACCTGAAAATATATCGTTCACCAGAAAGTCAGCTAGCAAGGTGAATGAGGCATCCAACTCAATTGTCAAGTTGGGGGGCACAGCTTGTACACTTTAACTTGACTGAATCAGCAGATTGAGAGAAAAGATTATGGTAAACACACCAACATTTACAGCTTCAGGACACTTTAAAAAAGAAGAAATTGTAGGTCTGGGCATGCAGAGTACTTCAAAAAGAAAGAATCTACGTCCAAATTTTAAAAAAATGCTTTGTCCAGAAATCTAGTACACAGCAAAAATTCAAATGTTCGAGTAAAAAAAAACCTACAAATCTTCCAAGTCTGAAGGAATTGTGTTTGGAAGAATTCAGATGTCCAGACTCTGAGTTTGTAAACTTAGAGATTTGCAGGTAGATGGCATAATAGGGAATACTAAAATAGTAATATACATGAATGTGTAAAATTGTTAACTAAAGACTTTGGGTGCTGGGGTGGGGTTGGGGAGAGATATTTAAAATAATGGCTCAGAAGGAGAAATGCCCAACCTGATTGTGACACAGAGTCCATGGGTGGAGAAACAGTTCATCCTGCACATAGTTCCAATGGAGACGGATGTGACATGTTTGGTTCACAGTGGTTATAAAAGTTATACCTAACTACTTAAGGTGATTTGTACTACTGCTTTCATGCAACAAATTACATCTTGTTATGTAAAATAAGACTCTCTTCTTGCCAAAACTCTGTAGTGGTCTATCTTCACACACCCCCACCCAACTGAAAATTTGACCAGATCTCAGTTCCGCATAGACAGGGGACATAGCTGGGCTGCATTATCACTCGGGATAACTTTGATTTGAATTTGAAAAGTTTCTGCTCCAGTTCTGTAGATTTCTATTAAACATTTGATTTCTTTCCTGTGAGCTGCATATCATTCCATGGAAGCCACACCAACATGCACTGATTCAGGACACGGTCAAAAAGAATTGATTCAACACGTTGTTTTCAAAAGAGAAGTAATGGGACGTGTTGGAGGCAAAGGAGCAGGCTCGATGATGTCATTAATTGGCCGTAAGGGAGGGTCAGGTTGACGTCCAGTATGCGGTCCAAGCCATACAAAGTCTTGTGAAGGTGGTACTCAGTCAAGAACACACAGCAAATCCAAATCAAGCCTGTTTAGTTTTCAAAAAGTGGCTGCAATGAAAATTTAATCTCCAGACTTCCACTCTGTGGGCAACCGGGGCGGGGGGAGGGGGGGCGTGGCGTGGTTAAGGGTAGGAGCAGGCAGATTGGAAGCCACTCATGGCCCTGCTCCTGGATCCAACCAAAGCCACCATCAATATGCCCAGGGAGTAGGTTGTAAATGGGGTCATAGTACCTCACTATGTGTTCTTCTTCTGTAGTCAAGTCCCTCTCTGGTGTCCATCAAGAGCGAGCACAGGCCTTGCAGTGCAGTTGGGCATAGCAAGGACTGGAGTTCATCATCACCCATATTTTGATTTGATTTTGGTAGATTTCCATTTTGGTTCACCATTTGACATTGCTTTTGTTATACTGTTCCACTAGGAGCTATTAAGCTAATTCAAGTTTGGTTGTAAGGAGGATAGAAATTAGGACTAGTAGCAGCAAGCCATCCCAGCCACAAACCACCAGTAGCAGGTAAGAAAATATACCAAAGGGGACTCTTTACAAATGGTTTATGTTAGTTTCTAACATGGAAAATTATTAGGAGCTCAAAATGCAATCATGGAGAGTAAAATAACAGACTACGAACAAGCCTCTTTTAGAGATCCACATTCTACTCCTGTGTTTTGGGATATAACAAACTGGGCATAAAATATAATTTGGGGACTTTTCTGCAGCTTAAACTTTCAAACAGCAACAAGCTAGGACAATGAAGTACCATCTGGCACTTTACTTTAACTTGCTCAGTATCATTGTTCAAAATGATTCTTGCACCAACTTCCCCTTATTTCCAATGCTTCCATATTCTGAAAGGATCATAAAATGTACTGTTTCAAAATTGACAAGCATGACAGTCACTTTAATTAATCTGACTGCACAAACTGAAAAGAAGCAAAAAACTCAGATCCACTATCCAGTCTCTAACCCCAGGCCCAGATGGACCTCACCATGTAAGCTATGATGAATCTTATGTACTAATTCTGTTATTTCCCACCATTTGCATCTAATTTCTAAATAGAGTTTTAATTCAAATTAAACAGTGTTACTGCAATTCAACTTTTAGTATCAGAAATTAACTGGAAAACATTTATTTTCAGCAGCTCAAGTAATAGATGTGTGTATTTTCAAAGTTGTGAAGAAGCACCAAAGATTAAGTACAAGAGATTGTATCTGTGATGCCATAATTATATTTTATTAGCATTCAGTGGACTTTAGCGCATACTGAATCTCAAACAGAATTTTTTTCCAAAAAAAAAGCACAACTTTATTGATCCACGCAACACAATTCTAAAAAGGAATCACGTCAGGTGCCACTACCATTAACATCCACAGGAGAGTGTTTGAAGCAGGGCACACTTCAATCATTTTACAATGCACAAAGCACTAAGAAATTAGTTTTGGAAATATGTTAAAGTTTATATAGTTATGTTAATTTCTTTTAAAATGAATGCAATGGGAAAGGAAGGTAGCCCAGCCACCATCCAATCTAACAGCATTTCAATTCCATTCAGAAGATTTAAAATAAAATCAAAATTAATTATGTAATTATTATATTTTTATATTTATGAATTATTGTTAAATTATCTTTATTTCAAATCATTCAAGAATGCAATGGTTTTGGGAATGCTTAAAAAAGAGGATAATGTAAGCTGTGACACTGGGTAAATGTCAGAAAATAATTCAAGAACAGAAATAAGATCAAAAAATTACTCTGAATAAAGTATACCACATAATATACCCTCACAAATGCAACAACTGAATAATCTTCTACATTTTAATGTAAAGAAAAAAGCCAGGTGCTTCACAGTAGTATAAACAGATGACCTGGAAATGTTAAGACAAATGAGGTGGTGATGTTGGCGTTTCTGCGGTGGTGACTAAAAACTGCAAAGGGTTGAGTCTTAAGGAATGCCTCCAAAAAAGACAGGGAGGGCAATCCAAAGCATTGCAGCTTGACTACTAAAGGTATTCTTCCCAGTAAGGGGACTAAGTCAAGGAAGGATGCGTTCAAATTGGAAAGTTAGAGAGAATAATGTTTTAGAATTGGTTTCCAAGATCGAGAGTGGCCAGACAAAAAGTGATTTAAACATATGGATAAGAATGTTAAAGGAGAAAGTCGAATTACTAGCTTTGTTTCATTACAATTAGCCCAAAACAATACATTCCTAAAATCAATCAGGTCACCTTAACAAGGATGCTCGGAAGCAGGAGTTAAGTTGTTCAACTCCTGAACAGTTTCTCGGGTATAACTTGAGCCATGAAGGAATCTCAGGTTTATTACATTTGGATGGCAAAAAGCTGCTCCAATGGAATCCTTATTGAATGGGAGGAGGATCTTTATTAAATTGCAAATATGATACAAAGTCAAGAATTTTCCAGCTATTTTGAAGCCATATTTTACAAGACTGTAAATCACTGATTGAAGGGTTTAACTTACCTGCATGTAGGTTTCCCACCTGAACATCCGAGATTCAGTAACCAAAAAACATGTGGTAAAATCTTTATCAAACCTCTAAAGTAAATTGTACGCTTTACTAATCCCGTCAATAAATACAATTTATGGACCCAAAATGACATGACACATTTTGTTGGCTCAGACCATGTGAAATTTCAACCTCTGAAAGAGTTTAGAGGATCAATTAGGATTCCAGGATCAGTGAAGATGGTTACGGCTATTTGTTTACAAAAAAATTGTACAGAATTTCAATATCACCTTTGTGAAACATGCAATCATCCATTTCTATTTCCTCAATGCTTAATAAGCAGACATTCACACTTTCAGCTTTTTTTTTCCAAAACTCAATAAAATGCAGCGGAACAAAATGAGATAGCAATCAATTCCCATTTTGATAAGTAATTAATAATACACTATTATTATATTATTTAAGTTTTGTATTCCTTAGAAATTTTCCAAATATCACAATCAATTATTCCAGCAAGCACTTACCCCTGTCAGACTGGTAAATCGGCAGCCTTCATGGGCACAAATTTAGCTGTCAATTATCACTCAGTCACCAGGATTTTTAAAAATTATTCTGAATTTCAAAACACAGCTGATCAGAGTAAAGAACAGGGGTATTGGATAAAACTCCCAAGCCTGGAATTGTGGGTTGTCAATTTGCAACATGCACCTGTGGCAGATTTCTTAACTAATAACATGAATTTTGTCCCATTCCCTGAAGCTTATTTCAAGTATAAACTGAGGAAGCAGAAGTCTGCTTATAAGGCATACCTTCTCTTCTGTGCTTAAACTAAAATACATTACAGATCCCAAACAAAGGACTGATCAAGGCCACTGCATTTTCTTAAGACTCTAACAGCATTTACTCTTCTTGCTTGTGTACAAGCCTTGTGAGTATTGTAAAAATATGACAAAATTGGCAGTGGTGCTGAATTAATAAAGAAATAAGATCACACATAACAATAATCAATTTGGCATTTTCCATCACTACAGTGGTAACACTGAGTCACCCCTGCCGATTCAGCCTATTTTTCCAATTTAGTTTGGCTAAAGTTAGGGTATTTTCATGCACTTAAGGGGGTAAAGCACCTCCTTTACCCTGCAAAATGAATTGCAGGGTAAATTGATTACCGTGTCTCCACAAGACAAACCTCCCAGACTGAGAAAGCACAACCCAATTTTGTTTCAAAAAGTCATCGATTTCCATTGGCCTCCTCATCTAACTAAAAGTTTGCTTTACTTGACTGGACCATCTGACCTGGACACTTGCGTGGTTTCCGGAAGTAAATTTTATCCAAGTAACCGCAGGCAGAGACTGTTGTCTGAAAGCAAGAGGTCACACACATCAACATGCTATCATCACTGATTCAATTCTCTCAAATCCCCAGCAAGTTACTTGTTAGTGGTGGTCTGGGATGAAACAGCAGAATGCACTCTAACAATCTCTTCATATTTTGGTGGTGGGTCACTGTATGGTGTGTTTGTCTCCTCCCCACTGCTTTCCACATGTCCAGTAACCTCTTCATATGAAGGTGGGGGAGTGGCGTTGGACAATCTAGAAGAGACCGACGCAGATTGATCCTGTGCATACAAAGTTCTGTTTGATGGCGGGGCACTGGGTTCACTGCGGTCTAAAGGTGGTCTGCTGCCCTGATCATGATGAGACGCATCTGTCTGAGCATGTGACGTTTCCCGATGCACAAGAACTCGTGGCAAGCTCCGTGTCGTGCGGCTTGTCAGATACCTGCTTTGAGAGTACGTTGGGCGGCGTCGAGTTGCCTTTTGCAGCTGACACCTCCAGATCACAAAGAGTGCAATAACAATTAATAGTGCTACACCCAGGAGAGGAACGACAACATAGATTGCATCAGTGCGCTCCACACGCAGGCCAGAGTTGTTGCTCGGTGTTGTGTACAAATTGCTGGTATATTCCTTCCAGAACGCCATCTTTTAAAGAAGAGAAAGGTTTACATGTGAAACAAGTCCTCAATTTTATCAAGTTCACATTACGATTATTAATTACTTCACTTTTTAACAGATCAGAAGATGTCTCACAGCTAATATACTGTAAATTTCACTTAAATGTCTTGTTCACACTGGTGAACTTAAAGCCATGCAGATACTCCTGATCTGACATATTAACACCGTTAAGTAGACTTAAAGCAAAGATTGGATATGTGAGCAAGGAAAAAAAATCATTCCATATTGCAAGAATTGCTTGGATCTTCCACCACTGGCTGCTTTCAAGAGCGTAAATTCCCACATGCTGTACAAAAGTGGAGGAAGAAAAGAACAAATGGACTCTGCCAGTCATCCATAAAGTGACCAGGTATACTAGAGGCCTGGATTAATTAAAGAAGAGTTCACATGCCACCGCTACAGCTGAGAAATTTAAATGCAATGAATCTGTAATAAAAATGGTGACCAGATTGTTATTAAAAATCCATTTGATTCACAATAACAGTTTTTAAAAAAAGAAATCTGCTATCTCGCATGGACTGACCTACTGCACTATCGACGAAAGACTCACAGCAACATGGTTCACTGCCCTCTCAAATCACCCAACATGTACTTCATTGCCAAGAAGGCACCTAACAACAGCAATGGGTAATAATCTCAATAGCAGTTAGGGACGCACAATAAATTCTTGTCTTGGCAACAATGCCTACATACCACAAATCAATTAAAAAATATCAAGTTTGATCTTCCAGCCTGTATTGATTTTCTGCTCTCAGCTAGAGTGGCACATGGAACATTACAATTAGCTTTGGCAGTCTGGAATAGGAGGCAGAAAATTATCTCCTGTGGAACTAGAGGAACACAGTAGGTCAGGCAGCATCAGAGAGGCAGAAAAGCTGAAGTTTCGGGCCGGGACCCTTCTTAAAATTCAAAGATCCCTGCTGATAGTGCAAATGTTCAGACATGAACTGAGAATGGGATGAGGAATGGTTTCAATACCCTCAGCAGTTCAGTAATCTACATTGTACCCTCAGATTTATACACAACGAATCTCCACAAGTGAAGTGTTTCAAGGAGTGACAAAGACCAGCACCTTTGAAGAAGGAAACAAAGGATTGAATAAAAGATGAAAAGATTAAGTTTGGCCATTTAATTTGCTGTACACAGGAGCAAGTTTACTTTTTCCTCAATCACGTTCCCCAAATTGCTCAGTTGAGGTAATAAATGGTGTGCTTGCTGAATTGCAGGGCAATATTTTTCACACTCCCTGTCATAACTCAGAAATTTGACAATACTATACACTAGCATACAACTACAAATTCCAGAGTATGTTTTGTGAACATGCTTGACTTAAGGATATTAGTCCTAGAGAATACTTTGCACTGCGCCATCTAATGTTATTGCCCAATCCATACTATGACTCAACTCAGGAATGTTTAATTCCAAGTAAGATTCTATGAATACTGTACTATCCAGAAATCCCAATTAAGTAAAGCACTGGTTAGGTGAAGCATGAAATTCCTTGGACTATATTCATTAACTTGTCACAAATCAGCAATAGCTCAGGGTGGGTACAAAGTCCTTTTCATTTCTCTGCAAAGATAAAGTAGCTTGTGTCAGAAAGGTAGTGATTATTTTGAATGAATTCAAGATAGTGTTCTCAAACAGTGTTGTTGAACCAAAGAGGATGCTACTAAGATTTACCATGTAAAAGGCTAAATTTTAGCCCAAGAACTACTGTTGCAAAATTGGGTAGAGTACTTGTGGATCGGGGTGACAAAGTTAGAATTTGGTGGTTGTAAAATACTAAGTGGGGGGGGGGGGAGCATTACATGGTCCCTTTAAAAGATTGTGTGCTTTTTCTATGCTTAGAGAATTAAAATGGATGTCTGTGAGCAGCAGCATGAAAGTTTGCAAATACACAGAAAACACTCAAATTGAAACATTTGTATCAAAAGGCTGTACAGTTAGCAGGCCAAGCAGCAGTTTTTACCAAGACAACAAGTTTTGCATTTAGCCAATCAATTTGATCCAGGTACTTAGATACCAAAAACCAATTAAATCTGATGGTTTTGTCAACATAGAACCAATCCAATCGTAAGGAATATTGAAATGTCGTCAAGGGTATAAAAGACAAAGCCCCAGAGCTAACAGCAATTAGCTTGCAAGGGAGAATCACTGGATCTCAAAAACTACTCTGTCTTAGAGAAAGCACCATCTAAATCATCAGGGTACCTACCGCACAACAAGTTAATATTCCTGACAGGAGAATCGACAGAGAAGGCACAGAACATTCCAGAAGAATCATAATCTGTCAGCAATGTTGACAGACTAAATTCTATTTTTTTAATAAATTGGGCTTGTATTTATTGGAACAGCATACTATTAGAATCTTGTTTTATTTGGGCATAATTAGTAGTTATAAGGGGTTATTCGGTTTGTTAATAGATAAGTTAATTTGTTCTCTGTTAGAATTAGATAAATGAATTGCTCTTGCTCTGAAGTTGCTGAATTCAATGTTGAGTCCTGGACATTGTGAAGTGCCTCATGGAAAATGAGGTGCTGTTCTTCCAGCTTGCTTTGTGCTTTACTAGGACAGCCCAAGAGGCCGAAGATGGAATTGCTAGTATGAGAACAAGATAGTAGTGAAATGGCAAGCAACTGGAAGGTCATAATCAGTCAGTCATTCTCACAGGGAGAGAAAGTGGTCACTTTAGAATCAGAGATGGACCAAGTGAAGGTGAGAGAAGGACCGGAACAGGATACCCATCATAATGGCCTAGAAGCTCTCCACTTGTTTCTTCAAAGGAGTTTGAACAATCCGCATCCAGCACCAGTCTTCACTGTCAAGCTGAGCTCATTCTCACTTGGAACAATTTCACCTTTGGCTCATTGACTTGGAGGAAGGCAAAGACCCACCTGGGTCTACGCTATGCTTTCTCCTTGTATAAGAAATGTACCACATACTCTACCAGTTCCACTCAGGTCCCCTTCCACAACTCTTTTTCTGGTACATTCAATACATCATTGGTTGCTTCACGCTCACAACCAGAATTTATTTTACTACCATTAGTATTTCTTTTGTCCTTTCAACGGGCAGCCATCTTTTCCATTTGCTCCTCCTCTCATTTTTTCAACGGCATAAAAAAATTTCCCAGCCTCATTCAGTTCTGAAGAGATGGCTTTGGACTTAAACATTAATTCTGTTTTTCTCTCCATAGATACAGCCAATCCTGCTGAGTTTCTCCAACACTTTGTTTTTATTTTCAACAAAAAGGCAAGAAACAGCTCTGATTCACTCTTCATTGTACAATGCATAGTATTTTCCTTTTTTAAACAAAATTAAAGTTACTTGGCCCCATTACAAACAAATTGGATTATCACTTTGTGCAATAATATAATGGCTGGTTTATTGGCCAATATTTTTACGAGCATGAACATTCAAGGAAGAGGACAATATATAAAACATTCCAGGAAAACTAAACAAACTAAGGACTGGAACTCGCTCATCTAATGCAAGAAAGGAAACGGCGTGAAAACCCGCCAGTAACTAAAGGTTTCCACCCCAGGATTTTAAACGAGGTGAGGAAACGGCAGATTCTTTAGCCACAATCTTCCAAACAGCTCTCAATTCAGAAATTGTTCATTTATATTCCAAAACTGTAAATGCAACTCCATTATTTAAGAATATTGAGAGAGAAACACAGGATAGAAATCAAAACATTATAGACCTGTCAATCTAATCTCTTTTGGAGATGCTACTGGAAAGAGGGAATGACGGAGCCGTTTGAAATTTGAGCTCATCAGAGTGAGATAAGTTAAGTCCAATGAACCTAACTTAATGCTTTATAATAAAGTAGATGACATAGGAATGTCTCTGGATGTAGTTTATATAATCCTCCTTAAGGCATTCAAATAAAGGTTCCACAGAAGAGAATGTTAGCAAAAAGTATAGGTCATGAAATTGAAGGATAAGTATTTCACTGCTTAGGGAATTGGTTAGATGGGGAGAAAACAGAGTGGAGATAATGGGCATGTTAGAAGGAAGTGACGAATGGCACCCTATCAGGATCTGCATTGGGCAACAACTGTTTGTTACTTTAGCAACCTAGATATTTTAATGGAAAGCCTTTATCCAAAGTTTCCTGATGGTATAAAACAAAACCCGGTGGTATAATTAGTATAGACAGGTACATAATATTACAACAAGACACAATGAAGGATTAAGTGAGTGGGTGAAAAGCGCTAGATGAATTTCAATATATGCAAATATGAGGTTGTTCATGTCGGACCAAAAAGTTTGATCTGAATAATGTGTGAATAGCTAAAAACCAGGAGTAGTAGAGCTCCAAAGCGACTTAGGGATTCAAGTGCATTTATCATTGAAATGTAATAGGTGTAAAAAGTAAGGTATAATGGAACATTAGCCTTTATAGCTAGGCAGGTTGAATTTATACTTGAAGAAGCATTGTTCCAGTTTTGCAAAGCTTTGGTTAAACCACATCAGGAGTATGGAGTACGGTGAAGCATGGAGTAAGTTAAACAGAAAATTAAAGAAAACAGAAACCCAGGTTTGTGGTCATGCATATAATAACTCAGATTGCATTTACTGTTTAAAACGTAGAGGATGTGTTAAATTGAAAAACGTAAACCGTTGCCCTACTAATAGATAGTGGGAAGGGAGAGGCAAAAGGACTTCTCTTGTGTTTTACAAGGTGACAACAAGGTAAAGAGAGAAGTTGTTAGGGTGGATGACCAGTAGACCAGAGTGTGTCACTGAGGGAATGTTGATGTCATTTCGATGAAAAGCCAAGGAACAGCTCTGATTCACTCTTCAATGTACTACAAAAGAGGTTGGTCATGGGAGTCCCGAATAGGTTGGGAACAAACAATGGTCCAGTCATCCACGTAAAGACAGGGATAGCTGAGGTCCAGAGTTTTCCAAATCAAAATTTTCATTTGATCACAGTGAGTGGCATTCAGGAGAAGTTGATTAATGCAGGTAAAAGTTGTTCTAGATAGAGAAATTGGTGGTGGATTGGGTCTAGTCAGGTTGCTTTTCAAGGAAGCAGCAGAAAAGCCTCTGAATATCTCGCTGGTACAATGGAAGTGTAAAAGGAGCAGATGATTATAGTCAAAGGAGATGATTAGGGAACAATAATTGTCAATGTAGTAGAGGGCATTGGATGATTAGGTGGGAACAATGGACAGGAAGAGAAAAAAAAATTGATATGCAGGAAGTCAGTTGAAAGGCAAGAACAACTTGATTCAGTGAGTCAACCAGGGCTTAGATATTTATAGGTTGGGGGCCAGGGTAGAAGTGGTACGTGAACGTCAGAGGTAAGACAATGGAGAACAACATTCATTTCATCAATCAATGCCAAATTCAAATGGATTTTGTAGAAATGCAAATATAACATGCAAACCAACCATGCAGTTTGCAAAATGGCAAATTTCAGCTCAAAACATCTTCAGAAATCTTGTTCATACTGCACATTTTATGCCGGATGAAATGGTCATAAATGTTGCCAATCAGCATTTTACTGCAACAAATCTCAAATCCCCAACCCCAGGGCACTCCAGGCAATTGATCCCATTACAGATGATGAAAAGCGATATGCAATATTACATTTTTTAAGCTCAGTGACATTGTGCTGAAGCAATTTAATTGCATTCATATTAATAAATCTTGCTGCAAAATTATCCCTGTGACTTTCCAAAAATAATGATCCTTAGGAAGAAGAATTTGCTAAAGCATGCTTCTGAAGCACAAAACTGATACAGCAAAACCATAACTTTTCTTAAAAAAAACTTGCAAAGTAACTAAGAAAGAGAATAGATAGAGTAATATGTCAATGTAAGTTAACAATGTTTAAAAATAGAAGCAGATGCAGGTGTCAGGGAAAAAAAAATACAGGCTACATATACTGATCTTAAAATTCAATTTTTTTTCAGCTTTCTTCATTGCATCCCCAATACATGCGGAAATATGCTGTCAGTAACCAGATGGGACCCATTCAAGTAGCCATTGAGTCCTGGAGAACAGAGGTAATTCCGATGCTGCACTTAATTGACATTCACACATTTTTCCTGCTTAATATGTTTATGATAATAGTTAGTGTGAAGCATGACAGCTCATTTTTTAAGATCCCTCATCAAAGGGTTCTATGAGGAATTGTCGTGTCCCTATCAACACCTACCTGGATTGGTTTAGTTTACTCAGCGGCAAGTATCAAATCTATGACTTTACTCACTCTAGGGTTTAGCTCTACTTCTGATGGTGTATTTCAAAATAATAAATCAGTATATCCCATAGCCCGAACCAGAACGATATTTACTACCAATGTGAAATCTGCCAAAGGTACAAGTTTCACGGTTAATCAGACTAGAAGTAAATTTTGTGTGTACACAATAAAAGCATGTACATTAAACACTAATTAAATTTTACACACATCAACCAAGGTGGTGAAAGCTGAAGAATACACTCACTGTTTTATCATTGTCCTCAAATACCTCCTTTACCTCTTCATAAACACAGATCTCCTCCATACATTCTCGCTCAATGCTGCCTTGCCGGATCTCTTCTAGAAAACGATTTGCTCTTGGAAACCGCTTCAGAATGGAGTTGGCATCTTTGGATGTGAGAAACACTACAGGGGGAATGGGAACATTTATACCTTACTAGTACAGTTCTGAATAAGTCTTAGAAAGGTTTTCAATACTTGAAAAACTGACAGGATGCCTTGCATTGATCTGTGAGATGAATGTAAATACCAAAACAACAACGATAAAGTCAAGAATGTGTTATATCTGCTTTGATCTGCTAAAAGATATATAGACTTCATGGAGCTTTCAGTTCATGAAGAAAGGAAAATATATGACAAAAGGTCAAATCTGCATTAACCAGGACTGGAAAACATTGCAAAACTCTAGAACTGACTAGTGATGACATATATTTCTTGATTTGGAGCTGACCATGGATTGAGATATTGCAATGGCCCAACATCAATCACAGATTTGACAATAACTTGTTCTGGTTAATCATGTTGACAAACAGAGAATTTTTCTTTCAAAAAACCCCTATGAGGTACTTCAATTTGAATAAAAGAAAACGCTCAATTTAGGATAATGAAACATGCGAGATACTGAAAAGGAAAAGTAGATCAATCACTATCTGAAAGAGGAAAATAGGTCAACAGTTTGGCCACGATCCTTCAAAATACTATAATAGAAACACAAAATTGTCAACAATTAAGGAAATAATAGCTGGAAACTTAAGGACCTTGAAAGTGGAGATGCAGGTAGACAGGGCAGTAAAGGAGGTGTTTGGCACAAAAAGTTGCTGGAAAAGCTCAGCAGGCCTGGCAGCATCTGTGAGGGAAGAAGTTAACATTTCAGGTCCGGTGGCCCTTCCTCAGAGCCGATGGTGGCTGTGAAAACTTCAGTTTGTATGCAGAAAAAAGGGAGGGGGTTGGAGTAGGGACGACAGGACAGAGCCTAAAAAGAGAGAGAAAGGCAGTTGAATAGACAAAGAGTTGATAACAATCAGGCTTGGAGGGTGAATAGTTGTTAATGGCGACTATTAATGACCAAAAACAGGTCGTGTATAATGGCAGGCTGGTAACAAGGCCTGGTGTGTGGCGTTAGGGGCTGGGACATGGGAGAGTTTAGGCCATAAAATTATTTAACTCAATATTGAGTCCAGAAGACTGCAGGTTTTTGACTTTGTTTTTGTTCCTGAATCACAGCATCCGCAGTTCTTTCGGTTTTTATTAAGTGTTTGGCACACAGGCCTTCATTGGTCAGAACAGTGAGTATAGCAGTTGGAATGTCATGTTATGGCTGTTCAGGACATTGGTGAGGCCACTTTTACAGTAATGCATACAATTCGGGGCACCCTTCTATCGTGTTGTTACATTTGAAAGGGCGCATAAAGGTTAACAAGGATGTTGCCAGGACTGGAAAGTTTGAGTCATAGGGAGAGGCTGAGTAGATTGGGGCTTTTTTTCTCCTGCAGTGTTGGAGGCTGAGGAATAACCTTATAGAGGTTCGTAAAAATCATGTGGGCACATAGGATGAACAGGATGAACAGCCAAGGTCGTTTTCCTAGGATGGAGCCAAAACTAGAAAGGATAGGTTTGAGAAGGGAAAGATTCAAAAAGGACCTGAAGGGTAGCTTTTTCATGTTGAGGGTGGTGCATGTATGAAATAAGCTGCCATGTGAAGTGTACAAGTGGGTACAATTACAACATTTATAAGGCATCTGGATGGGTAAATGAATATGAAAGGTTTAGAGGGATATGGGCTAAATGCTGGCAAATGGGACCAGGTCAGATTGGGATGTTCTGGTCAGCATGGACGAGTTGGACCAAAGGATCTGTTTGCGTGCTGTATGACTCTATGGCAATTCATGACAGGGAAATGTTGATTTTGCTAACAATGCTCACATCCAGTGAAGAGGAGAGTTTAAAAAAAGCTATATCACTAAGTACAATATACATTATGTTTATCAGAACTAGTGCATTCACATTAAAGAGGCTACGGGTCTAGGAAGACTAATCTGTAAATACTGTGCTCTTGCGTTAAACAAACCAGCCTAGATTCAGAATCAGAAAACCTGTAAAAGTGACCTTTGCCACTTTCATGAAATATTGAATGAATCCCCAAATTAATTACATCCAAAGAATTCTATCTGCTGCCATGTTTACCGATAGAACCACATGCTGATTAGGAGCTTCAGAAGAAACTCATGTGTTACTAGTGAACTTCCATACACAGCAGTCTTTAGCAAGGCATTAACAATGTAAGACCTGGAGATGATGGCATTGTTGCAATGCAAAATTTAATCTACTTGTTTCTGAATATGTATTAATAACTATCAAGTAGGCATCAAACTATTAAATTGTGCACTGTCATGTCACTCTTTTATATTGAGTAGGTTCTATGACTGATATTGTGCAGGGATACAAGGTGAAGCATGATCGTTCTATGATATAACAGCATTACATTCATCTAAAAATAAAATAATTAGCATAGAATAAAGAATTCATACTATAAGAAACTTAATCTTGAAAACCATAGTGTCGTTACAATCTTCAATTTAGTGCCTTCTTCAATTTGGGATAAAGCACAAATAAGGCATTCATAATGTAGTTTCTGATGCAAATGAAACCATAAATATTTCATGTTCTGAAACAAACTAAATTCCAAAGTCTCAAATCGAATTCAGTTATGAGCATAATTGAAAATGTTAATGGGTCTTTGAAGTCACATTAACTTCTTGTGATTGCATTTCCTGCCTGAATAAAATTCTTTTCCCTCAACAACTGAAAAATAACTGTTGATCCTAGTTCAACCAAACAGAATGATCTTCCACCATTTCTTACACCTGTAAAGCAAGGAGGGTAGGTCCCAAAATATCTTGCATACACACCAGAAGCGTTCACTTCTTAAGCTGTACAAACATTATTCAACTCTTATATAGTTTCAATACGAACCATGCCTGAAAATTTCCAGGATTATGGGAACTAACATCTTTCCATAAAACCAACATCCTGAACAAATTTAGTGTTGTATTCAGGGAGTATATTGATAGATTTTTTTTTCATTTCCACAACTTAATTTGAAATATCCTGGTGACATTTTTGGGAAAACAATGTTTGTTGATGCTACCGCTGCAAAGGGCCCATTCCCCAGACTCTAATAAATGACATCCCAGTACATTACCTGCAAAGACAGCAGACCAAACAGAGTGTCAAAAAATCCTTTCCCATCATGTTTCACCATTTCTTACTCTCTTCCCATCCAATTCCTCCGCCTTATCCCCTCTTCCCCTCTGAAAAGCAGCAGAGCGAACATCAGGCCAAAAGGAGCAGTCAGGGAGATTCCAGGAAGCAGATGGTGGGCAGGAACATGGTAGGAATGTCAACAAAGAAAGAGATAGCGCATGCATTGGTGGACAGAATAATAGCTAAGTTCCAGGTCAGCAGCAAGAGTTCAGTGTTTCCAAAATTAGTACCGAAACATTTGACGAAACGTGGAGAATTGGAGGCGCCAATGCAGAAGCGGGACTTTTCCATGAGTAGGGAGGAGACAACCCAACACCAAATTGAATATGCAACTCAGACAGCTAGTTAAATGAGCGTTTTGGAAGATCCTGAGGCAAGAAAGCACTTCATAGCAGAATGGTAATGACATGATTTTAAAAAATCTAGTAGCAAACTCATAATTAGTTTAGACAGTACTAATACATGCTAAAAATGTAAACACTCTGAGTGCATTGTTGTAGTTTTGAAATATACAGGCAAGCTACAAAACAGAAAGCAAAATACACAAACAGATAAATAAGTCTTAGCTGGTGCCAGCTGAAAAAAGATAGTTTTTAAGATGAGAAAAAGCTGCAAGTAAAATCACAAGGAATGGCTCAAACAGACCCAGCAGAACAACAGAGCCAAATTCTATTTTCAACATAAGAAAATGACAGTGGGGGAAAAAAGGCTGATTTATTCAGCTGATCAACAGAATCCTGATCATGATGCCCTCAACCCACCATCAGTTATGTAATCAACCAAGACAGAAAGCATATCAGATTAAGAAAACTAGAGTCAATTTGGGTAGAAAATATCAGTGAAAATTCTGAACTGATTAGACTACTTATACTAGCTCAGGAGTTCAGATTGACTCTGATTTATATCATTTGCTATTCCCCTTACCTTTTCTTTGTTGTCAACCCTGTTACAAGTAGGAACTGATCTAGCGCTCTAATGAAATATGCAGCAAATCAATCCAAGCCTGCAACTTGTTCCATAGGTATACTATCAACTGAGAAAAGAATAACCTGCCAAAGCCTAAGCTAGTGTTGGTCTGATATAATGAGTCAATATGATCTCTGTCCTCCTAGCTGAATGAAATAATCCATGAAAATAATTATAGCCTAGATCCATAAAGCTTCTAAATACATCTACTAGGTCATCCCAACTTTAGAACAAGCAGATCTAGGCTTTTAATCTTATCCGGGCAGCTAGAGTGTTAAGAGATGGGTGGAAAAAAAACACAAATCTGGGCATGATTACTGAAACGAGACTCAACCAAAGTCTTAGACAAAAGCAGAAAATGCTTTATTTTGTTTTATACTGAATTTTCCTGGAAATTTCTAACATGAAAATTGTTTGGTCTTCCACTGATGGATTCATAAACATATTTGCTACGTTTACAGAAGACCCAGATTATCAACCACAAAACAGGTTCTCAGTATCCATATTGGGTGTGTTTAAAACAAGTGTTGACACCAGAAAAAAAGGGATCTTAAATGTAAGAATTTATGTTCATGAAGCGACTCCATTAACAAAAATGTTTCAACTCACTTCTTGCTTGCCCGCTGAAGTTGTCTCTTGGATAGAACACATACACCTGTCAACAAGACAAAAGTTATTGTCAGTAGCAATAGTTGAGTAGCCAGAGAGAACCAGAAATCTGTAACCATGAAATACAGAGCTGTTGATCATAGGAAATAACTTAAATGTGTTCATTGTCAGCCAATTGTTAAATCAAACATAATAGCCCTATGCTGAGCCATCATTTATAATTCAGAGGCTGACAATGAAGCATTCTTGTTTAGGAGCACCCAACTGGACGTCAGATTGTCACGGAAAACAGCTCGATCCACAAGAATCTAAAAAACACATTAGATGACTGCATCAAAATGTAACCTCACTTCTGAATGATATATGTTATGTGTGGATACTGCAGAACAAAATACATACAGCAAATACGGCTTTCACAAAAATATCACTGATTATGCATATCAATCAGGAAATTTACACAGCTGCCAAAGGTCAATACTTTCTTCACAAGCATAAATTACCCTAAACAAATAGCTGTAATTTTCACGTATGCACATTTCAGTTTTGATGGTATGTCCCTGATTTTCTTTGAATACTTCTTTTCCTTTCTCCAACCCACTTTCTTCACAGGAAGTAAAGACTCTAGACATGACGTGAAACAATACAGAAGAAATATAAGCAGAGATAGCAAATTCTTTGAAAATGACACTTATTTGGAGAATCCAGCTGAAGTTTAAAGACAACTAAATTAAGCAAACCTGGTGGTGGGAAAGAAGGTTGACAACACCCAGAGGAACGCAAGAGCTTAAATATTTAGGACAAGCAATTAGGCTTGTGACTGCCCATTCAAGAGCCTTTGGAACTTCAAATTGTCCTCCATGGCACAAGTGTACACTTTAGCCTGGGCTACGAACAGCTCATCAACTCTTAGGTCAGGAAACACAACTCCTATTTCCTATTCATCAACAGTGCCACACCATTCATTCCCCCTCTCACTGAGCATAATAGTGTACACTGTGTGAGAATGCAAAAATAAAAGCTAACTGCAATTTTTAAAAACTCAACTAAATAAATAAGCATACAAAGTTATCTAATCACCTTTATTCATGCCCAGACTGTCTGCCTTACGCATACCCATGTCTTTCTAAATAGGCCTATCCCAGTAGCTTTTGTATGCGAGCAAGAGATAAAAGACAGGCCTTGCAGACGACTTCAAACAGCTCAAGCTCTGGTGCAAGTTCAGACTGTACTGGTGACCGCAAGCTGAGTTGGCTAATGAGCTGGCAACAGTAAGAGCATTGACAGATTGAATGTGGTATGCCACCAATTAGTATCTTCAGAAGAGATGACAACAAATTTGTACTCTGTGGATCCACTGTCATTCCCCATTTTCTTTTTTATTTGTTCATGGGATATTGGCTCAGCCAGCACTTACTGTCCATTTCTAATTGTCCTGGATTAGAGAGACTTGCTAGCCCATTTCAGAGGGCAAACAGCAGTTAACCTCATTGCTATGGATCTGAAGTCACATGTAGGCTAGACCACATAGGACTGCAAAGTCCCTGAACAGCCCAGGGAATCGAGGCATTCCTATCCTCCATCGTCTCTCCATTTGCTCCCTGTAATTATCTGTGACCTTATCCTGCAGAGACGCACGAATATCAGTAACTGTATTGCAATACTGAGTGCCTGCCATAACTGTAGGTATGTGGATGCTGCAAGGGGTTGGTATAAGGGTGACAACCATTAAATAAAGGCGAGATAGACCATTTGAATTTCAGGTTGAAATCCTGTTTGCTGTTGGCTGAGTGATGGGTCTGTGGTATGAGAGATGGGTGCTGTCATAGCTTTAATCTGAAAAACGTACTCACTGACCTTGATCAGATGTGCAAAGCCACTGACCATTTTCCAGGTCTTCAGGATTGCTTTAGCCACCTGGTCCTATTTCCTTTGCAGGGCCCTTGCAAAACCATGGTCGCACTCCTCTTTATAATTGCCATCACTAAGACCTACAGCACTCCATCAGAGAAGTTAGAAGACTCTGGCTTCTCTGCGAACCTAGTACCATCTGTTTTCTTTCAACCAGGTTTTTCAGGAAATATTCCAGCAACTGGTGTAGCCCAATGCACCTCCACTTTAAAGAAGCACAGGGTGTTGTACCTCGTGCAAGCTGCAGCCACTCAGCACCACATATCATGCTGAAAAGTGGACTGCACAAAATTTGTGTGCAGTACTCATTATTTATGTTGCACTGCAGAGCTTCCAAAATTAAAAATGAATTTATTTATTAAATTGTTCTAAACAATAAATAATTAATTAAGCTTTATACTCAGAGGAAGATAAATTTGACAGAAGGTGCCAGGGGGTAATGACACTGAAT
The DNA here is from genome assembly GCF_030684315.1 of Stegostoma tigrinum. NCBI lineage: Eukaryota > Metazoa > Chordata > Chondrichthyes > Orectolobiformes > Stegostomatidae > Stegostoma > Stegostoma tigrinum. The sequence continues at coordinate 50,182,743 of NC_081368.1, forward strand.
CTTGAATACCAGGCTGACGTGATAGCAGGTCAATGAACACATTGTTTTGATGAATAGAGTATGGCATGGAATAATGATGGCAGCACGTGTAGTTGATGGAGGCTTGCTCCTCCCTTTATTCTATGCTTGTGGAGTGGTCACACTCAAGCTATATGGAACCAATTGTCTCTATAATGGAGAGAGAAGCCTATGGCCCTTTCTGGTCAATAACATCTTACATTGCAGAATAGGGGCTGGGAAGAGTGTGTAGCAAATAGCAGCACTTGTGAATCAGACAGCAAGAACAGACCTGCAGAAGAATGTCAGTTTATATTTCCGTTTTTGCTGCCAGCACAGAACCACCTCAGCTTCTTTCTATCTGTCGGAGCTTGAGTGTGACATCACATGAAAACAGTTCGGTAACTGGTAGATATTCTGTGTCTGTTTTGATTGACCAAGTAGTTTGATTAAGGAGATGTTATTACAGCTGGAGTATAGTTAGGAAATTCAAATTTAGAATATGTAACATACAAATTAATTAAATAGAATAGAGATGACTGAGTGGGTGATGTGCAGCAACTATAATAATCCGGAACTGGTGGATCCCAGTGCAGGTCATGGTGACCACATCTGCATCAAGTGTTTGTTGCTCAAGGAAATTTTGGCTCAGAATAGATGAACTGGAGTCCAAACTACGCCACTGTTATGCATCAGGGAAGGGTGAGATACCTGAACAGTGTGTTTCGAGAGGCACTCAGACTTCTGCGATTAATTTAATCAAATTTTGTCCAAGGTCAAGCACAAGATAGTGTGACTGCCAATCAGGTACTTATTAGAATCCAACCACCAATTAGCTTTGGAGGAGCCTCAGCCAGGGTCTTTGTCCAATAGTTACGGCGTTCTTGTTCCCGGTGTTGACAAGGGCTCAGACTGCAGAGACAGTAAGAGTCTGACCAGAGCGCCACTCATGTTGAGGAAGGAAAGAGAAATTAAACGTTCATAGGGGATAATATAGTTCATGGAACAAATTCTTTTCTCTGCAGCAAAGGCAAAGTCCTATGATGCCTACCTGGTGCCAAGGTTTAAGATATCACTTATTGGAATGGAGGGGGACTTGGAAGGTTAGGGGAAGGATCCACTTGTCATTGCTCACATAGATACCAACAACATAAGCAGAACTCGCCTGACTTGAGGATTATGAGGCACCTGGGCCAAATTAAAAAGCTAAATCACAGAAGTAATAATCTTGGGATTACCATCTGAGCCACATGCAATTTAGCATTGGATAAATAAGAATGGAGAGATATATGTGTGGCTAAAGGCTAGTCTGCAAGAAATAGGTTCCAATTTATGGGGCACTAACAGCATAACTGGGGAAAGAGAACTGTTTGGTTAAGACAGACTTCACCTGAACCATGTTGGGGCCAGTATCTTGATGGATCACATACATAATGTTGTAAATGCGGCTGTAAATGAATTAGTGGGGGCTTGGGGTGTGGGGTAGTTCAACTGAAGTTAAGTTTAAAATGTCAAAAAAGTAATTAGAGAACAGTGGTGCAGGGTAGTGAAGAAATGAAGAATAATCAGTATTTGTCAAGAAGAGGGAAGAATATTACAGCAGAGATTAGAACTAGAATAAGTAATAAATTAAGCCTCCTTATTTGAATATATGTAGCATTTGTAACTCTAAGTAAATGAATATGGCATGATAGATATTACAGAGAAATAGTTGCAGAACGACAAGGAGCGGAAATTCAATATCCAAGGGCATTCAACATTCCAGAAAACATGCAAAAGGAAGTGGGGCAGTGTAGTCAATAAAGGAAGGCATTAATCTATTGGTTAGCAACTACACAGGTGAAAAAGTTTGTGACATGGAATCAGTTTGGGTGGAAATAGAGGATAGCAAGGCAAAGAAATCATGGATGGGAGTCTTTTCAGGCTCCAAAAATGGTCTCACTGTTAGGCAAAGTGTAAATCAGGAAATGACAGAGGTTTCTAAGAAGGGCACTATTATGGTCGTGCGTGATTTTAATCTGCATGCTATCTTGACAGATCAGATGGGCAGGAGTAACACGTCAGACACATTTGTAGTGATTGTTCTTTAGAGCTAAATGTTGCTCAACCTACCCGGGAACAGACTACTTTAAATCTGGTAAACTCCAAGAATGATTAATAAGAAATCTCATAGCTAGAAATAATTGACGTAGTGTTATAAAGCGGAGGTCAAACCCCCCACCCCAGAACTAAAATCAAAACACCCAGAGAAGCTCGCCTCACCTCAATCTGTTAAACAAAATATGAGAAGTGTTATAACCTGCCTCTCATCTCCCAATCTGTTATAAAGGAGAAGTTAAATGAAATGAAAACCTTTCACTCATTTATAAATCAAAAAGTAACAATTTATTTACCTAATTCTAACAGTGAACAAATTAACTGAACCATTAACAAACCAAACAATTCCCCCCTTAACTACTAAATATTCCCGAGTAAAAGAAAATTCTAATGGTATGCTGTTCCAATAAATAGAAGTTCCACTTATATAAGCCAAAATAATAAAAAAATTACAACTTAATTTCTCACAATTACAACCAGGATGTATCTCCCAAAATGCTCTGTACCCTCTCCACTGATCTGCAATCTGGAACGCATTTCTCCACGGAATTCCTGTGTCAGGAATATTGGCTAAGAGTTCCGCTAGATCTTTATTTAGATGATGGTTACTCAGAGCTTACAGAATTCTGTAAGAGCCAGTGATTTTCTCATTAGACCTGATGGATTGTTAACTCTATTAGATGGCAGATGCTCTCACACCAATTTTCAAAAGCCGTCTTCTTTTATTCTCTTGATGACCTATTAATTTCTTACAACAAGATTGTTCCTAGGTTGTCAAAACCATCAGATTTAAATTTAATTGGTTTTTAGTTTCTACCTGCCTAGTTTAAATTAACTGGCTAGTTTTCAAACTGGTTGCCTTACTAACAAAACTACTAACCACTGCTTGGGTTGTTACAATATTTCAACTTCAGGAGTTCTCTGTGCACCTGCACATTTTTTTTTAAGTCTCCAAGCCCAGAGGAAAAACACATCATCTTTTAAAAGGGACAATGAACTCTTCCCCACTATCATTTTACAATCTTCAAGTACTCTCCCCAACTTCACAACAGTAATGGATGAGAGTGTTTCATTCAATTTTCCTTTGCCCTGCGTGGACCTATTAAATGAGCAGCTGAAGATAGAAACTGTACATCTACAGAATGCAGAGGAGCTATTCTTATAGAGAATATATATGGATATGATGGTCTGAATAGCCTACTATTTTTCAAGTACTTTAATATACTGACTTTACACATCGGTTTCTGGTATATTTCTTATTAGTTTGCTTGTATTGCTACCACAAACTTACTTTACTCTGCAACGATAGTTCATTTAACCAAACTGAAACAGAATGCAACAAGCTGGCAAAGCCTTTTAACAGCATGTACTTTTCTCCAGTCATGGCTTCAGGAAACAGAAGTCATGTTGGCATATGATGATTAACCTGTGTGCAACAACAGATCATGTGCGTTTAGTGAGATCAAATGCCAGAGATACACATGGTGAGGGAACGCAGATGCCAGTGAGATCGACTCTCAGGGACTCTGTGATCAACCAGTCAATTATGATCAACATGTTGAAAAACACGGCTCTAGAAGGTAGGTTCAAAAGTGGTTTTCAGGTTTCAAAAGTGTCCTAAAATTTAAAAAGCCCATCAACAGAGGTATGACAAGAGAGTTGTCGAATGTGGCTGGGGAAATAGTCTAAAGGGAAGGTCAGTAGAAGAGCAATGGCTGCCATTTAAGCAGGTATTTCATAATCGTCAGCAAAAATTAATTTGTCAGAAAGAAGGACCCAATGAGAACAATGAATCACCTTTTAATTAACCAAGATGGTCAAGGAGAGTATTCAAAAACCAATGTATACAAAGTTGGTAAAACTAGTGGTAGGCCAGAGGATCGATAATTTTTCTTTGAAAACCAGCAGTGGGTGACCAAAAAGCTACTGAAAAGGGACGTAACTGATTATGAAAATAAATAGCCAAGAAATATAAAAACAAACAGCAAGAGCTTCTATGGGTATCTAAGAGGGAAGAGAGTAGCGAAATGGAGTGTGGGACCCTTGGTGAACATGACTGGGGAATTGATAACGGGGAACAGGAAAATGGCAGATAATTCAAACCAATACTTTGCACTGGTCATCATGATGGAGAGCACTATAAACATCCCAAAGATATCAGATAAGCCAGGTGCTAATGGAAGGAAGCATTGTCGCAATCTCTATCATGATGGACAAAGTTTTTTTTATGTAAACCTAATGGGACAGAAGGCAGACATGTCACCAGGACCTGGTGAGCTATATCTAAGTGCTTTAAAAGGATGCATCTGCAGAGACAGTGGAGGCACTGGTCAAAAATTTACATAATTCACTGGATTCCAGTAGGGTTCTATCCAATTAGACAACTGTAATATGACTCCTCCACACCCACCCCATTAAAAATGAAGGGGTGCATAAAGTGGGAAACTATTGACCAATTAGCCTATCATCTGTTATTGGGGAAGTGTTAGAATCCATTATTAAGGACATTTTTAAAAAATAACATAATCAAAAGTGTTAACATGGCTTTATGAAAGGTAAATCATATCTGACAAATTTGGTCCAAGTTTTTTTCTGGATATAGTGAACAACTTTGGTAAGGAGGAACTAACAAATGTAGTGTACTTGGATTTCCAGAAGGCATTTGATAAAGGTTGTTGCATAAGATAGGACTAGGATCTCATGGACATAATACATTGGCATGAATTACAGATTTTTTTTAAACACAAAGAAAACAGAGAATTAGGATTGATGGTTACTTTACAGGTTGGAAGGACATTACTTATGGAGCGCCACCAGTCTTAGTTCTAGGGCCTCAATTACATGTCACCTTTATTAATGACTTGAAGGAGGGGACAGAGTGTAATGTCTGTAAAAGTAGTGATTCAACATAGGTTTATGACTATGCAAAAACATGGAAGATGGAATTTAAAGCAGCAAAGTGCATTGATATTTTGGTAGAAGAATCAAAAGGCATATCATCAATTAAATGTAAAGAAACTCCATAAATGTACAGCATTGAGGAATCTAGATGTTCTTGGGCATGAGACAAAAAAATTAGCATACAATTAGGAAGGAAAGTGGAATTTTGATCTTTATTGCCAGGACGGTAGAGTTTAAAAAGAGGGAAATCTTATTATAACTGTGCAGGGTGTTAGTGAAGCCAACACCTGGAATACTGTGCAGACTTCTGGTCCCTAAATTTAAAATAGAATATAACGGTATCAGAAGCTGTTCAAAAGTGATGCACTAGGCTGATTCCGGGACAGAAGGGTTGACTTATCAAATACAGCCAAACAGGTTAGGCCCTCATTCATTAGCATTCAGAAGAATGACAAGTGATCTAATTGAAACATAAAAGATTCTGAGGGGTCTTGACAGCATTGACGTTGAGTCGATGCTTCTACTTGTAGGGGAGTCCTGAACCAGGGGAAATAGTTGCAGAATGAAAGGACCCTCATTTAAAGCTGAAACTGAAATAAATTTCTTCTCCTGGAAGGTAATAAATGTCTGAAATTCTTTACCCCAGACTATTGCTGAGGCTAGGTCACTGAATAGATACAGACAGAGTTATGAAAAATCAGGGAGATAAGGGCTATGATTTGCTGGCGTAAGAGAGGAGATGAGGCCTGGGGCAGTTTAGCTGCTATATTGTTGAATGATAGGGCAGACTTAAAAGGCTGAGTGGTCTACTTTTTCTTATGTCCTTATATTACCAGCATATATATTACAAATAACAAATACTTTGTACAATATAACACAATTGTTATGTAAACATGCAAAATTATGGAAGCAAATCCTTATACATTAACCATAAATTGCACATGAAGCGTGACTAAAATGGTCGTAATGTAGTTGCTGATAGTAACATCTCATGAAGAAACAAGAAATGCATTACTATCTAGCAAACGGCAGGAATATTTTCCATGTCTCATGTCATTCCTTGACATAACATTGAGTTAACAAAATGAACATTTTCACACATGGTAGTTTGGAGGCTGGGTATTTTTAGAAATGACATAATACCAGCTACACCTATGATGCTTTGTGCTGTCTACATTGTGCTGCAACTGTTGTAATTATTCCAAAACAATTGCTTATACCAGGCAGACTTCAACAAAGCATCGGAGGAAATTTTAAAAAGTACATTTATTTCTCCAGGAACATTTCAGGATTTGAGAGAGAGTTAGTAAATCAGGAGATCTGGAACGCTGGGTCAAAAATTATCAGAGTTTCAGCAAAATGGAACATGGCGAGATTTGTGATGGAATCAGATGAGAAGTGTATCTCAATGTGGGAGCTACTTGTTCCATCTGTTGTGCTTTTGACAGGCAGCACATGAAGTCACCAATTAATGGAGACTATACCTTGTTAGATACCTTATTAACACCACATCTTATCAAATTAATCATCAATTTTGCACACATGTACATGCAGGGACCTAGCTCACAGGTCAGACTGCATCTCACGGCTGCTCGCTTATTCAATTAGTGCTCACCTCCCTGCCCTGCCTTGCCAATTAACAAAATCACACAAGCAGCTAGATTGCCTTGTTGGTCAACAGTCCGTAAACCATGAGACCAGAAGATAAAAGAGCAGAATTAGGCCATTCGGCCCATTTTGTTTAATCAGCCATGATTAAATGGCAGAGAAGTTTCTCAACCCTATTCTGCCTTCTCTTGACTCCCTTACTAATCAAGAACATATTTTTGTCTCAAAGGCACTCAATGACTTGGAGTCCATAGTTCTCTGTAGAATGAGATCCACAGATTAACCAGCCTTTGGCTGAGGAAATTCCCTCTCATCTCAATTCTAAAGGGTCATCCCTTCATTCTGAGACTGTGCCCTCAGGTCCTAGTGTCTGCTATTGGTGGAAACGTCTTCTCCACATCCATTCTCTTCAGACCTCTCAGTATTCTGTAAGTTTCAATGAGATTTCTCCCTCATCCTTCTACACTCAATTCAGTACAGACTCAAGAGTTCTTAACCACTCCTCATCCGACAAGCACTTCATCCCGAGGACCATTCTCTTAAACCTCCTCCGGAACCCGTCCAATGCTAGTGCATTTTTCCTTAGAAAAGCAACCCAAAACTGTTCCCGATATTCCAAATGTAGACTGACCAGGGCCTTATTCAGCGTCAGCAACAAATCTCTAATCTTGTATTCTATCCATCTTTAAATTGATGCCAACATTGTGTTTGTCTCCTTAACTGCTAACTTTAAGGGAACCCTAAACTCCAGAGTCCCTTTGACTTTAGATTTCCAAAGCCTTTCTCCATTTAGAAAATAATCTGTGCCCTTATTCTTCTGACCAAAGTGCATAACCTCAAAAGGCTCCTAGTCCTCAGCTATCAGCATATACATCTTTCTCTAAAGAAGTATGGTACATCAACTCAATGCCTGTTTCACGTACCAGCAGCTTATACAGTAAGCACATTGCATGTGCAGCATGCAGGTAGCAACGTCTCAAAACATTAAGGCACTAAAGACCATGAAGGCACTCATCAGCCAGGGGGCTATTTGCTGTCCTCTTCCATCAGGAGCAGCAGTAGCAACTACGATACTACAACATGCCAGCCTAGTCTAAGGCTGCCTCTCAGGTCAACGCAGTATCAACCATTCGGCGGAATGCACAGCATGCAGTAAGGAGGTAGATTCTCTCCACTAGTGTAGATACTACTGCCTTTTGAGACCTCACACTCATTCTCTCTGCTCCTGTATCCACCTCCCATCAAGGCTCAAGCTCTACAAATTCTCACTATTGCCCACAGTGTCTTCCCTTAGTCAATGCCATCAGCTCTGAAAGAACTTTGTGCTACCTGCTGACTTGCTCCGGATACATCCTCACCTCCACCAGAAGTAACAACTATGCCACACAATTTCATCTCCCTTAGAATCAGGCTCTCTTTCATTCCAAGTGGAAAACAGCTGACTATAGGGCAGAAAGTGTCAGGCTGGTGGTAACACAATGTGGAGCTGGACGAACACAGCAGGCCAGGCAGCATCAGAGGAGCAGGAAAGCTGACGTTTTGGGTCAGGACCCATTTCTGAAGAAGGGTCCCGACCTACAACGTCAGCTTTCCTGCTCCTCTGATGCTGCCTGGCCTGCTGCATTCCTTCAGCTCCACATTGTGTTATCTCTGACTCCAACATCTGCAGTTTTTCCTCTCTCAGGATGACTGGTGGGCTACTTGACATTCTGCTGCTCACCCCTTATATGAGGAGGTCATCCTGACTCTGACCTCCCCAAGTAGCTGATTGACTATGTCCAAGGCTAGACTGGAACTAGAAGCTGCCTTTGGACTTCCTCTGCTCAGGAACACCTGCAAGTTTGAGTCATGAGGGGCAGCTGGATTGGCTGGGACGTTTTTCAATGAAGTGTAGGAGGTTGAGGAGTGACCTTGTAGAGGTTTATAAAAATCATGAGGGGCATAGAAAAGGCAATAAACAAAGATCTTTTCCTAAGGTGAGGGAGTTGAAAACTAGAGTGCATAATTTTAAGGTGACAGCAGAAAGATTTTATAAAGGGACCGGAGGCGAAATTTTATCACATAGTGCAGTTAGTATGTGGAATGAACTGCTAGAGGAAGTGGTTGATCCAGGTACAGTTACACCACTTAAAGGACATATGGACAGGTACATGAATAGGAAAGGTTCAAAGGAGTATGTGTCAAACACAGGCAAATAGGGCTACTTTAGTTTGGGAAACTTGGTCAGCATAGAAGAGTTAGATCAAAGGGCCTGTTTCCATGCTGTATGACTCTATTTGACTGAGGACTACCCATGGATCATGCCCTGAGACACTGGTGTCTTGTGTCCAAAGTGAGTGTCTTTCAGAGCAAGAAGTGAGCTGAACCTGCCAAGTACTCATTCTGACATCAATATCAAAAATTCTCAATGACAAATTTGTTCAGCACAAAGAGCTTTGTTCAAAGTTGAATTTTAATGAGACAACGAAAACAGAAGTTGCTCAAAAAACTCAGCAGGTCTGGCTGCATCTGTGAAGAAAAAAAAAATCAGTTAACCTCTCAAAAGGTTAACTCTGATTATTTTTTTCTTCACAGATGCTGCCAGACCTGCTGAGCTCTTCCAGCAAAATCTATTTTTGTTCCTGACTTACAGCACCCAAAGTTCTTTCAGATTTTTACTAATGAGGCAAGTTGTACCATCAATAATAAGGCATTTACAGATGGTTTACAATGCAGAATGACACCAAACAGCACAGGTTCAATTCCTGCACTAGCTGAGGTTATCATGGAAGTCGCACCTTCTCAACCTCACCCCTTGCCTGAGACGCGATGGAAATTATGTCATAATCCATTTCATTCAGGCCTCTACAAGACTCTGTCTTTTGTGATGTGACGTGTGTGATTTATATATAAATATGAATAATATTAAGAGTTTTGATTTTGAGCCAGTGATGTATGAGTTTTGGTCTGTGTGTATGAGGGGGTTTTAATAAGTACTTTGTCAATCTTACATGCTAGGACTTCTTGACGCAGATCTGAACATCTAGCAGTGTGATTCTCAAACTCAGTTAAGTGTTTTTAAGTCTTGAGATTACCCCATTATTTACAGACTCTCCAAGCTATTTTCTTCAAGGTCCTGTCCAATTTTTTTGGTGTTTTACCCTTTCAGAAACATATACATTTCGGGTTTAAAAATGGTCTGCAACCCTGGCCTGTGTTCAAATACAAGTGTGCTGTAAAGTTCACAGTCATAGAAACACCCATAAATCACTTTTGCATTGTATGTAAACAGACTTTCTCAATCAGAGTCTTAGAAGCCAGCTAGCTAACAAACCAGTTATAAGGAAACAGGACCACCAGAAGGATTCCTCACTCTGAGTGTTGACAGCCAGCCAGTGTTAAAAGGAAACAGTGCAACAGGATTTCTAAAAACCTGTGAAAGCCAAAAATCCCAAAGCTGACTGTTCAATTACCAACATTTCACTATCTACTTTTCTCGAACAATGAAAGACACTAAGAGATAAGGAATAAACCACATTTAGACTACTGCATACAATTCTGGTCATCCTACGATAGGAGGACATTGTTAAACTGGAAATGATGCAAACAAATATTTACAAGGATGTTACTGAGACTGGAAGGTTTGAGTTATAAGGATAGGCTGGGACTTTTCTTCCTGGACTGCAGGTGGCTGAAGCATGACCCTGCGGAGGTCTAAAAAATCTCCAGTGTCGTAGTTAAGGTAAAAGGTCCTTTCCCTAGGGCTGGGGAGTCCAAGATAAGGGGCATAAGTTTAATTTGAAAAGGAAAGATTTAAAAGGGACATGAGGGGCAATGTTTTCCACACAGGGTGGTTTGTATGTGGAACAAGCTCCCAGAGGAAGTGTTAGAGGCAGGTACAGTTACAACATTTGGACAGATACATGGATTAGAAAGGTTTATAGTGACATGAGCCAAACACAGGCAAATAGGACTGGTTGAGTTTAGGAAACCTAGTCAGCAAGGGCCTGTTTCCACGCTGTATACTTCTTTGATTCTATGCTATGATTTTAAACCAATGTGTCATAGAGCAAGTGACTGGGGCTCACTTGGAATGATAGCATGAATTTATCTGCACTGCAACAGTTTTACAATTGAAGAGAGGCATTACTTATTGTTTAGAAGAATCATAAATTTTGCTTAGGAAAACCCCACACATTAAGAAAGCTTTTAATATTCAGTTCACGGAAGACTGGCTGGAGCAGACGTAAACAGGCTTTCCTGGAGAAAAGGGTTACTTCAGAACAGTTTTGAAATTGGCTACCTCACTGTTGAGAGTTTCATTTGAAAAGACCAGACCACATGGGTTTGGTTAAAAGCCTTGAACAGTTATTTGAAGGTCAGAAATTTTTAGATCAGTTGTGTGAATAATCAAGGAAAGGCCAACAAACTCTCAAAACTGAGAATTGAAAAAATGTGATAAGTAAAGGGAACTCTACTCTGGCATTTGAGTACTTTTAAAGTGATAATTTGAAATAAGATAGAATTTTGTTCTGCCATGTGTTACAAAACCTTTACAAATAAATAACTGAATTTGTTCTATTTTATCTTTTTTTTGTGTATTAAAGTTAAACCAAATGTGCATGGAGCATTGCATGTTTATGTTTCAGTGAAAGGCCACCACATTAAATAAAAGACAAAATATGATCTATTAAGCCAGACTTTAGTCTGGGATCTGATCTGATCTGTCCAGGGTTATGTCAGTTGGGATCATAATATTTTCCCATCTATTCTCAGGGTGTATTAACATGGAATGTGTTTTAACAACATAACCAGATGATTTGGATAAATCTTACAAACAATGCTTTGCAATGGATGCAAATCATCATGCATGAGGACCATATCTATGGTGGACACTTTTCATCTCGAATACCCAGGCCCAGTCTGGTCTATATAGAAGTCCAGACAGCACCTTCCACATTCAGGACCACTACCATCTAGAAAGACAAAGGCAGTAGATACAGAGAAACATCACCACCAACTTCCCCTCGAGCCACTCACCTTCCTGGCCTGCAATAATATTTGCCGTTCATTCAAAATCCTGGACTCACTGCCTGACAGAATTGCAAGGAAATGTAAACCAAATGGACTGAAGTAATTCAAGAAGGCTGCAGACCACTATCACCTCCAGGGCAATGAGGAATGAGCAATAAATGCTGTCCAGCAGCAAAGCCACATTCCACAAATAAATAAAAGAAAGTTAATTGTTGACTAGAATAGCCCAGTAAATCACTTAGATATCAAGAAGTCAACACATTACCACTTAATTCAGGGTACTTAAGAATGTTCTGGATGTGAGTTTGCTCGCTGAGCTGGAAGGTTAGTTTTCAGACGTTTCGTCACTTTTTTTTATTTGAAAAAATATACTTTATTCATAAGATGGACAAAAAATAAAACATATTTATACACCTACCCAGTCATGCAAGCCGCTCCGGGTTACCCAGGGGGTACGTACACCAACTAAAGGAAAAAAACAAACGAAGAAAAAAAAACCAAGCAAAGAAACCACCCCGGCAGTCGTCACCCCGCACAGTCCCAGTTGACCCCCTGACCAGTTGGGGAAGGCGCCAGCTGGGCCCAGTTACCAGATAGGGCCCTTTTTTCTATTCTGGACGAGGGGTTTCATACCGTGGTCTTTCCCCACCGCGCCTTGGTGGCGGCTGCCCCAAGCTTTAGCGCGTCCCTCACCACGTAGTCCTGGAGCTTGGAGTGCGCCAGTCTGCAACACTCGGTCGGGGTCAGTTCTTTCAGCTAGCAGACCAAAGAGCGTCTTTCACCGCACTGATGGTCCTCCAGGCGCAGTTGATATTGGTCTCGGCGTGCATCCCGGGAAACAGCCCATAGAGCACGGAGTCCCGTGTCACGGAGCTGCTCAGGACGAACCTCAACAAATACCAGTGCATCCCCCTCCAGACCTCCTGCGCACAGGCACAATCCAGAAGGAGGTGATCGACAGTCTCGTCCCCCCCGCAGCCGCCTCAAGGGCAGCGTGCGGTGGCGCAGAGATTCCGGGCATGCATAAAATATCTCACTGGCAGAGCCCCTCTCACCACCAGCCAAGCAATGTCCTTGTGGGGGGAGGAGGGTTGCCCCCACACCTCGTCCATCACCCCTATCCCAGGCCCCAAGATGACTTTCCACATTAAGCAGAGGTTCACCTGCACATCTGCCAATGTGGTATACTGCATCCACTGTACCCGGTGTGGCTTCCTCTACATTGGAGACACCAAGCAGAGGCTTGGGGACCGCTTTGCAGAACACCTCCGCTCGGTTCGCAATAAACAACTGCACCTCCCAGTCGCAAACCATTTCCACTCCCCCTCCCATTCTTTAGATGACATGTCCATCATGGGCCTCCTGCAGTGCCACAATGATGCCACCCGAAGGTTGCAGGAACGGCAACTCATATTCCGCTTGGGAACCCTGCAGCCCAATGGTATCAATGTGGACTTCAGCAGCTTCAAAATCTCCCCTTCCCCCACCGCATCCCAAAACCAGCCCAGTTCGTCCCCTCCCCCCACCGCACCACACAACCAGCCCAGCTCTTCCCCTCCATCCACTGCATCCCAAAACCAGTCCAACCTGTCTCCGCCTCCCTAACCTGTTCTTCCTCTCACCCATCCCTTCCTCCCACCCCAAGCCGCACCTCCATCTCCTACCTACTAACCTCATCCCACCTCCTTGACCTGTCCGTCTTCCCCGGACTGACCTATCCCCTCCCTACCTATCTTCTTTTCTCTCCATCTTCGGTCCGCCTCCCCCTCTCTCCCGATTTATTCCAGAACCCTCACCCCATCCCCCTCTCTGATGAAGGGTCCAGGCCCGAAACGTCAGCTTTTGTGCTCCTGAGACGCTGCTTGGCCTGCTGTGTTCATCCAGCCTCACATTTCAATGTCCTTGTGCTTGTTTGAAAGTTCTGGCGATGAGGCGTTCTGCCAAACGACTTTGGCAGTCTGCGTGGGGAACCACACGACAGGATCCACCCTCTCCTTTTCCAGAAGGGTCTCGAGGAAACTAAGTGCTGACCACTGCCTGACGGCCTTGTGGTCAAAGGTGTTTCCTTTCAAAAATTTCTCCACGAAGGACAGCTGGTACGGGACGGTCCAACTACTCGGAGCGTTCCGCGGCAACGAGGCCAGGCCCATCCTTCACAACACCGGGGACAGGTAGAACCTCAGTAAGTAGTGACACTTGGTGTTTGCGTACTGAGGATCTACGCACAGCTTGATGCAGCCGCACACAAAGGTAGCTGTCAGGATGAGGGTGGCGTTTGGTACGCCCTTTCCCCCATTTTCCAGGTCTTTGTATCTGGTGTCCCTGCGGACCCGGTCCATCCTCGACCCCCAAATGAAGTGGAAGATGGCCCGGGTGACCGCAGCGGCGCAGGTCCAGGGAATAGGCCAGGCCTGCACCACATACAACAGTACCGAAAGCCCCTCGCACCTGACAACCAGGTTCTTACCCATGATGGAGGGGGACCGGAGCGTCCATCTGCCCAGCTTCTGCTTCAGTTTGGTGATACGCTTCTCCCAAGTCTTAGTGCACGCCCCAGCTCCACCGAACCAAACACCCAGCACCTTCAGGTAGTCTGTCCTGACGGTGAAGGGGATGAAGGAGCGGTCGTCCCAGTTCCCGAAGAACATGACTTCGCTCTTACCCCTATTGACTTTGGCACCCAAGGCCAGTTCAAACTGGCCGCAGATGTCCAACAGCCTACTCACCGACCGACAATCGGTGCAGAAGACGGCGACGTCGTCCATGACCTACAGGCCTCCGCTGCCTGGGATAGTCACGCCCTTCAGGCTCACGTCCTTCCTGATGGATGCGGTGAAGGGCTCCACACAGCACACGAACAAGGCAGGAGAGAGCGGACAGCTCTGCCTGACTCCAGATCTGACGGGAAAACTGTCCGATTCCCACCCGTTGATCGAGACTGCGCTAATGATGTTGGTGTAGAGCAGCCGGATCCAATTGCGGATGCCCTCCCCGAACCCCAATTTGGAGAGGACGTCCCTCATGTAAGCATGAGACACCCTGTCGAAGGCCTTCTCCTGGTCCAGGCTGACGAGGCAGGTGTCCACCCGCCTGTCCTACACGTAGGGGATCGTATCCCTGATGAGTGCGAGGCTCTCAGCGATCTTCCTGCCCGGCACAGCACAGGTTTGGTCAGGGTGAATCACCGACTCCAGGACAGACCTGACCCGGTTGGCTATGACCTTGGCCAGGATTTTGTAGTCCACGATCAATAGTGAAATGGGACGCCAATTCTTAATTTCTTCCCTCTCCCCCTTCCTCTTGTAAATGAGGGTGATGATGCCCTTCCTCATGGGCTTGCACATTTCCCCTGCCCGAAGTGCACTACCGTACACCTCCAGCAGGTCCTGGCCGACCAGGTCCCACAGAGCAGAATACAGCTCGACCGGTAAGCCGTCGCTCCCGGGAGTCTTATTCCTCTGCAAGGACTGGAGAGCTCTGGTCAGCTCGTCCAGGGATATTGGCCGGTCCAGCCACTCCCTCGTGCCGTCGTCTAAGACCTCCATGATAGACGACAGGAACGACTCTGAGGCCGTGCTGTCCGTGGGCTTCGTGTCGTACAGTCCGGCAGCTCCTCAAAATGTCGGGCTGAGACGACATCACCGAGCCGTCGTCCTCCTTCAGCCGGCTAAGCACAGAGCTCTCTTTGTGCACCTTCTGAAAGAAGAAACGCGAGCACGTCTCGTCCTGCTCCACGGAGCGGACTCTGGACCGGAAGATTATCCTGGAGGCCTCCGCGGTGAAGAGCGAGGCTCGCTGGCCCCTCACCATGCGGAAGTCCTCCGTGACGTCGACCCCCATCAACTGCAGAAGAAGCAGGTTCTGCACCCTTTTCTGGAGTCGTGACAGATTTCCCTGCCTCTCTCTCGCCTTCCGAACACTCTTGAGGACAAAGAACCTCTTGATGTTCTCCTTCACCGTCTCCCAACAGTTGCCCGGAGACTCAAAGAGGGGTTTCACGGATCTCCAACCAGCGTACTCCCTCTTAAGCTCCTCGACGTTCTCTGGGGTCAACTGAGTCGTGCTGAGCTTTCACGTCCCCTTGCCGGCCGGCTGGTCGTCCTGTCAGTGACAGTCGGCCAGCAGGAGGCAGTGGTCAGAGAAGAACACCGGCTCGACACCGGAGGACCTGACCGAGAATGCCCGTGACACAAACAGGAAGTCTATCCTTGAGCGGACAGACCCGTCTGGCCGCGACCAGGTGTACCTCGGCTGCGCTCCATCTGCAGGGGTGCTGAAGACGTCGAGCAGCTTGGTGTCCTTCACCGTGCCCATCAGGAATCTGGACGTGACGTCCAGTTGACTCCCCCCACCCGCTGTCCCCACGCCGGATCTTCCAACTGTATCGATGATGCAGTTGAAGTCTCTGCCTAGGATGACCGGCCTGGATGTAGCCAGCAGGGGTGGAAGCTGCTGCAGGACGGCCGACCGCTCACTCCGTACCACTGGAGCGTACACGTTGATCAGCCTCAGAGAGCGTTCCTGTAGGTGACGTCAGCTACTAGGAGGCGCCCCCCCACCACCTCCTGAACTTGAGAGATGGTGAAGTTGCGCCCCTGCAGCAGAATAGCCAGGCCCGAGGAGCAACAGTCGTTACCCCCCGACCAGATTGAAGGCCCACAGGTCCAGGCGCCGGACCATTTCCCGTACCTGCCGAGGTGCGGTATCCCGCAGTCCTGCAGAAACAGGAGGTCCACCTTGACGGTGGTCAGGTAGGCCAACGTGGACACACATCTTGCGGTGGACTTGATGCTGCGCACATTAACGCTCGCAACTCGTACCCGCATTGCGGGCAGTGACCGCAATACCCTCCCCAAGTCCAAGGTTCAGCCCCTCCATCTGTCCCTTCATGCCCATTGCCCGGGCTAACTGCTGGACGCTCTCCGGGCTCAGGAAACCATCCGTGCTGCCTTCCGGGTGGCATCCCCCCATCGGGGGTACGGAGGCAAGTGAGTCCAGCTCTGGGTCAGACTGGGGACGCGCTGTTTCCTCCTTCCCACCTGGGAAGTTCCAGCGGGCCCTCCAGGACCCCAGCGGCACATGACTGGGTGTCAGAGGGAGCCTCAGGACGCCTCCCGTCACCTGGAAGTGGGGTGCTGCTTTCCTTCTCTCTTGAGATCTTTAGCTTCTGCTTTGGGTGGGCAGTCTCCGAATCTCCCTCGTATAGCCCCCCTGTAGCTGCCTCTTCCGGCCTGATGGTTGCAGTTCCTGGGCCCGTCGACGCACCTTCCTCCTCGCTTTCCGGACCGTCGTCCACTCCCCTGGGTCGCCTGTCGCCGCCTCCATCGACGCCGGGTTGTCGGGGGGGAGCGGAGCCTGCAGGGGCGCTTTGCTGGCCTCGGGCCCATCCTGTGGGTAGGGCCCTCCTGCACATTAGTGGGGTCCTTGCAGGGCCCTGGTGCCTTCCTCTCCTCTGGGGGCGCAATCCCCGCATTGCCCCTGCCGGCGACCTGGGCGTAGGTGGGCCCCGCTGCGGGCATGCCCCATAGAGGTGGCCCGCTTCCCCGCAAAGGTGGCAGCTTTTTTCTTGTGGGCAATCCTTTGCAAGGTGTCCCTCCTCCCTGCAGTTCCTGCAGATGGCGGCTTTGCAGTTGGCCGCCACGTGACCTGACCTACCACAGGCATGGCAGACTTTAGGTTGCCCTGCATAGGTCAGGTAGCCCTTGCTCCTGCCGATCGCGAAGCTGGACGGTGGGTGTACGATGTTCCCATCCGCGCCCATCCTCAGCGTCACCTTGACCTGCCTCTTACTGGTCCAGATACCAAAGGGGTCCATGATGTCAGTTAGGTCCCCTTCCACCTTCACGTACCTTCCAAGGAAGTTCAGGACATCAACTGCTGGCACATGCGGGTTGTACATGTGTACAGTCACCATACGGCTCCTCTGCGCTGGCATCATGAACAGCGGGACAGCGGTCAATACAGAGAAGGGGTCCTCACCTCCTTTCTCCTTGAAAACCTCCAGGAAGCGCTCGCAAAGCTTGGCACTCCGGAAGGTTACATCGTAAAAACCTCCTCCGGGGAAATCCTGCAGGCAGTAAATGTCCACAGCAGCGAACCCACAACAGTCCAACAGGACCCTCTTCACGAAGAAGGTGCGATCCACAGGTGCACCTTCATCCACCTTCTTCACAGAAACACGGATGGCGTTCCGGACCCCCTGACCTGGGGCACGAGCACTTGCCGCAGCCATCGTTGCAGGTTGGCTGCTCCCCTGAACCAGCGTTAGGCCAAAGCCAGCGTTAAGATCCACCGGTTGCAAGGGTGCACAGCCAAGCCGACGTCTTCCTTCCACCTCCAACACAGCACTCTCCTCCTCTTGGTCCACAAAAGAGTGGGTCTTTATTTTGTTCCGGATGCAAGCTGGTTCACTGAGCTGGAAGGTTTGTTCCCAGATAATCAGTCACCATTCTAGGTAACATCAACAGTGAGCCTCCGACAAAGCGCTGGTGTTATGTCCCACTTTCTATTTATCTGGTTCGGTTTCCTTGGGTTGGTGATGTCAATTCCTGTTCTTTTTCTCAGGGGATGGTCGATTGGCTCTAAATCAATGTGTTTGTTGATGGAGTTCCGGTTGGAATGCCATGCTTCTAGAAATTCTCGTGCGTGTCTCTGTTTGGCTTGTCCTAGGATGGATGTCTTGTCCCAATCAAAGTGGTGTCCTTCCTCATCTGTATGTAGGGATACGAGTGATAGTGGGTCATGTCGTTTTGTGGCTAGTTGATGTTCATGTATCCTGGTGGCTAGCTTTCTGCCAGTTTGTCCAATGTAGTGTTTGTCACAGTTCTTGCAAGGTATTTTGTAGATGACGTTTGTTTTGTTTGTTGTCTGTATAGGGTCTTTTAAGTTCATTAGCTGCTGTTTTAGTGTGTTGGTGGGTTTGTGGGCTACCCTGATGCCAAGAGGTCCGAGTAGTCTGGCAGTCATTTCGGAAATGTCTTTGATGTAGGGGAGAGTGGTTATGGTTTCTGGGCCCGTTTTGTCTGTTTGTTTGGGTTTATTGCTGAGGAATCGGCGGACTGTGTTCATAGGGTACCCATTCTTTTTGAATACACTGTGTAGGTGATTTTCCTCTGCTCTGCGTAGTTCCTCTGTGCTGCAGTGTGTGGTGGCTCGAAACTGCACCTCCTCTCACTCACCCTCCTGCAAGAATTAGATCCCCTACTCCCAATTCCTCCACCGCATCTGCTTCTTAGATGGACAGTTCCACTCCCACGCAACCCAGATATCCTCCGACTTCAAGGACTGTAAGATCCCCCCCTCCAGTTATCAAAAATGCCCTCAAACACAACTCTTGCATTTCCCACACTTCTGCCCTCCCCAAAAACAAAGACAGAGTGCCCATGGTCCTCTCATATCACCCTACCAACTTCCGCATCCAGCAAATCATCCTTTGCCATTCCCGCCACCTGCAAATCGAACCTCGCAACCAGATAGTTCCCTCCCCAGCCCACCTGCCTTTCGTAGGGACCGCTCACTCCGCAACTACCTCATCCGCTCCACATTCCCCAACAACCCCACTAAACCTGGCACCTTTCCCTGCAACTGCAGGAAGTGCTACACCTGCCCCTACACACCACCATTCAAGGCCCAAGACAAACTTTCCAAATCTGACAGGGATTTACTTGTACATCCTCCAACCTGGTCTACTGTATCCATTGCTCCCAATGTGGTGTCCTCTATGTTGGTGAGGCCAGGTGCAGACTCGGTGACCAATTTGCAGAGCACCTGCACTCTATATGCTATAATCAATACCTTCTGGTTGCTAATCATTTTAACTCTACTTCCCATTCCCTTGGTGCCATGTCCATCCTGGGCCTCCTCTAGTGCCACAATGACACCACACGCAAACTGGAGGAACAACACCCCTTTTCCACCTCGGGAGCCTACAGCCTATTAGCCTAAATATGGATTTTACCAGTTTCAAAATCTCCCCAGCCTGATCCAATGTTCATCCCTCCCTCTCATCCCACCTCCCCCGAACTGACAATCTGTCCATGTTCTTGCCCACCTATCTGCCCCATCCTTCCAACTGACCAATTCCCACAACATCCCTGATTCCACTTATTGTCATCCCACCTACCTTCCTCCAGTGCCACCCCTCCTCCTCCTATTTATTCCTAGGCCCTGATGAACAGTCCAGATCCGAAACTTCAACTCTCCTGCCCCTCTGATGCTGCCTGACCTGCTGTGTTTCTCCAGATCCACACTGTATTGACTAAGTTGTAGCCTTATTTGAATCATGACATCAGGAATTATTTCATTAAATATTCCAGATGAAGAACATCTAACCTACATATTATCAAAGCTGAAAGCCTACTGCATTAATTCAAGTGGCTCAGATGATATCATACATTACGATGTAAAATTGGAGAGGTCTGTTAAAGCCAACCATTAGATGGGATGTGTTGTTAAAATACAGTTGCTGTTATTCAGCCCAAATTTAATAGTCAAGAAAGACTAAAATACCTAAATTTGATATATTCTCTTAATAAATCTTGCAAAGCCTGAGCAGTCCTAGACATTAAAGTGAGTTATTAATTTTACTTAAAATTTCCTGTGATGCTTCTTTCATGCCTGGTCCAAATGGGCGAATGTACCAACAGATTTATCGCAGATGTAACAGCGTAGACAACTAATGATTTCTAAAAATACCCACTGAACCATCAAGTGCAAAAACAACCCTTTAGTTAATTCACAGCACGTTAATTTAAAACTAATTAGAATATGGAAAGTATTCCTGCCATCTGCTGGATGGCATCATAGCAAATTATTCCACATTATTTTCTTTTTAAATACCACTAATGGTAACCATATTACCACCATTTTAAGTATTCTTCATACACCTCACTCATGGTTAACTCACCAGGGTTTCTTTTCTACAATAAACTAAGCTCATACAATATTATTCACATTATACGCTATTCAGCAATTGTTCTTTCTGATGTATGTTCTGAAATATATCTTCCTCTGTGCAAACTTTTTTTTACTAACCATTAAGTTTATGACAATAAAGGAATTTTTTTAAACCTTAGACAGAAGAAAATATGTTTTATTCTGTAACAAAAATAAATTATTACTTACTTGTTTCCTGGCACTCATTGTCATTTAATAATCTCACACTTATGGTAATATCCATGTTGTCCATGGGATGCGGAATGTAAACAAAAATTCATGAGCTATATAACAAGCATCAGAGTAACAAAAAAATTACAGAAATGAAAAATGTTGAAACACAAGGCAAACTAATCTATACCTTTCAGAAGCCAAGGTATGATGAAAGCTAATGAAATCATATTCTATCTTTATCCATTGAAGGCTGGTCAACATACTGTGTATTCCCAATATTTTGGAAGCTAAAATAGACGGCCCTTGAAAATGGCCACAGGGACTGTGATGCACAATTAACTGACACCTACTAACAAGCAGCTCATTAATTTAATGCTACCTTCTAATTTTCATGACTATGGTATCCATGCAGCACCAACTGCCCCGTTCATTGGCTAGCCACATCTGAGCACCTAGCATCACTGAAAGCTTGCCAGCACTAGCTAAAATATGCCTCTAAGGTGGTGGAAAGGAGGGGGACATCTCACATCTGCAGGAAACCATGAGGTCTTCAAAACATTACAATCAAAAGGCAACATAAGCAGATAGCCAGGCAAATCAATGCCAGAGTCAAGCTCCAAGGACGTAGCACTGTATCAAATGGTCATGCGAGTGGTTAAATCCAGCAATTACACTCTCACTGCTATATTCTACCAATGTTATCATTAACCTCAGATCCTCCTCAAATCACTAGACCCCAAATCTGAATCAATCAGGATGCATAGCAAATGTTCATGTTTTACTTAATTCTTGTACATTTAGGCTCACATCTTCACCAACCAGCTTTCATGCAGCGAGATAACAAGGTGTAGAGCTGGATGAATACAGCAGGCCAAGCAGCAGAGCTGCAGGAAGGCTGATGTTTCAGGCCTAGACCCTTCTTCTAGACCTAAAACGTCAGCCTTCCTGCTCCTCTGATGCTGCTTGGCCTGCTGTGTTCATCCAGCTCTACATCTTGTTATCTCAGATTCCACAGTATCTACAGTTCTTACTATCTCTGAAACAAGCTTTCATGCAGCACAGCTATTTGAACAGGTCTTCCACATCAGCTAAACTGACTGAAAAACACTCACTAATCTATGTTTCTCGTTTATAGGATAAAATGGCATTAAAATGAAAACAGCAGTAGCTAACTCAAGAGAGACAGGTGAATCCACATGTTCTGAACAGTTTGGAAGCGACTGTGTTGGCCATTATTTGGATGTTCACTGTTGGGGCCGCGGCTAGTGGCACGCCCAACACAAAAGACGACAATATCAACAAATCTAATCCTCCTTCACAAATTCTATGCCAATCCTGCCCTAATTCCTGATTATCTTCTTTCTTATCATCTTGAATTAAGCTCGAACTTAAGATGCTCACTACCATCCAAATCCCAGCAGTCTGCTTGATCAGCACATGTGCCACCTGAAACGTTCTCTGTCCAACAACCTACAGTAAAATCAACACATGCCATCTTTGAGATGCACCACAGCTATTTAACAAATCACCTTGAGAGCACTTTCCAAACACATAACCCTCTATTATCTATAAGGACAGCAAATATGTAGAACGTTAGCATCTACAAGTTCAGCTACCAGGCAAATACCATCCCAGTGTGGAATTATCTCTGTTTCATTGTTGGTGTGTCAAAAACCTGGAAGTCCTTTCCCAAAAGCATTGTGTTTCTATCTACACATGGTCTGTACGACCATCACAGCAAAAGAGGAAGACATTCAGCCCACTGCACCTCTGCCAGTGCTCTGCAACAGCAATGTACCTCAATCTCCAACTTTTCCTTTAGTTCTGTAACTGTTTACTGTTCAAAGAATTATGCAATTCTCTTTGAAGGCCTCAGTTGAATCTACCTCCAGCAAACTCCTGACATTACATTCTAGATGCTAACCAACTGTTGTACATTAAAGTTTTTCCTGATGCCGCTAATCACCTTAAATAGGTTTCCTCTGGTTCTCAGTTCTGCCACAAATAAAAGCAGTTACTCCTTGCCTATTCTGACAATACTCTTCATGTCTTTGAAGACATCTCCAAATCTCTTTTCTAAAGAGAGCAAACCTAGCTCTCCAAGCTATGTAAATAAAGTTTTTCATCCATTAAACCATTGCTGTGAACCATTTCTGAACACTTTCTAATATCTTCATTTAATTCCTTAAGTGCAGTGCCCACAACCTGTGCAGTGACACAATCCTCCAACTGAAACTGAAACACTAATTCATATACATTTATTATAATTTATTACTGTACTTTACACATCTGTTTATACAGCTCAGGATCCCAAATACACCACTAACTTCTATCATAACCTGCCCTGCCACTTCAATAATTTGTGCACAGAAACCTCATGTCCTTCTGTTCCTGTATCCCCTTTAAAATTATTCACTTAATTTTATATCCCCTTCTCTTTTCCCACTAAAACAAAAAAAAGCACTGCAAAATTATCAGCAATAAAATACTGTCACATGTCCAGCCATTCCACCAACCTTTGGACGCTTATACTATCCTCCTTACGGTTCACAATATTGCCAAGTTTTGTATCACTTGCTAATTTTGAAACTGTGTGCTATACACCCTCTTTGAAGTCTTAATATAAAAATCAAGAAAAGATGGATTCTTAATACCGACCCCTGGGGAATCCCAATGTATGCCTTCCATCAATCTGAAAAACAACCATTCACCATAATGGGTTCCTGTCACTCAGTCAATTTCATAAGGTACAGTCCTTATTATTTCATGGCTGTAAAAAACAGGTGCGAATTATTTAATAGGAGATAATGGAAACTGCAGATGCTGGAGAATCCGAGATAACAAAGTGTGGAGCTGGATGAACACAACAGGCCAAGCAGCATCTTAGGAGCACAAAAGCTGACGTTTCAGGCCTAGACCCCTCATCAGAAAAGGGGGAGGGGGAGAGGGTCTGAAATAAATAGGGAGAGAGGAGGAGGCATTTCAAAGATGGATACAGGAGAAGATAGGTATATTCGATCCACCTCCCCCTCTCCCACTCCCCCTTTTCTGATGAAGGGTCTAGTCCCGAAACGGCAGCTTTTGTGCTCCTAAGATGCTGATTGGCCTGCGAATTATTCAATATCTCAGTCATGTCCCTTATACCCACACTTACATTTATTTTTAGGGAGAAATCAGCTCTATTTCTCTTACCACTCTTAAACCAATTCAAAACTCAAGCAAACTTTTCAATCCCTTTTAATGTTAGCTGCCAGCTGCAATAAAACCTATGTATATATAATTGTTTTATTTTAGAGTTTGGATTTCTAACCAGTGGCAAATGGTTGTGGGTTGATTTTTAGAAGGGGTTTAAACTAACTAGGTTTTAGATTATGGTTCCAGAAAGACTGCTCAATTATATGTCAGAAACCAAGCGACACCAATCCTTCCAGGGTGTTAACGAAAGTTTCTGCATACTTGTAGGGTGTTATGACAGAAAAATATTGAGCCATTAACTTTAGCAAAATCCACAATCAGAAATTTTAAAAAAATCATGGTTCAAAAACTGAGATGATAAAATGTGAGGCTGGATGAACACAGCAGGCCAAGCAGCATCTCAGGAGCACAAAAGCTGACGTTTCGGGCCTAGACCCTTCATCAGAAAGGGGGATGGGGAGAGGGAACTGGAATAAATAGGGAGAGAGGGGGAGGCGGACCGAAGACGGAGAGAAAAGAAGATAGGTGGAGAGAGTATAGGTGGGGAGGTAGGGAGCAGATAGGTCAGTCCAGGGAAGACGGACCGGTCAAGGAGGTGGGATGAGGTTAGTAGGTAGATGGGGGTGCGGCTTGGGGTGGGAGGAAGGGATGGGTGAGAGGAAGAACCGGTTAGGGAGGCAGAGACAGGTTGGACTGGTTTTGGAATGCAGTGGGTGGCGGGGGGAGAGCTGGGCTGGTTGTGTGGTGCAGTGGGGGGAGGGGACGAACTGGGCTGGTTTAGGGATGCTGTAGGAGAAGGGGAGATTTTGAAACTGGTGAAGTCCACATTGATACCATTAGGCTGCAGGGTTCCCAGGCGGAATATGAGTTGCTGTTCCTGCAACCTTCGGGTGGCATCATTGTGGCACTGCAGGAGGCCCATGATGGACATGTCATCTAGAGAATGGGAGGGGGAGTGGAAATGGTTTGCGACTGGGAGGTGCAGTTGTTTGTTGCGAACTGACTGCTTTGCAGAACACCTCCGCTCAGTTCGCAACAAACAACTGCACCTCCCAGTCGCAAACCATTTCCACTCCCCCTCCCATTCTCTAGATGACATGTCCATCATGGGCCTCCTGCAGTGCCACAATGATGCCACCCGAAGGTTGCAGGAACAGCAACTCATATTCCGCCTGGGAACCCTGCAGCCTATTGGTATCAATGTGGACTTCACCAGTTTCAAAATCTCCCCTTCCCCTACAGCATCCCTAAACCAGCCCAGTTCGTCCCCTCCCCCCACTGCACCACACAACCAGCCCAGCTCTTCCCCCCCACCCACTGCATCCCAAAACCAGTCCAACCTGTCTCTGCCTCTCTAACCGGTTCTTCCTCTCGCCCATCCCTTCCTCCCACCCCAAGCCGCACCCCCATCTACCTACTAACCTCATCCCACCTCCTTGACCTGTCCATCTTCCCTGGACTGACCTATCCCCTCCCTACCTCCCCACCTATACTCTCTCCACCTATCTTCTTTACTCTCCGTCTTCGGTCCGCCTCCCCCTCTCTCCCTATTTATTCCAGTTCCCTCTCCGATGAAGGGTCGAGGCCCGAAACATCAGCTTTTGTGCTCCTGAGATGCTGCTGGGCCTGCTGTGTTCATCCAGCCTCACATTTTATCATCTTGGAATTCTCCAGCATCTGCAGTTCCCATTATCTATGGTTCAAAAACTTTTGGGTTCAGTTTGAAGGAGACTTGCTGGGGTCAAAAAAAACGTGTAATCTTTCACAGAAAAGAAGATTGTTCAGAGTAGTTCATGAAACAAGTTACCTCAATGAGGGAGTGTAGTTTTTGAACTTTCCTAATCAGAAGTTTTGGTTAGATCTCTACAGGTTACTTAAATAACTGAGACAGTCCAATCTCTCAGTTGTGAGAGTATTCCAGGAAAAAGACTTCACAGCTCACAGGACAGGGACTAAGAAGAAGCAGTTAAGTCCAACCTTATGTCATGTCAAAGTTGAAGTAAACAGATTAGACAAGGAAGGAACATGCCAATGGATTTTGATTGACTGTAAATTGATGGTGATGGATATTAAATGGGGTTTTATGCAATTTTATTTTTCCATTTGTTTTAAAATCTTTCAAACTTTTCTATGTAGTTTCATCTGCTTTATTATGTAATAAAAACACCTGCTTTATTTTTAAAATAGAGTTTGCAGCCTGTGCATTATGTTTCAGTGTGAGAGCGTCATGTTAAATTAAAGTAAAAGAAAATATGATCTTTCAATGATAATGGGAACTGCAGATGCTGGAGAATCCAAGATAATAAAATGTGAGGCTGCATGAACACAGCAGGCCCAGCAGCATCTCAGGAGCACAAAAGCTGACGTTTTGGGCCTAGACCCTTAATCAGAGCTCTCTGATTAAGGGTCTAGGCCCGAAACGTCAGCTTTTGTGCTCCTGAGATGCTGCTGGGCCTGCTGTGTTCATCCAGCCTCACATTTTATTATCTATGATCTTTCAAACCAGGTTTCATTTTGAAATCTGATTTAGCCATTTGTAACATCAGCTAGGATCTAACACAGTCTGTACTCATACTTCCTCTTCCCTTTGCTGTCTTATTCGTTTTTCACTTTTCCTTCTGAGATTTTTAATGTTCAGCCTGCTTCTCAATTGTATTATCCAACTGGCATCTGTGACATGCAGCCTTTAATTTTCTCCATCATCTTAATTTCTATATATATCTTTAGTCATTCAGGGAGTTTGTGGTACTTATTACATCTGAATTGTATTTGAACAGCCTTCTTCTTTGAAAGCAGCCAACTGTTTAATTTCGGTGATGACTACTAATTTTTGATTCTAATTTACCCAAGTAATTAGCTTTACTTTTTTGCTTAAATTTAAGATTCCTATTCCAAACAAAAGTATGTTACTTTCAGACTCAATATGGAGTTCAGTTTTCCCAGAGGATCCCTTGCTAAGAAATTACTAATTCACTTTCCCCTGTTGCGCAATATCAGATCTAAAATAGCTGTATTCTTTGTTCTTTCCAGAATATGTTATTGTAAGAAGTAGAGTTGGTTCTACAATGTTTTGTTCCAGGTTTCAGTTTCAGAAAGTACTGGTATTTTGCCATGTTCTGCATTTAGTCTGTGAGAACAGTGATTCCGTTCACTATGTGTGTCTGTTGATTCTGACGGACTGCCATTAGCTTTGCTCCTGCATTGATGCCACTGCACTTTGTTAAGTCCTTTAAACTTTTCAAAGTGTCCCGCATTTAAAGAACATGCAAAGACAATTATTTTGTTTCATGATGATTCTTAAATGTGGTTAAGTCTCGAGAAATGTTAATCTCTCTTGGAAAAAATAAAGGAAGGCTTGCAATTAGACTGCGGTTTGCACAACCTCAGACCATCTCAAAATGCCTTATAGCCAAATAAGAACTCAGGATGAGTTGTCACTTAGCTTCGGAAAACTAACTTGCACATAGCAAATACTACATGTTGCTCTAGCCTCAATATCCAAGAAAGACCAGACATTCCTTGGAGGTGTTACAGCAAAGGTTCACTACACTGTTTCCTGGACAAGAGGGCTGTTCTAATGATGAGATGTCGAGTATGCTGGGCCTATACTCTCTGGAGTTTAGAAGAACAACGGCTGATTTCATTTAAATATACAGAATTTTAATGAGGCTCGACAGGGCAGAAACAGAGGTTGTATCTGCTGGCCGGAAATCTTGAACACAAGGGCAGAGCTGTGGGAGAGAGCAAGAACTGCAGATGCTGGAGTCAGAGATAACAGTGTGGAGCTGGAGGAACACAGCAGGCCAAGCTGTGGAATATCGAGTTGATTATTTAGGACTGACATGAAGGGAAACCACTTATGGCAGTACAGTGGCTTAGTGGTTAGCACCGCTGCAGTACCTGTGTTCAATTCCAGCCTTGGGGGACTGTCTGTGTGGAATCTGCACGTGTTTTTTCTGGGGGCTCCAGTTTCCTCCCACAGTCCAAAGATGTTGGGGGAAGTGATTATGCTAAGCTGCCCAGTGTCCAGGGGCAGGCATTAGCCACAGTAAATGCAGGGTTACTGGGATGGGGTAGGCCTGGATAGGATGCTCCTCAGAGGGTTGGGGTGGACTGGACTCGATGGACTGAATCGCCTGCTTTCTCACTGTAGGAATTCTATGACAAGGTTGTGAATCTTTAGAATTCTCTTCGTCAATAAACTGTAGATACTCCATTGTTGACTACATTCAAAGCTAGGTTAAATGGATTTTTGATCTATCAATATATTAAGGGATATGGGGAGTGGGTACAAAAAGTGTTGAGGCAGAAGATTTTATCAATTGTAGAGCAGGGTAGTTTGGTCTATTCCTGCTCCTTTTTCTTATTGTTTTAGAAAACAATGCATACAATGGTCATTTCTGAAATGTATTCCTACTCTCAAAATCATACACTTTGCCAAATATAATGACATGAGGCAAGCCACCCTGATCACGTTATTCTCTAGAAATTACAATATCAGCTGCATCACTCCTTGTGACAGATTTTCATTGATATTTTCAAATACTGCACAGACTTGCCAGCAAGAGATCTGGAAAGAAAAAGAAAAGGAGCTTGCATTTCTATAGAACCTTTCATGACCTCAAGACATCCCAACTGTCTTTATAACACAATACATCATTTCAATGGTCTCCACAATTGAAATGCTGGAAAACAGAGAAACCAAAATGTACACAGCCAGGTTCCACAAATGGCAATATGACCAGATAACATGGTTATCCTGGTGAGAGTAAGAACTGCAGATGCTGGAGTCAGAGGTCCCAACTGAAAACGTCAACTTTCCTGCTCCTCTGATGTTGCCTGGCCTGCTATGTTCCTCCAGCTCCACACTGTTATTTATGCTTAGTTTGGTTTTGTTCACTGAGGGATAAATACTGGCCCCAGGCTACCAAGGAAAACATGAATTGTATTGAACTGGTTATACCTTGCTGTTCTAATTCAACATACTTTGTCACAGATGTTCAAGTTGGAATGTTCCCCCCCCCACCCCGATGTGATGTGCACAATGGTGAGAAAGATGGGAAAGTACAGAGAAAAAAAAAGTCAGAATTCAATATTTGAGAAAATTTTTCCCAATTTTCCACTTGAGCTTAAAATGCCAACTGCAAAATCTCACGCTGAGTGGTGATTACCATATTTATACGAATCTACAACTCATTAAAAAGTTCTATCTTGCCTTATTGATACATTATTTTCAGTTCACCTCTCCTTCCCCAAGAAACTAAATTCTTGAAATGCAAGTCACAGCAGGCATCTAGAAATACAGCTCATCAAATAATTGCCCAGCCTGCATCCAACTGCTTCTTCACAACAATGTCCCTGCATGCCTTTATTGGTCAGTGCATTGAGAGTAGGGGTTGGGAGATCACAGTTCACCTGCCGAAGGAGAAACGGTCAAAAAGCGGTTCAAATAAACCTTTTGGACTGTAACCTTACTTCTGACCTAGTATTTTTGTGTTATCTAAATTTAATGAAATTAAGTATGTGGATTCCATTTACTTGAAGATTTCTGGTGATTTTATTTCCAGCTGAACTAATATATACCATACACAGTAACTACCAGACACAGCCGCTGCCTCAAGTGCTACATTGCATACAGCATGTGGCTGAGCGATAACATCAAGGTACCTAGCTCAGTTGCATGTTGAACACTCAAATGGATATTATCCTAAACGTAAAAACAATCTTAGCTTCTAATGCCCTATTACTTTTAAATTCTCTGGACAAATCAAAAGAATTTCTGCAACACATTCCTTACAGTAAAGGAAAAATTTTTTCAGACTGGTGTAAAGATGGATAAAAATATCGCTTTCAGCCAAAGCAGCTGCCTAAGGTAATGGTTGCAGATTTAAAAACAACTTTACTGCAGTGCAATCTGAGTTGTAAATACAATGTCACCTGATTGCAGAAATGCAGAAGAATTCCAAATAAACCAGCCCAAGATTATTCATGGTAATTTGGCCAGGGACAGTATTGATTAGACAGATTGGTTTTTCAATCAGAACCAGTTACCGTATGTTCAGTAGGGTAACAACACATCCTTTGACTATATCCTGGGTGCATGACGATAGCCTTGTACATGCATCAGACAATAAAAACATCTGGCCTGCAAACAGGAAGCATTCACTCCTCTTTCTCTCTCCCTTCTGTGTGGAGAAATTAAAGACCACCACTGGTAGCTAGTTACTCTCCTTCAACTTCCGAGTTGCTTTCTCTGCAAATCCCTTGTTGAAATGAAAGGAGGAAAACTCAGCTTCAGAGATACTGAAAGAGCATATCCTCAATAGCATGTGAAAGGCCAAGAATCAAAGAACAAAACAGCACAGGAACAGGTCCTTCAGTCTTCAAAGCCTACACTGACACATTTTGCCCTTCCACACTAAAACAGTCTTCACCTACAGCATCCACATCCCTCTATTTCCTTCCTATTCATGTAGGGGTATATTTGTGTATTCCAAATGTCACGTCACCCACAAAGAACCAGAAGGAATCGAATCATGCCAGAAGAAAACAACACCCTGACACCCATGATACAGACTGGTGCTAGAAACGTGCTTTGACTTCATTTTCATTCCCCATTATAACATTTGAATCTCATCTTGTCTGTTTGTGCGTACATGAGGGCTTGAAGAAAGGGACAGAGTTCAAGTTATAGATTAGCAATTCAACTTGTCTTTTTTTTTGCCACTGCTTAAAACAGTTGATTTCAATAAATTTTTTTGTTAAAAAGAGAAAAACTGGTTTGCATATACTTTTAACCTGAATTAGACAGTTAAATAGAATTTAGCAATTTTATGGTTTAATCTGATTTTCCCATTTGAGACAACTCTGGGATCGATAGGACTTGATTTCCAGTGGACTACTCCAGGAAGTTGTGACATTGCATACTGGGCTCGTGCATGAAGAACAGCAGTCAGAGACAGCAAAAGAATCAAGAAGTTCACTATCTCACCCTTAATTCAGTAATGCCGTATGGAAAGGCTTGAGACCAGATTAGCTTCTGATTTTCTTATAGGTCAAGTGAAACATTAAGTTAAACCAATGGAGTCAAAAAATATATATATATATTAAAATTTATGATTCGTTTTAAAACAGTCGAACTCCAAATGAAAAAGGTATACCTTCTTTCACAGCAGTTGTGCACTATCCACTCTCAAGTTTTGAGCTTTTCTCACCTCAAAGTTCTACACCTCCAGCATGGTAAGTGTTTGACTTCCTTAGAATTCCACCGGAAGCCAAGCATAACAATTCAAGCGATGCTAAATATACTTGGTTACATTCACAATGCAAATGGTTATAATAGGAGGTCATTTAGTCAGTTTTGTCCATGCTAGCTCTTTTCAAGAGCGATTTAGCTAGTCTCAGTCCTTATCCTTACCCGATACCACTGCAGTTCTTTTCTTCAAATGCTTATCCAATTCATTTTTAAAAGTCGTAACAGCAGCTGCCTCCCCCTCACATTCAGACACAAATTCAGATTCTAACCACTCACTATGAAAAATTTCTTTCATAGTAGCCTTTGGTTATTTTGCCGATGATAATTGTCCTTAGATTCTCAATCCTGATGACAAAGGGAACAGTTTCTATCCACTGCGTCCAACACAAATTTGAACACCTTTATCAAATCTCTTTCCAACCTTCTTTAATCAGAGACAGAACGCCACAGTTTCTCCAGTCCATCTATGTAATTCAGTTAATCCTGCATCCCAGGAACCATTCTTAATAATCTTTCTGCACCATCTCTACATCCTGCCTAAATTACTGCACCCAGATCTGGACACAAAACTCTAGTTGAGCATGATACGTATTTTATGAACCTCATCGTAGCTTCCTTGTTGAACTCTGTGCTTTCATTTATAAAGCCCAGATCAAATATGCATTTTTAACCACTTATTTTTGGTTATATTTGGCAAGTTTGGTCAGTGCATTCCGTACAGGAATTGGGAGGTCATGTTGCAGCTGTACATGACACTGGTTAGGCCACTTTTGGAATACTGCATGCAATTCTGGTCTCCCTGCTTCAGGAAGGACATTGTGAAACTTGAAAGGGTTCAGAAAAGATTTATAAAAGAACATTGCCAGGGTTGGAGGGTTTGAGCTATAGGGAGAGGACCTATAGATTCACGCTATTTTCACTGGAGCAGAGGCTGCAGTTTTATAAACCATACAGAAGTTTATAAGGTCATGAGGGACATGGATAGGGTGAATAGTCAAGGTTTCTTCTCAGGGGTGGGGGAGTCCAAAACTAGGTGGCATAGATTTTCGGTGGGAGGAGAAAGATTTAAAAGGAACCTAAGGGGCGGCTTTTTCACAGAGAGGGCAGTGTGTATATGGAATGAACAGCCAGATGAAATGTTGGAAGCTGTTACAATTACAACATTTAAAAGGCATTTTAATAGGTATATGAATACAAAAGGTTGAGAGGGATATGGGCCAAATGGGACTAGATAAGTTTAGGATGTCTGGTGGGCATGGACGATTTGGACTGAAGGGACTGTTTCTGTGCTATACAACAACACAACCTGCCCTGCTGTTTTCACCTGTGCAAACTCCAAGCTCTCTGCATTCTTTCACATTCCTTCATCCCTAACTGCAGAATTGCAGTTAATGTTACTGGCGCGTAATACAGATACCAAGGTTGATGCTGAGGACAGAAGTTTAAATCCCACCACAGCCACCAATGCCAGTTAAAATAAATTAATTAATAAACATAAAATTTTAAAAGTTACTTTTTGTAAAAGAGACCATGAAGCTAAATCCATTTAATTCATAAGTAGGTTATCTTCAATACTTTGTTTAACTCAACATTGTCAATATACCTCCGATTTCAACTTAATTTAAAAATTTTTCTCCTCGAAGGGTGGACTTCTGCACTTATTCACATGCTTCATGCAGGTCAGGTGAGAAGTAACACTTCAGCCAGAACAGGGATTAAACCCTCTGTCTTTGACATTTATCTAATCTATGCTCTTAGCCAGATAACTGCTCAACTAAAAATTAATCTTTCATGTTACTACTTGATTTAATTTTAACTTCATCCTCTGATTAAGGATTGTTTAAATTATACAAATATATTGCATAATTTAAGTTTCTTTTTCAATTGGCTTTTGCTACTTACAGTGCTTCTTCAAAGGGTGCTCAATAAATGTATGCTGAATTCAGATTTATTTTAGCTACACAATCAAATAGGTTAATGCTGTGCAAGTGGAGTAAAGCAATGGCATCTTCAAACATGTGCTAAAAGCAATATCTTGAAAAAATATATAATCACTGGTGATGTGATTGGCCCAGCATCACTGTGTCAAGAGAAGCAGTGGAAGAACAAAATACATAAATAATGCAGACATAATAAATCTGTGTGTGACTTTACATAATTTTTCCATTTGGACATTGAGTTGTTATTTAATAATTAAATTAAAATGGATACCATTCAAAGTGAAAAAAATCCACAAACATGAAAAGACATCCTATACACACAGCTGATATCATTAAGGCCTGTTCAGAAATTCACCCTTTTAGTGTTTGTACTTAACTAAAAAAACAAGATGTAGTGTTGTACCAGCTGTTTAGAATGAGAAGGAACTTATTCTTTAAAACCAATAAACAGCACTTACATGTAATGGCTCACTTGAAAATTGTTCTGCAGTCTTGTCACGAAGCCAAATTTAATATTGTAGGGTACAGAATATTTCACATGTCACCTACAGGAGAATCTTCAACCAAGTGCAGACAGGTATCAAAAAGTCACTTCAAGGAATCTGCAATTTCAGGCATGGCTACTTCTTTTTATTCATTCATGGGAGACTGGCCTTGCTGTCAATCCCAACATATTTCACATGAAGGTGATGGTAAGCCACCTTCTTAAACCACTACAGTATATATAGTGAAGACACACTTATAGTGGCAGTAGGTAGGAAGCTACAAGATTTTAACATTGTGATGATGAAGAAATAACAAAATATTTCCAAGCCAGGATGGTATTTTCCAAGTTTCTCGAAGTAACTCAAGTGTTCTAACATGCGCACTGCCTTGCTCTTCTAGGTGATAAAGATCTCAGGTTCAGGAGGTAATATCAAACATGCCAAAATGAGTTGCTGCAGCATACCGTGTTTATGATAAATTTGTGTTTAAGGTCATACATTTGGAGCCAATCAAATGAGCTGCTTAGCCCTCAGAGTAACATTAATCTCCAGGAAAATGCTGGAATCTATCAAGTTTTAACAATAGATTTAGAAAATAATAGTATTACCAGACAATATCAAAGTAGTTTAATGTGAAGAAAGTTAAATATGACAATTTTTTAGCCATTTTTGAGCATGTAACTAGCAAGGGAGGTAAAGGGAAATCGTAGATTTAATTTACTTAGATTTCCAAAAGCCATTTGGTATGTATATGAATTTGTAAAATAACAAGAACTTGGATTTGGGGTTATGGGCAAGAACCAGATTGTGAAGACACTGCCACCTCCAGCAAGACGCCACCAACAGACACATATTCCTCTCCTCTCCCTTGTCTAACTTCTGCAGGGACCGCTCCATCCGGCTCACTCTGGTCCACACTTCCTTCATCCCAAAAACTCCCAACAGCCCTACGGGACCTTCCCTTGTAACCAGTGAAGGTGCAACACCTGCTCATTTTCCTCCTCCCTCCCCATTATCCAAGAGCCCAAACATACTTTCCAGGTGAAACAACACTTCACCTGCACTTCCCAGAATCTAGTCTACAGCATTCGCTGCTCAAAATGTGGTCTCCTCTACATTGGGAAAACGAAGCGTAGACTTGGCAACCGCTTCGCAGAACATCTACGTCCTGCTCGCAAAAAGACCCTGAACTGCCCGTTGCCTGCCACTTTAATGCAACACCCAGCTCCCTGGCTAACATCTGTCTCTGGCTTGCTGCAGTGTTCCAACAAATCCTAATGCAAGATGGGAACAACACCTCATTTTCCACTTGGGGACCCTGCAGCCCTGAGGACTCAATACGGAGTTCAATAATTTTAGGGCCTAAACTCTCCCATGTCCCAGCCCGCTGCCCCACACACCAGGCCTTGTTACAACATAGCCTGCTATTACACACCCTCTGTAGTTAGTCACTAACAGTTCCCATTAACAACTATTCATCCTCCTAGCCTGATCGTTAGCAACTCCTGCGTCTGTTCAACTCTCTCTCTCTCTCTCTCTTTAGGCTCTCTCCTATCGTTTACTCTGTACCCCATCCACATCCCTATTTTCTGCATATAAACTGATGTTTTCCCAGCCACTATCCGTTCTGAGGAAGGGTCACCAGACCTGAAATGTTAACCCTGTTTTTTTCATTGCAGATGCTGCCAGACCTGCTGAGCTTCTCCAGCAAATTTGTTTTTGTTACTGAAGACACATGTTTTCAAGTGGGCAGGCTGTAACTCAAATTGCTGCAAGGATCAATATTTGGGCCTCAGTTACTTACAATTTATATTAAAGACTTAAACAAGAGGCTGCAAGTAACACATCAACATTTGCTGACAATACAAAAATAGATGCGAATATGTGCAGTGAGAAGCACAGTTTGCAAAAAAAACAGATATTGACAAAATAAATGAGCAACAAAGTGGCAGATGGAGTGTAATATGGGAAAGAGCATGGTTACTCACTTTGATAATAACAATAGAAAAGCAGAATATCTTTAAAAGGTGTAAAATTTCTAATTATTCCATTTTCAGAGAGTCACAGAACATGCTTGTACAACTTACACAAAGTTAATGTGCTGGTACAGCAAGTAATTAGAAAGGCAAATTGATTGTTAGTCTTTGTTGCAAAGATATTGAGAGTGGGGGAGGAAAAAACACGCAACACTGCTGTACAGGGCTTTGGTTTATTAAATGCAGATCAGAAAAGAAACTTTTAAGGTATTATATCCTTTAAGCAGAAGTGGTACAGCAAGCGTGTATCAACTTGATTCCTGGGGAAGGAAACTCAGTAAATTGTGTCTAGTGATGATTTCACTGAAGAATGCAATACTCTGAATTAGCTTGAAGAGGTTGATACCACTGCCGGGAAATCTAGAAGAGTCTCAGGACAAAAAGGTCAATCATTTATGCTTCAGATGAGCAAGGATTTCTTGTTTTGAGAGGCTTGCTAATCTTGGGAAATCTCAGCTCGAGAGACTTGTGGTCAAGAGGCACAGGAAGCAGGCTGGAAAAGCACACCAAGTCAGGCTGCCTCCGAAGGGCAGGTAAATCAACTTTTCAGCCTGACGAAGGATTTCAGCCTGAAGAGCCTGGAGGAGGGTTTCAGCCCAAATGGGTGACTTACCTGCTCCTCGGATATTGTCTGACTGGCTGTGCTTTTCCGACCTCACATCTGTAGACTCTGGCTTCCAGCAACTGCAGTCCTTATTGGCTCCAAAATGTCAGAAACAGGGTGGGAAGTGGAGATCAAACAGGATATCAACCATGTTTACATTGAATGATGGAAAGGAGCTGTATTATTTTTCCTGTTCTCTTTTATTTTAAAATTACCTCAGCCACTTATGTTGGATGCAGGTAATGTTTTTAGTCCTGTTAGTTAGCTTGTGCGAAGGCAATATAACACAAAACAAATAGATTAATTTCAAATAAACCTAGTATCTCGATAGGGTATGATCAAAGAAAGAACTGACCTAGTCTTTGACAAACACGTGGATTCTCATTCAGGAATTCAAGGAATCTTTAACATTGGTGATTTGACATTTTCTTTTTGAACATTGTTGGTTTATTCTTTATTTTGTTTCAAAATATTGTTGATTGGTTTTGGTTTTGAATATGGTGGATTATTTTAGATGCTGTAGTGGAATTTGTCACATCAGGTGAAAGCATAAGCAAAGTTTTCACAGCAGGTCACTGGATGGAGATTGGCCTGAATCCCTCTTCTCCACCCCCCCCCCGCCCCCGCCCCCCCCCCCCCGCCCCGCCCCCCCCCCCCGCGCCCGCCCCCCCCGCCCCCGCCCCCCCGCGCCCCCGCCCCCGCCCCCCCCCGCCCCCCCGCCCCCGCCCCCGCCCCCCCCCCGCCCCCCCGCGCCCCCCCCCCGCCCCCGCGCCCGCCCCCCCGCCCCCGCCCCCGCCCCCCCCCCCCCGCGCCCCCCCCCCGCCCCCGCCCCCCCCCCCTCAGTGAAACAGAAGATCTTAATAAAAATATTTATTTTTTACATTTATTGTTATAGAGCCTCAATCAAGCAAGAAAAAAAGCTTCAAGGTTGTGCTAACTATTTGTAATAATGTTGAAATAACACAGCATAGCAGAGGTATACACTCTACTGCATATCCACTTCACACACATACATAGATCAGCTTAAGAACGTAAGCACAATTGCAATTCATTTTCTGCCTCAACAGTAATTCCCACACTGCACCCTATGTCTCTTGGCCACAGGCTTCTGAAGTGGAGATTTGAAGATTCGAAGTCTTTTGAATGAAGAACATTTTGCTCACATCAAACTTAAATGATTGACAAAGAAATCATTATCCCGTTCCAGATTTACTAGTCAACAGCAACAATCTCTGCATTTACTTCGAGTCACTTCAGAACCTTGCATATTTCAATAAAGTCAGTTCTGAACACAATTTACTCAGCCTGTCACCCCAGGAACCAAGCTGTGCGTCATCACTATTATCACCACCATCACAAAAGGTGTAATTCCTTAAATATGGAAACCAAATTGCTTTTTTAAAAAAAAACATTACATTCAATAAGTCACATGGGATACTCAAAGTTCTGTACAATACTACTAAGATTTTCTTACTTTGGTTTCAAGAACTGACCGTGCAGAGTTTAGTCCTGGATGGTATTGAGTTCCTGGAGTGTTGTTACAGCCACATCCAACAAGACATGCAGACAGTATTGCAGCACACTCCTAACTTCTAACTAAGACACTCAAAAAGCTTTGGGCAGTCACAAATGAATCATGTATCTAGAATATCCAATCTATGACATGCTGTAGTGCCTACAGTATGTATACAGCTTGTCGAGTTGGGTTTCTTGGCAATAATAACACGACCCCTCCCCACAACCAGAATATTGATAGTGGGGGATGGCATTACCATTAACTATCAAAGTGAGATGGTTGGACTCTCTCTTATAGGATTTGGACATTGGCTTGGTCTTGTGTACTGCATTTATTACTTTCCATTTATCACCTCAAACCCAAATTTTGTTCCAGTGTTGCTGCATACTGGAACAGACTGCTTCAATGTCGGAGGAGTTGTGAACGTAATTTTGTACAGTGAAATTCCCACTTACAGGAAGAAATGTAGTAACAGAAGTTGGCCAATCAGCCCCTCAAGCCTGTTCCACTATTCAATGAGATCATGGCTGATCTGTGGGCTAATTCCATATACCTGCATTTAGCAGAATATTCGCTAATAGCCTTGCTTAACAATAATTTATTAATCTCATATTTTTAAAAAACTTCTGTATTCATGACGGCTGGGCAGAGGAACTCATGCAGAGATGTCTTAGAGCTAAGATGATTGGCATCCATTAGCGACTGACATCTGCCCCTTAGCTACAGACCTAGAAAACAGGTGCAGTAGTAGGCCATTCAGTTCTTCAAGCATGCACTACCATTCAATATAATCATAGCTGATCACAGAAACCTAGAACATAGGAGCAGGAGGAGCCATTTGACCCTTCGAGCCTGCTCCGCCATTCATCACAACCATGGTTGACCAACTCAATAGCCAAATCTTGCTTTCTCCATATAACTTTTGATCCAATTCTCCCCAAGTGCTATATTTAGTCTTTTCTTGAATACATTCAAAGTTTTGGCATCAAGTACTTCCTACGGTAATGAATTCTAGAGGCTCACTACTCTTGGGAGAAGAAATGTCTCCTCGTTTCCATTCTAAATGGCCTACCTCAAATTCTCAGACTGTGACTCCTGGTTCTGGACACACCCACCATCAGGAACATCCTCCCTGCATCTACCCTGTCTAGTTCTGAACTCCAGTGAAAATAATCCTAACCTAGTCACTGTCTCCTCATACGTCAGACCCGCCATTCCCGGAATCAGCCTGGTAAACCTTTACTGCACTCCCGAGAGCAACTGCATCCTTCCTCTGAAAAGGAGACTAAAAACTGCACACAATATTCTAGGTGTGGCCTCACCAAGGCCCTGTATAACTGCAACAACACATCCCTGCTCCTGTACTCGAAATCTCTCACAATGAAGGCCAACATACTATTTGCCTTCATTAAAAAAAAACAAAAGAACTGCGGATGCTGTAAATCAGCAAACAAAACAAAAATTGCCGGAAAAGCTCAGCAGGTCTGGCAGGATCTGTGAAGGGAAAAACAGAGTTAACGTTTTGGGTCCAGTGACTCTTCTTCAGAACTCATTTGCCTTCTTTACCACCTGCTGCACGTGCATGCTTGCCTTCAGCGACTGGTGCACAAGGACACCCACGTCCGGTGCACTCTCCGCCCTCCCAATTTACAGTCATTCAGGTAGCAATCTACCTTCTTGTTTTTGCGTCCACGTGAATAACTTCACATTCATGCAAATTATACTGCATCTGCCATTGATTTGCCCACCCAACCTGTCCAGATCATACTGAAGGATCCCTTCATCTTTGTGATAGTTCACCCCCCCAACCCAACTTGGAGATGTTACATTTTGTTCTCTCATCCAAATCATTAATAAATATTGTGCATAGCTGCGGTGCCAGCACCGGTCTCTGTGACACCCCACTAGTTACTGCCCGCCAATTTGAAAATAACCCATTAATTCTTACTCTTTGTTTCCTCTCTGCCAACCAGCTTTCTATCCAGCTCAATACATTTCCCCCACTCCCATGCACTTTAATCTTGCATAATAATCTCTTATGTAGGACTTTTGACAAATGCTTTCTCAAAGTCCAAATATACCACATCGACTGGCTCCCCCTTGTCAACTCTACTAGTTACATCTTCATAGAATTCCAACAGATTTGTCAAGCATGATTTTCCCTTCATAAATCCACGCTGGCTCTGTCTGATCCTGACAGTGCTTTCTGAATGCTCTGCTACAAAGTCCCTGATAATGGATTTGAGAATTTTTCCCCGACCAATCTTAGGCTCACAGGTCTATATTTCCATGTTTTCTCTCCCTCCCTTTTTGAATATTGGAGTGACATTAGCCACCTTCCAATCTGCAGGGGCTATTCCAGAATCTATAGAATCCTAGAAGATGACCACCAATGCATTCATTATTTCCAGAGCCACTTCCTTAACTACTCTGGGATGTTGATTATCAGGCCCTGGGGATTTATCCACCTTCAATCACATCAATTTTCCCAGCACTATTTCTCTACCAGTACTGATCACCCTCAATTCTTTCCCCTCACTAAATCTTGCCTTCTCTAACATATCTGCTATCTGATTTGTTTCCCTTTTGTGAAGGCAGAGTCTAAGTATGTACTCATTTGCTCAGCGATTTCTTTGACCCTGATTATACATCTCCCCCGTTTCTGTATGTAGAGGACCTACATTTGTCTTCACCAATCTCTTTCTCTTCACATACCTAGAGAAACTCTAAGTGTCAGTCTTTATGTTTCTTGCAAGCTGAAATTTGTACTGTATTTTCCTATTCTTAATCAATCCCTTGGTCCTTCTTTGCTGATTCTAAACTGCTCCCAATCTTCAGGCTTATTCCTTTTCTTGGCCAATCTGTATGCTTCCTCCTTGGGTTGGATACTATTTCTAATTTCTTTTGTAAGCCCTGGATTGGCCCTCTTATCAATTTCACTTTTGTGACAGACAGGAATAAACAGTTGTTGCAGTTCCCTCATGCATTCCTCGAATGTTTGCCATTTCCTATCCACTGTCATCCCTTTAAATAAATCTCCCCAATCTATCAAAGCTAACTCACGCCTCAAATCTTCATATTTCCTTTATGAAGATTCAGCATCCTAGTCTCTGAATCACCCTCCATCTTGATAAAAAATTCTATCATGTTATGGTCGCTCATCCCCCAAGGAGTCTCGCACAACTGGACTGGCAATGATTCTCTTCTCATTGCACAGTACCCCGTCTAATATCTTTGCTAGGAATGAGTAGAATCAGTGAAGATCCATACACCCCTAGTCCCCCACATGCCTCAACCTATCAATTCCAGTTCACTTCAATTTTACAGGAGTTCCTTAATGCCACACTTAGTAAAATGATGCTTCAATGTCAAAGATGTTCACTCTTGTTCAGCCCCTGAATTCATCTATTTTGCCTATGTTTCAAACAAGACTGCAATGAGGCTCACAGGAAAGGAATCCTGGCAGAACACAAAGCATTGGTGATCAGGTTAATTGCTGAGAAAATGCCACTTGGTAGTACTGTTGATGATAATTCGCACACCTTGTTGATAAAAAAAAGTAGACTGATGAGACGGTAATTGGATTTGATTTGCTTTTTGTGCAGAGAGATACTTCATTTAGTTGCTTCTTTTTTGAATAGATGAGTGCTGTTGTGGAAACAGCTTACGTGGAGGAACTCCTGCAAAGATGTCTAAGAGCTAGTTCTAGCATATAATGAGCACAACCCTTAAGTACTGCATCTGTATCTGTATTTTGTCTGGGGCACAGCCTTTGAGGTATTCAGTGCACTCAGCTATTCCTTGGTATCTTGTGGAGTGAACCAAATTGGCCTTCTGCTTTGGTGCAGACCTCAAGAGGAAGCTTAGGTATAGCATTCAGTTGGCCCTTCTAGCTGAAGATCACTGCACGTGCTTTAGGCTTTTGTGCTGATCTGCTGGGTGTACCACTCTTAATGACTTATGAGGAATACCCACACTCAACATGAATCTCACATGATATAGAATCACGGAGTTAAACACAAACAAATAACAAAACCCAACAGATAAAGTATTGCCCCACTAGTCTACTGTCGGCCATCTGCCATCTCACAGAACGTATAATTGATGGTGTTATCAAGTGGCACTTACTCAGCAATACCCTGCTTCCCAGTGTGCAGTTTGAGTTCAAGAATATTTCACTCCAGAGCTCATTACAGACTTGGTCAAAACATGGACAAAGGGACTGAGTTCCAGAGCTAGAGTGAGTGATTTTCCCCAAAGCAGCATTAGGTGTGACAGAAGCCTTTGAAAATTAAAGTCAATGGGAATAAGGTTGGAGTTATACCTGGCACAAGAAAAGACAGTTGGAATTGTTGGAGGATGATCATCTCAATTCAAAGTCATTTGTGCAGGTGTTCCTTAGAGCAGGGTATTATGTCCAACTTTCAACTGCTTAATCAACGACCTTCACTCCATCATGAGATCAGTAGTAGGGATGTTCAGTGATGATTGCAGAGTATACAATTCAGGCTGCAAGTCCTCAAATATTAAAGAAGTCTAAATGACCATATGCAGCAAGACCTGGGCTGATAGATATCAAGTAAGATTTGGGTCACATGAGTGCCAGGCAATGACCACCTCCTACAAGAGAAGATCTAACTACCTGCCCTTTACATTCTACAGTCCTGGTTGTTTGCAGAGTTAAAATAATTGCATTGCACTGACATTTCACCATAATCCATCAATTATCTCCCTCACAACTATGTACAGTATCCATTTCCCTTTAAAAATGTTTCTGTGGAATCTGATTCCATTTTTGCCAATCATCCTATCTCCATTTTCCTGCTTTATTATTTTAGCTTTGTATTCTCTAGTTGCCTGCATCACTTACAAAGTGTTTTTAGCTTTCAAGGCAAAATAAGAGTCCCTAAGACCATAAGACCATAAGACGTGGGTGTGGAAGTAAGGCCATTCGGCCCATCAAGTCCACTCCGAGTCAAACTGTAGATGTGCCT
This sequence comes from Stegostoma tigrinum, assembly GCF_030684315.1. NCBI lineage: Eukaryota > Metazoa > Chordata > Chondrichthyes > Orectolobiformes > Stegostomatidae > Stegostoma > Stegostoma tigrinum. The sequence goes on from NC_081368.1 coordinate 50,225,492, forward strand.
CTTTCTACAATATCGTGTTTATTTAAATTTAGAAAGTACACCCATACTGTGTTTCTCCAAAAACTTGATTTTTACACTTGTGACTGGAGTAGAATTCTTATCATAATAAATGCTACTAAGGAAAAGCAACATTCACTTTTCACCTAAGAAATTTTTGCCCTTTGACGGTAAGTTAATAATAGATAAGCAAAAAAATGTCGAGCTGTACTGCAAACTGGAAAAGTTATGTAATAACGAGCAAACCAATGTACATTTCACAAACACATAATACAAAATGAATCAATGGACAAAACAGTGAACTTTAAATCAACATTAAAACCAGTGTCCTTCCCCACCACTAACCCCAATCCTGATTTCCAAAACAGTACCACAGTATTCGAGTATTAGCCATCCTCGTACTTCTTAGCTAAACATCTCGCTATTTATTTTCAGCTATCTTGTATCCATCATTCCACAGGCAAATGTACTTTTTAGGGTTATTACCTTCTTCACTGTTTACTACAACTCTACGTTGTGTGTCATCTGGAAATTTTAAAAGTGTGGCTTATACCATGCCCTGCTTTTGCTGCTTCCCCACCCCACCCCCACCAAACATAAAACGTTCAACAGGAGATTTGATAGGCTCGTAAAAGTCACAAAGAGTTTAATTAGATTGGAAACAATTTCTCTTTATTTATTGTCTTCAGGGCCAATAATCAGACGGCAAAGATTTAACAAAGTGTGGAGCTGGATGAACTCAGTAGGCCAAGCAGCATCTTAGGAGCACAAAATTGGATGTTTTCGGCCTAGACCCTTCATCAGAAAAGGGGAATGGGGAGAGGATTCTGAAATAAATAGGGAGATAGGGGGAGGCGGACCAAAGATGGATAGAGGAGAAGATAGGTGGGGAGGTAGGGAAGGATAGGTCAGTCCGGGGAGGACGGACAGATCAAGGGGGTGGGATGAGGTTAATAGGTCGGAAATGGAGGTGCAGCTTGAGGTGGGAGGAGGGGATAGGTGAGAAAAAGAACAAGTTAGGGAGGCGGAGATGAGTTAGGCTGGTTTTGGGATGCAGGGGTGGGAGGGATTTTGAAGCTGGTGAAATCCACATTGATACAATTGGGCTGCAGGGTTCCCAAGAGGAATATGAGTTGCAGTTCCTACAACCTACGCATGGCAACATTATGGCACTGCAGGAGGCCCAGGATGGGCATGTCGTCTAAGAAATGGGAGGGGGAGTTAAAATGGTTCGCGACTGGGAGGTGCAGTTGTTTATTGCGAACCGAGTGTAGGTGTTCAGCAAAGCAGTCCCCAAGCGTCCGCTTGGTTTCCCCAATGTAAAGGAAGCTATAATGGGTACAGCGGATGCAGTATACCAGATTGGCAGATGTGCAGGTGAACATCTGCTTGATGTGGAAAGTCTTCTTGGGGCCTGGGATGGGGGTGAAGGAGGTGGTGTGCGGGCAAGTGTAGCACTTCCAGTGGTTGCAGGGGAAAGCGCCAGGTGTGGTGGGGTTGGAGGGGAGTGTGGAGTGGTCAAGGGTGTCGCGGACAGAGCGGTCTCTCCGGAAGGCAGACAAGGGTGGGGATGGAAAAATGTCTTTACTGGTGGGGTCGGATTGTAGATGGCGGAAGTGTCGGAGGATGGTGCGTTGTATCTGGAGGTTGGTGGGGTGGCCTATCGGCAAAGATTTAAGCTGATTAGCAAAAGAACCAGAGGCAACTTGCAAAAATATTTTTATGCAACATATGATTAGTTTTAGAATGCATCACCTGATAATGTAAAGGAAACTGGATAAATTCTTACAGGAGCCAGAATGAGAAAAGAGCAGGCAAGTGGGAGTAACTGGAATGTTCTTCCAAAAGAGTCAGAACAAATTTAATGGGCCAAAATAACCTTTTCTGAGCTATACTGTTCAACAATTCTATAAAGACTGACCTAACAAATCTTACTCAATTTTCTTTGTTCAATTTTTTCCTTTGCTGAAGACAGTGATTCATACTGAACCTCCACAGTTCTCACAGCCCTCCTGTGCTTTATGTAAGGCATACATGTAATGTGCAACAGCAGGTAATTTGACATCAGAGGAAGGGAGTGGCATCATGGCCATTTCTAATCACGTTCTCACCTACAATCCATGAATGTACACTTCCCAGCAGGATTCAGGAATACTAAGCAGGCGAGAGATGTCAAGTTGTCACAATCTGTGGACAGCCAAGGTCAGCAGCATGTTTGCGCTACTCAAAGCACAGGATGGGGAGACTGTTCTAATTTTTATTCTGCATTAATCCTCTTCCAACCCAATTCCTTAAAATTAAATAACGCTCCTACAACCCACACTTGCAGCATTATAATTAATCAGAAATGATACCTCATTCCAGCTTTGTCAAATTGCTTCATTTTCCCTTCCTCATCACAAATCAGCTTGTCAAATGTACCAGCATTATATTTTACAATTACTTCTCCAAACCCTCAATGATTAAGTATTGTGGCAGAGGCCACCCTTACAGATCAACGTATGACATCCTTTGTAGAGACAGCATACTTTTCCTTTGTTCTTTCCTTGATATTCTGCGTATTCAATTTTTGTATACATGACAAACAAGTGTCAGTAACTCAATTGGCTGGACAACAGTTTATGATGCCAACAGTGTAAATTCAATTTCCACACCAGCCGAGGTGACCATGAAGGACTTTCCTTTTCAATCTTTCCTCTTGCCTAAGTGTGGGACTCAAAATGTCAATGTTTAATTTCCATAATATTGTCCCACATCTCCCAAGTCCAACCTACAAAAATCTTGATTAACTTTGAAGAGCTTCTCACACACCCATTCTCAAATGCTTCTGCTGTCTTTCAATTCCATTAAGTTTCAATTTCAAAATTGTGTTCACCTTCAAATCCTTCCATTCCACTAATCTTCTCCATGCACAGTCCCCATGTTCATATTCTGCATCTCCAATTCTAGTCCACTCTAAGGTTATCTCCCATACTGTCCATTCGATTTTCATAGCTCTACCTGTGAAGTGTCTATCTGGAAGGTGTTGTATAACTCTACATTATTTAAATAAAATATATTTATATTTTAAAATAGCTTTAAGTTGGTCCCGATTTCTGATGAAGCAATTGCTCAGCCTTCTGGTGTTCAGAACTCTCCATTTGACTTTATCCTACCCAGTGCCACTTTATCAACCTAGCCTTCATCCTTTTTCCTCTGAAAACATTCAAGCTTCTTCTCTGTAGCTACACCTAAATGCAAACTATATTCAAAGTTAGCTCCCATTATTAAAAAGTGAGAAAATCTCTCAAAGTATTTCCATGTTCAATTGTAAAACTAGAATTATGTGCACTGACCTTTATTACACAATTTGAAAGAAAAGCATATTTAACCCTGCAATTCTCCATACAACCTCAGAGTACAATTTATTGGAGCAATGGCTTTAGCAACTAAGAATGAGAGTTCCGACAATAGTTACTCTGCAAAACAAAATAACTGGAATAAAATAAAACCCGCTAAATTATAAGATACTGACAAACCTTGCGAGGTACCATCGCAAGAGAGTCTAGCCGACAAATGTAATGACAATCTCACAAATGGAAAGAGAATCAAGTAAAAATCCAGGAGGAGGGTGTTTTACTTGAGATTTCCGATCAACGATGTCTTTTCGTATGTTTTAAAATAATACTAGCTAGGTAAAATGTGATTGTTGAAGGCATCTGATCATTTCACCCTTAAATATCCCAGGGGGTTTCCATGGAAACCAGAATGTGAGGGTGGGAAGGAAAAGGTACCAAGTGACTGATGCTGCAGTAAAAAAAATCGTCAGGGCAAGAACAGAGACACCTTGGAAACCCACTCAGCTGCGACATTAAAAAGCTTTCGTGTAAACAAAATAGTCTTTAGACTTTCATTAATAAAGACAAAAGAGGGAGACATAGATAGTACGTACCTCAGACGTCACGCTCCGAACTAACCCCACACCTCAGGCACTGCGCCGCTCAACCGAACCTGCTGACAACTTACCCCGCCCACAGGCTGATTGAGAGCAGGATCAACCATACACACGTTGTGGTCCACGGACAGGCGCCAATCGCAAAGAGGCCTGGGCCAAACTTTGATCAAGTTTGGTTTGCACCCCGCCTACGCCGTGGTGAGTTCTGGGAATTGTAGTTTTCCCGCGGCGATAATTTGACGGACTGTCTTCATGCTTCCTCTATTTTTTTTTGCCTTAGCCGGGATGCGGCCCCAAACTCAGCTCTGAGCCGGCGAGTGAGAATTTTTCACGGGGCTGCGCGGGTCATGGATGCCGGCCACGCCTTTAAACGGGACTACAGCTTCCAGCATGCCGGGACGTGGCGTTCGGCCTCCTCTCCTCCACAGGCCATGTTGTCATTGGAATCACACCAGCGCGCTGCACGAAATAGGAATGGAACACCCACGCAACCTTCAGTATCCCAGGAAACAGCTGCTCACTGACACACTCATGCATCACGACTTTGCAAAACTTGGATGCATGTTATGGTTTCTGGCACAATGATTTCTTAAAACAAAAATATGTGTACGTGGTATACAATAGCTTAGTGAAATGGCGTATGTTAGTTTCATGTTCGTTTGAAAGGAAAAGAGCTTCTCAAAGCAATGAAGTATTACAGGAGAGCCCGGAATGTGCTGTGAGGTCAAATTCGCCTTCGAGTCAAGAAAACATTCAAGGCATAGATAACTCTTGTCAAGCTCAACCTATTTGCCAGTTGAAATGGCAGGTGTAGAAATGTACAAATCTGCTGAATGCAGAGACTGGTGAGACAAAAAGGAATTAGAAAATAGCATTTTAAGTGTTAAGGAGGCAAGCCCCTGCATTGGAATAACGGCAGAAGAAAAAGGAACCTTGCATTTTCCAGAAGCCATGAATGCACACCATGTCTGCAGGTACTCCACGTACAAAAATCTGAAAGGGGAGAGCAAATCAACATACTGAACGTTACTCTCATCCTGATTGCCACCTTTGTGTGGGGCTGCGTCAAGCCATGCATAGACCCTCGGTACACAAATATCAAGTGTCACTACAAAGTGAGGTTCTACCTAACCCTGGTGTTATGTTGTGAAAGATGGGACTGGCCTTGCTGTGGAATGCTCCAAGTAGTTGGATCATTCCGTATCATGGAAAAAATTGTAAAGAAAAGCAGCTTTGACCACAAAACCCATCAGTAAGTGGTCAGCACAAAGCATCCTCAAGAACTTGTGAAAAAGGACAGGTTGAATTCTGTTGCATAGGTCCCTGAGCAGACTGCCAAAGTCGTGGTTGATTGGCTTGCCAAGCTGATTCGTTGTTTTTCTGCTGACGTTTCATTACCCGGCTGGGTAATATCATCAGTGCAGCCTCCGAAGAAGCACCGTTGTGTTTTCCCACCTATTATTTGAATTCTGGGGCCTGTTGTGCTGGATTACCTCACTTTCTTCACAGCAGACTGTATATGGTGTCGAGCTCTATGTGATTGATGGTAGCTTTCTTTGTGGAGTACCAGGCTTCTAGGAATTCCAGTGACAAGCACAGGAATTCCTCGAAGCCTGGTACTCCATGAAGAAAGCCATCAACAAACACATACAACTCGACGCCATATACAGTCTGCTGTGAAGAAAGTGAGGTAATCCAGCACAACAGAATTCAAATAATAGGTGGGAAAACACAATGGTGCTTCATTACCCATCAGTGTAATGAAACGTCTGCAGAAAAACAACGAACCAGCTTGGTGAGCCAACCAACCACAACATCCACAACCCGAGCTTCAAATATAATCTAAAACCTTACAGACTGTCAAAGCCATCTGGCAGAAAGCCTCATCACCGAGTTGATAGTCACCAACAGGCATCAAGACATTGCTTGGCTAGTGGTGAGAAGGATATTATCTGTGAGATTGTTCATGTACACCCAGTCGTGCCACTGCCTGCTGCCCTGAAAAGTAGCTGCGGTGGAGGAGGGGGATGTTGAGACTGTCACACAGATCCTTCTGGAGTGTGCCTTTGCAAAGCAAGTCTCGAGAAAGATGCAATGGTTTTTGTCAAAGTTTGTCCCGATCAGCTCTGTGATGCAGGACTCTGTGCTCTACGATCTGTTCCCTGGGACACACACAGAGCCAAACATCAAATGCAGCTGGAGCACTACCAATTTGGTGAAATACGCTGTTTGGTCTGCCAGAAACTTGTTGGTCTTCACAAACAAGGAAATGACCTTGACCGAGTGTAGCAGACTGTGTGCTAAGGGATGCACTAAAACTTGGAGCAGTTGGCGAAGACCGCTGACTGAGGTCTTCCTGCTGAAGTAAAAAGGAGTCCATTCAGTTATCAGATTCTCTTGATGCTTCAAATGCATGTAAACATAGTCTTGCTCAAGTAAGAGTTACCTTTGATCTGTTTGGATAGAATCAAACTCCAAAGTTTGTTTGTTTCCTTGATATGCTACTGTATAGAACCGAATTGCGGTTGTGACTATATAATATGTGTATAAGTTTTTTTGTGAATAAAGTATATTTTTGAAGTTAAAAAAACACACAGTGCTGTAAGAGTGTTCCCCATTTACCGTCTTTCTGACAAAGTACAATGGGGGCCATTCAGTTATCAGATCATCTCAGTGCTTCAAATTTGTGTAAATAATGTCCTGAATACAAAATGCATTTTTGTGACTGCAGGTAATGCTGAACTCCAATGTCTGTTTGTTCTCCATGTGCAAAGACTGTACAGAACTGCTTCAGCAATTATGTATGTGCATAAAGACTTTTTATGAGTAAAGTATATTTTTGCAACAAAAATATATGTTCCCAGTCAGCAGGCAAAGGAAAATTGCAATTTTCACAAGTGGACCTTCATACTATATAAACTGAAGCCTGTTAATGTCATGATGTAAGTTGAGTTAATTATTCTTTAAGATATTTCATACAAGACAGTGTGTAATTTTGTCCAAAACAATATGTGCTGTTCTTAACATGGCAAAATCTTAAAATCAAACCATATTGTCTGAGATTACATTACAAATTTCATTTTAATCTGCAAGACAATAAGACTCACACAACAGTGTTTTCATGTTGAAGATACCATATCTGTCATGGGGAAAATGCTATAATCCATTCTTAAAAAAGTAGTAGCAGGACATTTAGAAAAGCTTAATGCAGCCAGAGTCAACATACGTGATTTCTTTTTCTCACATTTATGACAAATTTGCTAGAGTTGTTTGAGTATATAACAAGCAGCTTGTAAAGGAGAACCATAGATGTGTGTTTGAACTTCTAGAAGGTTTTCAGTAAGGTGCTATGTAAAAGGTTATTGCTCAAGATAGGAGTTCACAGTAATGTATCAGCAATGAATTGGGGATTCATTAAGAAACAAGATACAGTGTGTTGAGATTATTGAGACCCTTTCAGGTTGGAAAGATGTAATTAGCAGAATGCCACAAGAATCAGTTAGGACTTCAATTATCTAGCAGGTTTTGAGAAGATTTGTAGCTCAGGTTGAGGTTCTGGATGTGAGTTTGCTCGCTGAGCCGGAAGGTTAGTTTTCAGACGTTTCGTCACCATTCTAGGTAACACAGGAAACACTGATGACACTATTAGAAGAACTGAAGACACATACACCAGACACCACCAACCTCATCAGCAAGGACAACATCATCAAGCCAGTTGACCTATGCCTCACCACCCACTTCACTTTCAATAACAAAACCTACACACAAACCAACGTTACGCCCATGGGATCTCCGATATCAGGGTTCTTAGCAGAGGCAGTAATGCAGAGACTCGAAGAAACAGCTCTGCCAATTATCCAACCCAAACTTTGGGTCCGCTATGTGGATGACATCGTTGTCATCACTAAACAAAACAAATTAGAGGAAACATTCAAGACCATCAATAATACTCTTACTGGCATAACATTCACAAAAGAGGAGGAAAACAACAACAAACTGCCATTCCTAGATGTCACAGTAGAGCGAACAGTCAATGGGGAACTTCAAACCAGCGTCTACAGGAAAACAACACATACGGACCAAATACTGAACTACAGGAGCAACCAGCCCAACACTCACAAACGAAGCTGCATTAGAACATTATATTCCAACGAGCCACCACACACTGCAGCACAAAGGAACTATTCAGAGCAGAGGAAAGTCACCTATACAGCGTATTCAAAAAGAATGGGTACCCTATGAACACGGTCCGCCAATTTCTCAGCAATAAACCCAAACAAACAGACAAAACGGGCTCAGAAACCATAACCACTCTCCCCTACATCAAAGACATTTCCGAAATGACTGCCAGACTACTCGGACCTCTTGGCATCAGGGTAGCCCACAAACCCACCAACACACTAAAACAGCAGCTAATGAACTTAAAAGGCCCTATACAGACAACAAACAAAACAAACGTCATCTACAAAGTACCTTGCAAGAACTGTGACAAACACTACATTGGACAAGCTGGCAGAAAGCTAGCCACCAGGATACATGAACATCAACTAGCCACAAAACAACATGACCCACTATCACTAGTATCCTTACATACAGATAAGGAAGGACACCACTTTGATTGGGACAACACATCCATCCTAGGACAAGCCAAACAGAGACACGCACGAGAATTCCTAGAAGCATGGCATTCCAACCGGAACTCCATCAACAAACACATTGATTTGGAGCCAATCGACCATCCCCTGAGAAAAAGAACAGGAAATGACATCACCAATGCAGGAAATGACATCACCAACCCAAGGAAACCTAACCAGCTAAATAGAATGCGGGACATAACACCTGTGTTTCATCGGAGGCTCGCTGTTGATGTTACCTAGAATGGTGACTGATTATCCGGGAACAAACCTTCCAGCTCAGTGAACCAGCTTACATCCGGAACAAAATAAAGACCCACTCTTTTGTGGACCGAGAGGAGGAGAGCGCTGTGTTGGAGGTGGAAGGAAGACGTCAGGTTGGCTGTGCACCCTTGCAACCGGTGGATCTTAACGCTGGCTTCGGCCTAACGCTGGTTCAGGGGAGCAGTCAACGTGCAACGATGGCTGTGGCAAGTGCTCGTGCCCCAGGTCAGGGGGTCCGGAACGCCATCCGTGTTTCTGTAAAGAAGGTGGATGAAGGTGCACCTGTGGACCGCACCTTCTTTGTGAAGAGGGTCCTGTTGGACTGTTGTGGGTTCGCTGCTGCGGACATTTACTACCTGCAGGATTTCCCAGGAGGAGGTTTTTACGATGTGACCTTCAGGAGTGCCAAGCTTTGCGAGCGCTTCCTGGAGGTTTTCAAGGAGAAAGGAGGTGAGGCCCCCCTCTCTGTATTGACCGCTGTCCCGCTGTTTGTGATGCTAGCACAGAGGAGCCGTATGGTGACTGTACATATGTACAACCCGCATGTCCTGACCTTCCTTGGAAGGTACGTGAAGGTGGAAGGGGACCTAACTGACATCATGGACCCCTTTGGCATCTGGACCAGTAAGAGGCAGGTCAAGGTGACGCTGAGGATGGGCGCGGATGGGGATTTCGTACACCCACCGTCCAGCTCCGCGATCGGTGGGAGCAAGGGCTACCTGACCTATGCAGGGCAACCTAAAGTCTGCCATGCCTGTGGTAGGTCAGGTCACGTTGTGGCCAACTGCAAAGCCACCATCTGCAGGGAGGAGGGACACCTTGCAAAAGTATTGCCCACAAGAAAAAAGCTGCAACTTTTGCGGGGAAGCGGGCCACCTCTATAGGGCATGCCCACAGCGGGGGACCACCTACGCCCAGGCCGCCGGCAGGGGCAATGCGGGGCCAGCCCCCCCGGAGGAGAAGAAGGCACCAGGACCCTGCAAGGACCCCACTAATGTGCAGGAGGGCCAGGTCATGCTGGAGGGTCCAGCCCTGCAGGATGGGCCCGAGGCCAGCAAAGCACCCCTGCAGGCTCCGCTACCCTCCCCCTCCCCCCCGCACCCCGACAACCCGGAGTCGATGGAGGCGGCGACAGGCGACACAGGGGAGTGGACGACAGTCCGCAAAGCGAGGAGGAAGGTGCATCAGCGGGCCCAGGAACCGCAACCATCAGGCCGGAAGAGGCAGCTACAGGGGGGCTATAAGAGCTCCTCTGACGAGGGGGATTCGGAGAGGGCCCACCCGAAGCAGAAGTTAAAGATCTCAAGGAAGAAGGAAAGCAGCACCACGCTCCCAGGTGACAGGCGTCCTGAGGCTCCCTCCGACACCCAGTCACGTGCCGCTGGGGCACTGGAGGGCCCCCCGGAACTTCCAGGCGGCAAGGAGGAAACGGCGCATCCCCAGCCTGACCCAGAGCTGGGCTCTCCTGCCTCTGTACCCCTGACGGGCGGATGCCACCCGGAAGGCAGCACGGACAGTTTCCTGAGCCCGGACAGCGTCCAGCAGTTCGCCCGAGCAATGGGCATGAAGGGACAGATAGAGGGACTTGGGGAGGCTACTGCAGTCACTGCCCACAATGGGGGTACGAGTTGCGAGCATTAATGTGCGCAGCATCAAGTCCCCCGCAAGATGTGTGTCTACGTTGGCCTACCTGACCACCGTCAAGGCGGACCTCCTGTTTCTGCAGGAGTGCGGGATACCACACCTCAGCAGGTACGGGAAATGGTCCGGCGCCTGGACCTGTGGGCCTTCATTCTGGTCGGGGGGTAACGACTGTCGCTCCTTGGGCCTGGCTATTCTGCTGTGGGGGCGCAACTTCACCATCTCTCAAGTTCAGGAGGTGGTGGGGGGGGCACCTCCTAGTAGCTGACGTCACCTACAGCAACGCTCCCCTGAGGCTGATCAACGTGTACGCCCCAGCGTACAGCGGTTGGCCGTCCTGCAGCAGCTTCCACCCCTGCTGGCTACATCCAGGCCGGTCATCCTAGGCAGAGACTTCAACTGCATCATCGATGCAGATGGAAGATCCGGCGCGGGGACAGCGGGTGGGGGGAGTCGGCCAGACGGGTCTATTCACTCAAGGATAGACTTCCTGTTTGTGTCACGGGCGTTCTCGGTCAGGTCCACCGGCGTCGAGCCGGTGTTCTTCTCTGACCACTGCCTCCTGCTGGCCGTCTGTCACTTACAGGACGACCAGCTGGCCGGCAAGGGGACGTGGAAGCTCAACATGACTCTGTTGACCCCAGGGAACGTTGAGGAGCTTAAGAGGGAATATGCCGGTTTGAGAACCGTGAAACCCCTCTGAGTCTCCGGGCAACTGGTGGGAGACGGTGAAGTAGAACATCAAGAGGTTTTTTGTCCTCGAGGGTGTTCGGAAGGCGAGAGAGAGGCAGGGAAAGCTGTCACGACTCCAGAAAAGGGTGCAGAACCTGTTCCTTCTGCAGTTGATGGGGGTCAATATCACGGAGGACCTCCGTGAGGTGAGGGGCCAGCAAGCCTCGCTCTTCGCCACAGAGGCCTCCAGGATAATCTTCCGGTCCAGGGTCCACTCCGTGGAGCAGGACGAGATGTGCTCGCGTTTCTTCTTTCAGAAGGTGCACGAAGAGAGCTCTGTGCTTCGCCGGCTGAAGGAGGACGACGGCTCGGTGACGTCGTCTCTACCTGACATTTTGAGGATCAGCAGATCCTTCTATGCCGGACTGTATGACACGAAGCCCACGGACAGCACGGCTTCCGAGTCGTTCCTGTCGTCTATCACGAAGGTCTTAGACGACGGCACAAGGGAGTATTTGGACCGGCCGATATCTCTGGACCAGCTGACCAGAGCCCTCAAGTCCTTGGAGAGGAATAAGACTCCCGGGAACGATGGCTTCCCGGTCGAGCTGTATTCCGCTGTGTGTCGGCCAGGACCTGCTGGAGGTGTACGATAGTGCACTTCAGGCAGGGGAAATGTGCAAGTCCATGAGGAAGGGCATCATCACCCTCATTTACAAGAGGAAGGGGGAGAGGGAAGAAATTAAGAATTGGCGTCCAATTTCACTATTGAATGTGGACTACAAAATCCTGGCCAAGGTCATAGCCAACCGGGTCAGGTCTGTCCTGGAGTCGGTGATTCACCCTGACCAAACCTGTGCTGTGCTGGGCAGGAAGATCGCTGAGAGCCTCGCGCTCATCAGGGATACGATCGCCTACGTGCAGGACAGGCGGGTGGACACCTGCCTCGTCAGTCTGGACCAGGAGAAGGCTTCGACAGGGTCTCGCATGCTTACATGAGGGACGTCCTCTCCAAATTGGGGTTCGGGGAGGGCATCCGCAATTGGATCCGGCTGCTCTACACCACATTGTTAGCGCAGTCTCGATCAACGGGTGGGAATCGGACAGTTTTCCCATCAGATCTGGAGTCAGGCAGGGCTGACCGCTCTCTCCTGCCTTGTTCGTGTACTGTGTGGAGCCCTTCGCTGCATCCATCAGGAAGGACGTGAGCCTGAAGGGCGTGACTATCCCAGGCAGCGGAGGCCTGTAGGTCAAGACCTCCCTGAACACGGACGACGTCGCCGTCTTCTGCACCGATCGTCGGTCGGTTAGTAGGCTGTTGGACATCTGCGGCCAGTTTGAACTGGCCTTGGGTGCCAAAGTAAGAGCGAGGTCATGTTCTTCGGGAACTGGGAAGACCGCTCCTTCATCCCCTTCACCGACAGGACAGACTACCTGAAGGTGCTGGGTGTTTGGTTTGGTGGAGCTGGGGCGTGCACTAAGACTTGGGAGGAGCGTATCACCAAACTGAAGCAGAAGCTGGGCAGGTGCACGCTCCGGTCCCTCTCCATCGTGGGCAAGAACCTGGTTGTCAGGTGCGAGGGGCTTTCGGTACTGTTGTATGTGGCGCAGGCCTGGCCTATTCCCTGGACCTGCGCCGCTGCGGTCACCCGGGCCATCTTCCACTTCACTTGGGGGTCGAGGATGGACCGGGTCCGCAGGCACACCATGTACAAAGACCTGGAAAATGGGGGAAAGGGCGTACCGAACGCCACCCTCGCCCTGATGGCTACCTTTGTGTGCGGTTGCATCAAGCTGTGTGTAGATCCTCAGTACGCAAACACCAAGTGTCTCTACTTACTGAGGTTCTACCTGTCCCCGGTGTTGCGAAGGATGGGCCTGGCCTCGTTGCCGCGGAACGCTCCGAGTAGTTGGACCGTTCCGTACCACCTGTCCTTCGTGGAGAAATTTTTGAAAGGCAACACCTTTGACCACAAGGCCATCAGGCAGTGGTCAGCACGGAGTATCCTCGGGACCCTTCGGGAAAAGGAGAGGGTGGATCCCGTCGTGTGGTTCCCCACGCAGACTGCCAAAGTTGTTTGGCAGAATGCCTCATCGCCAGAACTTTCAAACAAGCACAAGGACATTGCTTGGCTGGCGGTGAGAGGGGCTCTGCCAGTGAGATCCTTTTTGCATGCCCGGAATCTCTGCGCCACCGCATGCTGCCCTCAAGGCGGCTGCCTGGGGGGACGAGACTGTCCAACACCTCCTTCTGGAGTGTGCCTATGCGCAGGAGGTCTGTAGGGGGATGCAGTGGTATTTGCCGAGGTTCGTCCCGAGCAGCTCCGTGACGCGGGACTCCGTGCTCTACAGACTGTTTCCGGGTGCGCACACCGGGACCAACATCAACTGCGCCTGGAGGACCATCAATGCGGTGAAAGATGCTCTTTGGTCTGCCCGCAACTTGCTGGTCTGCCAGTTGAAAGAACTGACCCCGACCGAGTGTTGCAGCCTGGCGCAATCCAAGGTCCAGGACTACGTGCTGAGGGACGCGCTAAAGCTTGGGGCAGCCGCCGCCAAGGCGCTGTGGGGAAAGACCACGGTATCAAACCCCTCGTCCAGAATAGAAAAAGGGACCCTATCTGGTAACTGGGCCCAGCTGGCGCCTTCCCCAACTGGTCAGGGGGCCAACTGGGACTGTGCGGGGAGACGACTGCCGGGGTGGTTTCTTTGCTTGGTTTTTTTTTCTTCTTTGTTTTTTTTTCCTTTAGTTGGTGTACATACTCCCTGGGTAACTCGGAGCGGCTTGCATGACTGGGTCGATGTATAAATATGTTTTATTTTTTGTACATCTTATGAATAAAGTATATTTTTTCAAATAAAAAAAAGTGACGAAATGTCTGAAAACTAACCTTCCAGCTCAGCGAGCAACCTCACATCCAGAACTTCAATTATCTATTTAAATAACCTAGACGATGGGGTTAAATATGATATATCCAAATTTACTGATGATGTGAAAATAGGCGACAAAGTTGATTGCTTTATGATAATATGACTGGACATGTAACCTGGAGTTCCGGGTTAAAAGAAAAGGGCCCTTGTGGCAGAGTGGTAGTGTCCCTTACCTCTGGATTAGGGGTTCAAGTTGCACCTGCCCCAGACATTTGCCCTAACATATCTGAACAAGTTGACTAAAAATATCTACAAAAAGGATGAAAGGCCATGTTGTGATGATGATGAAAGTAATCTGTAAAGGGATACAGAGTGGCCAAAAATGTGGCAGATAAATTTTAATGTCAGAAACTGTAAGGTCGGAAGAATCTAAAGACAGACCATTATTTAAATGGAGAGAGACTCCAAAGACATGCAGCACCATGGTACCTGGGTATTCTTGTGCATGAAAATAAGGTTTAAATTCAAGTAGCTTGAGGTCAGTTTTTATGAGCTGGAAGCTGAGCTACGGACATGGTGATGCATTGTGGAGACAGAAGATACTTAGATTCTTTGTACCAGACAATCACACCACGTATCATAGATTCTTCAGATTTGGATAGTCATCATGGCCAGTAGAAATTATTGTCAGTGAGGCAGGTAAGGGAAACAGAGGGTAGCAGTGTCATGTAAGATTGAGCAAAAATCCCCAAAATTAAAATATGGACAAAACTCTGGATTTTTGGGCAGAACTGTGGATGTTTAAAAGGAAAAGTACAGATGGACTGAATCTGCAGAAATACACAACACAAGCAGCAGAACAGAGATTGCAGTCTGGGACTATTGTTCAGCCTGGAATCCCAATCTAAAAGAACAAATTAACCAAAACCAGCAGACCTTAGCCCAAACAGCTTTTACATCTCGGGCTATGCAGCACAGTCAGTATGGGACCGTCAGAGATACTGGATATTCAACTTGATCAAATCCCATTCACACATACTCTAACCATCAGGAGGCCAATTAATTTCAGAAGACAACATCAAGAGCTCAATATAACTACACATTTGAGCAGACATATATTATAACTGCCAGCTCTGACCTCACCTGAGGGGTGACCTTTGTCCAACAACAGCTTCAGTATGAACAGCTTGTCCCCAGACTTCTATCCCCCAAAAGCAGCTTCGGAATCAAGAACTTCAGAGGCTGAATGAAGAACCAAGAGTAGGGAAACTAGACCAAAGGCCTCATCAAAACAAAAGACATCTGACAGGGGTAAAGCGAATAAGGGCTATCAGACACAGGCCTACTGCAAACCAAGAGACTTGACAGCAGCTGACCATGACTAGCAGAACTAAAGACCGACAACTCTGAGAAACAAATGACTTGACCAATGCTAGAAGTCCTCAGACACAACCCGAGGTGAAAACTGGGCCCACAAAACCAGCAAGAAATAAAGAAAACCAGGTACTTACCCAATGATCCAATAAGCACTTAACCGCCTCAGCAGACTCAACCCAAACTGAAAAATCTACACAGTCCGAAGTCTTCATCCAGGGTCCAGGTATGGCAAGTGGGAACAGCCAGGCACACTTCAAAACTGCGTTTTCTCAGTCATGAGAATAAACTCCGGAGACCCCAAAGTTCCAGGGAGGGCGGATGGTGACAGTACTTTGGGACCCCAAGGGTAGGAATTCTGATCAAAGATTCTGGAATTATACACTGTTGTTTTCTCTGTGTGTTGGGAGGACAGTGTTCTAATAGTGTTCATCTAGTAGATAGTGTATCAAAAGTAGTATTGTTCGCCTGTATAATTAATTCTGTCAATTTTCTTGTTTTATTGCATCCCCTGAATTTTTGGACAAGTTACATATTAACCTTTTGTATTCGAAATAAACACAGAGATTCCTTTGCCATGAAACACCTGTTAACTGCCTCTTCATTTCACATTCCCTAAGTAAGTCCAGTGCCCAGAACCAGAGGTCTGGGAGCAATTCAAACTGCTTAAAGATCAGAAAATAACTGATTGCAAAGCAGAACACTATAGTCAGCCTCTGTCCAATTGTCCAAAAAGTTTGAGGTTTTCTCAGCCTGTTTAGTTAAGAACAAGATCTGCAGGGTGCAGCAAACTGACCATGGCAATGTTTCACAGGTAGCCATTTAAAAGGAGATTCAATAAGGAGTGTAATACTACTCAGGAATAGTATAGTGAGAAGGGTTAACAACTATAATCTGCGGCAAAGAATCAGAATCAGATGGCAGTGTTGGCTTCTCAGTGCCAGGAATTGCCACATCTGCATAGGGTTGGAAAGTAACTTGCCATGGGAGGAGGGAGGATGGTGGTCATGGGCCACGTAAGTAACAATGATGGCATAGTCATTAGCACTGCTGCCTCACAGCACCAGGGATCAGTGTTCGATTCCACCCTCGGGCAACTGTGTGGAGTTTGCCCATTCTCCCTATGTCAGCGTGGATTTCTTCCCACATTCCAAAGATGTGCAAGTTAGGTGGATTGGCCATGCTAAACTGTCGATAGTCTCCAAGGATATATAGGTTAGGTGGATTAGCCATAAGATATGCAGAGTTACAGGGATAAGATAGGGGTGTCAGTCTCAGTGACATGCTCTTTGGAGGGTCGGCGTGGACTTGATGGGCTGAATGGCCTGCTTCCACACTTGTAGGGATTCTATGATTCAAAGGTAGAGCTAGGAAAGAGGTTCTGCATAGACAGTATGAAGATCTAGACTCTAGATTAAAACTCAAAGGTTATAATCTCTGAATGTAGACGAAGTCATGAACAAATTACCATAGGGTACATAAAATAAGAGAGATGAACGTGTGGCTCAAAGATGGATGGAACAGAAGTGGATTTCAGTTCATGTGATACTGGCATCATTACTAGAGGGGTCTATCATTGGGACGGTCAACACCTGGACCATGATTGGGCCAGTGTTCTTGTAAACTGCTTAACAAGGGATGTAGAGAGGGTTTTAAATTAAATAGTGGGGACAAGGGATCAAACGTGGAAAGGTGTATATTAAAGATTAGAATCAAGGTAGGACAGCAAACTAGTCACATGTGAAATGAGGTCAGAGAATGAGAGGAAGAGAGAGGAGATAATCACTAGGAATACACTAAAAATCAAGATTAGTATTACAAAGATAGCAAAAACACAAAAGGAAAGGATCTGTATTTGAATTTATGTAGTATTTATAAAAAGATGTCAAGGGGAGCAACTTAGTGAATTTAATGTAAGGAAAATAATGGGAATGAAGGACTGATTGAATCATTTCTCGAATCTAATGAAATTTCAATTTTGGAATGTACTTTTGGATTAAAAAATTGTAAACGTTACTCAATTATTTTGAAATGGGGAAATACTAGAACTATCAATTTAACATCAGTTGTAAACTTTCTGGAATCTACTATCAAAGTTATAGTGACTCAACATTTGGACAAGTAACCCAAGGGCTGTGGTTGATGTTAGGCTATTCACCACACAAATTAATGGCTTCGATGAAGGAATAAAATTGGATATCCATACTTATAGGTAACATTTGGTTGGGAGTGACAGTAACCTGCACAATTATACCAAAATACTGGAAATTCTCAGGAGTTCTGGCAGCATTTGTCAAGAAAGACTTAACATTTCCAGTCAAATATCTTTCATTTGAACTGGGCAAAATTAAGAGATGTAAAATATTTTGAGAGTGAAGGGGCGGACAGTGAAGTAAAGAGACAAAAGATATATCTTTTTGAGGTGTATGTCGCAAAATTATGAACATTTACCTTTTGAAAACAAATAGAGAAAGAGAGGAAAACAGAATCTGCATAGCTGAGAGCAGTTAGTTGACAGACCAAGTGAGTGAGGAAAACTGGCAGATGGATGTGTGAAGTTGTCAACTTTAGATCTTGAGAAAGTCAGCTCCAAATATTTTGTTAATGGCAATAGAATGGGAAATGTTCAGCATTAAATTGATTTGGATGTCCATTTATGTAAATCATTAAAAGCTAATACAGATACAAAATAAAAACTACAAATACAATATGTGAAGCTGGATGAACACAGCAGGCCAAGCAGCATCTCAGGAGCACAAAATTCGGGCCTAGACCCTGATGAAGAGTCTAGGCCCGAAACGTCAGCTTTTGTGCTCCTGAGATGCTGCTTGGCCTGCTGTGTTCATCCAGCTTCACACTTTGTTATCTTGGATTCTCCAGCATCTGCAGTTCCCATTATCTCTCTCACTACAAATACAATGTTGGATTTTATCTCAAGGGAATTCAAATACATATTTTGGGAAGCTCTCAGATAATGTGATGAGCCTCGATGAGATAGATTTCTGTTTGGGTTACTGCACTTCATTTACTGGCTTTGGTGGAAGTACAGCAGAGAATAACCAAAATGACTAACCGAATGATTTAACAGGGTTAAGCATAGGTTCCATACTTTTGAGTTCTAATGGAAGCTTATTCATGTGAAACAAATTTGTTTTTCTATGTACATATGCTGCTTGCCCTGCTGAGTATATCCAACATTTTCCTGTTTTTATTTGTATAAATTTGAGTCATTTTCACTTGAATTCAATAGGCCAGCTATTGAGAAATGATTTATTCTGGTGAGATACCAATAAGGGACGTAGATCTTCAAAATAATCATCATGGCACATATCAGACTCGCCTCTCATACAGTTTAGCATTTCAATTCAACACTTTTCATGGAGCTGACACTTCTCAATGCAATGCTACTGCCTGACTGCTTTACATGCAAGGACAGGCACTCAGCTGCTGATTCAGAACTGGATGCTTCACAGGACTTTTAGCAGGTTGGCTCAGTGGTTAATCATTTTGCACCTACTTGGACACTTAGCATTTCTGCCTTGCCTTTCAACACACTACCACTGCATTCAGAACTTACAGGTTCACTGAGGCTCTTTCTTGCCTTGCCTTTTAGCACCAACAGAAAGCCGCGTAGCTTGTCGTGGTTATCAGCAAAGGGGAAGATGTGTTGCAGTGCAGCACCACATATGTCAATATCACATTTACACCATGTGCCAGCAGCTTACGCGGCAACCACAAAGCATGCGCTTTAAACAAGTGGCAATGTTTGTAAATCAAAAGCGAATAGTCCTTAGTCAAAGGGGAGTCTAGTCAGTCAGGAGAGTGAGTGTCAACATAGTTAGTCAACAGCATCGTCCAAGCTCAGCTCAGGGCATTGGCTGTGATCAGGCAGCTGCTTTGTGTGATCAGGATCTGGAGATCTATGTCCTTTTAGTCCAAGGGTTGGGCCATGGTCAATCCAGCAGGTTGAGTCCAGCCAATCTGAGATTACACAGGGGAGTAGGTCATGGATGGTCCTAGGGATTTGTGTATCAAACATCAAAGGGTGAAGATCTTCACAGTCGAATCTGTGTTAGGGAAATTGTGAAAGTCAAGTGCAGGGATTGGGGCCTGCATATGGGGGACACAAAGGGAACAATCACTTTGAAGAAGGTAGGGCTAATTCGTTGTGTACTGGGATACGGGGAGTTCATCTAACACAAGGCTGTATGGGGATACTGTGGGAAGGGCTGCAGTAGGCCTGGGTTTCAGGGAAAATTTTGAAGGCTCAATAGTTAAACAAAAGGCTTGGGTGGCATAAAAGACCACAATTTTTTTTTGTACCAAGGACTGAAAATGTGAAAAAAGGACACTGCTTTTAAAAGAAAAGATGAAGAAAGGGAATTGTATGCAACTTTGGAAAAACAAGTAACTGATGCATATGTAACAATGTTATTTTTGAGAACATTGTACCCAGACAAAGTGGCAGAACCCGGGTGTGTTCACGGCAATTCTACCCATAGATAGTCTTTTGATTAACAATTACTCTAGATTTTGTGGGTCCAGGAGAGCTGGGCAGAGGAAAATATTTCTAATTGGAATGGTCTAGGCCCAAAACGTCAGCTTTTGTGCTCCTGAGATGCTGCCTGGCCTGCTGTGTTCATCCAGCTCCACACTTTGTTATCTCTAATTGGACACCTTGCAGTTTAATGAAGACCCTGTGAAGGGGAATGTAAATAGAGGACGGAAACCTCAGAAGTTTGCAATTATCAATACTCCTCTCTTGGTTCTTTCGCTCTGCAAAATTGCTTTCTTCAACTATCCATTGAGAAAGCTGGAAAAAATAAATTCAGAACTGTTGGAAAGAAGAATACTCAAGTGCACAGAGAAAAGAAATACCCCAGGTCTAACCAAGCAACCAATGAACTAAAGACTGATCATCGTTGTGCAGATAACATAGAAGCATGATCGAAGAACGGGATTGCGGCACCAATTTAATAGTTTTGTGATGTTGGGGCAGTAATTCAGAACCTGGTTGCTCTTACTAATTTTTCCTTCATTCATATTATGTGTTTTGTCTTTTTTTTCCCCTTTGTCACTGTGTCAGAGTTCATGAGTATGTGGTGAAGTAGAATCTCAAAGGGGGCAAAATTACATCAATTGGAAGTCCCGGTCTTTTACTGTTTTTTGTTGAAGTTAAGAATGTTAGAGTGAATAGGGTTATTTTTATTTATTATGAAAGATCCTAAGGTGGTTTGATTTTTTTTTCCTGGATGTCAAAAAGCCAGAGAAAATCTTGTATTCGTGATAGCTTTATTACATCCTACCATTTGTCACGGCTCCCCAAACAGTGGTGCTGCATTTCCAGCATAATACGCCAGTGAGTCATGACAGTGGGAATGTGGGATGGTTAAAGCTGTTGGGGTTTACAATGTAGAAAGGCAGATGATGATTGAATGGTGGAAAAGTGGGGGAGACTAGAAGAACACACAATGCTTGCAACTCACTCTGGTGGGCAATCTGGAAAGCCTTCCATTTTAAAACAAATGTCAACTGTGCAATAAGAGATAATAAAAGTGTGAAGCTGGATGAACACAGCAGCTTGGCCTGCTGTGTTCATCCAGCTTCACACTTTATTATCTTGGATTCTCCAGCATCTGCAGTTCCCATTATCTCTGTGCAATAAGAGTGGGTATGCTAGCAGCCATTTTTCAAAGTAGGTGGAGTATGTTTTGTTTCATCTACAGGAGTAGGGTCTGTCTGTTGGCAATGTGAGGCCGTTTAAGGGGCAATTGTATTCACCAGGCATGCACAGATCAGAAAGGACAACATCCTTAATTAGCTTAAGTTGTACGTGCAGCTCATGCATTGACCAACAACACATATTGTCACACCTCGCTTGAGTAGCATTTTGAAGATTAAGCCCCACCAGCACTGGAGTCATCACGAGAGGTAAAGACATTTTAAAGTATGCAGAATTCTTCAATTTACCTGTCTTTTAGACCCAGGTTGATTGTAAACAGGAACCAGATTTCTATACTTAACAAGAATCACTATTTAGTATAAATAAAAAAAACTCTTGCTACTGGTAAAGAATCATTAACCATCAGCATAAATCTATGAGTTAAAACTTTCAGCTCTTTGGACACTAGCCCTCTACACACACATACTTACAGACACAAACAGAGGAAAAAATTCATAGGTGTTATGGACCGTGGAAGGCAGTTCAATGGTCCCTGTTCACTGGGTTTGCTGGGATGATTTTTGTGCTGATCCAAATGCTTCTTGATCTTCCTTCTCAGATGTTTTCATTTGTTTGCATGGTGACTGGTTCTCACTTATGGAGGTCTCTGACTTATTAATAAGTTGCAACTTCAGGCCTAAAGTGCTTTTTGCTGCAGACAACAGGGAAGCACCTGAGTTTGCAGAGGCCTGATGACTTTTTATGATCTTGTATACAGCCACAAGCCATTCAGCTACCTGGGAGGCAATCACAAGGCTGTTGGCAGGCATCAAGCTTTTGTCATCAGTAGCTGGTCACTAGTCCACAAACCAATAAGCTACTTGCTGTTGACTGAATCCCCATTTGTACACACTGCTTGTCTCCAGCTCGTCTGCAAAACTTACACAACAACTTAGAACAGCAACTGTGTAAGCAGCACCCTATTGTGAGTCATTTCTCCTGCACTAAGACAAAGGAGGGATTGAATGAGATGAAACTCGTTGTCCAATTGTAGGAAGGATATTATCATGATGGAGAGGATTCAGAAGAGATTTACGAGGATATTGTCAGGTATGGAAAGTTTGGGTTATAAGCAAAGGCTGGATGAGGCAGGGATGCTTTTCATAGAAGCATAGTAGGTTGAGAGGTGACCTGATACAGGTTTGTAAAATCATGAGAGGTATAGACAGAGTTGATAGTAGTTGTCTTTTCTCTAAGATGGCGAATTTCAAGACGAGGGGCCACATTTTTAAGGCCAGAGGAGAGAGATTCAAAAAGGACATAAGAGGCAATATTTTTTACACAGAGGCTCATTTGCCTGTGGAAGTGGTGGATTTGGGTACGATTACAATGTTTAAAGACCTTTGAATGGATATATGACTAGGAAAGGCTTGGAGGGATATGGGCCTGGAGCAGGCAGGTGGGACTAGTTTATTAGTTTTTAATTATGTTCAGCATGGACTAGTTGGACCGAAGGGTCTGTTTCTGTGCTCTATGACTCAGATGATGGTGAAGATGCAGGAGCAGGAAAGGTGGTGAGGTGACCAGAGAGGGTGAGTAGCAAATGTGGAGAGCAGAAAGGTGAATAGTTTATGGGGATGGAGTGTGTGAAAGCTATAGATGGGAGATCGTCAGTGCTTTCAATATTGCATGCACTATGAGCCTCGGTTGGAGGTAGGTGGAGTTGTGGAGTTAGACTGAGTTTGCCTTCGTAGGGACAATCAGTTACACTTGCAATCTTGTGGCATTGGTGTGTATTCCTCCAGACTCTGGATACTGCAGTGCCCTGGTTAGCTCCTGCATACCAGGTTGGCGGGTTTCATGCCATGGTTCTCCTTTAACAGCCACGATGAAACTGTACAGTTTTCTTCTCCACCACTCCATCCAATAGGATCTCTAGGTCCCTGTCAGCAAAGGGCCAACGTGCCTGTCTTAGCTATGTTGTTTCCTTAACCCTTTCATGCTAAGTGATGTTTCTGGCCTGCAAAGTTATAAGTGGCATGCAGCTGGGATTTAAATATGGCACCAGCAACATAAATTTGGTGAGCACATCTGCTTCTGCTGAGTGACAGATTGTGTGAGAATGATACTGTGAAGAAAGGACACATCATTGATAAAGTGAGCAGTGAGAATGGTGTGTGAAAACCCAGCAGGGCTGACAGAAGAAAACTTGCCACACAACTCCCCACAATTGACATTTAACACAAAATGTGTAAAGATTCAGCACAACAATTTTCTTTTGAATCCCCAACAATATATCGTTGATGTTAGAGGGTTCATAATCCCAATACCTAACATAGGCAGTTTTTTTTCAGTAGTTCTCTGATAGATTATTGAATGTTATGAAGCAGTTGAGATATAATAACTTAATTAAGTAGAGAAAGAAAGTTTATAACTGTGACAACTGGGGATGGTCTGCTGATAAATTGAGACCACACATGCAGTTTGCATGGAATATGTTTGTTTCATTAAACCTGTGGAGCAGTTTCCTGCTCTGTAAATAAGGTGATATGGCGCTCTTCCCTGGGTGTTCCTCTTCTTCTTCTGGTCTGTCTTCCATCTGGATAAAAACTCCCCTCTGCACTGGAACACTAACTGTTATTACAGGTTTCTAGCAGCAGGTTATTTTTCTGCGACAAATCCATTGTTTGAACTCTTTTAACCAACAACTTTAGGATAGCTAATCATTAAATCAGATTACAATTGTCCCTTTATCCACCTCCATTTTCAATGCTAGCGTTCATTCTTTGCAAGAACAGAATCATATTTTTGAAAACATTGTGCTGACAATGGGATAGATTTGGAACAAGATAAAATTGTTGATGCCAGATCAATGCCCATTACTGCTTCCATGTTTCTCATAATTGTTCCCTTTTGTCTTCCATGCTAGAGTTCTGTAAAGTTAGTTACTGATATGATAGCTATTAAATTAAATCACATGGTCCAATGTAAACACTAGGAACATTCAGTTTTTGTCAATGTTTCAATCTATCCTTCTCGTGAAAAAAATCAAATATTTAGCCAGTTTCATTTCTTTGAATATCCCATTTGTATGCCCCACTACTTCCACTGTCTTAAGATCTATAGAAATAGGAGTTACTTGAATAACAAAACGGCCATTTGAACTTTCAAATCTGCTTTATCAAAATAAGACTAAGATTGCCCTTCTACTTCACGTCTATCTCTCTGCACTATCTGCATTTTCCCAAATTCCTATAATACGCCTAAAGTTCATCGCTCTGCCTTGAATACTGAGTGGCTGAGCCCCCCAGGCTGGAGAATTCCAATATTGACAATCCTTTGAGAAAATTCCCCATCTCAGTATTAAAAGGCTGTTCTTTATTCTGAGACTGACGTTCCATGTTCCAGGTTCCAGAGCCTGAATAAGCATTTTCTCCAACATGCACTCTGCCATGTTCCTTAATAATTTTGTGTGATTCAGGCAGCTTACTTCGCATTTCTTAAACTCCAGGGAACAGAGTACTGAATCTCTTCATAGAACAAACTAGTAAACTCTGAATGCATGCCTCAGGACAAGTATGTCTTTCCTTAGGTAAGGAAACCAAAACTGTAAACCATACTTGTGCAACCTCATCAATAGCCTGTGTAACTGTAAAACAATTTACCCTTATACTTCAATCCCTTATTTTGTCTTCCTAATTACTTGCTGAATCTACTAGTTAAGTTTTTGTTATTCAAATACAAGAACATCCAAGTTCCTCTGAATCTCTAACCTTTTTGAAATTTATTTCCCTACCAAAGTGGACACTTTTCTACAATATCTTCCAATTATACCAGGTTCTTACCCATTGACCGAATTACCTATATTCCTCTGCAGTCTCTGTGCATCCTTCTCACTATGTACTTTCCCACCTAACATTTACACAGGGGCTGAGTGTAATATAGCCAAACTGGTTGCTGATGTAAGTCATTAAAAACTAGCTTGTAAAAACTGAGGCCCAAATATCAAGCCCTGCAGCACCCCACTAATTGCAGCAGTCACCTTGAATCATGTAGCTATTTTTCTGTCTTAATTTTCCATTTTAAATAACAAGCCTCTCACAAATTTTATTTTAAGAATGTTTTTATTTTGAACCCTGATGTTTGATGACAGATAGAAGCAAAATCTATATTCTGGAACTCGTACCCTTACATTCTCCACCCCTAACCTTGACATCGTCCTAACTAATCATTTAATTCTGAGAAAGTCCTGTATGCTCTCCTTGATGCCACTTAATTACTGGCTATTTTTCCTCACCCTTTTATGTTATGAATACTGACACTTGCTGTTATTACATCCTGCTTTTTCTGTTAGCTAAACCTAACAGCTCCAGAGTACAGGTTGAACTGAAGGGCTTCCTGTGTGGTTGAATCATACCCAGAAGTGTATTTGTTGGGCAGTGCCTTTCTTGCTTTTTTTAAAAATTGCAAGATTTGGCATCTTGTGAACCAATCCTCATGGTTACGTTGCTAATTGCAATCGTCCATTGTAGATGGATATTTCCCACAGCAGAAAAATAAAAGACAGGATTTTTTTGTGGTAAATTGAATTTAGCCAATGCTACAGTATCAGTCAGCTGAAAATTAAGCTCAAATTTTTTTTAAGATTCCAGTGAGTTATGTTAGCTCTGTGAGTGCTAGCAATTAGTAACTACAGTTAGAGCTAGCACAAGCCTTCTAAATCTTAAATGAGCCAAGTTTATAAAACTGATTTTTTTTGGAATCACTGATAACAATGACTTATTTTCAAGAACAGCATGTTGAAATATGAAAGAGATAATGGGAACTGCAGATGCTGGAGAATTCCAAGATAATAAAATGTGAGGCTAGATGAACACAGCAGGCCAAGCAGCATCTCAGGAGCACAAAAGCTGACGTTTCGGGCCTAGACCCTTCATCAGAGAGGGGGATGGGGAGAGGGAACTGGAATAAATAGGGAGAGAGGGGAAGGCGGACCGAAGATGGAGAGCAAAGAAGATAGGTGGAGAGAGTAGAGGTGGGGAGGTAGGGAGGGGATAGGTCAGTCCAGGGAAGACGGACAGGTCAAGGAGGTGGGATGAGGTTAGTAGGTAGATGGGGGTGCGGCTTGGGGTGGGAGGAAGGGATGGGTGAGAGGAAGAACCGGTTAGGGAGGCAGAGACAGGTTGGACTGGTTTTGGGATGCAGTGGGTGGGGTGGGGGGGAAGAGCTGGGCTGGTTGTGTGGTGCGGTGGGGGGAGGGGACGAACTGGGCTGGTTTAGGGATGCAGTAGGGGAAGGGGAGATTTTGAAACTGGTGAAGTCCACATTGATACCATTAAGCTGCAGGGTTCCCAGGCAGAATATGAGTTGCTGTTCCTGCAACCTTCGGGTGGCATCATTGTGGCAGTGCAGGAGGCCCATGATGGACATGTCATCTAGAGAATGGGAGGGGGAGTGGAAATGGAGTGGAAATGGGAGTGGAAACCATTTCCACTCCCCCTCCCATTCTCTAGATGACATGTCCATCATGGGCCTCCTGCACTGCCACAAAGGTGCCACCCAAAGGTTGCAGGAACAACAACTCATATTCCGCCTGGGAACCCTGCAGCCTAATGGTATCAATGTGGACTTCACCAGTTTCAAAATCTCCCCTTCCCCTACTGCATCCCTAAACAAGCCCAGTTCGTCCCCTCCCCCCACCGCACCACACAACCAGCCCAGCTCTTCCCCCCCCCACCCACTGCATCCCAAAACCAGTCCAACCTGTCTCTGCCTCCCTAACCGGTTCTTCCTCTCACCCATCCCTTCCTCCCACCCCAAGCTGCACCCCCATCTACCTACTAACCTCATCCCACCTCCTTGACCTGTCCGTCTTCCCTGGACTGATCTATTCCCTCCCTACCTCCCCACCTATACTCTCTCCACCTATCTTCTTTACTCTCCATCTTCGGTCCACCTCCCCCTCTCTCCCTATTTTTTCCAGTTCCCTCTCCCCATCCCCCTCTCTGATGAAGGGTCTAGGCCCGAAACGTCAGCTTTGTGCTCCTGAGATGCTGCTTGGCCTGCTGTGTTCATCCAGCCTCACATTTTATTATGCTGAAATATGAAGTTTCCTTTCGAAACATTTTAAGAATCATCCACATGCTATAAACAAGAACCACTATTCAGCTGCTAAGTGCGTAAATTTGTGCAAATGAAAGCAGTACTTATGCAAAACCAGACCTTTTTGAGCATCCAATCCTTAATAAAAATGGTATAAAACATTATTTTTCTTTGTTTTAACGTTGTGTTTGATGCCTCTACACTATGCACTGTCCAAACTCTACAAAGAATTTACTACAGGAAGACGTGGACTATTTAGTGTATTTAAATAAGACAGGTTTATTACCATAAGACAGCATATTTAAAAACAAACAGACATTTTATGAGTCAAGGATAGCAGGAACTACAGATGCTGGAGAATCTGAGATAACAAGGTGTAGAGCTGGATGAACACAGCAGGCCATGCAGCATCAGAGGAGCAGGAAGGCTGACGTTTCAGGCCTAGACCCTTCTTTAGAAACAGGAAAAACAGGATAACGCTCTGTTTAGCAATAAACACCTGAAGGGGAATAAAAAAAACTAAAATATTTAATATTAAATCATTACTAGTAGGTTGTATATAATTGTGTATTTGTGCCTACTTAAATACTGTACCAGCTTTCTCTTACTTGGGAATAGCCATTATGACACAATTTTAGACCTCAAGATGAATGCTTTCTGTAACAAATTTAGTGAAACAATGTTTTGCAAAGGTTTTCCCCTTAATGCATCATCTACATGGTACTTAATTTGTCAGAAATTGCTGGGAACATAACAGGTTTAATGCTCATACCATTATTTTGTAAATAACCCGGTATTTTTTGTCAGGTAGAATAACCTTGAGTTTACTTGCAAGTCACTACAAATTGATGGGGTAATTTAAACTTAAAAACATTGACCTCTAAGAATTTTAAGAGATGCTGCAGCTGTGTTCTTGCATTAAATTTAACTCACTGCAAGAAACTAAGGTTAAATAGGAAGTGTCGCATTAATCATTACCTGCTGTTCCACAAATTGTAAGAAAGTGTATAAATGTATAAAGAAACTACTGTAGTCTTGTGAGACTATAGAACTGCTCCCTTATTAGAAAGTCATACAGCAAAGAAACATACTCTTCGGTCCATCCAGTCCAGGTTGACCATATTCCCAAATTAAACTAGTCCCACTTGCCTGCACTTAGCCCATATCCTTCCAAACCTTTACTATACATGAACTTATCCAAATGTCTTTTAAATGTTGTAACTGTACCTGCATCCACCACTTTCTCTTGTAGTTCATTCCACACACAAACCACCCTACTTGTAAGAAAAGGTAAACCTCATGTCATTTTTAAATCTTTCTCCTCTCACCTTAGTTTTGAACTCCCCCACTGAGGGTGAAGAACTTTGTCACTACCTTACATACGCCCCCTTGTCATTTTATTAACCTCAATCTGTGTTAACCTGACAGATACCACATTTCAGCTGAGGACAGTCCTTCATGGTAGCCTGAAACTGTGCAGGATTTGAGCCCATACTGTTGGCATCACTCTGCCATCCAACCAACTCAGCTAACCAACAGGTAAAGATAACATATGGACAATAACAAATGAAACAAAATATCATTGATATTCACTCATTTCTTAGACAGAATTTAAACAATTTGTTATTTTCTTTCCAAATTCTCAAAACTATTTCAGTACACATTTCTTAAAAATATATCAGCTATTACATTATCTTTTGCAATAATGTGATCATCTTTTTGATTGAATGGGTGAATCAATAAACTCCATTGGAACAATCTTACATTGAGCATCTCAAATTTCCCTTCCAAAGTTAGTGAATTACGATCTGTCATCCACGTTACTCTTGACACCAGACATAGTTTTAACATATACACATGACAAAACTAATTCTTCTTCCTGCAACCTAGAATACCTAACACATTAATTGCGTTACTATCCCTCTTAATAACCTTGTACGGAGAACCAAATGTTGATTGCAGAGGTTCATTTTGTAAAGGTAATAGCATTAATATGCCAACATCTGTTTGAAACATTCTAATTTTAGCACGTGTCTACTCATTCCTTTATCTTTGCTCTTCTGCAATGTTTATGCTCCTGAGAATCTCTTTAAAAACATGGCCCCATAATCTATCATTAAGATTCTTTTTGTATTAAAAACATTTCCTTATTTAATGTTATTGGCCTAATATCTCATGAACATGGGTCTACTTGAACACACAAAGCCCAGGAGATTCATTGGAATAATCACCTGTAGCAAAGAATACAAAATCTAGCCCTTTCTCTCAATCTTGTGGGCATTCATAGCAATAGGCATTAATCATTGTTTCGGGAGTCTGACGGTACCTTTCCAAGCTCCCCGTGTTTGTGGATGCTATGCAGTAGACTTTAACTGTTTTAATACCCAGATTACTTGTGTCCTGAAAAATTCTAGACAGTGGTCTGCCTTCAGTTTTGGTAATGGCTTACACAATCTACTAACGTTTGACTGAATGGTTCTACAAAACCCAGCAGTGTCAGTTTGATTGCATATTGACGCTTTTCCATCACCTGACAGGAACGGTACGTTTTACAAAATTGCGCTATGTTCTTAAGACATTTTGGCCAAGTAAGTTGTATTGATGCTTGAGATTTCCATATTCCAACACGCCCTGCCATAGCAATTTCACAGGCTACTCACGTTATTTCTTTATGATATTTGGGCATTCCCACTTTGTGACGGCTAATCACCCATTTTTTTTTCCGGAGCTCAGAATAATGTCACACAGCAATGAAACAGACCCTTCGGTCCAACAAGTCCATGATTAATATAATACCAATTTAAACTAGTCCCATTTGCCTGCTCCTGGCCCATATCCCTCCAAACCTTTCCTATTCATACAACGATCCAAGTGTCTTTTAAGCTTTGTAATTGTATCTGCATCTTGCCTGTTCCTCAGGAAGTTCATTCAACATGCTAAACATCCTGTGTAGAAGTTTTGCCTCATGTCCTTTTTAAATCTCTCTCATCTCACCTTAAAAATGTGTCCCCTTGTCTTGAAATTCCCCCATTCTTGGGAAAAGACAACTACCATTAACTCTATTTATACCTCTCATTATTTTCAAAACTTCTTTCTGATCACCTCTCAACTTTCCATGTTCCAATGAACAAAGTCACAGCCTATCCTTATCACTCAAACCTTCCATATCCAGCAACATCCTGGTAAATCTCTTCCGCACCATACTATGGAGGAGTTTCCATTAACCCCAATGTCAGTATCAAAGAGGGTCAAATTTCTGCAAATCAGCATGTTTATTCTATTGTCAAATGATGGTGAAATCTTACTTTCTGGTAGAGTTCATCGGATATCATTGTCTGCAGAAACAGTCTCAAGCTGAACAGTGTGCTAAAGCACTACCCTTACACTTGAAGTAATAGGGAAATGATCACTTTTTATCATTAGAATAGTCTTCAATATAGTTTTTGTTTTTCTCTTCGTCCAACAAATTCATTCTTGACTGGGTGCTGAATAGTTCTTAAAACCTTGCAGCAGCAATGGCTGATACAGCGTTGATATAGTTCATAGAAGTAAGAAGTGCTTCATTTTGTGAGCTAGTGATTTAATATTTCCTCAGTGTGCAAAGGAAAAGCAACTAAAAAAATTATTCCAACCCTTAACATTTGTCCTTTGAATCAGCTCTTCTTTACTTGGACTTTACTGCTTTTGTGGTAGGATTGTCACGGTATCACAAGTCAGGCAGGAGCTATTGTAAGAAGTTAGTATTCCAATCTGCCAATGTCTTTGCATTCTAAAGGAGAAAACAGTGGAACCCATACACTTCTTTGGTCTTTTTCCCCCAAAGTGGGCGAGTCCAAAACTAGAGGACATAGGTTTAAGGTGAGAGGGGACAGATATAAAAGCTTTTTCACACAGAGTGGTGCATGTATGGAATGAGCTGCTACAGGAAGTGGTGGAGGTGGGTACAATTACAATCTTTAAAAAGCATCTGAATGGGTATATGAATATGAAGCGTTTAGAAGGATATGGGCCAAATGCTGACAAATGCGGCTAGATTTACATAGGATATCTGGTCCGAAGGATTGGGCTGAAAGGTCTGTTTCCGTGTTGTATATATCTATGACTCAAAACAAGATGAGATTGATGCTTTGGGGAAGAAGCCATTGATGGGTGTTGATAGAAGTGAGAGGCACATGAAATGTAAATAAAGGGAGGGATTTGGGGGATAGGTATAGCATCAGTGGTTAATAGCTGTTACGCTTATAGCCATAGAGCACATCATTAGTAATGTCACATGAAGTCTCATCACATTGAGCAGGGTCCTGAAAGAAGAAAGTTCTAAAGAAATCCTGCTTAACCATCTCTCTGTATATTGTGTAAGGAATAAATATTTAGTTGTTGTCACTATTATAATTTCAAGTCCTCATCTCAAAAGCATCCAGAACTCAGTCTTGATATTATAGATTTTCCTGCTTGAGGAAGGACTTTGACTGGTGATGGACTTTAATCATAGAATCCCTACAGTGTAGTCACAGGCCTTTTGGCCCAACAAGTCCACAGCAACCCTTGGCGTATCCCACCCAGACCCATCACCCTATAACCCACTTAATCTACACATCCCTGAACACTACGGGCAATTTAGAATGGCCAATCCACCTAACCTGCACATCTTTGGACTGCGGGAGGACACCCACACAGACACAGGGAGAGTGTGCAAATTCCACACAGACAATTGCCCGAGGGTGGAATTGAACCCGTGTCCCTGGTGCTGTGAGGGAACAGTGCTAACCAGTGAGCCACCAGGCTGCCCAATGGCTTTGTTTTGCCAATTTACTGATCATCTCACACACACAATGAAATGATACTGGAACTTCCTCCTGTAACCTCTTTAACCTCATTTGGGCTCTCAGTGATTACAGGTGAAGTTATAACTTTTACGAGCCAAAGCATTACCTAGGAATAAGTCAACTCCATCCAGGGGTAATTTCTTAACAAATCCTGCTATCAGTGGTCCATAATTCCATGTAAACTCTATCTGCACACTGTAAAATGGAAGCCAGATGTATTCTCCACTTTTCCTGTATATAAATACTTTGGCTTTCATTGCAGAGAGTGAATTCCACCAAATTAGCTTTTTTATCAGGTCAATGTAAATCTATTTTGTCTTAATTCTTGCAATTGCAAATTTTTTTAAAAACAACTTTTGGGTAAGAAGCATGCTCTCTCTTCATTTATCCTTGACGCCTTCCACAGACTCCACATCCAAACATCACTTCATTCTCATTCAAAAGACCTGGAACCAATAAGACTGCAAACATCTGTGAGCTGGGAAGAGTGGGTTAATATTCATCCCCAAGGTTTCATATATGAATCATCAATTTGCCAGACTGCTACTCAAGAGAAAAGCAATTCATTTGTCAGGTTTCTTTAGAATAGTAAAACATTTTCTGGTCACACACACTTAACTTTAACAAGAGATGTGAAAAGAATTTCTCTCTCTCTCGCTTGCACACACACACAAAATCAAAATTAAGACAGATGAAAGACTAGTGGTTTAAGACATATGCCATGGATGAAAATAAATATAGACAGGATACATAAAATGATGAACACCAAAAATCCAGAGCACAAGGTGCAATGTTATTTTCCTCATTCCTTTTGAGTATTGCAATGATGTCACGCTGTTAATATGTAGGATGATGGTTGTTCTTCAATTCAATGATTGCTCAGGTGAACTGAGGTTTTTTTTTGTTTAAATATGTTTCTTCCAACTTTCTGGGTTTCCTGTCTTTTCCTACACAGTACTGAGACTGGGATACGTTCTCTCTGCAGCCTCTAGATGTTACTTCTTGCTTTCTCAGCTGATCTTGGCACATACAACATTTTAAACACTCTGCAAACTCAACCAACCAGAATTATCAGGTTTTAAGAACGCAGAACAGTCCAGCACATGCCCTTCAGCCCACAATGTCATGTTGGCCTATTATCCAACTAAGATCAATCCATCCAGCGTAGCCTACATTTCACTATCTTCTATGTGCCTATCCAAGAGTCGTTTAGAAGTCTCTAAAGTATCGGACTCCACTACCACTGCCAGCAGCGCATTCCATTTACTCACCATTCTGTGTGAAGAACCTACATCTTTCATCTCCCCTATACCTTCCTCCAATCACCTTCAAATTATGCCCTCTCGTAATAGTCATTTCCGCCCTGTAAAAAAGTCTCTGACTATCCACTCTATTTATGCCTCTCATCATCTTGTAAACCTCCATTAAGTCACCTTTTGTTCTTCTTTGCTCCAATGAAAAAAGCCCTAGCTCCCTCAACCTTTCTTCACAAGACCTGCTCTCCAGTCCAGGCAGCATCCTGGTAAATCTCCTGTGCACCTTCTCGAAAGCTTTTACAGCCTTCCTATAATGAGGTGACCAGAACTGAACACAATATTCCAAGTGTGGTCTAACCAGAGTTTTATAGAGTGACAAGAATCATTTCTTTGCTAGTTCCTTATAACTTGTATTGATAATGTTCATTGGTTGTTATTTGTAGAACTTAAATGTTGTGTATTTACTAATTTGCAATACATTTTGCATTGCTCTCTTACCGTAGGACAATTCAGATATGATACCTATAGTGAACAAGTCTTTTAACACTTTTTTGCTCTTCACAGATGCTGCCAGATCTTCTGAGGTTTTCCTGTGCTTCTAAAAAAATGTTATAAATATGCTAGTTCTTTATTGAAGCACAGTGGCAGTGTCACTACCTCTGAGCCACAAGCCCTGGGTTCAAGTCCCACTTACTCCAAAGGCATCCTTTTGTAACATGTCTGAGCAGGTTAATTAAAAGTATCTACATCAGATTTATTTACACTGCTTAAAAATATCAGCCAGCACAAAAATCTCTCTACACATTTTCCCAGATTAGAGTTCTTAAGTATTTCTGGAAGCTTCCGTTTCCTCCATCTCCCAGGGCTACACCCATGCTTAAATCAAATAGCAGAGCAGAAACAGATTGGCCAACCAACGAACACAGAGCAATTTAATCATCGAGCACTGTATTAAACAGGTTTAAATGATTCATCAAGACTTCATGTCGTGCGCTTCTAGCCAAATACTTACTGTGTCTTGAAAAATATCTTGGTGACTTGCTTATAACATGAGCGCAATACCTGGAATATCGTGTACAATTCTGGTGTCTCTATCGAAGGAAGGATATCCTTGACTGTGAAGGAATGCAACAAGGGTTCACCAGTCTAATCCCTGCGATTGTTTTATGACAGATTGAGGAAACTGGATACGTGTTGTCTGGAATTTCAAAGCATGAGCGATGGTCTCATTGAAGCTTAACAAGATTCTTACAGCATATGACGATGTGGACATGGATAGGATATTTCATGTGGTTGGTGAATCTGACAGCAAGGGGCATGGTCTCTGAATAAGGGCCGGGCTGTTTAACACCAAGACTAGGAAGGATTTCTTCACTCGGGGGGTGGTGAACCTTTGGAATTCACCCCTCCAGGTGTGGAAGCTCAATTACTGAGTACGTTTCAGACAGAAATTGGTAGATTTCTGGACCACAGGGATAGCATTTTGATGGATTTTAAAAAAAAGTCATCGAATGAGGGCTTCACTGGCAAGGCCAGCATTCATTGCCAATCCCAGAGGGCAGTTAAAAACCAACCGCAGCCCTACAGCTTGTGATGACACAAAATTAGGTGGGAAGTTAAGTGGTGACCAAGTCTGCAGATGGATATAGTGTTAGTATACACAAGATTGGCGGATAGAATATAATGCGGGAAAATGTGAGGTTATACATTTGGCATGAAAATAAAAAGGAGATGAAAATTATTTAAATGGAGAAAGACTGCAGAAAATTACAACACACAGAATTCTGGGATCCTTATCATAAATCACAGAAAGCTAACATACAGGTTCACCAGGTAACAGGGAAGCCAAATTCAATGTTGGCCATTATTTCAAAGGAAATGAGTATGAAAATAGGTAAGTCTTGTTAAAACTAAACAAGGTTCTTGATAGGCCACACCTAGAATACTGTGAACCGTTTGGTCATTAATTTGACGGAAAGATACACTAGCATTTGGAGGCAGTCCAGAAAAAGGTCACTCGTTTGATTCGGGGCTTGAATAGATTTTTTTCTTGAGTGGGCTGGGCTTGGCTGGCACTCAGAGTTTAGAAAAATGAGGAGACGCCTTATTGAGGCATGAAGATTCCTCGGACGCTTGATAGGGTGGATGCCTTGTGGGAGCGTCTTGGACCAGAGGACAAAATCCCAGAATTAGGGGTAGCCAATGCAATACAAAGATGAAGAAATTCTTCTCTGAGTCGTGAATCTCTAGATTCTGAGAGCTGCAGATAGCTGCACAGGCTGAATCATTAGGTATATCGATGGCTGAGATAGACAGATGTTTTAGTTATTAAGGAATCAAGGATTATGGGGAAAAAAGCAAGGGAGTGGAATTACGGATTATCATATCTGCTATGATCTGTGAATGACAGAACAGATTTGATGAGCTGAATGACCTACTTCGGCACCTAGGTTTTATAGCAAAAGTAGCTTAGCACATTTCTAAGACTGGTTAATTTTCAATGCAGGTTGCCATATGTAGGCCCCAAATAAAATTAAACAAAAAGTGGAGAGAACATATTCCTAAAGGTAAAGAAAATTATTTGCTTTGTAGTGGCTGGAGAGAAAGATACAAATTCCTTAAATGTTGTAATTTCATAGCCGATGTGGACTCGATTCCTATTCCAAAAGACGGAGTTGGGACCTGGCTCTTCAGCCTGACCGAAGAATGGAAAGCAAGGGCAAACCTTCATTCAGAAAATCTACCTAGAAAACAGCTCAGAATGAAATATCATCAGACAGCGAGCCAATAGGCAGGGTACAAATGAGTGCAATATTCTAAAGCATTAGTATATTAATTCAAGATTAAACATCTTAAGTTAGAATTTTAAAATATACA
The DNA here is from genome assembly GCF_030684315.1 of Stegostoma tigrinum. Classification (NCBI taxonomy): domain Eukaryota; kingdom Metazoa; phylum Chordata; class Chondrichthyes; order Orectolobiformes; family Stegostomatidae; genus Stegostoma; species Stegostoma tigrinum. Next base: position 50,261,602 of record NC_081368.1, read on the forward strand.
AGACACATTTGTACAAAGAAATTGACAGTGAAATTTAACAGCCGTTTCAGGTCCTGTCTTTCCATTTAACATTTACATTTTACTTGTTCAAATGGTGGTTGACATTCCATGTCTCTTTACAAGCAATGAAGAAAGCCTCCCAGAGTCCTGGTCAAAATTCATTCTCATTCATTAAAACTGATTAATTGATGTCACATTCTATTGCTGTGTGTTGTCAATACATTGTATGCACAAGTAGCCCATATATTTGCCTATGTTTGCATATTTTAAAAATGATTCAATAGTGGTGAAATATTCCAGATGTTCGACAATTGAAAAAGATGCCAAGCAAATTTAAGCTCTTTGATACAAATTCTTTATTAACAAAAACAAAATCTGGACATCCCAAATTATCAAAAGGAATGTTAAAAATCGTACATTTCTGCCTAAGGACAGGACGAAAGAAAACTATTAGCAAGATAATCTAAACCCAGACCAAATATGCAAACATTTTAAAAGGAACATGGGCTCAGCTACAGATCCATTTTTCTCACTTCCGATTTCCAGCAATATGCTCGCAATCATTCACTCAATGATCTGGGTTGCTAGTCATTTCACGACTCATTATTTCACATTTCATGTCACAGCTAGTTAAAACATTACAGCTAGTTGACATTAGTTTTCAAATGCATGGGATTCCAACTGACAGAAAATGCTGAAAATACTCAGCAGATCTGGTAGTACCTGTGGAGAGAAAATCAAAGTGAATGCTGAATAAGGTTGTTCTTGGAATGACATTCAACTTTAAATCTCAACTGTGTTTCTCTCTACTTGAATTATATAAAGGCATTTAGTTCAGATTCAGTTAATCTTGATTTAAGATCTATTTAAAACATCTGAAAACCATCCACAACTATTGAATTTATGCAATTTCTTTGAGTATCACACCCAGTTTAACTTCCAATGAGGTGTCATTTAGAAATCTGCCACTAGGTAGTGCATGAGCAGGGTCAGTTAATTCATTTCTCTTCCATGCTGGTTTAGCATGGAGTAGAACCAAGAGAGCAAATGAGTTTCTTTTTAACCAGGTCTACATAAAAAGACAAGATGGAATTCAGAGCATGAGCTTGAGCCTATGGCCTTTAAAACCATGTCCTAGTGCTTTCATCTTTGAGACACCATGCCAGAAACATGTAATAATTCACATCTTGAGTTATGTAAACTTAAAGATACATAAAATAGAAAGAACATTGAACGTTAGATGAAAATCTTCCAAACAACAGAATTTGTTAGACAATTTTATGTATTGTATCCTTTAGTGCATAATTAAGTGTCCTGAGAAAAGTGGATTTTTTTCAGCTCCAAATGAAAGGCTCATCCTATTGAGAGGAAAAAAAAAATCAATCTTTACATCAGAGGTCGACTTTTTCCTCATATGCACACTTGCACGAAGCCCGCTGGCTATCCAGATAGGGTTTGCATCCCAAATGCATAACTGCATTGAAAAGCAACTCGACAGCATGATCACAGGCTACAAAAAGATAGAAAAATAAATTAGGTTTCTTCTTCAGTGACATTAAATAAAAACATTTGCAAACCAAAAACAAATGGGAAAGAAAAGTGGTAGATTTTGTATTTCTATGGTATCACATGATCTATGGTATCATATGATCATGGTTTTAAATTATCATACTTAGTTACAGCTAAAATTTCTCATTTGGGTGTCTCTTAGGAGGATTAACTTGAATTAAATAAAGATTTTGTATTCAAAAGGGCAGCTCTTAACACAACTTTCCAAATTACAGCTCAGTAATATAATGGGTTATAAAATATTGTAACATTATGCAGAATTTTCTTCATTCTTGTACAAAATTGGAATGTTAATGGCATTTTCTTCTGAACCCTCGTTACTCTTGAACCACTGGTCATTTCTGATGACAATTAAGAGTCAACCACAACGTTGTCTAGAGTTACAGATAGGCCAGACTGGGTAAGGATAGTAGATTTCCTTCCCTAAAGGACATTAATGAATCATAACGGGTTGTTACAGGTAACATTTTAATTTCACCATCTCGTGGGATTCGAATCCCCAGTCCTAGACCAGAGCATTAACCTGGATCTCCGATTCAGTGACATGACCGCTAAATCACCACTTCCCCTAATGAAATACTCTGCTTTTTCTAAGAAAAAAAAACTTTGAAATGACCTCCTTCCTATCTATTGGATTAAACGTCTTTATGCTTTTGGCATAAACTTAACACCAGAGAAAATACATACAAGTGCCACAAAACTAATTAATTCAATACTAAAGACAACAATTCTTTGAAACTGCCCTCACCCTCAAGTGACTGGGTTTTCTCATAAGGTCAAGGCTCTTTTAAACATGAGCCTGCCCCAATAAAATTAAATTCTGTGTCCTCTGCCATTGATATTGTAGGATTTGGAATTCATAGACTTTGGTAAACCTTATTCAGGCAGACTTTTACATGAGCTCTTTCAAGTTTCTTTACCCCAATCCTTGAAGAAATATTTTACAGATTCCTTAAACCAATTATAAATTACGCTCCCAATGCATCTTCAAAATGAAGTACAACGCAGGATCCAAAAAAAAATTGAATACATAAGGATCATCATCACTGTCATCCTGCAATGCAGAATAAGAACAAGCGACAGAAGAAAGAATCAACTTGCTCTTCAATGTTTCTCCCTAAAACCCAACAGTCAAGACTTAAATTAGGAACACAGCAAGTGGAATGACACAGCAAACCACAGCTCCTCCCTCCCACCCCAAAAGGGAATTTTACATTCAGGAAGCCATATCTTAGAAACTCTGAACAGAATGTACATGCTTCAGCAATATATTATGTCCCCTCACGCCAAAGTGAAGAACTAAATAAAAAAAACTAAATAACTTCACTCCAATAAAAGGAAAAATCCATCTTGGAAATTATATATTCATTTTCTCAACTTTTCCCTTGATTGATAGCAGTCTGACCTGCTGTATATACATTAGCTCAACTGGTGTTGAATCGTTTTTCCAATAACAACTTCAAATCATAGGAATATCTTGAGAAGATTTGTAGCTCATGTTGAGGTTCTGGATGTGAGTTTGCTCGCTGAGCTGCAAGGTTAGTTTTCAGACGTTTCGTCACCATCCTAGGTAACATCAATGAGCCTCCGACGAAGCGCTGGTGTTATGTCCCGCTTTCTATTTATCTGGTTAGGTTTCCTTGGGTTGGTGATGTCATTTCCTGTTCTTTTTCTCAGGGGATGGTAGATTGGCTCCAAATCTATGTGTTTGTTGATGGAGTTCCGGTTGGAATGCCATGCTTCTAGGAATTCTCGTGCGTGTCTGTTTGGCTTGTCCTAGGAAACAAACACATTGATTTGGAGCCAATGTGTTTGTTTCCTAGGACAAGCCAAACAGACACGCACGAGAATTCCTAGAAGCATGGCATTCCAACCGGAACTCCATCAACAAACACACAGATTTGGAGCCAATCTACCATCCCCTGAGAAAAAGAACAGGAAATGACATCACCAACACAGGAAATGACATCACCAACCCAAGGAAACCTAACCAGACAAATAGGAAGCGGGACATAACACCAGCGCTTTGTCGGAGGCTCACTGATGATGTTACCTAGAATGGTGACAAAACGTCTGAAAACCTTCCAGCTCAGCGAGCAAACTCACATCCAGAATATCTTATCTAAAGTTAACTCCTTACACTATTAGACAAAACTTTTTTACTGCAGTATCTAAACTGCTGTAACTGCTCAAGACAAATTCTTTATTTCACATTGAAACATTTACAGCACAGGTACAGGACAAAAGTTCAAGTCAAAGTCAGCAATATCGGAATTGACTGGTTCCATTTTCACATACATGACCTACAATGACATTTCAGTACCACACTGATTAGCATGAAGGTGTTTTTCCAATGTATTATTAAAACTGGGGCCCTGACTGCTCTTGAAGATTTGTTTTTAACCAAAAAAAAAATCACAATTTGAAGATCAAAGGGTACTCTTCAGATGTCTCAATCAACATTTACTCTTCAAATGACAACACCAACAGATTAGACAGTAACTCATCTCATTACTGTTTGTGGAACCTTGCTGTGAGCTAATTGGATACCAAGTCTGATTGTATTAAAAAGAAAGGCAATACTTAGAGAAAAGGTTATTAGTATGGATTAGTTTGGGATGTTTTGAGGATATGAAAAGGTTCTATAAATGCAACTTCCATTCTTTATCGCTTCATGAACAGAATGGCAGGATACTGTTGAGTCCAAGGAATTAAGTTATATTATCTGTTGATTTATAAAACAAGTACAATACATTTCATTAAATCAAAGCTGGTTCCAACTGGGTGATTTAGAACTAAAATCAGCCTGAGAAGTGGGATTTCACTTCAGGAAGCACTTGCCCACTGTGAAGATTGGTAGATGGACTGCTTACTCAGCCTGCCTCCAAAACGTTGGGATTCTACAATTAAAATATGTTCTATTTTGTGCTGCAAAATGCAATTGCACCAAACCATTATTTTGGATGCCTTTAGGTGGAAAAACTTCCTGTAATAAGTTATCTTCTGCAATTACTGACCAGTAACATGGTAGGATCACACCCTGAATTTTGCATTTAATTCTGTTTTGCAAGAAAATTAAGTTCAGAATAGCATGGAATATTTCCTGGTTCAAGATCAGAAGTTGTTAGTGCTGGACGAAGGGGAAAATGTCTTTTTTAAATTGGAGTTGATGATACAAAGCATTTCAGTTCCTTGTGGCTATTTCACTATGAATTAATTAAGTTTCCACCTGCAAGCAGTGAACTTCAAAATAATTAATTTGTACCTACCTTGTACAGTTGAATCCATGCCCAATGTTTTCTGTACATTCCTGCAGATTGTGGACAGACAGTACTGAAATACTTCATCACAGTCCTTTTTAGCATTTCCGCAAGTATCATAACAACGATCGTGCTGGTTGCAACACTTCGTCATAGAAGGGATTCCTACATCTAGCTATTTACAAAGGAATACATAAATATGTATGAGAGGTGGTAGCAACTTCACAATAAAATCAGCAAATAAATTGGACAGTATTGGCCTTCATCATGTTCAGTAAAGTGGGTAACTCTCATTTGCTGGTTCATTCCTCAGGGCATATCCCTGACTGGACTCAGTTTGCTTGGTTTAAAAATTAAACATAGCTTGGCAGTTAACTGTTAATCATTATTAATTGGTGCATTCACCAAGGCAATTTCTGGATCAATCAGAGCCAACTTTTTAACTAATCAGGACTCTTGTCCCATTCAGTCTAGTCTAAATTTAGTTTTACCTTCCAATTTTTCAAATGTGCACGAGATGAAGATGCTTTACAGAATGCCTTTTTGCTCTACAATTTGTTAAAATCGTGCTTCAAAAACTGATCACGGACTATGCCCAACAGTTACAACTATCAGAAATGCTGCACAGCTGCTGTAAAAGGATAGCACAAACAAATGTGGATTTAACTTTCCACTTATTTAACCTGCATAGACGTTAGACTCACACTTCTCAATTCCTGCTTCACCTTTAGGCCCAGCTTACTCAGTTCTTGTGCCCCTAGCATGGGCAAAGTGCCCATATTACTGGGAAATTGAACCACAGCACTTTATCTGAACACAAAGTTAGGTTGAAAGCCAAAGCAATGTGGTCTGGGTTAGATAAAAAATGCTGAGCGTGGAGGTCTGTCCTGGAGGTTAGCGAATTACCAATCCAGCCCATAGTACAAATTGAAATGAACAGTATTTCTGTAATGTGTGTTGGGTCCATGGAGACAAAAGCTACAGAAAGCAAGACAGTGATAGCCTGATGTTATCATTTACAGGTCAGGGTGAACATGCAGCATGAAACAAAGCTGAGGGGTGAGTGATAAAATTATGACACGCATGAATAGAATACGATGGATAGTTGGAGTCTTTCTCCAGGGAAAAGATGTTAGTTACTAGGGAACATAGTTTTAAGGTAAAAGGGGGTAAGTTTAAAGGAGAAAATTTAAAGTAAGGCAGCATGGTGACTCAGTGGTCAGCATGCTGCTTCACAGCACCAGGGACCTGGGTTTGATTCCAGCCTCGGGCGACTGTCTGTGCGGAGGTTGCATGTTCTCCCCATGTCTGTGTGGGTTTCTTCTGGGTGCTCCGGTTACCTATCACTGTTCAAAAATGTGCAGGCAAGGTTGGTTGGCTGTGCTAAATTGCCCATAACGTTCAGGGATGTGTAGATTAGGGGGTTATAGGGGGATGGGTCTGGGTGGGATGCTCTGAGGGTTGGTGTGGACTTGTTGGGCCGAAGGGCCTACTTCCACACTGTAGGGATTCTATTCTACAATTAGCAGAATTTTTCAAGTCCAGAATATTCTTTCCTCACATCTGTCATGGGTGGCACAGCCAATCAACTTCTGGGATGGCGAATAGAAGTATGATCACAACAGCCTAATCTGAACAGCAAATGGCAATAAGTGAATGGGCCAAGGGAGAGGAGGAGCTGGATGTAGACAGTATTGCTATTTTCTGCCCTTCTTTCCTCACTGCAATCTCTAGTTGGGGTCTGGTTCCATGGGCATTAAACAATCGTTCAACATGGTATCCAAGATACCTTTATATGCAAACATTGTGACAGTTATTCAATTTGAGGGATGACAGCTGACTGATTCAGAATTTTGTTCTCCTTATTTTCAAGCAGAAGCTACTAAACAGTAATTGGAAACCGGAGCTGTAGCTTCTCTGAACATGTTTTGTTCCACAAGCTCCAAGTTTAATGAGACCAACAAAAATCAACAGAAATAAGACTGTTAAATTAGGATCTTCTAATATGTATGGCTGAAGAAGTTTATTAAAAAAAAACAAAATGGAAATATCAGGCAATTTGTATGTTCCCCTTTTCTTAGTGGTCGTCATTCAGTGATCTTGTGCTTTGGTTTACAGCTTATTTTTATAATTTTGTTATTCTTTCCCTTCGCAGTCCTGATGTCAGAGTTTCATTCCTCCCTCCACCACCAGCACCCAAAATAGGTCAAGTTGGCAGTCCCTTCTACATCAATAACTAATATATTCTGCAACCACTGAATTGCCTTCTTCCTGCATTTTCTAGGCGTTCTTATGGGGATAAAGTTTAAGATAATTTGGTCAAGTCTCTGAACTTGACCTAATAACACCTGGCATTTATATAGCACCTTTATCACAGCTGAAAGACCGGAATGATTAACATGACATCAGGAATGTAAAAATTAGGTAAGTTGGCCAACAGCATAGAAACTTGCCAAATCTTTTAAAAAAATCAAAAATTAACTAAAATGATCTAGCGTAGACCATCAAGAAGAGGCACAAGGACAACAGTAGTGTTATCAAGTAAAGAATCTGGACTTTTAAAGGGAGTAAATTAGAAAATGCTAAGAGGCTGGAAATGGATGACCAAATGCACGAATAGGAGATAGGGTTGGAATGAGCTGGGATGCACCCAAATAAAGGTACACGTACGATTATAAGTATTTTAACTTGGGTGTACTGGAAAACAAGAAAGCTGTGGAACAAAAGAGAAATACTGCAAAAAAAAAAGGGGGGTAAATGTACTGGTACAAGAGCCCTCAGGTTGATCTGGGGATCAGGGAGGCAGCTATTCAAAAAAAATGAACCTGATGTCACAAAAACATGGTTAAAAAGGTTTCAACAATAGATTTCAAAACTAACAATGAGGTTATGTTGGTTTAAGATAAATCTGATACTTTCATTTTTATGAACAGGAAAATGAAGTTGTAAAGTTCAATTTCATGGCGACACAGTGCTGGAGTTTGTATTGAAACCACTGGTAAGAAACCAGACAACAAACTAATTTACTTTTACGCTTCACTATCTCAAGTTAAAACAACAAAACTATTTCTCTTTTCCTTTGAATCAAGTCATATAAACAAAAATCAAACTCTTAATATTTAGTGTAAGTAATAACTGATAACTATTGTAAACACTGAGCAGAGACTCAAGACAAGTGAAAATTGCATTTGTGACTTCCACTAAAATTAACCAGGATTGTCCTGATATTTAAATTTCAAACCAAAACACTGAAGGGTAGTATATACAATTTTGGATTTGGATTTAAAGATAAACAGATGAGTATGGGTCAGTTCTGTGAAGTCTTTTATTTAAAAGCAAGTCAGAAAGTTAATTTTGGAACAGTGACTCAAATATCAGTTCTAGGAAAGTGTACCAGAGAGAACCCCTACAATGTTCATGGATAATATGTTTACATCTTTGGGTTTTATGTTGGAAAAAAATACATTAATGCAATTAGTTTTAGTTTTGCCTTGAGAACAGAAGATTCAATGTTTCAGTTCAGTAGAACTCAGGGATCAGTTTAGGACATTAAACAGTTCTCCTAGCATGTGAATCAATTCAGTTCAGCAAAAAAGTAACCTCAGTGGTAGCTGCTTCTGTGGAGTTTGTAAGCCAGCACAGTTCGGATAGAAATCTTTTAAGGTGCTAGAACTGCAAAAATATAGGCTAACGGAACTGCATAAGATTGATGCCAGACTTGGAAAAGAATTGTAAAATTGTCACCACAATTCAAGAAAATGAAACCAGGGAAAGACAGTCAAGTATCTGTTTGAAAAGCTGAGACAGGAGGGTTTATCTTTTGCATGGGTGGTGTTGAGAAACAGGTTGAAATTTTGTTTTAAAATTTGAGCTAATATATCTAATAACAGCTTTGTATGTATATTTTTCTTCCACATCATCAACTTACATTAAGTGTTAAAGAACATCTGCAGTCTTGTGTGAATATGCTCCACTGACTAACTGGTGCTTTAATCAAATGCAAAATTTTACTATATGATCTATCAGGATCGGTTTGATTCTGGGATGGTTTTTTAAAATTTATGGGTTTCTACATGTTGTGACACACCTTGGAATAGGTAGAATATAACTCGTCCAATATTACCATTAGCTGAGATCTTCAAGGACTCGCAGGATCAGAATTTAGTGAAGTTAGAAGGGATTGTGATTCTTTTACATGAAAGCGTACATAGGATTACTAGGCATTAGATGGTGTACACAGACTTGATGGAACCTCTTCTGTACTGTATGACTATATGACTCTAACTAGGACATAAAAAAGGAATGTTGAGGTGATGTCAATTGCAAGGATTAGACTTTCAAAATGGTTAACTGTTGCTAAGTCTTTTCTGAAGACATTACAGGATTACTTGAAGTCTATGACTAAGGCTAAAAAAAGGTTAGTAGGTATAGGGAGGTTAGAAATAAAAAGGGAGCTATTGTGAGTCTGAAATGCTCAATGCATCTAAAGTTGGAGAAATACTACTTCCATCCACAGATGTTGTATGTACATTAGGGAACAAATAGAAGCACAGAACCTAGGAGGGATATCAAGAAATAATATTCTGCCATTGTTACGAGGCTGTATCAAAAGCTAACAGCTTGAAAAAGAAACGATGGCTATAGTAGAAGCATCTAAGAAATTCACAGGAAACAAGGCATCAGGAAACAAAATAGCTATTAAAATTGTAGCAATAATAGAGGGAAATTGTTCCTTAAAATCTGTTAGAAAAAGAGAGATGACGACTCAGGGCAAACAAGAAAATTCTTCCTCAGCTATTAATAAAGACAGAATCAATTCCACTGAAGTTTTGAACACTTGATTTCAAAATAAAAAGGTATTTTCTTATTCTTTATTCGAAGAAGCTTAACTAATAAAGATGTTGATGGGCACTGGAGCATGTTAGTCACCAATAATGGCTGATGATACAATCAGTCTTCCAGAGAGATAGAAGGAATAGAAAATAACAACAGTTGAATGTATACATGGAGTTTACAAACCAGTTCCATTGTGTAAAGTTAGACTAGAGTATGGCTAAGTAAATAGAAAAGCAGTAATCAGAGTGGTGAAACAATATCAATTCCTTCTGAAGGGATTTATCTTGGTAAACAACCTGGTTAATTCAAAAATATTAGCCTCACCAAGGGTGGTTGAACAACCTGCTGGAGTAAAGTTAATGGCAATGCTGCAGAAGGAATATTCTGAATTATGGCTTGACTGGATCTCAGATTTTTGGAATTAGACAGAAAGAAGAGTCATCTATTAGGTGACTTGCATATTCAGTTATCTGATACCAGTTTTGAAAATTTAAATTGAAAGGGTTGTAGTAAACAGAAGGCCTTTTTAAAGTGGAATGCAACAATGATCCTCAACTGAGTTACACCAAACAGGCTATTCATTATGAAGTCAGAACCAATATCTTAGTGTTACTATTTAATGAAAAAAAAAGCAACGAAGACATGGAGGCAACCTCAAAAGCCAGCCAATTAGGAAAAGGCTGTAGTCAATAGATGACAGTTTACAAGTGACTCAAAATTCCAACGGTAGGTCACCTGTGCATTGGGAAAATGCAGGCTAAAATATTAGAACATTTTTATTGGCCAGGATTAAATCAAGTTGTGGTCAGGTTTTGTCAGACTTGTCCAACATGGTAGGTAGTGGAGAAACCCCAGCCATGAATAAAAACCTTTGCTTTTAATTCTGATACCAGCTTTCAAATAATTGTTGGGCAAGTTCTAAATCGGAATAGATTTTGTAGGACCTTCACCGAGAGCTAGGAATAAGAATCAGTATCTTTTAACAATTATGGATGCTTCAAGCAGTATCTTTGGAGAAAAATACTGCAAAATGGTAGTGGAAAAGCAGATTTTTTTTAAAAAAGCGAGTTATGGGTTATCTAACTCAGTACAATCAAATTCAGGTTCAATCAAATTTAATGTCACAAATATCTGAATGCATTAACAGCTTGGGAATAAAACAATTTATGCAAGATGAGCTGAAGGCACAATCTCAAACAATATGGGTAAGATGGTATTAAATGTATAAACAACATTCCTGACTATAAAGTTCCAATGTGCTAGTGCCTGGAATAAAGAGAATCCCATGTTACTGTATGCCATTAGGAATGTTCTTAATGAACTCTCAGTATTCAGTCCTTTTCATATAAAGACAAGAGGTGAGATGATCCCTTAAACTGATTAAAGAGAAATTTAAAAATCAAAAAAAAAGTCAGAAAAGCTTCAAGCCCATGTTTCAAGTTTCAGAACGAAATGTATGGAGTGGCCAAAAACCACCGATGAAATGTTCAACAGCAGTGAAAACCAGAACAGAAGAAAAAAGGCCAAAGTTTGATAAGCTTGTTGCTAGAGATATAAATATTAATCTCGTTAGTGGCCTCTCAGGAGCCATTAAAAGTAAGGTTCACCAGTCCTCATTGAGTCAAAAAGAAACCGAACGATGGGATTATGTCATGAGTATTGCAGACATAATAACAAAAATAAAATTAGCATAGTAGCTGGGGCTCACCGATTGTGGTGGCGCTGAAACTGAATGGGTTGCAAAGATTTAGCATTAAGTCACAGTTACAAAAGTGGATTTGCACTGACTCCACAACTAGGAGGCAGTATTGAAAGAATTGGATGCAAATGCCTCGAAGTTAAGTTGTTAAAAGGATATTGGCAAATTCCTTTTACCAACAGAGCCAAAAGAAATATCAGCTTTTTTGACAATAGGTGGACTTTAATCAACAAGTCTGGCCATTTAGAATGAAAAATGCAGCACTAACTTTTCAACAACTAACCAATGAAATAACAAAGAAGTTTTTACATTGACCTGGTTATGTTCAGCTAAATCTGGGAAGAACATTGATACCGATTGAATGACCTTGGTTCAGTTACAGAAGAGCAAAATTGGTCATAAATTTGGCTGAAAGTGAACTTGACAAAGCAAAACTGACTGACTTGAGCCAAACGGTGGGACAGGACAAGCAGCACATGAAAATGTTAAATTTTGCATTATCTTGACTATTTCCCATGGCAAAATGCACAGTTCTGAGACACATTGACGAGTGGATTTTATTAGTTCAGTACAATTAGTGGCTGTTTGACAAACCGTTGTTCTGAGGGAGGATCACCGGACCTGAAACATTAACTTTGTTTTTTCCTTCACAGATGCTGCCAGACCTGCTGAGTTTTTCCAGCAACTTTGTTTTTGGTCCCCATATATAGCAAATGCTTTGTCAAGAACAAATATTAATGAAACAGATACTATGATCAAAATGCACTGGTGTAGGATATGGTTGCATGGAAAGGTTTATATTCCAGGCAAATATGATTGATGTGCCACAGAAATAGTGCAAAGAGCTTTTTGATGAAAAGTGAAGATGTCTCTGAAGGATATATTTTCAGGTTTTCTTTTGTGGAGGTATGATGAAAGTTGTATTGCATATTGTATTTTTGGATTTGGATTTGAATTTCAGAATAGAACAGATGGATCTGAAATGGCTCTGGGAAGATTTTTGGTTTCAAATTGACTTCTTGACCTTTTCAACAGTGACCTAACTACATTAGTTCCAGGAAAGTATGTGATTGCAGTTCAGAACCTGAGAATACCTATGCAGTATTAATGGAGAAAAGAGTTAGTTTGGACCCTTCTTCAGAAAAGATCTAGACCTGAATTGTCAGCTTTCCAGCTCCACTGATGCTGCTTGGCCTGCAGTGTTCATCCAGCTTCATACCTTGATATCTCAAGATTCGCCAGCATCTGCAGTTCCTACTATCTCTAAATTAGTTAGTTTGTTGGGTTTCTGACTTGTAGAGTAAATACATTTAGTTTAGTTTTGATTTCAGAATTGAAGATTCAAAGTTTTCATTCAGATAAGCCAGAAGTCCAGAATACAGAAAAGGTTCACTTCGCAGGTGAATCAACCCATTTCGGGGGATCAGTCATTTCAGAAGTGGTTTCTGAGCTTTCAAGTTTGACGAGTTTGAATAGAAACCTTACATTGTTAAAAATGAGAAAGTTTGGGCCATCAAGAACCATGCCTTCAGACTTGGAAGTCAACTATAAAATTGTCACTGCAGATCAAGAAAAACAAATAAGAAAGTTACTTAAAGATTTAAACAGCAGATGGGGGAATGCTATTTTTCTGAGTGTTAAGTCTCTGTAGTACGTGGTTTGGAAAGCAGGTTGAAATATTGTTTTGATTTTTGCCTCAACATCTGTCTTCGACATTTTAAGCTTTGTTTTCTTTGTGTAATAAATTTTTGGTCTGCTAATGAAGAATGTTAATAGCATAACGTAAGTGGTTTCATTGGCTAAACACCATGTAAACCAACTGCAAAAAAAAGTAAAATATATGTCCTATCAAGCCAGCATCCTTGCTGGAATCTGACTTGCCCACATTCCCCTCAGCTGGGATCTTAAAACATATAATTTTACTCATCTACTGACTTTGCAGATATGCAACAATCCTAGCATGAAATACCAATAAAACAAACAGTCTGTTCAACAAATTTATATTGATTATTCAAGAAACCATTGAAGAATTTCATTCGTTATTGAGATTTAATGAAATTAAGAAAGATGCAAGGTGCAAATCTTTGACAAAGTATTCCTTACATGAACTCCAAACATAGGAGAGCCACATCCATTGGGTGGAGGAGGCTTATAATTGGAGCGAGGAGTTGGCTTAGATCCTGCAAGGAAAAATAAAAGTTTAGTACGCTGAATTCCCTTCCAGATGGCTAACATCATCTGTCTCCATTGCAAAATACTTCTGGCTATCCTTGTCAATACAATTATAACTGCTCGATCATAAAAGTGGGACAGAGAATTCCAAATATTACAGCCTGTTCAAGAAATGTCAAAGTCATTGTTGATGACAAAATTAATTTTAACTTGAGAAGCACCAGTTAATAAGGAATATTCAATCCCAATTTATGAAAACCAAACCAGGCCTCACTAAAGTGGAGTTCTTCGATGAAGTAACATAATTAGTTGCTGAGACTAGCACAGTAGATGTTGTTGGTATGGACTTCTAAAAAGCATCCAAGAAAGCACTACATAATATTTATTCTGAAAACAGAGGTTCAAGGTATCAATCAGACAATGGTGACTTGGGTATATAACTGTAGCACAAAACTGTGAAGACAACATTTTTTCTGCCAGAACAGAGTTTGTCATGTGCTTCCTCAGCAGTCAGTATTAGGAACAAAGCTTTGCTCATTATATACGTAAATGACTTGGGCATGGGTAGGCCACACAACTTTTGAACTTTGTGGATGATTTAAACAAAAAAAAACTTTGCAAATAATGCTCAAAATAACAGACTTCAGATGGGCATAGACTTCTGAAACGGCAGATGCAATTCCATGCAGATTAAGTATGAAATGGTGCACTTTGTTAAAATGGACAGGCAGCATGAATCATTTTAAGTTCAGAGCACAGTAATCTGGAAGAGCATTTTAACAAATCTTCGAAGGTGGCAGCAGAAGTTGAGAAGACAGTTAAGTGAATGGGATTTCAGGATGTGTTAAATAGCAGCATTAAATACAAAATAAGGTAGTCCTACTAAATGACTCACATCATGCTTTGGCCTCAGCTGGAATGCTGTGTACAATTCTAGGCACCATGCTTGATCATTTTAAGGGTTACCCTTAAATCACAGTTGTCTAATGTAAGCAGTTAGCAATTTTAAGTTTATTGAGTTTGTTAAGAGGCTGCAGTTTCTGAACAGTCACTGGACTCGAAACAACAACTCTGCTTTATGTCCGCAGATGTTGCCAGACCCAAGTTTCTCCAGCAAATGCTCTTTTCTTTCAGATTTCCAGTATCCACAGTTCTTTGTTTCATTTAAAGATGGGGTCATGGTCTAGGAGAGCAATAATAAACAGTCCGTTCCAAATTATTCTCAAGAAGGTGTTGGTGAGCTGCCTTCCTGAACTGCTACAGCTCGTTTTGTTCAGACAGACCTACAATGCCATAGGGAGGGAATTCCAGAATTTTGACCAAGTGATACAGCATTATACTTTCAAGTCAGATGGTGAGTGACTTGGAGGTGAATGTGCAGGCAGTGGTGTTACCATATTTTTAAAATATTTTCTTTAGATCTTACCTGTAACATAGACAAAGGAGGACCAGGGTGTGTGCTGCATTTGGATTGTCAGAAGATTTTTGATATGGTCTCACACAAGAGGTTAATAAATAAAAATGGAGCACAAAGGATTTGATGAAATGTACCAGAATGGATTGAGAATTGGTTGATAGAAAGCAGAGGGTAAAAATAAGGAAAATCATTCTTGGGATGGCAGGCTATTACTAGTGAAATATAACAAGAATCAATCAGTGCTAGGTCCACAGCTGTTCACGATATACATGAATCAATGATTCGAATGTGGGAATCAATTGTATTATTTTTGACGATACTGAAATCTGTTGAGGATACAAGGAGGAGTTGGACAGGCTATGCAAATGGACTAGAACATGGCAGTTGCAATGTAATAGGCTGACATTATTAACTTTGATAAAGAAAAAAAAATGCACAAAGGCTGCAGATTTCTTAAGTTGTAAAAGGTTTGGGTGCCCAAAAGTGATCTCGTTCAGATATTTTTCAAATGTGTTATGACCCACACCTCTGGGCCAGATGGGACTTGAACCTGGGCTTCCTGGTTCAGACATAGGGATGCAACACTGCACATCAACCACCTGAGGTATCTTCATTCATTTTACCCCCCCTCTCACCCCCCAAAAGATGTCTTCATTCATAAGTCACTTAAAGATAACATGCAGGTGCAGCAAGCAATTAGGGATGTAAATGATACATTGGTCTACATTGCAATTGGATTTCAGTGCAGGAATACAGGTGCATTGCTGCAGTTGCATAGAGTTGTGTTGAGTCACCTAATATACAGTTTTGATTCCTTCATCTAAAGGGAGGAAGTACTTCCAAACAGGGAGTGTAAGAGAGGTGCGCCAGTTCAAATCCCTGGAATTGTGGAATTTGCTTTAGGAGGATAGATTGATACCGGGCATACATTCCCTAAAGTCTCAGCAAGGTGACCTTGTTTAAACTTAAAACAATTTTACTGAGCCTAACAGATTGGTTGTAGATGTTTTTCCTGTCTGGTGAGTGTAGAACGAGGGGACATAATCTTAGGATAAGGACAAAACCATGCAAGACTGAGATGAGGAGGCATTTCTTCACTCAGAGGGTGGTAAATCTTTGAAATTCTAACCTAGATTGCTATGGAAACTTAATCAGTCAGCAGGTTCAAGTCGATTTATATCATTAGTCTCCAGGAATCTAAAGATTAGGAGATTGCATGGGAAAGTGGCATTGTGATATATAAAAAATGAGAGCTGCAGATGCTGTAAATCAGGAATAAGAACAAAGTTGCTGGAAATGCTCAGCAGGACTTGGCAGCATCTGTGATGGAAAATAAAACAGTTAACATTTTGGGTCCAGTGACCCTTCCTCAGAACTGTGTCTAAGTGATATACGATTGGCTACGATCTAATTGAATGACTGGAGGATGCTCAGCAGGCTCAATGGCCTCTTTCTTCCTATACAAACCAAACAAGGGCATATTTCACAATAGATTTATGAATGTTCCAGAGATTTACTTCAAAGCATAAAGGTGCATGAACATTAACAAATAGTGATCATAAACTAATTCACATTTCTGGATGTGACCACCTGCAAGTTAAGACAAAGTAGAGAGAGGAGAAACTGGTGAACACCAGTTAGATAAAGAGGCCCAGGCAGTTGGTGACACAGTTCACTAAGTGAACCTTGCTTTCCAATTCTGAATACTGTGAAAAATGCCAGTTAATAAGCAAACAACAGCACTAGTAGAAAGAAAGAGGAGGTACTCCAGACAGATGTTAAGGAATTAGGAAAAACAAGAACAAGCAAGATCTCAAAATGTAATTACTGAATTACGTGAATATCATGTATTAGTGAATTTAACTGGGAGATAAAGCAGAACCATGTGTGGCTGAAGAGATGGTCCAGAAAGAAAATCTCTTAGTTCCTGGGCCATTGGGAACACCTGTGGCAGTGGCAGGACCAATGCAACAGATCAGAATATATTTGGAAACAAAGTTGTTGTGTGACAGTTTACTGGTTCCATGGAGAAGGATTTACATGAACTTGTCATGAGGATGGATGCCAAAACATAGCAGTGGAAAGGAGAAGCAAGATACAGAAAAATAGTGGAACAAACAGCACAATAATAAGAAATTGTAAAGCATGAGGTGAGGTCAGACCAAGAAGGACTGCAATAAGATGCATGTTTACAGTGCATTTATGTAGACAATTGAAACGTGTTAAATAAGATTGGTGAGATACCAGCACAGATTACCACATGGTAACATGCTACGGCAGCCATATACGGCCTGATTTTGAAAAGGGCAGCTTTGACAAGAAATATTCCTAAATCAAAATGGGCCTAGAAAAGACAGATAGATAAAAGAGAAGTGGGAGAGGGAAAGGGATAATTAAGCAATGGTGAATTTGTTGATTTACTAGGCATAATTGTTCAATCTGCTCTTTATTTTTCCAAGATGGCAACAGTGCAGGACACTTCAGCCAGAGCTCCTCCGCTCTGCTGCTAGTTTCTTCTTTTACCTCCCTCTTTCTTCTCAGTGATATCCTGAACTCCTGGCCTCAGCACAGATTTGGACTCATCGCCGAGCGCTGACCCAGCAAGGCATCATACTGGCCCGCAGTCTCTTGGTGGCTCAACATGGCATGCTCTCAGCAGCCTCACTGTGGTCTTCTGGCCCAAGGTGGACTTCCAGCCTTGAAGAGATTCAAGGCCTGGCATGGACTGGCTTGAAAGGACTGTTATTCTGGAATTTTATTTATCCATTTTTCTAATTTACTCCAATGATCTGTAATGCTGGCTTTTTACTTCTTCACCACCCCCCACCACCACCAAGAACTTGTATTGAAGAATCCGAACCTAGGAAACTTGTACCTAAGATGGGACCGCAAGCGGCAGCTTACAAATTTTCACTGCACTCAGTTGAGTACGTGACAATAACGCTAATTCAATTCAATTCTTAGATGCAGAAATTGGCCCAGAGAACCAGAGAAATTATCCACTTCTTACGAAATAAAAGTGTAAGCCCAGCAACTGCAGGCCAGCTGATTTAAATTTGCTGGTGGGAAAGCCTTTAGAGATGATTATCTGGGACAAAATTTACAAGTTGCAAGGACAAGTGCATTATTTCAGAAAAGCTGGAACAAACGTTTAGTTAACTTGCCGAGAACATTGAGGTGGTAACAAGGAGAACTGATGAGCAGAATGCAATTGATGCAGTGTATATAGATTAGCAAAAAAAAGTCCAAGAAAGCAAAGCTGAATCCCTCAAAATAAAAAGTACAGCCACAGCCTGGATTCAAAGTTGGGTGAGTGACAAGAAATAGAAAGTAGCGGTGAATAATTGTTGGATGAGAGCACACAGTGGATTTCTCCAGGGGTCGGTCAGTCCTAGTAAAATTGTCTTTCTTAGTAATACACTGAAGGGCATGACATGATGTATACGGCACCATTTCAAAGTTAACAGATGGCAAAAAACTTGGACACATTGTTAACTATGATGGGGACAATACATCTCAACAGACAAGCTGGTGGAAACAAAAACAGAAATTTCTGGAAAATCTCAGTAGGTATGGCAGCAGCAATGGACAGAAATCAGAGTTAACGCCCCTGGTCTGGTGATCCTTCCTCAGAACTGATGGTAACAGGGAAAATGTTGGTTTATGTGCAGAAGATAGGATAAGGGGAGGGGTTAGGAATAAATGATAGGTGGGGATAAAGCACAAAAAAGGCAAGAACAGTTGAGCAAAGGAGTAGATAACATTCTAGCCAGGAGGGTGAATAGCTATTAACGGGGACTGTTAGTGGCTAACAATAGGTTATGTATAATAGCAGATTATGTGATAACAAGGCCTGCCCTCAAGTGACCGACTGACGCCCCTATTCCCTACCTACACTCACCTTTACTGGCTCTATCCCTGCCTCCTTGACCTATCCATCTTCTCTCCACCTATCCGCTCCTTTATCTATCTTCCACCATTGCGTCCTCCTCACTCTATTTATTTCAGAGTTCCCATCCCCATTTCTGAAGAAGGGTCCAGACCCAAAACGTCAGCTTTTCTGCTCCTCTGATGCTGCCTGGCCTGTTGTGTTCGTCCGGCTCTACATCTTGTTGTCTCTGACGCGTGGAGAAACCTAACCAGATAAATAGAAAGCGGGACAAAACACCAGCGCTTCGTCGGAGGCTCACTGATGATGTTACCTAGAATGGTGACAAAACGTCTGAAAACTAACCTTCCAGCTCAGCGAGCAAACTCACATTCCAGGGGTTGAGGTAAAGATGTGGGAGAGTTCAACCTCTGAAGTTATTGAACTCGAGGTAGAGTTCAGAAGGCTGCAGGGTCCCCAAGCAGAAAATGAGGTGGTGTTCTTCTTCCAGCTTTTACTGAGCTTCAATGGAGCACTGCAGTGAGCCTGAGACAGAGACAGAGACATTGGCCAGGGAACAGGGTGGTGTGTTGAAGTGGCAGGCAACTGGGAAATCAGAGTTTTTTTGCAGGCAGAATGTGCATATTCTGCACAATGATCACCCAGTCTATGCTTCGTTTCCTCAATGTTCAGGAGACCACATTGTGGGCAGCGAATGCAGTAGACTAGATTGAATGAAGTGCAGGTAAAGTGCTGCTTCACCTGGAAGATATGTTTGGTCCCTTGGATTCCGAAGAGAGGGGTAGTAAACAGGCAGGTGTTACATCTTCTGCGGTCACAGGGGAAGGTGCCGTGGGGCTCTGGGGGGCTGTTGGGAGTGGACTCAGGTGTCCTGGAGAAAACAGTTCCTGTAGAAGGCTAACAGAGGGGAGAGTAATGTGTGTCTGATGGTGGCGTCTTGCTGGAGGTGATGAAAACGGCAGTAATGATCCCCTGGTTGTGGATGCTCGTTGGGTGGTACGTAAAGGCAAAGGGGACCCTATCATTATTGAGGGAAGACAGGGGGTGTGAGGGCCAAAATAGCTTGTGGAATAGGCAGAATGTAGTCAGAGATTAATTTTAATGCAGGGGACTGTGAAGTGATATAATCTGACAGGAAGAACTAGGAGAAGCAATATAAAGTAAAAGGTGGCACAGTGACTCAGTGGTTAGCCCTGTTGCCTCGCAGTGCCAGGGACCCGGGTTCTATTCCACCCTCGGGAGACTGCCTGTGTGGAGTTAGCACATTCTCCCAGTGTCTGCATGGGTTTCCTCCAGGTGCTCCGGTTTCCTCCCACAGTCCAAAGATGTGCAGGCTAGGTGGATTGGCCGTGCCAGATTGCCCGTAGTGTTCAGGGAATGTGCAGATTAGGGGCATTGGTCTGAAGATCGGTGTGGACTTATTGGGCCAAAAGCCCTGTTTCCACACTGTAGGGATTCTATGATAAAATACTACTAAAAGGTATGAAACAGAGAAACAATTTCTTGAAAAGGTGACTAAAATAGTCAATAGGCAATTTTCTATCAAAGTTATTTAAATGGATATCTATAAGTCCCTCAGAAGAGACCACCAACTTAAGTTGGAACTTGTAGAACTGAAGGCAAATTGTTGACTTGGTTAGAAATCTAGCCGGGTGGCAGGAAACAGTCAGTGCTTCAAATGGCAGGATGTGGCTAGCCTTCTCTCACAGGGATATCTAATGGGATTAAATTATTCACCATATTTATTCACAATGTTGATGATGGAATCGGCCACATATCAAAATGTCATTGATTCAAAGATAGGTGCTACTTTAAGTATTGCAAGTAAAACGTTCTACGTTTAAAATTACAAAGAGAGTTTGATAAAGTAGATAGAGAGATCTTGTTTCAATTATACAAAGCCTGGGTGAAATCACATCTGGTGTACTGAATGCACTACATTCGAGTTAGCATAAAAAAGTACAAACATAAGAGAGGGCCGATATTGCTTCCTGGAGTCAGAAATTAAAGCAGTTTGTTTTGCTTTAAAAAGACCACCATACTATATACATTCACAGCTTCTTTCCTGGTGTGCAAATAAATTCCAGAATAGCAAAACAAAGTAACAGCATTAGCATGAAGAAGCTTCACATTACTCATTAAAACATTACTATGAACAACAAATATACTTGTAACTGTCACTCATTCAGATAAAATTCCACATCTTTAGCACTAAACATGCACACTCATCAACCATAGGCAGTGCCTCCTAAATACACTGTATAGCAACTTCTACCTATGTAATGGTTCTTTCATAAAGACAACTTGCTGTGTGGGTGAGATACTTTCAAATCACTGTCTTATGGGCTCAGATTCATTATTTTTATATAACTTAGCAGGTAGGAAACCCTGACTAGCATGGCATTTTTTTTTCATTGTCTGGCAACATGAACTGCAGGCATTGCAGTAAGACAGTTAGCTCACAGAAGAGTACAAAACTGAGAAAACAGGATTTTTTTTGTTTACAAGCTGACAGTTAGAAAGTGCATTTCCCACAAAATGTGTTTACTCTAGACAAATAAAAAGTTCACCCCCATACACAAGTCAAATCTTGTTTATAGACATTTGCTAAAATAGTATACTGAACTCTCATTTATTCATTATCTAAACTGTACATCAGCACCAACACTTTACAAAATGGTGCAAACCATGCTCTGTGATTGCGATATAGGTCATGAATCATATGAAGTTGTATGTTTTACCTTGGTTAATTATTCTACTCTTAACTGGGTCATATTCTGTGTTACCGTGACCAGCTTGGCCGAAGATAGATGATTTCGAAACAGCTTATAGGGGAGGAGCTGGATTTGTTAACAGAAGTATAACCGATCGTTGCATTAAAAATATCTGACTTGGCTCTGTCCATTGTATCCTGGGCAATCTGAATCTGTTATAACTAATCTTTGAAAGATAGTTGAAATTAACACTATCTAATCACTTGATTAGGATTGAGTATAATTAACAAGTTGGATTAAAACAAACAAAGATCTGCTGAAGCTGGAAATGTGAAACAAAAACAGCAACAGTGGGAGGAACTCAGCAGGCCTGGCAGCAACTGTGGAAAGATAGTTACTAGACTCAAAACTTAAACTGTTTCTCTCTCCACAGATACTGCCAGACCAGCTGCATTTTTTTCAGTATTGTCTTTTGTTTGATTTCAGCATACACAGCTCTTTGCAATATTTAGAGATTCACTGAAGTACTTCCCTTCAACATATCAGATGTAGCATCTGATCTTGTCGGAATGCACAACCAATTCAACTAGTTGATCAAGTTTTGCAATTTCTCTGTCTCTTTAGATGGAATATCATCTTTCTGTAATGACCTAGTAACTCGGATGGGATAAACATCTCAAAATTGGAATAAATTTGTCATCAATCCTGACCCACTTTGGTTACTAGTTAAAATATCAGATTTAGAAGTCACACAAGCCTGACTCCCAATTTTGAATTGTTTTTAGTAACACGCTTCTCAAATTGCACAGTAGTATTCAAAAAGGATCTCATCTGCAAGGACTCTTCAGTACAATTCCAACCACGTACCAAAGCCAGTTGACCTTTATCTCGTATCTCAGAATAAAGTGCATATTCCCTCCAACTAAGTTTCTTCATGCTGCATCTGTTGCAAGATCATAGAATCATTTTCCTGATTATTAGCAATGAAACTGTCATTATTTTCAGGAGGACTTCTCATAACTGTACTGTAGGCTATTTTGCTATGTAATCTATTGAAGCCTTTATAGGCTCGACTTCCACATTTATGTTTACAGGGAATACCACTAAGAGATTTCCCTTTTACATTGTTGGCAATTCTTTGTTGAGATCATTTTCTGGAATCACTATCAGTGTTTCCAATATTATTTTATTGCTTTCTACTTTCATCCCAGAGGGAGGGTCACCAGACCTGCAACATTAACTCTGACTTCTCTTCAAAGATGCCGCCAGACCTGCTGAGCTTTTCCAGCAACTCCTGTTTTTGCTGGCACAGATTACACTTCTCAGCCATCACCCTGAACATTGAAACAATATTTAAACTTGCTCATGGGCTGTGGAGGGCAAGCCTTGGAGTGTCTTTAAGACAGAAATAGATAGGTTCTCGATTATGGAAGGTGATCAAGGTTAGGGGTAGACAGAAGGATGGGACTAAGAAACTATCAGCTATGATCAAATGGCTGGGTAGACTTGGTGGGTTGAGTGGTCTAATTTTATTCCTGTATCTTATGGTGTTATGATCTTATCCCACAATTGTCATTCTCCTCTATTCAGGAACCTCAGGAAGGTATGTTACCCAAGTAGCTGCCTACGTAATTGTCCTTTGGATGTATCAGCTGTCATGGGTCTGGACTGACTACCGAGCTCTTACACTGAGCCTCAGGACCAGCCCCATCACAAAATACACAGTCCTGGACTTTGTAATTATTTCAAATTAATTGCAAGAATGAACCTTGACAGGCTGAATGTCTCATTTGACAACTACTCATTCTTATCAGAACAATCTAATTTACAAGGACACTCTGTAATAAAACTTCAAATTGAACTCTGTTTCAGATGATCTAATGCCATGCCTCAATAAAGAAAACTGTTCATGTAACTTGGTGACAAATGGCATTTTTCTTTCTTTACCACAAAACATCACTAACCCTTGTATAACACAGGTAAGAAACATTTGATGGCACATCAGAATGACTGAGTTAGTAAACTGCAGATTAATGGATTTCCTGAAAATAATTGCCTCATTTCATAGAAAGCTTACTCAGCAGAATAGAAATCTGAGTAGTGATGCCATTAGAACTTATAAAATGGTTTAACTCTCTATTTTACATGGAATTACAAAATCCTATTCACCTCAAAGTTCTGTAATTACTATGCATTTTACTCACCATCACTGCATTTGTACTTGCAGATCCCATCCTCTCCACCTAATAAATCCAGTGCTGCATTTAAATACATGTCAATTTTATGAATTCCGTTACGAATTGTTTTCAGCTTCCCCATCCAGTCTTTGTAGTGTGTAACTTCTGAATAGTACCCATGACTCTTGAAAATAATTCCCACAAGCACATAGACAAGCAAATGCATCCTCAATGGAAACTCTGCACTGAAACTCTTTTCACTTCAAGTTTTTGATTACAACATAAAATACTATTGCAAAGGTTCACTGGCATTGCATAGCCAAATTTTAAAAATGTTCAGCAAGTGACTTCAGCACCAAGGTAATCTAGTGCAGTCAGACAGCACTGGTTACTGAACTTTTGAATGCTGTTGTAGATAGATATTCTTCTGGCAACTGCTTCAGGACTGTCATGCTGTACAAACATCAGTGTTGGTCACATGGACGAGAACAGCATGCCAAATTGGATGAAAAATGTCACATCTGTTCGCACTGTTGCGAATCTAGAATGGGGTCGGGGGAGAAAGAGAAAAAAAGAAGAGGGCCTATGAAATCAAATTTATTCAAAATATATTCTCTAAATTCAAAATTCAAACTTCATAACCATAAATTCCATTACTTCATAACAGAAGCAAATGATAGTCCTTGAAGTCGAACAGATGAAATATTTGCTGATGAAGGGTCTAGGCCCGAAACGTCAGCTTTTGTGCTCCTGAGATGCTGCTTGGCCTGCTGTGTTCATCCAGCCTCACATTTTATTATCTTGGAATCTCCAGCATCTGCAGTTCCCATTATCTCAAATATTTGCTGTGTTGGCTAATATCGCATTCAAAAAGTATAATGTTGTAAAAGACACAATACAGGTTATTCAAATTCCCTGCGTAATCGCTAAAAAAAAAAGCAATCTACACTGGAGTTTAAGTCTTCATTACCATAGCAATGATTAAACTGACATTACTGATAAAAGATCAAAACATTACCTCAAGATGGTAACCATGCAAACATATATAAGGGCAACGAACAAGGGTAGACCACTTGGCCATTCAAACCTGCTCCAACATTCAATAAAATATCAGCTGATCTGACTTTAACCTCAACTCCACATTCCTGTATGTCCCTTATAATCTTTCATCCCCATGCATCATCAAATCATACAAAGACCAACTTGCACTACATCTGTGCGAGGTACCACAATTACTGAATGTACAACAAATTGGAGCATATAGATGCAGGAAAAGGAGTATACCATTTCGTCCTGAAGGCTGTTCTATCATCTTACGGGATCATGGTAATTCCAAGCAACTGCCTTGGCTCCACATCCTTTAATATCCCAAACTGGCAACGAGTAATTTATACACAATTAATTCAATTAACACTTATGCTTCTTGCAGGAGTGAATTCTACAATGTGTGCGAAGAAGTAGTGTTTCCTAACTTCTCTCCTGAAGAGCTTGTCTCTGATTTTAAAGGTCATGCTTCCCTTTTATGCATTTGTGGGTTGCTACCTATTAAAGTTTCACTTTTAGTTCATCAATTGTTTTCTAAATCCTAAAAAGTTCAATTAATTTTTTCTATATTCCAGTGGATACTAACCTAATCTGTAACGACTCTCCTCATAAACCAAGGCTTGGAGCCCTAGTATTATCTGCAGAATCACAGATTATGACAGTGCAGAATAAAGCCATTGAGCCTATTATGTCAGCACCAGCTCTCTGAATAAGAATAGATAATCTGCACAACACACCTTCCAAAGCCAATACACCCTGAAGCGTGGTTTATAGAACTGCATCCAACCAGAATTTAATACAACTTCATAAAACATCCTTCCTCTTTTTTATTCGGAGGACTAGAATTCAAGGACTGACATTTCATTACCCTTTTAAATTATTTTTTGATCCTGTTCCCTACATTGAACAGTCCATGTACAGAGACACAGTTATACTTTTCTTGGACTTCTGCTCATTATCTTCTCACCATTTACCAAACACTCAAATCTATCCTATTTTTGCTGCAGACATAAATTTTACAACAGTCATTGCTAATTTTACAACATGCATACTGTAATAATGTGTCTAGGAAAGCTAACCATCATGGTTTTGAATTAAACAGTACTTTCAAAAACATAGTCTAGAAATGTTGACAAAAGCAGATATAGAAGCTTCAAAACAGAAGTCAATTTTCCCAAGTTCATTTTACAGCGTGGAATGTTCATTTTAACAGTGAAGTCTCAAATTGTGGTTCTACCCTCACCTAGCCTGCTCCACACTGAATGATAGATTCTGACCCTCATGTTATTAGATTTTTGCCAAGATAGAAGGACATGAAACACTTAATAAGGCAATAAAACAAAAGTTAAATAAACATTTGTTTCCACAATCAAAACTAATCTGCTTACAGATTCTGATTCTCATTTCCCCCCCCTCCTCCCTTATTCAGGCCTTTCAGATGTGTCACCCCCACCACAATGTAGGCCTTGCTGTCGAAATTTATTTGTCTTTCAATACCTTATCTCATTTTCATGTTAGTCTTTTAGGTTTACCTTTGTCAACTTGCACCTCTTCGTCCTCTTCTCAAAATACCTAGATATTTCACTATGTTAGGGACAGAACAACAGTCTTCTGGATGGATAAGGATCAATTTGAAGGCTGGAATGTGCCCTTGGGCACGTGTTGGAACAACTGCAAATACTTAAAACTGGAGATTGAATAAGGGCTGAAAAGAATATCCTAAGGTTCTGAGGCCTTCAAAATATCAATAAGTGGAGCTCCTCTGCTGATTGACATTGGTTGCGGCCCACGATAGCTCAAGGCCTTAGTATAAATGCTGTACAAAGAAAAGAAAACTGGAAAATTAGACCGAAAATACCTGGTCTCCTATCGTAAAGCCACAATGCACTCCTGCTGAACTTCCACCCACACCTCATGAGCACTGAACACTTGAAGTGGCTAGCAACACCCATCCTATGGATATCATTATCATCAAATATACTTCTCCCTGTTCTGAATGGGAGAGATAATTCTCACATTTGATCCCTTGTTTTCTCTGTGTGCAGTCACTGGATTGCCTCTTTTCAAGAGATACTCGTTAATTTCTACACTTGACCAAAATCATCATGGGATGTTTTTAAACAGGCAGTGGTTTAAAGAGCCAATGCATTTGTAAGAAACTTACATATTTGAAGACAAAGGTTACAAGGAGAGAACAGGGTGGTTGGTTCACTTCTCGTTGTTGCAGCAGACATAAGAAACATAGCAATTTTTGCATCAGCTTTTTGTTAGATCTTCATTTTAGGTTTCAGCAAATTATTCAGTTATGGGAACCATTGCAATCATACTTCCAATTGTGTTTATTCCAATGACCACCCTTAGCACAAACATAGCCTAAATTAATGCAGCGCAATCATGTGCAAGCTTTAGAACTAGATCCAGGAAAAACAATGTTCTAAGATTATGTTGCTGCATTGAAAAATGATCACTTATTTATAACCTTTTTCTTGACTTTCAATCATCTCATTCCTCCCACTTTTCTCGATTGGGTCTAATCTCATCTTCGTCATCTCCTTACTTATAGTATCATACAGCATGGAAACAGATCCTTTGGTCCAAATCATGTGCGCCAACCATACATCCCAATCTGACCTAGTCCCATGTGCCAGCATTTGGCCCACATCCTTCTAACTTTCCTGTTCATCCAGATACCTTTTAAATGTTGTAATAGTACCCTCCTCCACCACTTCATCTGGCAGCTCATTCCAGACATTCACCACCCTCAGCATGAAAACGTTGCCCCTCATGTCCTTTTTAAATATTTCCCTGTCACATTAAACCTATCCCCTCCACTTTTGGACTCAAACACCCAAGGAAAAAGACCTTCGATAATCATCCTATCCATGGTCCTCATGATTTTATAAACCTGTATAAAAGGTCATTCCTCAGCATTTGACGTTCCAGGGAAAAAGCCACCAGCCTATTCTGGCTCTCCCTATAAATGAAACTCTCCAGTCCTGGCAATATCTTTGTAGATCTTTTCTGCACACTCTCAAGTTCAAAAACATCTATCTTCCAAGATAAGAGCAGAATAAGATGCATCAGAGGGTCCTCCTCCACTTCATCCATTTGCTTTTGTTTCTTCTCTTGTGTGTTTTCTTTTCCCTTCTTTTCTCTCCTGCTGGCCACGGACTCCCAGCCTTGGACTCAGCACAGAGCCAGCAGGGCGCTCTCCCAGCCTGGTAGCATGGTCTGCCAGACTCTCAGCCTGGCATGGGCTTCGGGTCTCAAGGTGGTTCCTCAAACTGTGGCTAAGCACTTGAGAGACTATAACGCTTAAACTTTCAGCTTCATTTCTTTATTTTCTACTTAAAACTAAGGAGGTCTGCAATGTGTAACTTTAACTTTATTTCATACATTTTACACTATTCTATAATTATTGCAATGTTTTACTTTTAACTTTGTTCTCTCTTTCTAATTTAGTCTTAAGATTTTGTAGCTCGGTACTCATACCTAAGATGGCACCTTACGTGGTAACATTATCCACTTTTCACTGTACTCCTGTACTTTTGTACTTCAGTACATAGACAATAAAATCAAAATCAAAGCATCCTTTCTATTGCAGGACGATCACAATCGTATGCAGTGTCCTCAATAAAGTCCTGTACAACTGCAACATGATGTCCCAATGTCCATACTCAACATTGTGAACAATGAAGGCAAGTGCGCCAAAATCCTTCTTCACCACTCTGTTTACCTGCAAATCGAACTTGAAGGAATTATGCACCTGCACCTCTGGGTCGCTCTGTTCAGCAAAACTCCCAAGAATCGTACTATTAACTGTCCAAATCTTATCTGGTTTACCTTACCAAAATGCAACACTTCACATTTATCTAAATTGAACTCATTTGCCATTCCTCAGCTCACTGGCCCATCTGATCAAGATTACAAGTGTCTTATCAATTCAGAGAAAGCCCCTATTTGCTTGATCAGGTGCAGCCCAACACACTCGCAACAGCTAGCAAAACCCTAAACAGATTATGTGATCGTTCACTCATTAATTTACTACTTATACAACATTTCTATGTGCAAATGATTTGGTGTAGTAACATAAATAATAAGTTATTGATTTTGAAAAGTAATTAATTGCTTACCAAAGTACTATGGGGCCTGACACAAAAGGCATCTTTAATTAAAAAAAATTCTTCCATAGGATACCTGTTACTGGCAAGCTCAGGGTTTGTTATCCATCCCTAATTGAATGGAGTGACTGGCTAGATCACTTCAGAGAACGGTCAGCCAATTGCCGTGGATCTAGAATCTGTAGGTTGGGCTGGGTGAAGATGGTGGATTTCCTTCCCTGATGGCAGTAGAGAACCAGACGAGTTTTTACAACAATCGATTATTGTTTCATAATCACCATTCCTAAGACCAACTCTCGATTCCATCAGCTGTGATTCAAACTCGTGTTCCCAGAGCAGTAGCCTGAGCCTCTCAATTGCTCACTCGGTATTGTGAAAACCACAGCAATGTCTCCCTGAGCTTACGTCCCATGTAAACGTATATTACTATTTTCTGAGATAACAAGGTGTAGAGCTGGATGAACACAGCAGGCCAAGCGGCATCAGAGGAGCAGGAAGGCTGACGCTCCGTTCTGAAGAAGGGTCTAGGCCCGAAACGTCAGCCTTCCTGCTCCTCTGATGCTGCTCGGCCTGCTGTGTTCATCCAGCTCTACACCTTGTTATCTCGGATTCTCCAGCGCCTGCAGTTCCTACTACCCTTATTACCATTTTGTGCTCATTTTCATTTCCTGGTTAAAAGTTCAGACATAAACTGCTGCAGAGGCGCCTGACTCAGCATTATTATCCAACCAGCATATACCCCCCCCCCCCAACATTTAGCAAAAAAAAACTAACATTTCTATCCAAAACGAAAGCACTTTCCCTCACCCTGTAAGCTGGAGAGGAGGAGACTATCTCCATTACTCACCTTGTACTATTTACTGTTCAGTGTTCACACTCAGCCGAGATTTGTTCTGTCGCTGTGGGCCCCTTACTTCGTCGGCGCTGCTTGATGACGACATGAGTTGTCTTTTCTTCTTCTGATATAGAACTTTTCGAGAAAATTCTCTCACCGCAACATCTGACGACGTGAAAACCTGGACGCTGCCGTCTCGTTTGGGTATTCATTAATAGGCCGAAAGGGCTGTTTGACAGCTCCAATTCTGCGGACCTTTTATCAGGCGCCGGGCGTCTGTCTCCTTCGCTCTCAAGATGCCTCCTAAGGGAAAGGCAAAGGGTGGGAAAGGTGTGTCGAGCTTAAACATTGTCTAACCGTATCATTGCTCGGATTGAAGTCTAGACGTTGTTGTGGCTGTGCAAATATAAATTCAAAAGGGTAGACATGGATGTTAGTATCAGTCGTGATTATTTCACTCGTTCCTGACAGCGAGTGTTGCTCACGTAAATGAAGCCTGGGAGGTGAATCCAAGATAATAAAATGTCAGGCTGGATGAACACAGCAGGCCCAGCAGCATCCCAGGAGCACAATATTGGGTAACAAAAGGAGAGATTGGTTCTACAGTGTTTACAATTGATGTTGGACTAAAGCTTAAGCCCAAAGGGACGTTTATGTAATTCTGATACAAGGCCAGACTTTAATGTTTTGGTCTAATTTTCCTCCTTATTCGTAATGCTGTGTTTGCCAGAGATTGCTGATTTACAGCAGCCAGTATACTAACTCAGAGGAGATTGTGTTCTGCTTTCTAAATAACATTTACTGTTATGTAGACGTGCACGCACTGGAAATAGTTAGTTAAAGGATTAATCTTATTTTAGGCTGCGGTTTTGAGGAAGGGTCACTGGACCTGAAACATTAACTGATTTTTCTTCACAGATGCTGCCAGATCTGCTGAGTGTTTCCAGTGACTTGAGTTTTTGCTCCTGATTTACAGCATCTGCACTTCTTTTGGCTTTTAATCTTATTTTAGGGACTAAATTGTGCAGCCATTAGTGCGATACATTTGTACTTCTCATTGTAAAATGATCATCTGGCAGATTATTTCACAGGGATGCAACATTTGGAGCAGCTCATGGCGGAGTCCACAAGGGAACAGACAACACTGAATTTAGTGTTGTGCAATGATGCATACTAGATAAGGGAGCTTAAGGTAAAGGACATGTTATGGAGAATGGGCAAAGAAGTGGCAGATGGAGAATAATGTGGAAAAGTGTGAGGTCGTGCACTTTGGTAAGAAAAATCGGAACATGGACTTTTTTTAAATGGGGAGTAAATTCAGAAGACTGAAGTGCAAAGAGACTTGGCTGATCTAGTCCAGGATTCTCTCAAGGTAAACTTGCAGGCTGAGTCAGGAAGGCAAATGTAATGTTGGCATTTATTTTGAGAGGATTTGAATATAAAAGCAGGGATGTACTACTGAGGCTTTATAAGGCTCTGGTCAGGCCATGTTTGGAGTATTGTGTGCCGTTTTGGGCCCCATATTTCAGGAAGGATACACTGGTCCTGGAGCAGGTTCAGAGGAGGTTTATGAGAATGGTCCCAGGAATGGAAAGCTTAACATATGAGGAACGTTTGAGGACTCTGGGACTATACTCGTTGGAGTTTGGAAGGATGAGGCGGGATCTAATTGAAACTTTCAGAATACTGAATGGTCTGGACAAAGTGGATGTTGGGAAGATGCTTCCATTGGTAGGAAAGTCCAGGACCCCAGGGCACTGCCTTACAGTAAAGGGAAGACCTTTTAGAATGGAGACAAGGAGAAACTTCTTTCGTCAGAGAGTGGTGAATCTATGGAATTCACTGCCACAGAAGGTTGTGGAGGACAGGTCAATGAGTACCTTTAAGACTGAGATAAAGAGGTTCCTGATTATCAAGGAGATCAAGGGTTATGGTGAGAAAGCAGGAGAATGGGGGTGAGGAACTTATCACGCATGATTGAATGGTGGAGCAGACTCGATGGGCCAAATGGCCTAATTTCTGCTCCTATGTTTTATGGTTTTATGGTCTTATGATATGCTGTTTAGTTACATATATCAGAAAATTTCCAACCTTTCTTCCTTGACCTGATTTTGCAGTAGGGTGGGTGATAAGATTTGCTCAGGTGCCCTTCAATTAGAAACTGGGAAATGCTGGGCAAGGTTTCTCCCTCTGAGTCAAAAACAGAGATTGCTGGTGAAACTCAGCAGGTCTGGCAGCATCTGTTGGACGAAAGCAGAGTTAAAACTTTGAGTGCAGTGACTCATCACCAGAACTTCTCCAGTGTCTGCAATTTTTAGTTTTATTTCATCCACTTCTGAATGCCTGCTGCCAGAAAATGCCATGCGAGATACGGGTCAAAGTTAGGGATTTGTGACTCCTCATAGACAAGTTACCAGGTCACATTCCCTGTTTGGTGTCACACATTAAGAGTCACCATTCAAAATATGTAACATTAGACTGTCATCATCTACAGAATTGTACCTCTATATCAATGATATCTTCTCCAGTCCAGCAACATCCCCGAGTCAATAATTGGATCTTGTGTGAGATTGCAGACTTGCTTGCCAAGCCAGTGTGTTTGATTGCAGATATTCCATCACCCTGCGAGGTAACTTCGTCAGTGTGCCTCTGGTAAAACATTGGTGTTCTGTCCCGCTTGTTAATGATATGTCTTGGTTTGCTGAGGTGGTTGGTATTACTGCCAGTTTTGTTCTTCAGTGGGTTGTATATCAGGTCCAGTTCAATGTATTTGTTAACGGAGATCCACTGAGAATGCCAGGCCTCCAGGAATTCCCTGGAATGTCTGTTTGGTTTGTGCTATTATCAGTGTGTTGTCCCAGTCAAGTTTGTGACCTTCTTTGTCCGCGTGTATTGAGATCAGTGAGAACTGGGTGTGTCTCTTGGTGGCTAGATGGTGTTCGTGCATCCTTATTGTCACTTTTCTTCCAGTTTGGCCTATATAATGTTTCTCATGATATTTTGATAGTCCTTGCATGATATTTTGTATATTACGTTAGCTTTGTCAGTTGTGGATATGGGGTCCTACACATTTGTCAGTAGCTGTTGCAGGGTGGTTGTTGGTTTGGGGGCTAATCTGATACCTATGGTCTGTGAATCATCTCTGATATGTCCTTTATGTACGGTAGGGTGACTGGTGTGTCTGGCTGTGTTATTCCTTGTTGTGGTCTGTTGTGGAGGTAATGGTGGATTGTGCTTCTTTGGGTATCCATTCCTTTTAAAAACTCCTTATATGTGCTCCTGTTCTGCTTTGCACAATTCTGGATTGCTGCAGAGTGTTGTAGTCCATTTGAATCATGTCCTGATGAAGCGCTGTTTATGTGTGTTGGGATGGTTGCTGGTGAATTAAGTATCTGCCCCATATGTATTGTCTTTCTGTGTATGCTAGTCTGGAGTTCCCTGTCGTTCTTGCGTTCCACCATTATGCCTAGGAAGGGTAGTCAGTTGTTCTCTTCTTTTGTAAATTTTATTCTGGTGAGGATATTGTTTATGTGTCAGTGGGTTTCTTCCAGTCTTGTGCGTTTGATAATCATAAACGTGTCATCTACATTGTGGACTCAGAGTTTTGTTTGAATGGTAGGGAGCGCTGTCTGTTCTGACCTTTGCATTACCGCTTCTGCTATCAGTCCTGATATTGGGAATCCCATTGGTGTTGCACTCATTTGTTTAAACGTATGGCTGTTGAAGGTGAAGTGGGTTGCGTGGCACAGATCCAGGGGTTTCAGGGTGCTGTCCTTGTTGATGACGTGAGGTGCCTGCCTTCCTGATTCGTCCAGTAGCGTGGCAATTGTCCTTTTGGCTAGGTCGATGTTTATGGATGTAAATAGTGCTGCTGCATCAAAGGATACCATTATCTTGTCCTCTTCTGTTCTGGTGTCCTTGATGATGTTGAGGAATTCTGGGAGGAGTGATTGGAGCAGTAGTGTTGTCAACTAAGTGTTTCAGTTTCTGTTGTAGTTCTTTGGCTAGTCTACATATTGATGTGCCTGGTAGTGAGACAGTGGGTCTGGGGGGACCCCTACCTTGTGTACCTTGGGGAGTGTTGGATCCCTCTGGCTTCATTTTTTGACAGTCTGTCTTGCTTAAATGCCTGTAATCAAACACACCGGCACAGCAAGCAAATCTACAACCTCATCCATTGCCTGAGCTGCAAGTTTTCTCAAAAACTTTGGATCTTCTGTCTTTTAAATGCTGGAGTAAACCCACACACTTGAAATCATACTGTAATGCCAGTTGTGGCATCAGTACTCTTTACCACTTTGAACTGGATGTACATATATTTCCTACAACATACAAACATAGAAATTATGAGAAGAAGTAGGCCATATAGCTGCACAAATGTGCTCCACCAGCATAAAATCAAGCCTGATCTGATTGCAATCTCAAACCACAATCCCATCTACTCCCAATGACCTTTTACCCACATATTAATTATCTAGACCATAAGACGTTGGAGCAGAAAGTAGGCCATTCAGCCCATCGTGTCTGTTCCACCATTCAATCACGGCTGATAAGCTTTTCAACCCCTTTCTCCTGCTTTCTCTCCTTAACCCTTGACAATCAAAAACCTATCTAACTCTGTCTTGAATATACTCAATGACTTGGCCTCCACAGCCTTCTGAGGCAGTGACTTCCACAGATTCACCGCTCTCCGGCTGAAGAAGTTTCTCCTTATCTTAAAGGTCTTCCCTTTACTCTAAGATCTATCCATCTTCACTGAAAAATATTCAAGGGCTCTGCTTCCCTTGTGTTTTGAGGAAGAGAGTTCCAAAGACTAATTACCCTCTAAGAGAAAAAAACATGTCATCTTCATCTTAAATGGGCAACAGCTTTTTTTTTGAAATAGTTGTCCCTAGTTCTAGATTCTCCCACACGAGGAAACATCTGTGTATCCCCTCTATCAAGACCCCTTGGGACCTCAGATGTTTCAATCAAGTTGTCTCTTACTCTTGTAAACTCCAGGAGATACAAGACTTGCCAGACCAAACCGTCTTCATAAGAGAATCCATCCATTTGAAGTATTAATCTAATGAATCTTCTCTGAATTGCTTCCATTTCATTTGCATCTTTCCTTAAAAAAGGAGGCCAACACACTGAACTCCAGATGTAGCCTCACAAGTGTCCTGTATAACTGAAGCATAACTTCCTTATTTGTGAGATCAGTGACCAAGTTACTATGTTAGTAAAAATAGAAGGTGGTTTAGAAACCTAGTAGATTTGGCAGCATCTGTGGAGAGAGAAATAGAGTTAGTGCTTCAAGCACAATCTGACTCTTCTTTGTAGCTTTTCAGAACTCTTCTTTTTGAATCTGTTCGAGGGAATAATCACACTGGACTCGAAGCATTAACTCTGTTTCCTTCCCCAAAAATGCTGCCAGACATGTACTTTGTTTTTATTTCAGATTTTCAGCAACTGCTGCATTTTGGCTTTGTTATTGTTTATTCTTTTTGGAGAATCAAATCTTTAGTTTTTAATACTGTAGCCAAATATTCCAGAAACAATATAGCTGAAGCTCTATTTCGTGCAGCCATGAGTTGAATATCGTGGATTATGAATCACCAGTGCATTTACTTAAAAAAATAAAGAAACATATTCCATTTTTGTACATTTAAGGTGCTGCAGCCAGTGGTGATAGTACTGATAAGAAAGAAAAAGGATCCAAAGGGGGTAATGCAGTGAAGGTAAGCAATCAGAGTGTAAATTATCTTCTTTGGCCACTCCCTTATACCTTCATGTTGTAGATTATTAGTTCAAAAATCACATAAGGAATAAGTATATAATCTAGGCAAATGTTAAATTAGAAGTTAAAATGAATCCTGAGTTTCCTGATGCTTTACGATGTTTGTTGAAAATGCATTTTTAAAACGAGGAAGAGTTGAAAACAGCTCTGAAAGCAGAGCAAACATTATTCTGTCAATCAGTAGCAACTTCAATGATTAATGTTAACGTTTTTGGCAGAGTAATTCCTCATCTGACTGCAAAACAGATTTTCCAGAAAAAGTGTCATATATATTATTTTAAGATCTTTTGATGTGAATCCTATGCTGTGCAAGGTGGTAACGTGCTATGATGTCACTGGATGAGGAATCCACAGAACCATGATAATGCAAAAGGGGTATGTGTTCAAATCCCACCACAGCAGCTGGTGGAAGTTAAAGTAAATTAATAAATTTGGAACGTGAACCTACTGTTAGCAAGGGTCTCATGACAGCTATCGTCAATTATTGTTAAGACAGATTCGGTTCACTAATACCCTTTGGTGTCACTCATGAGGAAAGCCTGCCATCCATTCCTGATTTAGACTACACGTGATGTCAGACCCACAACAAAATGGATGAATTGTAATTACCCTCTGAAAATGGTCTAGAAAGTCACACAGTTCAAGGGCAATAGGAATGGCAGCGAATGTTAGCCATGCCAGCGATGCCCTTAGCCCAAGACAGAGCGAAAGCAAAGTATTTTTTAATGTTATTGGTGTAATAATATATTATTAGTTTGCTTTTAGTAGAAGTATCTAATTATTTCACATTGAGAGCTCTGAATTCTCACTTTCCTGCATCTTTTTAATCGTTACGCCAAATTGTTAGATACTTAAATTTTATCACAAGAGATACTTCAAAGAATCAGAATTAGATTATATTAATATAGTTAGGCAGGAAATTAGTGTGAAAATACTCTACAATTGATTGGTACAAGATAGGAAATAGGGACAGTAGCAGGCCATTTTGCCCCTCAAACTTACCTCAAGATCATTGATTTGTACAAGGCTTGAAATACTCCTTTTGTGACACCCCTCAGATCCACGATATTTCACATATTAATCTACCTTCTCTTTAAATATTTTTAGTGATCCAGCCATCACAACTCTCTAGGGTATAGAAATTCTAGACATTCACTATCATCGGGAAAATAAATTGTATTGTATCTCATTTTTAAATGTAGGCCCTCTTCTT
Source organism: Stegostoma tigrinum (assembly GCF_030684315.1). Taxonomy (NCBI): domain Eukaryota; kingdom Metazoa; phylum Chordata; class Chondrichthyes; order Orectolobiformes; family Stegostomatidae; genus Stegostoma; species Stegostoma tigrinum. The sequence continues at coordinate 50,298,327 of NC_081368.1, forward strand.
CGGTAACTTGTATGTTTTAATAAGATCATTCTACTAAATGCTAGCAAATAAAAGCCTCACCTGTTCAGCCATTCCTGATAAATAAACCTCTTTATCTCAGGAATCAGCTTAATTTATCAAGTTTGAACTGCTTCCAACACCAGTTTATCTTTTTCTAAACACAGGAACCAAAACTATACACAGTAGCCCAGGTATGGACTCACAAATACCCCTTATAGTTGTACCCTCCTTTTAAGATCCAATCCCATCTGGCACAAAGGTCAAAATTTCCAATAATCTCACACTTTCATACATTAAACTCAATCTGGCAAGTTTTGCCGACTTAGTCAACCAGAAAGAGTTGTACCCGGGCTTGAAACATTAACTTGGCTCTCTCTCCACAGATGCTGCCAGACGTGCTGAGTTTTTCCAAAATCTGGGTTTGTTTCAGATTTCGAGCATCCACAGTATTTGCTTTTATATCTATGTCCCCTTGTAAATCCCTCAAGTCCATATCTCAACATGTCCTCCCTATTTTTATATCATCAGCAAATTTGGAAACATTACACTCTGCCTCTCCTCCAAATCAATAATATCATAGTAAACAATTGAGGCTCTAGGACTGATCTTTATTGCATTCCACTAGTTATGTCTTCCCAACCTGATAAGAAAAAATCATTAATTCTGACACTATCTTCTGTGCGTTAACCAATCTCCGTTACATGCTAGTACATTACCCCCCGTACTGCGCCCTTGTAATAATAATAACCTGTAATGTGACACTAATTGAATGCATTCTGGAAATCCAAAAATACTACACCTAGTTCCCCAGTATTAACTCTGATTGTTCCAGCAATGAGTCAAGCGACTTGATTGCATGTTTTCCCCTTCACAAAACTGTGTTGGTTCTGTTTGATTGTGTTAAGCTTTTCTAATTGTCCTGCTATTTTTTTCTTAATAACAAACAGTCTAACATTTGTCTTTGGGAAAATAATACTATCAGCCTTTGGTTTCACTCTTTGTGTCTCCCTCCCTTCTTGATTGGAGTTCTCACATTAACCATTTCCCAATCCCCTCAAACCATTATGGAATCTAGAGAATTTAGAAATATTTTGACCAATGCCTTTAAAACCTTTGCCTTTTCCTTTTAAACCCTTGAGTGCAGGGCATTAGGACCTGGTACTCACCTGCCTTTAATCTAATTAATTTGTCTCGTGATAAACTATTACAAGATCTGTCTTCCAAATAGCATCTTGTTTATGTGGTGTCTTTGTAATGTTTATAGTGTCATCCAGTATATGAAGATGCATATAAAATATTCCTCTGCCATGTCCCTGTTCCCTGTTATTAATCACCCTGTTGCATCCTCCAAGGGTTCCAAACTTACTTTAACTGTTTGTCTTTTTATACACAAGTAGATGCTCTTGCTGTTTGTTTTGTGTTTATTGCCAATTCATTTCCATAATAAATTTTCTCCTTCTTTATTAGTTTTTAGCCATCCAGTGTAAGTTGCTTAGGAAAATAAGCCCCAGTTCTTCAGCCAATATTTGTTTTTGCTGCTTTGTAAGTCTTGGTTTTTGGTTGGATATTCTCCTTGATTGCATTTGTTCATCCTTCTCTTTGAGTCCTTCTTTATGAACAGAATTAATTTTTCCTAAGCGATTTGAAATGTCTGCCACAGCTCATCCACTGGCTTTCCCCTTAGACTATTTTCCCAGTCCACTTTAGACCACTCTTTCTTCTTACTGTTTTTAAGTTGAGGATAGTGGTATGAGGCCTGAGTTGCTGTCTCTTAAACTGAATTTGAAATTCGGTCGTGTTGTGAGTACTACCACAAAACATATCCTTAACTATGAGCTCTGTTATTAATGATGTCTCATTGCACACTACTAGATCTAAAATAGCCTGTTCCCAGTTAGGCCTGTAACATGTTGTTCTAAGAAACAATTGCTGATACAGTCAAGAAATTCCGTTGCCAGCCTGATTTGTTCAACCAGTACACAGACTATAAGTATCCTGTGACAATTGTAATGCCCTTCTCACACACCTGTATTGGTTCCTGATTTATACATTATCCTACAGTGAGCCACTCTTTGAGACCTGTCGACTACTCCCATTCGTGACTTCTTTCTCTTGCCATTCCTTATTTCCACAAACTAATTTCACATTATGATCTTCTGGACCTGTATCACTACTCACATTATTACCTTGCTTTATTAACTATAATACCCTACTTTTGTTTCCCTTTTGCCTTTTCCTGCAGAATGCCCTTGCGTATTGAGTTCCTCATCCTGACCACCCTGCAGTTGTGTCTCAATAATAGCTATCAAGTGTGGTTCATTATTTTTATTTGTTTCATCAACTCATGTATCTTGTGAAAAATGCTGTGTGCATTTATATAAGAAGCCCTAAGCTTTGACTATTTACTTTTAATACTTGCTGTGGTTCCAATCTCTGGTGTACTCTTATAATTCAAATGAAATCCAGCCCAACTGAATAGCTCTCATGTTCCCCAGTGCTAATGTCAGTGCCCCAAGAATCAGAAACCATTTCTCCCAAACCATTCATTGGGCCACAGATTTACTTCTTTAATCTTATTTACCCAACACCAGTTTGCATGTGACTCAGGTAGTAATCCTGAGATTATTAGCTTTGTAGTTGTGCTGAATCATTTATCCCCAAACTGCTCATAATCCGTCAGTAGAACCTTTGTCTTAGTCCTACCTACGGTTGGTACTAATATGGACTGCAGTAACTGGATCCTTCCTCTCCCATTCCATGTTCCTCTCCAGCCCAAAAGAAATGAATCTTGGCACCAGTTGGTCAACATTGTCTTTGGAGCATTCTCTGTCTTTGCTGCAGGGAACATTGTCTATTCCCCAGACAAAGTAATTCCCAATGCTACGACATTTTTCTTCTCTCCCCAACCTGAATGGCTCTCTGGACCTTGTTTCTGTGGTTATTTTACTCTGTTGTCTCATCTATACCAGAAACAAGAACTTCTTGCTTATTGGACAAAGCCCTGCTGAGTTTCCTTCAAAGCTAAATTCCGGATCTCCATACCAGCCTCACTCAGATTCATGATAACAAGGTGTAGAGCTGGATGAACACAGCAGGCCAAGCAGCATCATAGGAGCAAGAAAGCTGACGTTTTGGGCCTAGACCCTTCTTCACATTCATACTCACTTGCCCCTGCCCACAGATCAAATTTGATTTAATTAATCAAAGGCATGTAACTGCCTTCTGAAATACAGTATTCAGTTACCTCTCCCTGTCCATCTCCCTGATGTGTCACAATGTCTACAGCTCGGACTTCAGCTCATCAACTCAGAGTCAAAGTTCTGTAAGCAGCTTTTGTTGAAGGAATGATCACTGTGGATTGTATCAGCATCCACTAAATCCCATAGATTACAGCTGCAACAGATCACCTGTTCAGCCAGCTTGATGCAGTTTCATCAATTAATTTGGACATTAAAATATTCTAAAAATGAGTTTCTTAACTGTATTTTCAGCTGTAATAATGTCTCCTGATTTTAACTGCATGGCCAATCAAGAGAGACGTGGAAAAAGTACCGATCAGTCACCTGTTTTCTTGTGATATTGCTTCTGTTCAAACAGGGAGCAGCAAGTTGAAGAATTTATAAATGCGCATTCATTTATCTGGTACCATTTAATTAGAATAATTCTATTACTGTGAGAAGATGTTCGACAAAGCTTACAGGAAGCAAGCAGTTATGTGAATTATTGGTCACGCGACGTACAGTATGATGTGGTCACAAGGGGAAATGAGATGGATAAGATTCCTACATGCTGTCCTGCAACTTGCTAATAAAAATTTTGTTTGACCCAACTTTGTAGTTATAATGAATATGGCTCAGTTGGCAAAGTGTTCACAGTTGAGTCAAAGTTTGAAGCTCAAGTCCCAGTCTAGGATTTGTTTGCAACAATGTAGGCTGACAGATTGTAGTACTGACCGGGTGCTGCACAGTCAAAGGTGGCCTCTTTCACATGAGACAGTCAACAAAGACCCTTTGTCTTTTGAAGGTGGAGGCAGTAGCATAATGGTAATATCAATAGTAATCCAAAGTCCCAGATGAATGTTCTGGTGACATAGGTTTGAATTTCACCACGTCAGCTGCTGAATATTAAATTTGTTAAAAAATTTAAAAATCTGAAATCAAGAAATGCCAATCTAATGATTAATATGTAGCAATTGTTGGTTGTCACAAATACTCATCTGGCTCACAAATATAGGGAAGGAAAATAAATCATCCTTAATTTTTTCTGGCCTACATGTGACTCCAGACTCCCAGCAATATTGTTGACTCGCAACTGTCCTCTGAAATGACCTAAGAAGATATGTACTTCAAAGGGATGGACAGTTTATGCTGATTAACCAGTGATGTCTATATCCCATGATACTGTTTTGAAGAAGATTTATTCCTCCTGTCTTAGCTAAAATTTGTCCCTCAAATACTTCGTAAGAAACAGTTTACTTTTGTCATCTTTATCACATTTGAATGTTAATATTAGCTGCAAACCTTTCCTTCATTGTAACACAGACTTCACGATGAGAAAGTACTCCATTTGACTGGTAATGGATTTTATGACATCTGATGATCATGAAGGATGCAAAATACATGCAGATCTTTCTTTACACCAACTCCTATTGAAATCTGTGATTCCCTGACCTATTTTGAACAGAAGTATAACACACTTAAGTCACTGGGTTTAGTATTTCCTTTATACCTCTTCTCTCCTGTAAACCACAGCATGTACTTGGGGAACCTGGTGCTAAATCATTTGTAGACAACCTGATTCTGGCTCAGGGTTATGTAAGTAGCAGAGCAGCTCCCTTGCTGCCATCCATTGAAAGTCATCCTTGAACAGTGCTCTGCTGTCTTGAGAATATTGATTGTTGCATTGATATATCAGATCTTTGTGATGCATCCAAGTGACTGTTCATCAGGCATGACATGGTGTTCAGTGTTAGAGACATCAGCATTTAGCAAGTTCTGTTCTCATCCAACATCTCAATTCATGTACTTATGTAGTGCTTACTTAGTACTAAAGGTTATAGAGTAGTGATCAAAGGTAAGAACTTTGGCTGATATTTTTTCCTCCATGACTTTGGAGCACCAAGAAATTCTTAGTATTACCATGGGGGAGATCAACTAACTTGATACAAATTGGATTTCATACCTCAACCTCTTGTTCCATGAGTCTTAGTACACATTAGAACATAGAACAGTACAGCACAGAACAGGCCCTTCAGCCCACAATGTTAAGTGGTATGTTTGAAGAAGTTTTAGCTTCAATTTATTTTTGTTTAGAAATTCAAGCATCTTTCAAAAAAGCCTGATGGGTCTTATCTATTGGACACCATTTACACTGAATTATTTTGTTTCAGGTGAGGCATATTCTCTGTGAAAAGCACAGTAAAATCATGGAAGCTATGGAGAAGTTGAAATCTGGCATGAAATTTAATGAAGTGGCTAGCCAATATAGTGAAGACAAAGCCAGGCAAGGAGTAAGTAGCAACTCATGGAAAAGCAAATACCATAGATGCTTGAAATCTGAAATATAAACAAAAGAATTAGAAATTCAGCTGGTCTGGTGGATTCTGTGAAGCGAGATAAGATTTAACATTTGCAGTTTAGTGACGTTCTGAAGAAGAATCGTTGAACTCAACACTTGGTTTCTGTCGCCACAGATGCTGCCAGGCCTGCTGAGTTTCTCCCGCATTTCCTGTTTTTATTTAAGTACAAACTGTAAATGTGCTGAAGGAATCACCTCACTGCATTGATTCCCGGTCGTGATACATTGTGCAGTTCTTGTACTGTCATTATTTCTCTACTCTGTGATTGGCTGTAATCTTTATCTGCTTGGCATTACTTCCTGTCGCATTTCATTAAACCTGTATGATTCCATGATAAAAATAGATTTTGAACAACTGTTGACTTGTTTATTAAAATAGAGACGTCTGGATTCATTACCTAATTACCTTGAGGCAATTTGGTAGTGTTCATACTGCTGTTGAAGGAGCAAGTATGTGTTCAATATGAACTGCTTTTGGGTTGGTTTATCAGGAGTTTCCATTTACTCTCTCTTCCAAATTTTGACCAGGTTCAAACAAAATCGTATTCTTTCACTTGAACAACTGAAGAATGTTTTCATTTGAATGAGTTTATTAGTTGAAATATTATCAGTTAAGTTTATCATATAAATTTGCCAGGACAAATTTGCCACGTTTTCCCAATTCCCAGTGGTCTCATTCTGTTACGATGATCCTTAAACTAATTGAACAAATGCATATTCCATCAGTGCTATGTTAAAAACCTGTTGCAAAAGTTGATATATTCCCACCCAGATATAGCTCCAGGTTGTGGAATGCCTTTAAACCAAATTATTACAATCCAGTCCTTGATTTAATATTGTTTTTATAATGCAACAACAAATGCAGTTCATTTAAAAGTTGTAGCAAACCGCATGTCTTTGCTGCGTGCAAGACTTATAACACAGTGTAGAGAAATGCTTTCTTTCTGCAGTTTGCAAACAAATTGAAAATTATTGTTCTCCCTCTTAGGGCGATTTGGGATGGATGACCAGAGGTTCAATGGTGGGACCCTTCCAAGAAGCTGCTTTTGCTCTGTCCAACAGTACAACAGACAAACCCATTTACACGGATCCCCCTATCAAAACTAAATTTGGTTACCACATCATCATGGTTGAGGGAAAGAAGTAAAATATATTTATTTTCAGTTGTCACTATATATGTGTTTTTGTTAAGAAACTGAAACTTTTCTTCTTTCTGAAGCCCCAGACCAATTGTAACAAGGAATGAACAGCCTGCTGGCAGCCCTTTGGTAGTATTATTTTCACTGACTACAAAGATGAATATTTCAGAGTTACTCTTTTATTCACATCACTTCCCTCTTGTAAAAGTAACAGTGGCATACCATTATTCATCATTCAAAGAAAAACTATTGCAAATTGTATTTTTTAAAATTCTGTATATAGGTGAAATATATCAAAATAAACGGCATGAAGTTGAACAATTCTTAAATTGTAAACTTCATTTAAAGGTTAATGAATAAAATTTCAAATATATTGCCCATCTTGACTTTATGAGACAAAAAGCTACATAAACATTTTGGTTGTCTTTGCATTTCTTAGTGGATAACTTCCTGCTCTATGATATAGAATAGGTCAAAGTAGGGAAGCTGCAAGTGGGTCATTTCTGAAGAGTTCCATCTCAAATGAGACAGTTGTACCATCTCCTGAACTATCATTATGGACAGCTGAGTATCTTAATTTAATTTCAAATGTGTATTATTATAGCATCAAAATTGTCATTCAGCGACAGCGCAGACCTTAATCACATATTGCAATATGAACTGAGTGCACTGTGAACATAGTGGAAAGTTGAGAAGTTGGTGAGTAGTCAGATTAAAATTTAGTTTTAACATTTAGAAGGAGAAGTTCGTTTGTGTAGAGCTGCAGTTTTTCTTGTTAAAATCAGTGAGGAAATTTGTGGTAATGATGGCCTGAAGCACTGCTTGCTGCTAGGATTCTTGGTAGGTCTGCATAGCAATGCCATGTCACCTAATTTCTTCCTTTGTGCAAATATGATTAGTTGTTAACAGTAAATCATCTGTAAGCAATTGCCTGATTGAGGATATTTACTGTAACCTAGGGTAGCACGGTAGCTCAGCGGTTAGCACGGCTGCCTCACAGCACCAGGGACCCAGGTTTGATTCCACTCTCAGGTGACTGTCTGTGTGGAGTTTGTGCCTTCTCCCCATGTCTGCGTGGGTTTCCTCTGGGTACTGCTGTTTCCTCCCAAAGTCCAAAGATGTGCTGGCTAGGCGGATTGGTCATGCTAAGTTGCCTGTAACATTCAGGAATGTGTTGATTAGGTGGGTTATGCGGACAGTTCTGGGTGGGATGCTCTGAGGGTCCGTGTGGACTTGTTGGGCTGAAGAACCTGTTTCCACACTGTAGGGATTCTATGATAAACTATGATGATGATGGTAACATGAATGTGACTCAAACAATTTAAGGTAAAAATATTTCTTGCATTATATTGTAACTGCAGATTACAGTTACAGTTGAGTGGATTATGAACAAACTGTCAGAATTTGGTGCACAGGGAGAAGGAGGTATTTTCTTTCACCTTTGACACTTGTAATGATTTCTGTAAGTTAGAGGCAATAAATATTGAAAATTGTGTTGCATCTTTTAGATAGCTGGAGAGCCACTTCTATACATTCTCTTTCAGGGTGAACACATCAATCAAGCAGTGGTAAGGCCATCTGCAGGTTTTCCCATAGAATCAAGACCGAGGACAGAGGTCCTGATCAGTGAGATATACTGGCCAGTCAGAGGCTGGCAGAGGGAGGAGGCAGTGACTTCTGTTAAATGTGCACCCCTGATTCTCCAGCATTATGGTGGACCTAAGACAGCTACGTAATGATAGCAGGGGTTGGGGGTTGTAAAGAGAGGGCAGTGCCTTGTTCCTAATGGGCACATTCCTATATAAGGGCAGTTTCCTGAACAGGTGCTGACTGCTTCACCTTCCTACAATTTGACTAATGGAATAGATAAGGATGAACCAGTGAATATGATGTATTTGGATTTTCGAAGGGTTTTTGACAAGTTCCAACATAAGAGTTTCTTAGGCAAAATGAAAGTATACGGATGGTGGTAATATGGATGATATATATACCATACTTCTCTTATATATAAAACTTAAGGGGTCAGTTAGTACACTTGGCTGGAGAGCTGGCTTACAATGCAGAGTGTTGCCTACACTGTGAGTTCAATTACAGCATCTCCTCAACTTTTCCCCTTGCCTGAGGTTTAGTGACCCTCAGGTTAAAATACCACCCGTCATCTATTTCAAATGAGAGAGCAGCCCTATGGTCTGGTAGGACTATAGCGACTTTACCCATAAAAATGATATGCGTGAATTGAGAATTATTGACAAACGGGAAACAGAGTGGGAATAAATGGGTCTTTTAACTGAGTGGCAGACAGTGACTGGTGGGCTACACCAAGAATCAGTGTTTGGGCTACAGCTATTCATGATCTGTACAAGTTACCTCGAAGATGGAACCAAATGCAACATTTCCAAGTTCGCTGATAAATCAAATCTAGGAAGGATTATAAGTTGTGAGGAGGATGAAAAGAGGCTTCAAGGTTATTTAGAAAAGTTGAGTGAATGGGCAAGCATACAGCGGTTGCAGGACATGGTTAAATGTGAAATTATACACTTTAGTGTGAAAAACAGAGACTACTATTTAAATAATCATATATTTGAAATGTGGATGAACAAAGGGATCCGAGTGTCCTTATATACCAATCAATGAAAGTAGACAGGTAGGTGCAGCAAGCAATTGGGAAGGCTAATGGGTATATTGGCCTTTGTTGTAAGAGGATTCAAAGTAGCGGTTTCTTACTGCAGTCTTACAGGGCTTTGGTGAGACTACACCTGGAGTATTACATGCAGTTATGGTCTCCCTATCTAAGACATGTCACCCTTGCCATTGAGAAGCTGCCGTGGAGGTTCATAAGGCTAACACTAGAGCTGCCAGGACTGTCCTATGAGGAAAGGTTGATTCAACTGGGCCTTTATTTGATAGAGTTGAGAAGAATGACAGGGAATCTGATTGAAATTTATAAAATTCTAACTAGAGGGTGCTAGCAGACTAAATGCAGGGAGGATGTTTTTTCTGGTTGAGGACCAGGGGTCGCAGTTTCAGGGTATAGGATAGGCCATTTAGTGCTGAAATGAGGAAAAAAATTCTTCATTCCAAGAATAGGGAATTTGTGGAATTCTCTACCACAGAAGGCTGTGGAGGCCAGGTCACTGAGTATATTCAAGAAAGTGACGGATACACCTTTGGATTTTAAAAGCATCAAGGGGTACGGAGAGAAAGTGGAAATCCGGCATTGGTCATATTGAATGGTAGAGCAGGTTTGAAGGGTCAAATGACCTACCCTTGCTCCTAGTTTCTGTGCGGTAAGCTGCCCTAGGGTAGCAGCTGTTGTGAACCCTACATGGTGTCAGTTCAACCTGCAGCTGATTTAATCCAAGCGGTGGTGAGATGAAGCCGTTCAGTGGTCCTTCACTGGCCATTTACAGACCTCGGTTGATAGAAGGACGAGAACGTAGACCATGAACAGTCTTTCCCGGAATTTAGTTCTGGTGAAGATGAGAAGGCAGCAACATTAAGGTTTACTACCCTCCCTAATTAAATGCTCTTCCTGCCTCCAAGATTGCCATCCTGGGGAGCAGACATTTCTCGCCATTATGTAAGCTGGTATTTTTAAGTAAGTAGCTTGAAACAGACAAAAATGTAATTGTCTTCATAAACAAAGACTAGGATAAGGTAAGGATAATAGATTTTAAAAAACCTCAACCACATTTCAAAAAGAGCAAGATTTTTGAGTAGCAGCCTTTCGGCTGGTGAAATCCAGCCTCACGTTTGTCTCAGGAAGTTGGTTTAGCGGACTGAAACAGTGAATGGAAGCCACGAAAAGAAACAGGCTGTTGGGAGTCAGGGATCAAACACCAGAGAGGAGAGCAAAGCTTAAAATATGATATTTTAGTGAGCACAGAGTATATAGGGTAATGCAAGTAAGTTGCAGATAAGTTTATTCATTGGTGTTTTTAGTGGTTCGTTATTTCCAATGGCTAAACTGTATTAGCCTTAAAGCTAAATAGAACATCTATGTTTTCATCTATAAATGTAAGACTGAGATTTGGCAAACTAGGTTTTGTGTCAAGACTGCAGAAAGTCAAAATTCGAGGATAGTGAACCTATCCTATGTTACACCATTTTTTAACCCCACCTTGGCCAGCCACAACAAAGTTTTTTAATTTCTTTAGCATGCAGTGATTTCACACATCACTTAAAATGCAGTTTTCATTCAAATTACAGAACAAATAGAAGGTTTTCTTGAATGAAGTTGAGGAATTTTATAGCTTAGTAACCCAGATAAAAGCACAAAATGTGACATCAAACGCACACAAGCACAGGTATAAGGTTTAAAAAGGGGACAGTGTCCAATACAGACATTGCATAAAAGCTACAAATTTAAAAGTTTGTGGGATGTTAGGTTTGAACTTGCTCCCTTGTTGTTTGTCTGATGACTTTACCATCAGCAAGAATGAAATTTGTAGATATCTTCTGAGGTCTAATTGAATAGTTTCTCCAGTTTGTTTTACTGAGTGGAAGAAAGAGAGTAACTTTCAGTTCTGCTGTTATGGATTTATTTTCTTTCTCTCTGCTGTACCCAAAGTTTGCTGGCACAAGTACTTTGTGGTTACATTGAAACGTAGAAAATAGGAGCAGAACTAGATCAGAGATGTTGCGAAATATTATTAGCTCGGGTAAATTGGTTGGCTGTTGGTTTATTTGCCAAGCTCGGCGAACAAACCAACAGCCAACCGGAAGTAGATAATTCAGCCTTTCAAGCCTGCCCCGTCATGCAACACAATCATGACTGATTGTCCAACTCAGTACCCTGTTCCTGTTTTCTCCCCATACCTTTGATCCCTTTTAACCCTAAGAACTAATATCTAACTCCTTCTTGAAAATATTCAGTGTTTTGGCCTCCAGTGATTAATATGGTAGAGAATTCTACAGGCTCACCCCTCTCACATATCAATCAAGCTTGACATTCCCAGTCGACAATAACAACATTGCAGCTCACCTCATATGATCACATTATCTTCCACACAAACACTTGCAACTCAACTATACATTTAATGCAAGTGATCAGTCATCATGGAATATAGAAACATTTTGCTGGGGAAATACCACACCTAGTTTGAAGATGCTGATTGTATTATTTACTCCTACCCAGACCAGTGATTATGGACCACATGAGTCTCCTAACACTTAGTTTTACTTAATGCTATCAAGGTATCCTTTTATTTTTCTCCTACGTGTGTTCATCTGACTCCTCTTCAATACAGATGTGCCAGTCACTTCAAATACTCCTTATGGTAGTGAGGTCAACATTCTAACAATTCTTTGATAAACCTGTTATTCTTGGAGTCTCTCTTGGTTTGGCAACAACCATCTTTCATTGATGATCCCTGCTGGTTTGACACAAATGTAGAAAACCCGAATTCCAAGTGCACTCCATTAAACCATTTTATAACCTTAGAAGACACAAACAGTTCACAAAACATCTGTCTTTTATCGAGAAAGAACTCCAGTCCGTTAAGTACTTCCTGATGAGAGTAACAGTCCTGGCATCCCACTAACAAATCATTTTGAACCTTATCCAGTGCCTCTTTATGTTTCCCATTTTCCATTACCGTCCTGATTTGGAAATATTTTGTCGTTCAGTGTCACTGGGTCAAAATCCTGGAACTCCCTCACTGAGAGCACTTTGCATGTACATCCACTCCAATGAAATGCAGCCGTTCAAGTAAGCAGCTTACTGTTTCATCCTCTCAAGAGCAACTCGGGATGGGCAATAACTGTTAGCTGAGCCACAATTGCTACATCTCTTGAATGAAATAAAGAATATCTGGACAACAAAACTGTTCTCAACATAGACTTGTTGGACTGAAGGGTCTGTTTCCACCCTATATAATTCTAGGACTATAACGTGATGGACTGAATACATGCCTCTTGTACTGTATTGTTTCTTTGAATAACCTTGGTGAGAAAGCAAGTTTAAATAACTTCTGTATTTCAGTACTATCCATATGGAATGAGCCTCGTATTTGTTTGCTTTTTTTATAGCAATATTAATCACCTTTGCTACTTTTAGTGATTTACTTCACTGTACAACTCAATCCCTCTACTCCACTGGACACTTATTGTCCAATGAGTATATGACCTCATTGTTCTTCTTGCCAAAATGTACCCATGTCCGATTGACCTACATTGAAGTTCATTTACCGATATAGACATTCTTCAAGTTTATAAAGTGTCTTAATTTGTTGCAGTCCTCTTTTCCACTGAACTACATCTCACCAATCTCAGGTTGTCTGCAAACTTTGAAATTGCACTTTTAAATTCCTGAGTCAAAATTGTTTATATAATGTAGAAATGTACAAAATAGGAGCAGGAGCAAGCCTGCTCCGTCATTCAATATGATCATGGCTGATCATCCAATGCAATAACCTGTTCCCGCTTTCTCCTCATGCCCTTTGAAGCCTGTAGCTCGAAGAACTATATCTAACACCATGAAATTTTTCGATGTTTTGGCATCAATTGCTTTCTATGGCAAAGAATTTCACAGGTTCAACAGTGAATGAAGAAATTTCTTCTCTGTCTTAAATGGCCTACCCCGCATCCTTAAACTGTGATCCCTGGTTATGAAATTCCTGGTCATCAGGAACATCTTTTCTGTTTTTATTCTGTGTAGTTCTGTTAGAATTTTCTAAGTTTTTTATGAAATCCTGCCTCGTTCTTCTAAACTCCAGTGAATATAGTTGTAACAGATTGAGTGAGTCTTCATACATTAGTCCTGCCATCTCAGAAATCAGCCTGGTAAACTTTTGTTGCTCTCTCTCATAGCCAGAACATCATTCCTCAGCTAAGACCAAAATTTCGCACAGTACTCACGGTATGGTTTCACGAAGGCTGTGTATAATTGAAGTAAAACATCCCTGCTCCTGTACTCAAATCATCTTGCTACAAAGCCAACATACCACTTGCCTTCTTGACAGCTTGCTCCAACTGTGTGCTTACTTTCAATGACTGGTGTACAAGGATATCCAGGAGTTGTTGCACTTCATGTTTGCTCAATCCATCAATATTTAGACAAAAATTTGTCTTCTTGTTTTTGCTAAAACAACAAATCTGGACAATATCCAGGCTTGGGCTGACAAGTGGCAAGTAACATCGGTGCCACACATTACCAGGCTATGACCATCACCAATAAGGGGCAATCTAACCACCGCCCCTTGACATTCAAAGGTGCTATCATCTCTGAATCCCCCACTGTCAACATCCTGGAGATGATCATTGACCAGAAACTCAACTGGACTCACCACATAAACGTAGTGGCTACAAGAGCAGGTCAGAGGCTAGGAACGCTGCGAGCACCACCTCATCTCCTGATTCCCAAAGACTGTCTATTATCTACAAGGCAAAAATCATGAGTGTAGTGGAATATTTCCCACTTGCCTGGATGAATGAAGCCCCAACAACACTCAAAGAGCTTGACACCATCCAGGACAAAGCAACCCGCTTGATTTGCACTATATCCAAAAACATCGACTCCCTCCACCGCCCCGATGCTCAGTAGCAGCAGTGTGTACTAGCTACAAGATGCACTGCAGAAATTCACCAAAGATCCTCAGACAGCACCTTCCAAACCCATGACCACGTCCATCTAGGAAAGACAAGGGCAGCAGGAATATGGGAACATCACCACTTACCATCCTGACTTTGAAATATATCACCATTACTTCACTGGCAGTGGGCCAAAATCCTGAAATTACTCCCGAATGGCATTGTGGGTCAACCCACAGCTGGTGGATTGTAGCAATTCAAGAAGGCAGCTCACTGCCACCTTCACAAGGGCACTAAGCGACAGGCAACAAATGCTGGCCAGCCAACCACGCCCATATCCCACAAAAATGAATAAATAAAAATTACCGACTCACACAACTTGTCCAAATCATACTGAAGAATCTTGTCACAACACCCTCCCACCCAGCTTTGTATCATCTGCAAACTTGTAATTATTACATTTAGTTTCCTCATTTTAATCATTAATAATGCAACATTTTGCAACTTTTATCAGTCTAAGTAATTACTGCTAACTCCTACTGTCTAATTTATAATCGGCTTGTTATCTATTATGCTAATTGTCACTGAACTCCTCATAGTCCTGATCTTCATGAGCCTACTATCCGATAAATCTGAAAATCTAAATGCATTACATCTAGTTGTAATACTCCAGATGCAAGCGGAGACCTGGCCAACACTTGTTGCTCATGACTTTATTTTCACCCTACCAACAGAATTGCATTTATGTAGAATTTCAATGTATTGTACACTGGTGCTTCAAAAGTACAGATCAGAAAGAGTAATCAATATTTGTTCAAAAACTGGATTTTTTGGAGTGTTTTAAAGAGAGAATTTCAATGTTTGTAACTGAGGCTCAGCTACCAATGGTGGATGAAAGAGCATGGTAAGAATAGCCAAGAAGAATGCTGGAGAGGAGTGCTACAGAGATGGGGAGCAGTGAGATTATGGAGAAATTGAAAATACAAGGAAGTGTCAAAGTTCTTGTCTTCATCAGATGCCCAAGACTGGGATCAAGGGCAAACAGGACTTGGTACAGAACAGGATACTTGTGGCAGTGTTTTCAACAAACTGAAGTTCATGGAGCATGGGAGCTAGAAAAATTGCAAATTGATGTGCCATGTCAAATATTGACATCCTAGCCTTCAAAAAAAAACAACCAAAATCCTTTGAACCATAGCCCTGTAAAATTTGTCAGCCCCAGAACAGAACTCAAGGGAGAACGTTGAAGAAATCTTTCTTGATTATCGATTGAAATGTACATAAAACTTACTACAACAGGGATTGGTACTGGGTCCACTTTTGTTTTTCATTCATATAAATGATTTGAATGAGAACATAGGAGTCATGGTTAGTAAGCTTGCGGATGACACGAAAATTGGTGGTATAATAAACAGCGAAGATGATTGTCTAAGCTTACAAACATATCTTGATCAATTGGGTCAATGGGCTGAGGAGTGTGGCAGATGGAGTTTAATTTGGATAAATGCAAAGTATTGCATTTTGGTAAAACAAACAAAGGCATGACTTATACAATTGACAGTAGGCCCTGGGTAATGTATAACAGAGGGATCTAGGGTTTCAGGTATATAATTTTTTGAAATCTGCATCACAGGTAGACAAGGTATTTAAGAAGGTGTTTAGCATGCTTGCCTTCATTGTTCCGGGCATTGAGTCTCACAATTGGGATGTCATATTGGAGTTGTACAGGATGTTGGTGAGGCTACTTTTGGAATACTTTGTACAATTCTGGTCACCCTGTTATAGGAAGGATATTATTAAACTGGAGAGGGTTCAGAAAATATTTACTAGGATGTTGCTGGGATTGGAGGGTTTGAATTATAAAAATAGGCTGGGACTTTTTTCACTTGAGCGTAGGAGGTTGAAGTGTGACTTTACATAAGTTTATAAAATCATGAGGGGCATAGATAAGGGGATAGAAAAGGATTTTCCCTAAAGTGGGGGAGTTCAAAACTAAGGGCATATTTTTAAGGTGAGAGGGGTAAGACTTAGAAAGGACATGACAGGCAACGTTTTGTTTACACAGAGAGTGATTAGTGTGAAGAACGAATTGTCAGACGAAGTGGTGGATGCAGGTGCAGTTACAATGTTTAAGAGACATTTGGATAAGTACATGGAAAGGAAAGGTTTGAAGGGATATGGGCCAAATGCAGACAGCTGAGAGTTCAGTTCAGGAACATGGTCATCAAGGACTAGATGGACCGAAGGGTCTGTGTCCATGCTGTGTGACTCTATAATTCTATCAAAAATCTTGCAAATGCTTTATCGTCAGCATACTCCATTTTGTTATTTTGTTATCTTCTTACCTCCTGAGAACTAGTTGTTTTCAGGGAGCAGAATTGTCAACATATTAGAGTTCAGTCGTTAAAACCAGGTCAGATAAGGCGAAGCCAAGGACTTTTTTTTAATCCCATAACCAGAAATTTATTACCGGATTGCTTCAATAGATGACGGTGAAGTGACAATTGCTCAAATAATTGTTTATGGTAAATTCATCATTCCTCCCTTTACTCCTGGCTCCAAAACATCAAATACTTTTCTTTACCTTGTTTATCTTAGACAGATTTTACAGTGAATCCTCTTGAATGTTGAATGAGTTTTGTTCTCTTCAAAATTCACACATACATCCCAAGAACACCAGTCAAACTCAACTTTGAATGCTTCAGTCTTGGAAATGTTCAGAACCACAGGGTTCATGTTGTTCTTGGAACAATGACACATTCTACAGTACTAAAAAGAGTTACAATAAATGTACCGCACATTTGTTTGTGCTGAATTTGCAGCTGCTTGAGTTCAAAGTGTACAGAATTTACATACCCAATAGCTTACAAGGTATTAATAACCTTACCAAATACAAAACAAAAAAGTAAAAAGAATTACAGTAAAAGTAAATCATCACCATCCAAAACAAAATTGTACAACGATAGCAAGTACTCCATTGCTGGTACACTGCTTCAGTAGGCTGCAGCGCTCACACAAGAAAGGCCAATGATTTATCTTGGAATTTAAAAAACTAAAAAGTGAATTACGTGTAAAGATTGCACAAGACTGTTGTGAGTCATTCTTTGCATTAGAAGCCATCCTTTCTTGAATGGGTCTCAATTAAGTCCGAAACACTGCGCCCACCAATGAGTTCTGTCATGGAGTACCAGCTCTTCATTATGATTCTGTTAAATCCTTCTCCCAAAATTCATTTCATTTTTTAAAACTGTGATATTTGAGTGGCAAATCTTCATTTCTGCCATTACGTCTAATAGTTTCAGGTTAATAAAATGTGTTGGTGCAGAGAAATGTGTCTAATAATACTCTTCCTCGTAGTTGTCGGTGTTCAGGCAGTAAAGTATGGCTGCTCCAAGCATAAAGATGGTACCACCCCAGGCAATACCATAACCCCAGTTGAACTCATGGTATGTCCTCAGTGTGTTGGCATCAATGAATTTGATAGGGTACAAAACCAGGGCGCAAACCTGCAATACAACTAAAAGAAACACACTGATTAGCTCAAGACTGAATGTAGGGTAAGGAAACATTATCTTCAATACACTAATCAGTGCAGAGTAGGGGAATGGAGTAAAGGCTATATTTGTATGAGCACCATTAGCAAGCTGAGAGATGCTTCATATGTTGGGGGCTTTGGCATTTCACCAGTCTCAGAGGAGTTATCTAAAGTCATCTGTGCATCAGCACAAAACTGAGTTGGAATGGAGATATTCTTTGGATTAGTATCACTATGAATGCAGAATGACAGAATGCTACGGGCCAGGGGACAAATGTAAACCGACAGAATAAGGGTCAATTTTTACTGCCAATTACAGTGGCTGCACCATTGCAAATGGTTGGTGATTATTTTCTACAAGTACTTTTAAAAAAATATTAACATTTACGATTCAGATGTTAGATTTTATGATGGCATGCTCAAATGTGCAGCATGCTTTGTTTAATATTCATTTCATAATATTGACCAGAAGCCATATCGATTGACTGATGCCGAATAAGACACAACATTCAGAAAAGTTATTCTCGTCCTCTTACTCAACGAAAAGATCTCTATTCCCTTCAATTTAGGGAGATTTGCTGCATGAGATTAATACTTGAGTTGACTTCCTCTATTAGAGGTATACACATTTGGTTGCTAAGCATCTGTGTTACAGGTACCTCCTGAACTAGTAGCAGCGTTAAGTAGTGGACAACGTCTACTTGTGAGGCATCCCAAATACTGTACAAGGTGTTTAGCTATAATATACACGGACCGAATTTGATAAAATCTGTTACATAGATATATTATGAGCCTTTGAATGTACGGACATTCCTAAGATCATGAAGCAAGGATTTTTTAATCCAATGGCATCAGGTTGTCACAAACATGAGAGGAAATTAAGGTAAAACATGGAATTAAGGTTCTATAGAATTAAGCCTGCAGTTTACAAATAAATGAGAAAAATTCCTTTGTTTGTCTGATTGTTATCCCCAGGCCTCTTTCGTACAAAGGGACACTTTTCTGCAGAGAGGGTCTGTTTGACTAATCCAGTTGCCCTGTTCAGTGCTGCACCTTACGGTATCACCTGCTTCTGGAGGTACCAGCACAACTCAAGTTCCCATACTTGGTGCCCACCCTCACCATCACTGAATTGTTAGACAATTCAGGGAAATCTCAGGATTTATGGATTGCATGTTTTTATGTAAAGTGGTAGTCATGGAGAGACAGGGGAGGACCTGAAGGAGATGAAAAAAAATATATAGCCAAGGTTCTTTTTCTTCATTACTATGCAACTGTTTTTGCTGGAGGGTGTGTATGGACACAATAAAACATGGTGTGATGGCCAATTCCTTCAAATCATGTAGATTTGCAAATGGAGAATGGCTGCTGCAGCAAGGTCACACAGCCCTGCTCATCAACGCAGAACTACGTCACTGAAACTAGTTACTGTCTTCGATTAGGTGGGAGAAAACTGAAGAGATCCTTTTTTTCAAAAAAGCCTAACTCAATGTGAATGTAATTTTCTAACATTAGCAGACTTGTCACATGCTGTAAACAAGAAACTGTAACACGCGGCAACTTTTCCTGCTCAGTCCCCACCAAAACTACTTAAGATGATCACATACAGCCACTCACCTGAAATGAACAGCATAACAGCAATTGACCTGTAGCAACGTTTGTGAGCACCCTTGCACAGTAAGATCACAGCAAAGAGGAATGCAATTAGAGTAATAGATCCTCCAGCAATCAGCAACACCAGTGTAGCAACCTGCCAGTCTGTTGGAGATGGAATGAAATTACAAGCAAAGTAAAGGAACAAAGCAGGTATGAACAAGTTTCTTTTTAAAATCACAAGTCAGTAATAGGGCACGCGACTCAGTAGCAGATACTTTGTACTAGGGGCATTCAAGTGGAATATGTCCACCTGTGATTCGACTTTATAGAACATATACTGAGCACTGGAGTACTTTTTCAATTGATTCAGCTTATGAGCGTCTGACTGAATCAGGGTAATTAGCTTAAAGGAATTGCTGGAAATATTCCCCAGTCAGGAGGAGGTTATTTTATGTTTAGTCTATAATCACAAGTGTTATACCTGCTTTTTGTGACATAAAGAAGGTCAAGAATTGAAAATTTATTGTAATGTCCTTCCAGCCCTTGTGATCTCAGTTTGAAAGTACATTTGATTTCATTTTTCACAGGTGCAGTGGGTGGGAAGAAGAAAAGAATATCTGATCTTAATCATCAATCAATTGGAAGAAAGGATGAACGAGTGAACAATGGAATTGGATCAGACTCTATTGCGATCGCTGCACAGTTAAATAGCTAACCTGACACTTCTTCTCTAGCGATAGTAAGAACTGCGGATGCTGGAGTCAGAGATAACACAACAGGTCAGGCAGCATCAGAGCAGCAGGTTCAAAACGTCAGCTTTCCTGCTCCTCTGATGCTGCCTGACCTGCTGTGTTCCTCCACTTCCTACCTACGTTCATATTTAAACAGCACAGATAAATAAGAACATAAGAAACAGAAACAGTAGTGGGCAATAAGGGTCTATAGATTGCAAATAGTAATATGAGGACTAATGCTCAGCATGGCGCACCACTACTTTAAAGAGAAAATAAATTGTAGGATTTATTTTACCAAAGAAAAAGGTACAGCAGGAACTGAGTCACCTTGGATGACATTGATACCCAAACTTAAAGAAGTTGCAGTCCAAGTTCCTGTTGTGAATGCAACCATCCAGTATTTAACTTTAAGGTCTTGGGAGGCAAAAATAGCAAAAACAGAAAAGTGGATCATTCCATCCTCTAAATAAAATGTTCCTGTTGCACATAGGTCCATCTCACTGTTCTAAAACACATGTGACTATAACTTGCTTTCCTGGCTGACACCCCCAGCCCACAAGTGACAAATGACCTCATTCAGCAATTAGCTAGTACGAGTACATTATATATCACACAAACAGAACAACTATTTCAAGAATATCAGAACTGGCATTATCGAGTCATATTGTTAAGCAAGTTGTCAGTAAACATATACTGTCATTCAGATTTAGCCTCAGAATATTTCCCTTCCTTGTTTGTGGAGAGTACAAACTCACACAGATACAATTCCAGTTCCTGATCTGTGTTGATCATTCTCTATCCAAGATGTAAATAGCGAGTGTCAGTGGCCTATTTCAACATGATAGTGAGATGGGCAGTGGTACCATTTCCCAGTAGAAGCAATTAAACAGAAATATGAACCCTGACTTACGTATTCTTCTGTGGGTCAGTTTTAAGCCTTGTACTTATGTAGAAACGTACCTCAAAGGATCAAAATCAAACAAGTTGTTGTTGATTTTCCCCTGCTTGTGACAAGGCAACAAGGCAAATTGTAGCACACTACAAGTGCTGCGCTGGATGAGATCAAAAATTCGACAGAGTCAGGGGAGTGCGAGTATGATTTTTGGTTTACAATAAAATGCAGCCTTGGACAGTTCGAAGTAAATGCAGAGGAAGGGAATCTAACCTTAAATATTCACCATCCTCCTCTCAAGAATTTCTCCAGGTTGCAGATTCCCCACTTAGGATTAGCTAATGAATTTGTGTGTAAATGATGTGCTTGCGGCAAAGGAACAGCAATAATCATGTGTGACTTTAATCTACAAATAAACCGGAAAAATATTTAGATTGGCAGTAGTAACCCAGATGGGGAGTTCACAGAATGCTTTCAAGACTGTTGCAGCACATTTTGGAACTGACCAGACAATCAGTTGGCTTAGACTTGGCATAAGTCTTGGACAAACTCAGCAAGTCGGATACATCGATGGAGAGAGAAAGAAAAGGAAAGTTTCGATTTCAATATGACTCCTCTTTGAAAGTCCAGAGTCTTTTTTTAAATTTCAGATTGACAACATTCACAGTGTCTTACTTCTGTATTAAATTTGGCATTGTGAAATGTGACAGGATTAATTAATGACCTCGGAGTTTAGACACCCTTACGTGACAGCAATTGATGAAATTTTACTTCCAGTGTGAAAGGGGGAAGATTGGGTCTAAAACTAGTATTTTAAATGCAAATAAGGGCACCCTTATGGGGGTAAAGGCTGAGCTTACTAAAATGAACTGGAATACTAGGGTAGAAGATAGATCAGTTGAGAGACAGTGGCAGATATTCAAGGGGATTTTTCAGAATACCCAGAAGTATATTGTAGCTATTAAGAAAAATTGTGAATGGAGGTCCTAACTCCATGGTGAATGTCAGAAGTTAGGTAAAGGCTCAAATTTAAGGAAAAAGCAGATAATTGTGCAAAGGTAAGAGGCAGGTCAAATGATTAGTCAGAATATTAATGGTAGCTAATAACAAAATTGTGCATAAAATTATCAGTCTTCACTACGGAGGATACAAAAACTGTTTCAATAATATCTATGACTGAATGTAGCGAGGGAAGTGATATGAAGCAAGCTGATGGAGTTGTGGGTTGACAAGCCTCTGGGTACAGAAGGCTTCGTGCTAGGGTCTTAAAGGAGATTATAAAGGAGATAATAGATGCACAGACTCCACTGGAGTTCAGAAGAGTGAGGGGTGACTAGATTGAAGTGTTTAAGATCCTGAATCCTGATAAGATGGACATGGAAAGGATCCTTCCTCTTGTGGGTCAGTCCAGAACAAAGGGGGACTTTTAAACACCTTGGTCTTTTAGGACACAGGAGAAGAACATTCTTTTCCTTGAGGACTGTGTAACATTGGAATTCTGCCTCACAGGGCAGCAGAGATGGGTTATTGAATTTTTCTAAGGCAGAGGTGGATCAGTTCTTATTAGGAGAAATAGAGTTATTAGAGGTAGCTGGCAATGTGGAACTGAATCATGACATACCAGCCATAATAATTTTACTGAATGACAGAGCAGACAGGGTGCTGAATGGTCTATTTCTGTTCCTATTTTACATGTTAGTATACTATCGCTGAAGTGAGAACTGTAGCTAAGTTCTCTCAAAATTCTTCTCAAGGGCAATGCTATGATTGAATACATCAATTGAAGGAATTTAAGACGTACAACAAATGCAATCTGATACTGGCACATTATTTTTCATTGGAGAAAAGGAGGAGGAGAGGGGACCTAATTGAGGTATAAAAGATAATGAGAGGCATAGATAGAGTTGATAGCCAGAGACTGTTTCCCAGGGCAGAAATGGCTAACACGAGGGGTCATAGTTTTAAGCTGGTTGGAGGAAAGTATAGAGGGAGTGTCAGAGGCGGGTTCTTTACACAAGAGTTGTTAGAGCATGGAATGCGTTGCCAGCAGCAGTTGTGGAAGCAAGGTCATTGGGGACATTTAAGAGACTGCTGGACATGCATATGGTCACAGAAATTTGAGGGTGCATACATGAGGATCAATGGTCGGCACAACATTGTGGGCTGAAGGGCCTGTTCTGTGCTGTACTGTTCTATGTTCTATTATGTAATCAAACCACTTTACATTAATAGGCTTTAAAATTTAATGCCACATGTGATACTAACCACAATCCTTGAAGTCAACAATGGAAGTATTATATGCCAGTAGGGCTGGCTCTTTCCTTCGACTGTGATACCTTCTTTTCTGAATTGTTCACAGTTTTTTTTTGTAAGAAAAACTGAAATCTGACCTTAGAGCAGTACCATTAATATAACAACATGGTGTGACTTAAAAGCATTCCTTTGATCCTTGGCACAATCCTGGCAGTCAGCAGGGCAGGGATTAAGGTGGGTAAATAAAAATCAGCTAGAGAGTTGCCCAGGCATTGGTTATAGCTTGTGCTTCAAGTTAGTTTTAGACTGCTGAAGATCTGGTGGTATAATGGGCGACATGGTTTAGAGAGAAAATTTCTTTCAGATCAAGGGGAACAACTTCAGCCTAAAATGAGTGTTAAAATAATTAGGGCCAAAATGATATTATAATTAAAGAACAGAAATGGAAAAAAATGTTCTGTCATCAATTAAAGAAACTGAACCTTTAATCAGCGACTGCCCATTCTGCCTCCCTACACCACCACCTCATCGAAAAATCCGTCTGACAATGTCTTCTGGGAACCTGGATAATGTTTTCCAATAACCACTTTTATTGATTGTCTTGCTGCCCTCAAAGACACATTACTTTTTAATTAAGATGCACAACTTCAAAATCATTAAAGGCGATCAACTTATTTTAGGAATGCAACCTCAACTATTTTTCCAGCACAGTCCTAAGCTACATCTAAACATTGTAGCATCAGACGTATTCTAAAGTGATACCTACAGAACATACCAGCACTTGTGGATCTAAAGATGGTGTATACTGTTAAAGAATTTACAAAATTGTGAATATAGTGAACAGCTTTAGCATGGGCATCAGAACCAGAATAAAATTGACATATGGGCCTGGAAGGGAAGCAGCAACATGCCTTATGCTTTTCACAGCAGCTGCTACTTTGGGGTGTGAAGAATTTGCAGCTGCTCGGACTTGAAGGGCAGGGCACCATGGAAATGACTTGTCCCTCTTTACCAGCAGCAGGTTATTATGACATGGTAGGTCCATTAGAAACAGGTGCTGCCATTCAGCCATTGGAGCCTGTTGTGTCATTCAGTCAGATCATGGATAATCTGAACCACAAAATTTCTTCATTCACCTTCTATTTCAAGTTCATGCATATCCTTAACCAACAAACAACTAAGTCAGAAATCACACGACACCAGGTTGTAGACCAATAGGTTTATTTGAAGTCACAAGCTTTCAGAGCGGAGCCCCTTCATCATTTGGAAATTTCAATTGGCCCACTAGCCACAGTGAATCCAGAGTTCTATTACGCTTTATGTCAGTGTTTCCAAATGTTACTCACTGTCCAGCTGTAATCTTAACGTGATGGTTTTGTACTGGGCTCCCACACAAGAGAAAATAATTTCTATACCTACCTAACTGAATTCCTGTATCATTTGGATCACCTGTCAATGCTCCAACTTCAAGGGAATGTCAACCAATTGTAAAGCATCTTTGCTGGTCCCAAATGGAGGTTATTATCACCAGATCATCATAATCAAGACCTGCACAAATACTACCTGACAGTGGAAAGGACCAAAGCTAGAATAAAAAATTTCAATTGCAAGTTTTGTTGGGGACTCATGCTGATTTAGTGCTCACTAATCTGAGGCAGTGAGTGGAGCCTCCACTATCTCCCAAAGAACATCTATGCCACAGTAAAACAGAGAACAATCAGACCTGGTTACAATATTCGACAAGAGCTTTTCCTTTTACAATCATTTGCACCAGGTTAAACAGCAGGCTGGGACAATGCTCATCTTTTTTTGGGAGAATGAGAGGTAATCTTATTGAGGCATACAAAACCCTGAGGGGCGTTGACAGGATGGATGCTGAGAGAATGATTCCCTTCTGGAGGAATCCAGAACCAGGGCATAATTTCAAATAACTGGTCTCCCATTTAAGAAGGTGCAGAGGAATTTCTTCTCTATCCCAGCCCAGGCAGCAGTAGAATCTGGGTTACTGAATATATTCAAGGCTGAACTGGACAGATTTTTGATCTGAAAGGAAGTCAAGGAGTATGGGGTACAGGCAGGCAAGTAGACTTCTGGTGATAATCGGATCAGCCATTTCCATATTGACTGGTGAAGCAGGGTAAAGGAGTCAAATGTGCCTATTCCTGCCATTATTTATTATGTTCTTGTGGCTTATCATGCAGCCATGGAAGTTTCTTCTCACTATCCTCTCCTTTGAATCATTTCAAGCCAAATACCACTGGCACGGTGGCTCAATGGTTAGCAGTGCAGCCTCACAGCACCAGGGACCCGGGTTCGATTCCAGCCTTGGGCGACTGTCTATGTGGAGTTTGTGCATTCTCCCTGTGTCTGCGTGGGTTTCCTCCCACAGTCCAAAGATGTGCAGGCTTGGTGAACTGGCCATGCTAAATTGCTCGTAGTGCTCAGGGGTGTGTGGGTTATAGGGAGATGGGTCTGGGTGGGATGCTTCAATGGGCGGTGTGGACTTGTTGGGCCAAAGGGCCTGTTTCCACACTGTAGGGAATCTAATCTAATCTAATATAGCAGTGGCATAGCCATGCAGATCAGGAAGGTCCCAAATTTCAGCTCTGTTGATGGATTTTTAGCCAGAACAGTGGCAAGGGTGCTACAATAGACACTAGTCTCTAATGTAAGGAGGAAAGGCTATTATAATGAACACTACAGTTGTGAGTTTTTATTGCTGTACAGTGATCCCCCAACAGAAGCGTGTGAACATAGAGAAAGACAGGATTATGTTATTTTTATGTGAATGCAGGGTCCTGCCAGCTGTCCGTCAAAACACCTCCATAAATAGTGAGGAAAAATGGGCTACTTATCAGAGTCACTGAAAATCAGAAATTACTGGTGGTCCTAAGCAGGTCTTGGACCTAAAAGGTCAGAATTTGCAATATTAACTCTCTCTCTCTCACATCTCAGATGCCAAAGGATTTATTCAGGTTTTTGCAGCAATTTCTTCTTTTCTTCCATAAATAATGAAAGTTGGATTAAAATAAGGTGCCAGGTAACAACTGGATGTAATTGGACATCTATGGTTTAAGGAAGAGGGAAGGGCAAGAATACTAAGGAACCCCTACAGCTGTTATAAAGCAGCTGGCGAGCATAATGCAAGACAGAACCCGAAGTTTATCACTAGAATTTAATTAAGTGGTGGGACATGAGTGTGTGTATATGGTATTCTTGAGTTGCAAAAAAAACATTAATTTTCGGCAGTGTCCACAGCACTGTCACACAAGATCGGAATGAAATACTTGAGCATGGATTTGTCACAGGTGCTGGAGAGACAATCACTAAGTCGATAGTGATGAATTTTCAAAGCATCACACAGGAATCATACCTATAACGGCATTAAAGTATTTTAACTTGAGTTGTGTTTTGCTGTGAGCATGCCTAACATGCCTGGGTGACAGAACTGAACAAACACGAAACGGAAAGTCACTGCCCGGAAGAAAAATATTTGGAATTATTGGCCAACACGCTGTTATCTGAAAATTAACTCAAACTAATGAGTTACTGGCAGGTGCCGGTTCACTCGTAGTTGCACGTCTGGAGCAGAAGTTTAAACAATTCTGTTTCGCAGTTTCATTCCCCTTCGAACAATTTCTACAGAGGTCTAGAATACAAGTTTATTTTTCAAAAATGTGTTTTTTTTTAAATCAGGTTATGAATACGGAGTAAGACAATAGACAATAGTATTTTTTCATGATTCTCACTCAACTGTAAATAAAAAAAATTCTGATCCCTAAAAGGACGCTTGTTTTTTTGTTCTGGTTTCCCTTTCCACCCGATCTGCTTTTCACCGTTTCCATGTTTTCCACATTCTGTCTCTCCTCCCCTCCCCCTTTCTTCAGGAGTTCGACCAACAAAGAGAGAAGTTCACTCTCAGTCAACCAGCACCACCACCCCACCACACCTCCCCAAAGCTACCCTTCTGTTTGCTTCATGGAAAAAAATGTAAAAACTCTTCACAATTGTTGTACATCAGGTAAAGAAGAATAACGTTTCGAAAACAGGCTAAGTGTCCCGGGAAGTTTTTCGGGGGAAAAGGATGTGCGGGGAGGAATGTCAATAACACAAGGTAAATTTCACGCAAATCAAATCTTGCTTCAACGAAGTACAAGTCAAAGGGTCTGCTTTCCAAATCAATGCTGAGCTCATTTTAAAGTACAGAAGTAACTGGTAATTGTAGCAAACCTTAAACTTCAAAATGATCGCGGTAGCGTTTTCTAAAAACGCACTTTTTTTTTGAATGTGCTAACCCTTACCTGTCTGGAGAACGGACTCACAGTACCATCCAGCCGTGGTTTGTTTGCAGTAATCCCAGAGAGAAAGCGAAGAGCGCTCAGCAGTGACCCAGGCTGGACTCAGCAAAGATACCACGTCCAAACTCAGAGCCACGAAGACACAGATCAGAGCGATCAACTTAAAGGGTCGAACTATCCGCACCTCGTCCACAGCCATCGTCTGTCCTAAATAGTGGGCCGGAAAGGACGATGAACACAGAGCGCAAGCTTCTCTTCCCTCAGCCCGGAGAAGCTGTGTCTCTGTTGCATCTGACTAGTTGTGCTTTCTTACCACTGGGTCTTAACGCCTCCTCTATGTTCATTCGCCAGTCACTGAATGCAAGGGAACACAAGGACCGCCTGTATTTTACCACCGTCAAGAAGGATCTTAGGTTAGCGAGGCACGCGTTTCTCTTCTGTCTAACTTATACGAATCGATGTGTCCTGTTTGAGTTCAATTCTTCTCCCTATAACGGTAACATTGTTTTTCTAGAGATAGCAGGAACTGCAGACGCTGGAGATTCTGAGATAACAAGGTGTAGAGCTGGATGAACAGAGCAGGCCAAGCAGCACCAGAGGAGCAGGAAGGCTGACATTTCGGGCCGAGACCCTTTGTCAGAAATCAGAAATTCTTCAGAAATTACTGAAGAAGGGTCTCGGCCCGAAACGCCAGCATTCCTGCTCCTCTGATGCTGCTTGGCCTGCTGTATTCATCCAGCTCTACACCTTGTTATCTCATTGTTTTTAAACGTTTGCAACTTTCTCCGGCCTGTCTGTATGTCTCATACAACTTCTAATTGCCAACAGCACAATACAGTAACGTTAAGATCATCCCAAGACGTTCCATATATCGACGTCAAGTAAGCATGCTGTACTGCCAAGAAAGCATGACGAACTGTGACCGTCACTCCACAAGTTTTGAGAAGCTTCTCAAGGAAAGGAAGATGGGCAGATTAAGGGAGAGAATTCTGGCAAGTAGCAGTGGAACTGCAGGAGAGAGGTCAAAGCTAGGGGGACGGAGCATAGGGATTTGCGGGATTTAATGAGTTAGGGAGGTTAAAAATCACAAAAAAGACCTCGAGGATAAGGAATTTACATTTGATGTTGGGAGCTGAGGGGGGTGCGGAAGAGCAGTGCAGGAACTGATCGTCAAATTTTGGAAGGTGTTTTTGAAGCCAAGGACATACATCTTAGGCAATGTGAAAACAAACACAACAAAGGTGACAGGACAAAATTTGTTTACCGTAGTAAGTGGACTGTGCTCTGCAACGTGAGGCAAATTCAGTTGTGACTTTCAACAGGGAATTTGGTAAGCGCCTGAAAAAGGGATGGGAATGCAACAAGGATATAGGGAAGGGCAGAGGAGTGAGACTAATTAAATTACTCTGTGGGCTTGATAGGATGAATAACATCTTTCGTGCTGCGACCATTCTGTGAATCTGCATGATAGATCACAGAGACTGGCAGACACTGGAGTAATATTGTCTAAAGATTATGTACCAATGTAATTTAGTCGGCAATTAAGACAGATATGAGCAATACTGCTGAAGTAAAACAATCTGACATGCTAGTACACTGGGTAGGAAGAGAGGATGAATTGACAATAGATGTGTGAAATATGTACTGGGGGTTCCCTTCAAACCCACGTCATTTCTTAGAAATAACAGGGTGTAGAGCTGGATGAAGACAGCAGGCCAAGCAGCATCAGAGGAGCAGGGAAGCTGATATTTTGAGCCTAGACCCTTCTTCAGAAAAGGTTTCTTAGAAATTAGGTTAACAGTTTAAGAGAGGCTGTGATTCACTGACTCATTACAGAAAGTGAATTGACTTTGGAAAATAGCCAAGCAAAGCTTTTAGGGAGATAAGAGATGGAGTTTGTTAACGTCATTGGTTGGAAAACGTAGTTTTAGAAGAGACTGTGGGGGTGCTTGTGTTGATGGTTACCAACTAACCATTTTTAGACCTGGTTTCTGTTTGACAGAAAAGAAATGGTGTTGTTGGTCAAGAAAACACTATAGGTTAGTGTACGCAAATGATTAGTAAATGGAAATAGCCAGCAGAGCTTTGGATGAGCTCACATTTATGAAAGGTAAACATAGCTGGCCAGGAAATCATTGGAACAAGATGTCTGGTGGTAACAAATGTATAGATGTGTTTTTCAATGCCAAATGAACTGAGGCAATGTCCAAGATAGACAACATTGCAGAGATACAACATATTAAACCTGGCAATAACCTAAAAGCCTGCATATGTGGACTTGAATTCCTGTGTTGCACTCAAATTGCAATCAAAGTTACACTAATTTAAGAAGAACTTTGGCTAAAACTGTTTTGCGCATTGCCAAAGAAAAATCTTTCATAAATCAGTGCAGTCAGGCTTTTTAGAACTTTGTCTATAAAAGGTACTCCTTCACATGTAATAGTAATAACTTGGAGTAGTTTGGTAAAGTAAGCAAAGTATTGTACATTTAAATTTTTGCACCAAGGGAGGTGTAGGTAAAAAGTTGTTTCATCTTGTGAAATCAACTGCATTGATTTACCACAACTGCATAATTTGTGCAATAAATTTGACCTGCGTGCTATATGTGTAAGCGTTTGAGACTGCTTACTCTTTGGTTATCTGAATACTAAAATAACATAAGAGAACACGTCATTTGTGAGAAGGAAATTAGAGTAACAAAGGAACTTTGTTGGGTCCCTGGATAACATTGCATTACTAGATATTGTGCATATAATGTTACATGATATCTTTTAAGGTCATATGTACAGCTTGATATGGAGAGCAGGAAGAATTTTCAGCAAAGCATTAAGATTGTAACAACAGTTTCTTTACTGTAGAATATGGAACGGGCATTACACAAAATAATGTTTCTGTTCATATATGACATCATCTTAATAATTGGCCATCAGTAATGCCACACAAAATCTGCTGATAATGCAGGATTAAATTACACATTGAACTAAGCCATGCAGAGAACTACAATTCAATGAAGCCTCATTGAATCAAATTACACATTCCAGGCAAAGTGTTGGGTCCAGCATTGTCCTTTCATTTCCTGACAATGTATGCCTTTTTAATTATACTGCAACAGTGTCACTCAAAACACATTTTTAAAATGATACAAATTCAAAATTCAGAGTGATGGATAGTACACCTTTTTATAAATTCAGATGCTTATAAATTGGAGCTTGAAACTAACCAGTACAATCCAATCTGTAAAGTCTAATTAACAGTTGAAATAAAAACTGAAAATGAAGAAGTTCGACAGATCTGGTGCATCTGTGGAGAGAGAAAGAGACAGTTCTAAGCAAGAGTCTTGAGACACAAAAAGCTAACTCTGTTTTTCTCCACAGTTGCCACCAAAGCTGCTGAGCTTCTCTTGCATTTTCTGTTTTATTTCAGATTTCTGGCATAAGCAGAATTTTTATGTGAGCAACAATTAAACTTGGAGTAGCTTTTCTGCAGCCAGGGGCAGCAGGAAGCAGCAGTGTTGATTTTAAACACAAATTTCATTTAAATACCACTTCCACATGCTATTAACAATTGGCATACAGAATGAGCAGAGCAACCACTGAGAGGTGAAGAAAGGGTTGTCCTAAATGTTAGGGAGATGATTCAGCTGGATCTCTTGAAAAGGAGTGCGTGCCCATGCACAGAAAGCTGGCTTTTATTATGAGGTCTGGAGGAACTTCATGAGTTAAAATCAAATTCATGAGTTAAAATCAACTTAACTCATCTAAATCAACTTAACTCATCTAAAATCAACTTAAATCTACTTGTCACTTTATGAACAAAATACAGACGTGTGGACTTCCGTGAATTTAACATGAGGCAGTATTTCTAAATAAGTTTTAAGTCGCACTGATGTTCTTGCAAAAGAACTCTGAAATCTCTGGATTTTCATATACATTTAAACAACCAATGATAAAAAGCAACTGCAGATCAACATCTGAAAAGCCTTGAAGATGAAAAGAGTATTCCAGTTAAACCGCAGGTTCTGTTAGCCAGGTTTCATTTGCAAGTGAAACAACTTGACTTGGGAAAAATCAGTGACAAATTGCATTTGGGAAATACAGTAAAAATTTTTTTAAAAAAGCCTGATCTGGAGAGGAAAAGGCCAGGGAAATGTGGAAACTTGAATTCAAATTCCAAAGGAAAAAGGGCTTGAGAAAATTTGAGCTAGACAATGAAAGATAATGCTATGACAACATCTGTGAAGGAAAAATCAAAGTTAATGTTTCAGGCCCGATGAGCCCTCCACTGTGTTGACTGAGGCAGGCTCACTGGACCTGAAACGTTAACGCTGTTTTTTCGTTCAGAGATGCTGCCTGACCTGCTGAGCTTTTCCAGCGACTTTGTTTTTGTTCCTGATTTACTGCATCTGCAGTTCTTTTAGTTTTTAATGAAAGATATTGCTTAAGTGAAGGAGAAGTAATCAGGGGAGCTGAAAATCTGTCAGTTTCAACTCCTGGTATTGATTCGTCAAGGAATATTCTTATGTATATACTTAGTGAGGACAAAGTTGAAACATATTTCGTATCATTTGAGAATATTGCTACAAGGTTGGAATAGCCTCAAGAAATTTGGACAGTCACTTGGTCGTACAAAACTTGAGTATCACTAAGAAAAGACATTCTATGAAATTTTTTCACCTTGCATTGATCAAAGTAGAATCACAAGAATACCAAATTTCAAAGGGAGCAAGAGATTTATACTGCACGAAAAAATTGTTGGTCAGCACATGCATTATGCTTGGTAAAGGCATGCAATAGAGACTGAACCAGCGAATGATATCCTGAACTTCTTGTTTAGATTCAAACCAGGCTAGTCGACTTTGATTGTTTTTTTGAGGCACTGCTTTGGGGACTGCACCAGGGAACAGTTGCCTGTCAAGTTTATGTTGCATTGAAAAAGGCACAATGTCTGGATTTCTTTTTTGCTTCCAGAGGCCTGGATGCCTTGGATCTACATGTGTAGCTTCTGGAATGAAATGAACCACATTGTGAGCTTAACTAATAATTTTAAATTGGTTGTTAGTGTAGTTCTTACCACACTCTGGATTGTTCACTAACTTTTTTTATTCACTCATAGGACATGGGCATCGTTGGCTGGCCAGCATTAATTGCCCACCCCTAGTTGGCCTTGGGAAGGTGGCTGTGAGCTACCTCCTTGAACCACTGCAGACCGTGTACTTCAGGTTAACGCACTAATTTCCAAGTCAGGATAGTAAGTGGCTTGAAGGGGAATTTGCAGGTGGTGGTGTGCCCTGTGTCTACTGCCTTTGTCATTCTAAATAGGAGTGGTCATGAGATTAGAAGGTGCTGTCTAAGTAATGAATAGAACATAGAACAGTATAGCACAGTACAGGCCCTTTGGCCCGCGATGCTGCGCTGACCTACTATCCTACTAAGATCAATCTACACTGCATACCCTACATTTTACATGTGTCTATCCAAGAGCCACTTAAAAATCTCTAAAATATCTGACTCCACTACCACTGCCGGCAGCTCACCACACTCTGTGTGAAAAACCTACCTCTGATGTCTCCTCTATAACCCTCCTCCAATCACCTTATTATTATGCATCTTCGTAATAGTCATGTATTGTACAATTGCAGAATCACATCTTGAGTTGGACACTACATTCTGAGTTTTGTAAGCACAGGTAAGTTGAGAAGGGTCAGTACTCATTCTGCCTATCATGAATAATGGAATCAATCTGCTGTGGCATGATGATGTAACAGGGACTATTGATTTTCAAAGATAATGGGAACTGCAGATGCTGGAGAATTCTAGATAACAAAGTGTGGAGCTGGATGAACACAGCAGGCGAAGCAGCATCTAAGGAGCACAAAAGCTGACGTTTCGGGCCTAGACCCTTCATCAGACCCACATAGGTTACCCAAGCTTATTTGGCAAAAACAGAATTATCTAAACTGAAATTAACATTTTGTCGAAAGACACTGAAGAGTCGATCCAGTCAAGTGAGCATATGTCCTAATCTCCTATTTTCTGATGAAGGGTCTGGGCCTGAAACATCAGCTTTTCTGCTCCTAAGATGCTGCTTGGCCTGCTGTGCTCATCCACAGATAATTTTGTTATCTATTGATTTTCAAATTCTGATTTTACTACCTCATACGTTCATGGACTCTGTTTTCGAAATGGAACTAAACACTGACTTCAAATAACTGCAACAACCACCTGACCACACAGGTTACCCAAGCTTCATCGAAGCCAATTTGGCAAAAACAGAATTATCTGAACGGAAATTAACATTTTATCAAATGACACTGAAGTGAGTCAAGTGAGCATATGTCCTAATCTCCTATTTTCGCTTAGACAAGACACCTTCAGCTACTTCTTCAAAAGCCTTCCCTCCATCATGACGTTGGAAATGAGGATGTTTGCCAATGATTGAACAAAGTCAGAGCCCCATTCACAACTCCTCAGATACTGAAGAAATTGACTTCCATTTCTAGCAAGAGCTAAACAATACCTGACAACAGGAAAATAACATTCACAATACAAAGTGCCAGGCAATTATGATATTTAACAAGATAGAATCTTACCTTAGAACAGAATCTTGAGAATTTTGTCACTACTGCAAGTGATCAAGCTTATTCACACAAAGAACAACAACAACTGGATGGACTACTTTTGGGATTGCATAGTCCTTCAAAATTACTATGAAGAAAGTTATATGTTTTGGCACATTTCTTGGTTGAAGAGGTTTACCATGTGCAGTTTAGAAATAAAAAAGCACAAGTTAAAGCATGTTTTGGTTTACAGAAAGTTAGATTACTTTGTGGAGGGAGGGTTATCAAAGCTTTGAGAGATAAGAGACAGGTTTTATTGCAATAATGCTTGACAGATCGGTTTGGAAGAGGCTCTGTGCTCAAGGTTGCCCAGCAACAGCTTCTGTACTAGTGTTTCTTTTTCTTACAGTAAATCTGATTGAATAAGTTGAATAATGGAACTAGCAGATTCTGTCTGTCCCTGAAAGTAATCGTACTACCCTCAGACAGAAATAGCTGCAAGATTCACTCTCTCTCAGTTGAAACATGGTGGAAACATTAGGATTTTGAAACAACTGTTACTTGAATTCAAGTCCAATGAAAAGTCATCGGACTCAAAGCATTAACTCTGCTTTCTTCCCACAGATGATGTCAGACCTGCTGAGTTTTTCCAGCAATTTATGTTCTTGTTTTAGTTCTCCAGCATGCACAGTTCTTTGTTTTATTCTGATTTGAAGATCTCACTGATTTTATGGTCGCTCGCATTTTGATTTCGTTGGGAGGAAATCACCAGGACAGTGAAAAATTTCCCAGTTTATCCTTTGAGTTTGGACTCTTAGTCTAGCATAGTGTTTTTTCCATTTTGTTTCTTTAATTTTTTTAATCAACATCACCTTTGCAGAATTATACAGATATTACTGTCATTTGAATTTTCATGTTTGGGATTAGGGGATAGAACTTAATTCTGTATGGTAGCTTATGAATAAACGTTTGCTTGTAATAAGCAAGTTATTTTGAGGTAGTTAAAGAAGGGTGATTGATGTTTCTTTTATTCCACCTAATAATACACAAGAGAAACAAATTGGCAATTTTAATGATTACATAACACATTTACACTTTTAGAGGTGGCTTATGGAACCTTGGGGCTAAATTACCAGTGCATTTCTCTTGTCAGATTTGCAATACTACTTGAATTCTTCCCAGGAACAATAACAATGACTTCCAATGCTAACCATGGAACAGAATATATATAGCCATCTATAATTCTCAGACACATTTGCAGTTACATAACTGCAAGTTCTTTCAGACAGTTCGATTGAATCTCTAAAATAATGGAAGCCAACAGAGAAAAACAAGATTGCCAACTTTACTCTGACCATATCTATACGTTGTAATAGACGTTCCTCAACAGATTAATTAAGTCAAAGCTTTGGGAGGGGGTAGGAGAGATAATGAAATAATATATAGTAAGTTTTGCAATAAGTAGAAATGTGTTATCACATTTGAGAATGTACATAACTGTTCATTGACATTTACAAGAAGGAGAAAAGGTTTGTGGAGGGATGTTTCAGGTCACTGGAACTTGAAATGCTGTCATGGAGCTGCACATCACTAAGTATAAATACCATAGTGTCGACAGAGTCACAACATTCTGGGAGACTCATGTAAGCACACAGACGCGAACACATAAAGAAAACGATTTAGTCCTTACCTAATGCAACTCTGAGATCGGAACTTGGTATTGTCTAAGATTCCCATGTGTGGCAGTATTTAGTATTAATGTAGAACAAATAGTTCTTGACTTTGCCTTCTCCTCAACCAGTTTGTAAAGACCCCAAACTAATACTCATAGAGTCATACTGTATGGAAACAGATCTTGTGGTCCAACTCACTCGTGCCAACCAGACATCCCAATCTGACTTGTCCCATTTGCCAGAATTTTGCCCATATCCCTCTAAACACTTCCTATCCATATACCCATACAAATGCCTTTTAAATGTTGGAATTGTACCCATCTCCACCACTTCCACCGGCAGCTCGTTCCATACTCACACTACCCTCTGCGTGCAAAAGTTACCATTCAGGTCCTTTTTAAATCTTTCCTGTCTCACCTTTAACCTATGCCCTCCAGTTTTGGATCCCCCCACTCTGGAAAAAATACCTTGGCTATTTATCCTATCCATGCCCCTCATGATTTTATAAACTTCTAGAAGATCACATCTCAGCCTCCAAAACTCCAGGGAAAATAGCACCAGCCTATTCAGCCTTTGCCTTTAGCTCCATCCCTCCAGTCCCAGCATCATTCTTGTGAATCTTTTCTGAGCCCTCTCAAGTTTAACAACATCTTTCCTAAAGCAGGGTGACCAGAAGTGTATGCAATATTCTAAACGTGGCCTCACCAATGTTCTGTACAGCTGCAACATGACATCTCAACTCCTATACTCAATGTTCTCGCCAAGTGTTCCAAATGCCTTCTGTCTACCTGCAACTCCACTTTCAAGGAGCTGTCAACCTGCACCCCTAGGTCTCTTTGTTCAGCAACACTCACCAGGGCCCAACCATTAACTGTATATATCCTGCCCTGGTTCGTTTTACCAAAATGTAGCGCATTGTATTTATCTAAATTAAATTCCATTGGCCAATCCTCAGCCCATTGGCCCAGTTGATCAAGGTCCGGTTGTACTCTGAGATAATCTTCTTCGCTGTCCACAACCACCTATTTTGGTGTCCTGCAAACTTTCCAATCATGTCTGCTACATTCACATCCAAGTCACTTATATAAATGATGAAAAGCAGTAGACCCATCACTGATCCTTGTGGTAGACCACTGGTCACAGGCCTCTGGTTTGAAAAGCAACCCTCTATCACAACCCTCTGTCTCCTACCTTCAAAACCATTTTGTATTGAATTGGATAGCTTCTCCTGGATCCCTAACCTTACTAACAGTTTACCATGTGGAACCTTGTCAAATGTTTTGCTCAAGTCCATGAGACAACGTCTACTGCTCTGCCTTCATCAATTGTCTTTGTCACCTCTTTAAAAAACTCAGTCAAGTTGGTGAGACACCATTTCTCACACACAAAGCCTTGTTCATCGTTCCTAATCAGTCCTTGCCTTTCCAAATGCCTGTAAATCCTGTCCATTAGAATCCCTTCCAACAAGTTACCCACCACTGATGTGTGGTTCACTGGTCTACAGTTCCCTGGCTTTTCCTTATCGCCTTTCTTAAATAATGGCACAATATTATCCAACCTCCAGTCTTCTGGCACCTCACCTGTGGCTGTCCATGATACAAATCTGTCATCAAGGGGCCCAGCAATCTCTTTCCTAGCTTCCCACAAAGTTCTGAGAAACATCTCATTCGGTCCTAGGGATTTAGAATCATTGAAACTCTGCAGTTTGGAAACAGGCCTTTTAAATGCTGGAATTTTGTGAAGGACAAGGCTGGTAGGTGCAGGGAATGCCAGATGACTAGAGAAATTGAGTCTCTGGTCAAAAAAAAAGAGGCATACATCAGGTATAGACAGCTGGGATTAAGTGCATCTCTACAGGAGTTATAAGGGCAGTAGTAGTGTAATTCAGAGGAAAATTAGGAGGGCAAAAAGGGTCCACACCGACCAAACCTTTGAAGAGCATCCTATCCAGACCCATTCCCCTACCTTATCCCTGCATTTCCCATGGCTAACCCACCTAGCTTGCACAGTCCTGAACACTGTGGGCAATTTAGCATGGCCAATTTGCCTAAACTGCACATCTTTGGACTGTGCAAGGAAACCAGAGCACCTGGAGGAAACCCACACAGACATGGGGAGAATGTGCAAACTCCACAAAGACAGCCACCCAAGGATGGAATCAAACCCAGGCCCCTGGTGCTGTGAGGCTGCAGTGCTAACCACTGAGCACCATGTCGCCCTTGTTGACCCTTATGCTTATTAAGACCTCCAGCACCTCCTCTTCTCTACGCACTCTTTCCTTGAGTTTCCTAGCTTCCATGTCCTTCTCCACAGTAAATACTGATGCAAAACATTCATTTAATATCTCATCCATCTCCTTTTGTTCCATACATAGACAGCCACATTGACCTTCGAAGGGCTGTGTTAGCTCCCTAGTTAATCTTTTGCAAGATTATCTCAGGTATCTATCTATAAAAATAATAGAATGGTAATGGCAGGGGATTTTAACATTCCAAACATAAACTGGGCCTGTCATAGTGTTAAGGGCTTGGATGGGGAGGGATTTGTTAAGAGTGAACAAGAAAGCTTTCTGGTTCAATGAACAAATGTGCCTACTAGAAAAAGGAGCAATACTTAACCTTTTGTTGTGAAATAAGGCAGGACAAGTAGCTGAGGTGTCAGTGGGGGAAAACTTTGGGGAAAGTGATCATGATTCTATTAGTTTTAAAATAGTTATGGAAAAGGATAGGTCTGTTAATGTACTTGTAGATTCTCTTTGAATTCTCTTTGACTCTATTTGCTAAAACTATCTCATGAGCCCTTTTTGCCCTCCTAATTTTCCTCTGAATTACACTACTACTGTCCTTATACTCCTGTGGATATACACTTAATCCCAGTTGTCTATACCTGATGTACGCCTCTTTTTTTTGACCAGAGACTCAATTTCTCTAGTCATCTGGCATTCCCTGCACCTATCAGCCGTGTCCTTCACACTAACAGGAACATACTATCTTTGAACTCTCTTTATCTCATTTTTAAAGGCCTCCCACTTTCCAAATGTCCCTTTACCTGTGAATAGCTTCCCCCAGCCAACTTTTGAGAGCTCCTATCTAATGCCATCAAAATTGGTCTTACTCCAGTTTAGCTGAGTACAGGATTAAGGATAGGATTCTTGGCAGCGTGGAGGAACAGAGGGATCTTGGTGTGCAGATACATAGATCCCTTAAAATGGCCACCCAAGTGGACAGGGTTGTTAAGAAAGCATATGGTGTTTTGGCTTTCATTAACAGGGGGATTGAGTTTAAGAGTCGTGAGATCTTGTTGCAGCTCTATAAAACTTTGGTTAGACCGCACTTGGAATACTGCGTCCAGTTCTGGGCGCCCTATTATAGGAAAGATGTGGATGCTTTGGAGAGGGTTCAGAGGAGGTTTACCAGGATGCTGCCTGGACTGGAGGGCTTATCTTATGAAGAGAGGTTGACTGAGCTCGGTCTCTTTTCATTGGAGAAAAGGAGGAGGAGAGGGGACCTAATTGAGGTATACAAGATAATGAGAGGCATAGATAGAGTCGATAGCCAGAGACTATTTCCCAGGGCAGAAATGGCTAGCACGAGGGGTCATAGTTTTAAGCTGGTTGGTGGAAAGTATAGAGGGGATGTCAGAGGCAGGTTCTTTATGCAGAGAGTTGTGAGAGCATGGAATGCGTTGCCAGCAGCAGTTGTGGAAGCAAGGTCATTGGGGTCATTTAAGAGACTGCTGGACATGCATATGGTCACAGAAATTTGAGGGTGCATCCATGAGGATCAATGGTCGGCACAACATTGTGGGCTGAAGGGCCTGTTCTGTGCTGTACTGTTCTATGTTCTATGTTCTATGTTCTAGAACTTTAACTTTGTGATCAGACCTATCCTTTTCCATAACTATTTTAAAACTAATAGAATCATGATCACTTTCCCCAAAGTTCTCCCCCACTGACACCTCAGCTACTTGTCCTGCCTTATTTCACAACAAAAGGTTAAGTATTGCTCCTTTTTCTAGTAGGCACATTTGTTCATTGAACCAGAAAGCTTTCTTGTTCACTCTTAACAAATCCCTCCCCATCCAAGCCCTTAACACTATGACAGGCCCAGTTTATGTTTGGAATGTTAAAATCCCCTACCATTACCATTCTATTATTTTTATAGATAGATACCTGAGATAATCTTGCAAATTTGCTACTCAATTTTTTCCTGACAACTGGGGCCTCTGATACAAGCCCAATCTCTTTCTTATTTCTCGGTTTCACCCATACAGCTTCACCAGACAATCTCACAGGAGTATCCTCCCTCAGAACAACCATAATGTTAACCCAACCAAAAATGCCACTCCCCCCTTTTCACGCCTCAATTTCTATCTTTCCTACAACATCTGTGCCCCAGAACATTAAGCTGCCAGCCCTGTCCATCCCTGAGCCATGTTTTTGTAATTGCCATGATATCCCAGTCCCATGTTCCCAGCAATGCCATAAGTTCATCTACCTTAACTGCCACGCCTCTTGCATTGAAATAAATGCAGCTAAATTTATCAGTCTGGCTTTATTTTCTACCAAGATCTTTACTGCCTTAACTATTTGACTTGATCCCCTTATCTACTCTACTAGCCTCAGTCTTTTCTCTTTTCTCACTGTGCGAATCCTTGCTCCTCGCACCAGCTCCTCAGCCATGCATTCATCTGCTGTATCCTGCTGTTGCTACCCTCACTAGCTTGTGGCACCAGGAGAAGCCCAGATATTACCCTTGAGAACCTACTTTTTAACCTCTGGCTCAGTTTCCTATATTCTCTCCAGAATCATCCCTTTCCCTACCTACGTCACAGTGACCTCCTGCTGATCCCTATCACCTTTGAGAATATTCTGCACCCTCTCTGAGACGTCCTTGAACCTGGTACTAGGGAGACAATACATCATTCTGATGCCTCACTGATGTCTGCGGAAATGTCTGTCTGTGCCCCAGACTGGAGAGTCCCCTATTACAATCAATTGCTTTGAGCCTGACATACCCTTCATTAGAGTAGAGCCAGACAACACCCCCCCCCCCCCCCCCCACCCATACCAAAAACCTGGCAGTCAGTACTATACTCCCCTGGGAGGCCATCCCTCACTGCATGTTCCAAAACAGCATACCTGTTTGAGATGGGGATAGCCACAGGAGATTCCTGCACCACCTGCCTCCCTCCTCTACTATTCCTACCAGTCAACCATCTACTTTACAGCATCTATGTTGTCTCCAACTTCTTGAAAATGCTCCTTGATCTTATAAACTCCTCATTGCCTCTAACTGCCGCTCCAACTGATCCAAGTGGTCTGAAAGGATTCGCAACCAAACACACTTCCTGCGGACATAGTCTCCAGGAACATTCAAATTCTCCCTGATCTCCCACATTTGACAAGAAGAGCATGTCACCCTTCTATAAGCCATTTCTGCTCCTTTAACAATCCACAGACTCAGAAATTACTGAAAAACAAACACAACACACTTTGCTCAAAAACGCAGCATTAGCTCCGTCTTCCTGCTCAAAAACACTGCTGTGGGATAATTTAATGCCAATCCTTAATGTCATAAAGTCAGTAAAGAGACATACCTTAGTATAAATATAATTTTAAAATGCCCTCACTGTACTCATGATTTGGAGGTGCTGGTGTTGGATTAGGGTAGACAAGGTCAGAAATCATATGGTAGCAGATTATGTAAAGAAGAGGTGACATTTTAGATCAAGCAGTGCATGTCCAAACTAAAACACAAACAGATTCAAAACAAAAGTCTCACAACTAACATGCATTGTCTGAACTAAGATGTCACCTCTTCATTACACTGTAAAAGCCTTTAGTTCTCTCAGGACAGTGACTTGAAAGGAATTCAGGGATTCACATGTACATATCAATCAATTAAAGCCATCGAACTGATTGAAGATTTAACAGCATCTTAGGTTTGTTTAATATGTCCTCATTAATGGTGTGAACCTTTGATCTTTTACTTATAAATTCTGTATCTGTTTTTACCTCTCTCACTAATGCCTGAAGAAGGACTGAGGGTCTGAAAGCATGTGCTTTCAAATAAACCAGTTGGATTGTAGCCTAGTGTTGTGTGATTTCTGACTCAATATTATAGATTTACAAAAAATATGAAGGTTTAGCTTTATAAGTCTTAAAGTCAAACATTAAACTGACCAGGCTCAAAAAAACTCTTCTCCTGTAGTTTCAGGCAAAAAAAAGTCACTGATACCTTTGCAGCTGCACCTGAAGTTGGATATGAGACCTCACATATCAGCTATGAAACTGCAATGCTTGTTTGTTAATTCAGTGAAACCCGATCTCCAAAACTTGTCCAATTTCTCAGTCTGACAACAGCGACACTACACTTGTTAGCTGCTTCTTAAAAAGCCATCTCCGAGCCCTATGCAATTCTTCAGTCCATAATGTATCATCAAGCCACAGAACAAAAGAAAAGCAAGATAGTCCATTAGAACATGCTGACTTGGTTATAAGTGATGCTGATACTGTCTGACGACAGATCATAGCCCCAGATCACCTAAGAACACATGGAACTTTGAAATTTGAACATGTGTTGTTTACAAGAGAACTGATGGAGAGTTAAAATAACTGGATATAAATCCAGTGGCTATCTGGAGAGGAACTCTGAAATTTCACTTACAAATGCTGCAGAGTGAGAAAATAATACAAATTGAACTGTCACTCATATGAATGCCTCAGATGTAAAATGAGAGTAAAAACAGGAGAGTCATATTTCCTCTTCCAAAAATGCACAGGAACAGGAGTTAAAAGCAAGATGTATAATGACCTGATGCCAAAACTATTCTTAACTTTGCCTATTAAACGCAAATGTTTCTATTTCCCTTTGCCTATCCTAGGCAGATAACTTTGAATTCCAGAAGGAACTTTCATTGTGAGCGTTACACTTGAGATCATTGAATTCCAGAATCCTTCTCTCCAGCTTAGGCTAGGTGAATCTTTCAACTTTGTTTAAATTCTCACATACTCAGACCCTTCAACCTGAGTGTGAGCCCAACTCTTTAAAGAAAGTGTCAGCCTCTTGTCCTCCTCAGGTTTGAATGCAGGGTTACCAATTCCCCACACCTCCTCCCTCACCCCTATCCCAGGCCCCAAGATGACTTTCCATATTAAGGAGATGTTCAGCTGCACATCTGCCAATGTAGTATACTGTATCAACTGTACCCGGTGTGGCTTCCTCTACATTGGGGAAACCAAGCGGAGGCTTGGGGACCGCTTTGCAGAACACCTCCGCTTGGTTTGCAATAAACAACTGCACCTCCCAGTCGCGAACCATTTTAACTCCCCCTCCCATTCCTTAGACGACATGTCCATCATGGGCCTCCTGCAGTGCCACAATGATACCACCCGAAGGTTTCAGGAACAGCAACTCATATTCCGCTTGGGAACCTTGCAGCCCAATGGTATCAATGTGGACCTCACAAGTTTCAAAATCTCCCCATCCCCCACTGCATCCCAAAACCAACCCAGCTCGTCCCCTCCCCCCACTACATCCCAAAACCAGCCCAGCTCGTCCCCGCCTCCCTAACCTGTTCTTCCTCTCACCTATCCCCTCCTCCCACCTCAAGCCGCACCTCCATTTCCCACCTACCAACCTCATCCCACCTCCTTGACCTGTCCGTCCTCTCCAGACTGACCTATCCCCTCCCCACCTATCTTCTCCTCTATCCATCTTCGGTCCACCTCCCCCTCTCTCCCTATTTATTTCAGAACCCTCTCCCCATCCCCCTTTTCTGATGAAAGGTCTAGGCCCGAAACGTCAGCTTTTGTGCTCCTGAGATGCTGCTTGGCCTGCTGTGTTCATCCAGCTTCACACTTTGTTACCAATTCCCCTTCACTGTTTTAAGAGTCTTGTTAAAGTCAGAACAATGAAATCTTGTTACTTTTTTCTAGCCAGTTTACAAATTATTTTAATTTTTTTTCCCCATTCATCATGGGCTTTACTCAATTCCTCTCTGCCAAAAACAATGTTATACCTTTTGTAAGTTAATTTGTATTCCAGAATCCAGACTCTTCCTCATTAGTCCGCAGTATCATTATGACCAGATCCTAGACAAAAGCAAAGTTCCCAGGTTATTACCCCAAATTGTCAAAAGTCTTGTGTGAGGATGGATGAACTGGCTTGCCTTCTTTATTCACCTGCCCTCTTGGTTTGTCACAACAATATTAACTTCAAAAAAATCCCTTCCTTGTGGATACTTTTCTTCTAGAACAATGAATTTATTTTTTAAAGTTAAACCAAGCTTTCTGAAATTTATTAGTTACTAATCACAAGAAGAAATGATCATGAACACATAAACACAGATTAGAAATGACAAATGAATTCAAAAAATTATAACAGTTAGAAGATATATGGTTGAGTCACTTGGTCATTTGTAAGAGTCGACAGCGGGACTTTGCAACCTTTAAAGTGTTGGTACCAGTAACATTGATGTTGGTTGTTAAGCTGTCAATTTTGAGATTCTTAGTTTCACAAGTCACTTGAAATTCTTTTGTAGTGGTTCATTTCAACAGTGGCAAGCTGGCAGTACTCAGACTGAGCAAGATCTTTTCATTTCGTTCTCTGTTGCAGGGATGTTCAATGGCTGTTCTCAAAGTTATGATCTTCCCACCATACTAATCCACACACTAGAACATCAGGTCATTATACATCTTGCTTTTAACTCCTGTTCCTGTGCATTTTTGGAAGAGGAAATATGACTCTCCTGTTTTTACTCTCATTTT
This sequence comes from Stegostoma tigrinum, assembly GCF_030684315.1. Lineage (NCBI taxonomy): Eukaryota > Metazoa > Chordata > Chondrichthyes > Orectolobiformes > Stegostomatidae > Stegostoma > Stegostoma tigrinum. The sequence continues at coordinate 50,342,880 of NC_081368.1, forward strand.
ACATCTGAGGCATTCATATGAGTGACAGTTCAATTTGTATTATTTTCTCACTCTGCAGCATTTGTAAGTGAAATTTCAGAGTTCCTCTCCAGATAGCCACTGGATTTATATCCAGTTATTTTAACTCTCCATCAGTTCTCTTGTAAACAACACATAATCTATAGCCACAAAGGAGAATAGAAATCCAAAATTGTCTTATGACCAAAATAATTCAAAATCTGTGCTTATCTATTGATTATGTTATTTCTGGTTCAAAGTAAGAACAGTGGGACATACTGAAGCCACATTAGAGAAAAAGTTGTGACAGAGGATTTTGTCTCAATGTTGCTGTTTGCACCAAGTAAAATGTGAATATCGTCAAAATGTCAGTAATTAAATAACTGGGTCTTTATAAAAGCATCCACTGAGACTACTGAAATTCTGTATAACCTGTGCAGTAAGATGATACTCTGCAACACATAATGGGAAAGAAGGTACCAGCATTGGGAGAAAGAACATTTTGAAATGTTACAAGCTGGGCTTTACATCTTATTTGTCTATGTAATTGGTTGTAACAGGTTAATCTATGTAAAAGTATAGTATGGATTGTGTAATTATGAAACATGCCATGAAGGGAGAGAAAATTACTTGTACTATATGTAGTAGATTTCTTATGAGGATAAATACATATAACCTGGCCTTAACTATTTCTGATAAAAGTCAATAACATCAGATGAGGTAACTGATCTTTTGGTCTCTAAATTTGTTGAAGACACAATATTAGGTAAGAAAGTACGTTGTGAAGAGCACATTTGGAGTCTGCAACAGAGTATACATAAGTTAAGTAAGTAAGCAAAAAATGGGAAATGTAATATAATGTGGGAAAAAGTGAATTTATCTAGGTTGGCAGGAAGAGCAACATATTATTTAGATCGAGAGAGATTGCTGAACTCTGGGGTTCAGGTGGATCTAAGTTTCCTGGTACATGAATCCCAGAAAAGTTAGTATACAAATGCATCAAATGATCAGAAGGGCAAATGAAATATTGTTTATTTATAATTGTTTTATTCATCATTGCATTAGAAACAATTCAGTGAAGGTTCATTTGACCGACTCCTAAGATGAATGGGCTATTGTATGGAGAAAGATTGGACAGGCTGAACCTGTTATCCATTGGAATTTAGATGAATGAGAGATGATCTTCTTGAAACAAGTAAGATCAGGGACTTATCGGGCTGAAGACTGAAAAGACGATTTCCCTTTTGGAAAGGCTAGAACACAGTTTAAAAACAAGGAGTCTCCCATTTAAGATGGAGATGAAGTGATAAGTATATATTTTTCTCAAAGTGTTGAGTATGTGACTGTCTTTCCAAGAGAGGAATGTAGGTAGGGTTATAGAACATTTTTAGTGTAGAAGTGGATAGTTGATGAACAAGGGAACCAATGGGATAAAATATCAGCATGAGCAGGAAAGTAGCTGAGGCCACAATCAGATCTGCCATGATTTTATCAAATGAAAGAGCAGTTTGTGCGGCTGAGTGGCACTCTGCTCCTACCCATTATTTGTGTATTTATGAGGTAAGTTAGCTGTTAAAATGCGTAACATGTTATAAGGTGTTATATAATAACACAGTAGTGCTGAAACATCATTACTTCAGGTTGTTAAGGTTGTTTATTTTTGGAACTATCTATTTAAAGTATGATGGAAGATTGATGTGACCTGTTCTGAATTTTGTTTGACAGTGAGCCTGGTTAGCTTCACTGCTATAGAGGCCAAAGGGGACCAAGTCAAAATATTTGCTGAGAATGTGCAAGTTGTCCACCCCCATGGACAATAGCAAGAACATCTGTGAGATTATAGAGTAGACTATTAGTCTCCAAAACTTGTAGGGAGGCATTAGGAGTGTTTGGTTTTACAAACGATTATACTTTAAAGTGTCAACTTAATTCTAAGATAAACTGGGCTTTGGGATCTGAAATGTAGCTAATTAAATTTTCTACCTACCGAAAAGGACAGTATGACTCACTTTTCATGGGAAAGGATGTTGAGAGGGGAAGAGCAGAAAATCGTTGTCATGTTGGGTTGCAGGATTTCTTAAGATATCATTGAACCTCCTGGACAAAAGATAGTGTCCAACAATGTGAGAGAGAGAGAATGGGAAATTAAAAATAGTTCTGCATTAGAATCCGAAGCTGAAGAAGAGGAAATGCTGACTTTATAATTCACCTTAGAGAATGACAGCGGTAGCTCACACTCAGGTTGAAGGGTCTGAGTATGTGAGAATTTAAACAAAGCTGAAAGATTCACCTAGCCTAAGCTGGAGAGAAGGATTCTGGAATTCAATGATCTCAAGTGTAACACTCACAATGAAAGTTCCTTCTGGAATTCAAAGTTATCTGCCTAGGATAGGCAAAGGGAAATAGAAACATTTGCGTTTAATAGGCAAAGTTAAGAATAGTTTTGGACTCATTCTGGGAGAATGGTGTCCATTTAGGGGCAGAGTAATGTACAACTGTGGGCTGGTATTATTTGTGTTCAAAGGCACATGGGCAAACCTTCTCTGGTTTAGAATATAAGTTGCCTTAAGGTTAGTGTTTATTCAATGTTAATTTAAATTTGTTTGTTGCAGTAAAAAGTAAAATCCAGTAAAACTTTAAATCGTTGTCATGTGATTCTCAACAATCAGTCACTGGAAGTGTAAGTTGGTAGCTCCAGCTCCTTAACTTGGGGGTCAACTGTGAAGAACCCACCTCCTCTGTCAGTGTACAACTTCCTCTCCCTGCAGCCTCAGTCTGTCTGTCACGTATTGCAAATGACTCGTTCATGAGTGTTCATAAAACTTTTTAGTTTTAGGATTTATGGTCAAGAATAGGTAAATGTGATTGAGGCACGTGATAGTCTATTACAGTGCAACATTTGAGGTCGTTTTGCTTTAATAGTTGAACAATTAGAAACATAGGATCAGAAACAACAGGTGGGTTTGCTGAATTGGAGACATGGTGTCTACATTGCTTGCAGTAATGTCAGAACAGATAGATTGTTGCTTTTGTGAGTTAAAGCTAAATAAGTTAGAAACATTCAGTGAACTTTGAAAAGCTGTAAAACCCAATTCCTTCATTAGATCAAAGGATAATTTGCAGATGATGGATATTTAACCTATAAACATGTTGAGGATAGTTCAGAGCATGCTATGATATTATGGCAATGGATGGACATTAATAAGAGTCTGTGGTTTCAATCTGACTGTGTGGTAAGCTGGGAGAGAGGTTAGTTTCAATTTGGAGCTGGGAAAGCACTGAAGCAGAATAACTGGTTCCAGGAAGCATCGTTAATGTTGTCTCTAGGTTTTTATTTCTTGGTAGAACCCACAGGGATTGATGGCTTTGCACAAGGACACAGGGTTAGGGCTCAAAAGAATTCCCGGGATCCTTTGAAAGTTGAGGGCAACTGAGAACAGGATGAATGTATCTTAGAAAGACTGCAACTCAGATAAACTCAGTGGTCAGCTTGGCAAAGTTAGCTGTTTGGTAAAAGCTGAAATTGTGCTGGTAATTAGATGCTTGGGAGCAGTCTGTGTGTCTTGGGAAACTCAGTCTCGGGGGAAGATACTGAACAACCAAGATATAAGCAATCATCAAGGCAGTCAGAGTTGCAAAGGCTGTTGAGGGTGTTTCATGGGAATAAGACAGAATGTTAGTTAGACTTGTTGACTCAGTGTGTCACTAATTTCTGGGTGGGATCTGTCTTGACCACATCAGCCATCTAATGTCTGGTCTGTGAGACATTCAATCACAGTTTCTCTGTTGACTCTTAGTTATATCATTTTGATCCCAAATGTTAGAGTCTAAGTTGTATATATAGAGTACAGTATATGATTTAGGATTATAATCGTACCTTTCTCAGTGCACTTGTTTTTTCATCATTTGTTACGTTTGCTTTGTTCAGATTTCCATTAGAAAGTATTTTCTTTGACATTTCAACCCTGGAATCATGCCTGTTATTTTCTTATGATAACAAGGTGTAGAGCTGGATGAACACAACAGGCCAAGAGGCATCAGAGGAGCAGGAAGGCTGGTGTTTCGGGCCTAGACCCTGCTTCAGAGAAATTTTTATGAAGAAGTGTCTAGGCCCGAAACGTCAGCCTTCCTGCTCCTCTGATGCTGCTCGGCCTGCTGTGTTCATCCAGCTCTACACCTTGTTATCACAGATTCTCCAGCATCTGCAGTTCCTGCTATGCCTTATTTTCTTATACCTGGTTCGTCCATGCATTCTATTCTTTAAAAGATTATTTCTCAAGCCAGATCAAAATGAAAGTGAAATAACTCCACAAGGGCTGGTATCCTGTCACACAGACACCTTTTTATTTACATGTGGGAGAGTCCTCGACACTGGTCCAGCTCCCCAGAGCCAGCTCTCGGAGTGAACAGGATGTATGACACTCCATCTGTCAGCCAGGGCTCCCTGATTGGATCACATTAACAGTCCAAATCATGGAACTCATTTTCTGTGAGGTCCATTTGGCTGACTCGTTACAGTCACTACATCCCTCTCCATCTGAATCTAAGGACATAGCCTGGTTTTATCAGGGGGTCAGGTTCCACCGCCTCTGCCTCTGACACGGGTGGCCTGTAATGTGCAGTGGCATCGCTGAAAAAACTCATTCACTTCTTCAGGTGGCAAAGGCATTGAGATGTTGACGTCGGCCGTGTTCATCTCAGATTCCGAGGTATCTTCAGACAATGATGGAGATGGAGAACCCATGGGTTCCAGAGCTGTCAGAAAGGCTGTCCAGGAGCTGGGCATGTTTTGTTACGGCACTATTTGTGAGCGTACAGCTTTCATATGGTCCATGTGACTGTTCAGGACTATCGTACCTACCTGAACTTTAGACATAACTGGACCTGACCTCATGTCAACCATGCCTCTTACCCACGTAGGACCAATCTTGCTGTTCCTACACCAAACCTGATCTCTTAGGTAAACTGGGATAACCAAGTGTGGAGCTGGATGAACACAGCAGGCCAAGCAACATCTCAGGAGCACAAAAGCTGATGTTTCGGGCCTAGACCCAAACTGTCTTTCTTGCTTAGCGGAGGTTTGTGTCTGGAACTGCTGTTCCTGATGCTGTTTCCACTAGGTCCAGAAAGATCTGACTCAACCTGGTGCAGAGTCCTTTCCATTAGCAACTCAGCTGGAGCTATCCTTGTAGTTGCTTGAGGAGGGGTCTGATAATCAAACAGGAACCAGGACAGTTTGGTAACTAGAGAAACCGATAACTATTTCTTTAAGCCCACCTTCAAAGTTTGGATTGTTCTTTCTGCCAGACCATTGGACAATGGACGGTATAGAGCTGTCCTTTTGCTTAAAAAAACCATTCAACTTTAGGAAATATTCAAATTCTGGGTTGGTAAATGATGGCCTGTCATCTGTGACCAACACTTCTGGGAGTTCAGCAAAATTTGTAACAGTTTTTCAGTTGTTGTCCCTGTGATCGATGAATGAAATCTATGCACATCCAACAATTTTGCATGGGTGTCCACAATGACTAAGAACATTGAGCTCATGACAGGACCTGCAAAGTGTAACTGAATCCAGGGTTTCTCTGGTCATTGCAATAAACATAGGGGATCTGCTGGCAGTAGTCTTTGCCCTTGTTGGCACTCTGGGCACTGCCCACCATCACAGCTAAATCTGCATCCAATCCTGGACACTAGACAAAACCTCTCACCAACATCTTCATTTTGGAAACCCCTGGATGACCCTGGTGGAGTTCAGTCATTATCTGGCAGCAGGCTTTGTTTGGGACAATCACTGATGCTCCCCATAATAATGTGATGTCCTCGACTGTGACCTGGTCTCCCGGGGTCCAAAGAGGTTTCGTTTCTGGTTGTGATGGCCCTTTGGTTTCTCCCATCACCACCAGCAGTTTCAGTTTTGCCAGGACTGGACCTTTCTGTGTCCAAAGTGTGATATTGTCAGCTGTAGCTGGACATGTGTCGACAAAATTTTAAACTATTGCAGACTCCTCCAGTGGCAGTATCACCAGCAATGTATGTACCAATGGAAAGCTGCTCAATGTATCCGCATTTACTACTTGGCCTCTTTGACAGTGTTCCCACTTGTAGTTCCAACTTGTAACGTACACTTAGTATCAGGGCCCACCACTGAATTCAACCTGAGGCTGTGGGCGGCAGTGCCTTGATCTCTTTAAGCAGACTTAGCAGGAGTTTATGGTCTGTTATTATTACAAATGTACATCTATAAAGGTATTGGTCAAACTTTCTGACTTCGAATATGAGCACCAAACCTTCCTTCTCAGTCTGGGCATATTTATGCTCTGCATTAGCCAAAGTCCTGGATGCATATGCTATTGCGAGTTCCTCACCATTGAGCCACCTATGAGCTAATACTACTCAGATGCTGTACAGGGAGGCATTGCATGTCAATACTGGATTTCACGTGAGATCGTAGTATTGCCAACGCCTTCTAAGATAATAGCTGTTTCTTTGCTTCCCTGAAAGCTATGGCCTGGCTACGCGACCATTTCGAAGGTTGATCCTTTTTTAAGAGTTAATGCAAAGGTGCCAGGGTGGAGGCCAGCTTCTGTATGAGCTTTCCGTAATAATTCACCAGCCCAAAGAAAGACCTAAGCTCTGGTACAGATGTGAGAGCCAGGATACCTTTGATTGCGCTCACTTTATCTTCCAAGGTGTGTAACTCGATCTTGTGGATGCTGGATCCCAGGTAGGTCACCTGAGGCTCCTGCAACACATATTTTTGCCTTCTAAGGCATAAGGCTGCCTGGGAAAAATATCTAAGGTCTATTTCCAAGTTGTCTAAATGCTCCTTATTGGTCTTCCTTGTTATTAGCATGTCATCGTGGTAAGTGGTGAACTAGGGTAGACTTTGTAAAATGTTCTCCATCATCTGTTGAAAAATCGCATAGGCTGATGATACCCCAAATAGCAGTTTCATGTATTGGTACAAATCCTGATGAGTATTAGTTGTGGCATACATCCGGGAATCCTCATCTAACCACAAACACAAGCACACATGGCTCATGTCCAGTTTCATAAAGGATAGCCCCCTGCCAGCTTTGCATAAATGTCCTGTATGTGAGGGACTGGGTATTTATCCAGCTGTGAAAAACAGTTTGCCGTCTATTTAAAAGCCGCACAAAGGTGAACCAACCCATCGAGCATCACGAACGGTTCAATCGGTGCTGCCCATTCTGCAACTGGACTGGTTTAATGATTCCAAGATAATAAAATGTGAGGCTGGATGAACACAGCAGGCCAAGCAGCATCTCAGGAGCACAAAAACAAAAGGCCTGCTGTGTTCATCCAGCCTCACATTTTATTATCTTGGATTCTCCAGCATCTGCAGTTCCCACTATCTCTGGTTTAATGATTCCTTCGCATTCCAGCCTTCTGATTTCTGCTTCTAGGTGATTCTTGCTCATTCAATCTCACCCCATCAGGCTTGGGCCTGAGACTTTTATTACAGCCAGCGGTAACTGAACCAGCTGCTTCATGTAAGTCGTACCCTTAATTTGTAAAGGTTCCCTGGTAATAGGTTCTCAATCTAGCTGAGGTCTTAAGATTTGGAGCCCAGAATGAATTTTGCTAAAGACTGCAATCACTGAAGCAGCAGCACCGCTCTCAACCTCCATTAGAACAGGGTGACTGTGTAATGAGACATTTATTTTAATTGATTCTGATTTGGATGTTGTTAAACAATTTAATTGTTCCCAACCGGGTATAGGTGGACATTCTACAATGTGTACTCTCCTTGATACAGGCCTATGAGTTCCCTCACTCAATTTATATCTAGTGGAAGTCTTTTTGCTGTTAGCATCCACATACCAGCAGCAATTACAATGCCTTGCTGTGCCAGATCCTGAAGAAGGTGTTAGGCATTTACCCGAATCTTGGCTTTGTTGTGGGGTTTTCCAATGGGCTGACTTATAGTTCCCCTGTTCAGGGTATGTCCTGAGTGAAGCCGTGCAATTTCCTTCACTCAAGTGCTGTTCCCCAACCTCAGTCGGACTGGTAAAAGTGTCCACTTCCATTGGAATTCCCTGTAACTCCCATGCTCCGCTTGCTGCATTTCCCAAGGATAAAGCCAGTTGCAATGCCTGTTTGAAGTCCAGTTGGACTGGCAGGCACATTCGCATGTTTAGATCATTAATCCTGACCACCAAGTGATCTCTCAGCAACTCATTAAGCATTAAGCCAAAGTCACATGCCTCTGCTAGCTGTTTTAACCTAGTCAAAAATTCCAGTATGGATTCCCCTGGTTCTGGAATAGCCGAATTAAACTGGCAGCATCTCAATTAGAGGATGCTTGGGGTTGTAATATTCCTTAATTAAATCTGCCAATTCTTGAAAGGTTTTAGCATTTGGTTCCAGGAAAGGGTAGGCTCTCCTAATGACCAAAAAAGCTTCAGGTCCACAAGCAGTCAGGAGAATTACTCATTGCTTTTTGTTGTCCCAATGTTATTCGTCCAGAAAAAGTAATGCGTTCTTGCCAAATCATGGGCCCAGTCTTCTATGGTAGGATCAAATGAGTCAAACTTCCCAAATAATGGCATGATGCCACGAGTGATTACCCCAACTCAAAAGATGACTATTGCGATCAAATTTCTGTAGGAGTGTGCTGTATATGTGTGCCTTCAAATCCCACTTTTGTCGCCACTGAAATAACTCCACAGAGGCCGGTTACCCATCACTAATTCGCCCTTTATTTGCCTGTGGAAACTCCTTGACACTACACCAGCACCCTCAGAGTGTCAGAATGTCTATTTAACTGTCAGCCTGGCTAACCTTGTTACAATCACTGTAAAATGATCCATACTGACTAGTAAACTCACAATAGGTATAATAACACATACAACAGACCCTGATGTGCTACGTTTGGACCCATACAGGCATATGCCTGGTGGAGTTCAGTCATTATCTGGCAGCAGGCTTTGTTTGGGACAATCACTGATGCTCCCCATAATAATGTGATGTCCTCGACTGTGACCTGGTCTCCCGGGGTCCAAAGAGGTTTCGTTTCTGGTTGTGATGGCCCTTTGGTTTCTCCCATCACCACCAGCAGTTTCAGTTTTGCCAGGACTGGACCTTTCTGTGTCCAAAGTGTGATATTGTCAGCTGTAGCTGGACATGTGTCAACAAAATTTTAAACCATTGCAGATTCCTCCAGTGGCAGTATCACCAGCAATGTATGTACCAATGGAAAGCTGCTCAATGTATCCGCATTTACTACTTGGCCTCTTTGACAGTGTTCCCACTTGTAGTTCCAACTTGTAACGTACACTTAGTATCAGGGCCCACCACTGAATTCAACCGAAGGCTGTGGGTGGCAGTGCCTTGATCTCTTTAAGCAGACTTAGCAGGAGTTTATGGTCTGTTATTATTACAAATGTACATCTATAAAGGTATTGGTCAAACTTTCTGACTTCGAATATGAGCACCAAACCTTCCTTCTCAGTCTGGGCATATTTATGCTCTGCATTAGCCAAAGTCCTGGATGCATATGCTATTGGGAGTTCCTCACCATTGAGCCATCTATGAGCTAATACTACTCAGATGCTGTACAGGGAGGCATTGCATGTCAATACCGGATCTCACTTGAGATTGTAGTATTGCCAACGCCTTCTAAGATAATAGCTGTTTCTTTGCTTCCCTGAAAGCTATGGCCTGGCTACGCGACCATTTCGAAGGTTGATCCTTTTTTAAGAGTTAATGCAAAGGTGCCAGGGTGGAGGCCAGCTTCTGTATGAGCTTTCCGTAATAATTCACCAGCCCAAAGAAAGACCTAAGCTCTGGTACCGATGTGAGAGCCAGGATACCTTTCAAAACCATGCATCAGTTCAGCTGAAACAACTGATTGACATCATGATCTTAGCACCTGGGACATTTTTTAAACAATGCAAGTACCTTTCCACTTGAAGAAACATGTTTGCCACACTGATGTGGTTAGAAATGCTACATATGTCATTTGATGACCTCACAACTTCCATTGCGCTGAAACCAATGGTGCTATGAAGCATAATTCTATTGGTGCAGAGGTGCCGGTTTTGGAACATTGATACTTTACTCACAATGTGTAACACTTTGGATCAGCTGTAGGGAGTATTATTTTCCACTTCACTCACACCATTTGTATGGTCTTTTGACCTCTCTGATCTTGATCTCTCTGCCCATAAATTCTGGGTCCTGTATCCTTCTCTCTCACTTCACCTGATGAGGGGGCTACGCTCCGAAAGCTTGTGATTTCAAATAAACCTGTTGGACTATAACCTGGTATCATGCGACTAATTCCATAGGTTTTATCATGGTTTATCTGTTTTATCTGGGTTCACAGTTCAAACAGCTGCTCCTAACAAAGGACCTCAATATATACCCCTATGGGTAAGTACACTCTTTCTCTGAATGTTGATGTGATTGCTCATTGTCATATTCTAGATATCTCACCAATGAGAAAGTTCATCAGTACACTTCAGAAATGCATAAACTTTAGAAAACCAGAATACAGCTCGAAATAAGCATCATCCATGTGAGATAGTGCAATCTAATTTATTTTGATGTTAATTTTAATGGCAGAAATTCCAAACAACACCACAACATGCTGTTTTTGTCTTTTGGTCTTTCAACTGACCATGCACCCAAGTACCTTAACTATCCATATTTGTCACCCATGTTTAATTGGGGCTTTTCACTTATCTGTTTGGAGAGATGTTGCGAACTGAATGTCGGCCAAAGCACTGCTGGGTCTGCAGTTTCTTGCATTTGCAGAGCTAAAGATAAGCCAAGCTGCAAAATAAGTTTCTTTAATTCTGGAACCATATGCTGTGCCATATGTTGGGAGAATCTCCTGCAGTGCAATGACTTTGTGTCAATAAACTGCTTGATTTTTCCTGCTATGTTTTCTGTTCCACTCAAACTTTCAAACTTAAGTCACAATGTTTATTCTGCTTTTACAATGTTGAGAATTTTGCATATGCATGCCTCTTTGTAAAGATAGACCATTTCACATTTTGTGAAATAAATCTCAAAGACAAAGCTTAGCCACAGAACTTGGCCTGCTTCACATTTGGCTGGTGCTAGTAAAATCTGGCAAGGAACTCTTAAAGGTCCTTAGTTAATCAGAAAGAGGAGATTTTGAAGTGTTAAGACAAATTATGTTGGTACCAGGACCTAGGCAAAAGCAATAGTTCTTATCAACAACACAGTTTGCATATATATAAACAAAATTTTGCTAAGACATTGTCAAGAGATGGGCTTTAAGGAGAGAACTAAAGGAGAAGTGGTAGACATGTGAAGATCGTTAGGGAAGAAATTGTGGAGCTTAGGGCTTATAAGCAAATTATGGCTAAATATCTCACTGTCCATGCATTGCTTAGCCCCTCACAAACACCTTTTCCCATTTTAATAGTGAATTGTATGAAGCTTTGAAAAGAAAATTCTTATTGCTGAGTATGATGAAATGTATAAAACTAAAAATAATAAAAGAATGGTGGCAAAAAAAAACCAGAAGAAATACAACAATGTATATAGCAACATGTAACAAAGGAAACATGGACTTCAGCTTCAGCAAATAAGCCCCCAGGACTCCTGTGGTGTTTGCTATTTTAGGAGTAACATTTACATTCTTGGTGGAGTCTCACAAAAATTTCCAAGACATTGGACTCTGACAATTTAAATTGGAAAATCCTTATTTAAGTTATAACATACATAATGATAGCCCAACCTCAATCACCACTCCTAAATTGCAAGTCAGAAAATTGTGCACTCTGCAAATTGTTATAGAGGATCACGCAACCTGGTGGCACAGAAGATAACTCAAAACCTCTTAAGAAGAAAAACAAAGTTTGAGTAATTCCTTGATTTCTTGGGAAGATAGATTTTACAAACAGCAGCATCAACAAAACCATAGCTGTGGATGAGCCTTACATGCACCAGCAAGGTCTTGAAAAATTGATCTTTGTAAGTTCATCTGCCAAGAATAAAATCATGGAGAACATGATAGTTTCAGCAATAAAAATAAAAATCCGAGAAATACTCAGCATGTTGGGCAGGATCTATAGAGTGAAATGCAGTGATTTTAACTCATTCACAGATTTTAACTATTTACAGCATTAAACTTGGACACAGTGTTTAAGATCAATGAAGATTTGTGTGCAAGTACTGCCTGAGTTTGTGATGAAGGAAGAATGGTAGAACTTGAAAATAACGTATTTTGGTGCAATTGATCTGGTATACCTTAAAATGGAACTCCATGTACCCATCACCTTCATTTCCTATGTCTACTGATTTTGTCCAGTTATCTTTTATTCTTCTAACCAGCACTTTTGTTTCTATTTTAGCATTCCAATACATGCAGTATATTGGCCACAATTATTTAAAATTTCTTTCTGGCCTTTTCTGCTTGATGGAGCTCAAATTTCACTTTGATGTGGGGTGAGAAATATTATTCAGGTCTGTTCTGGGGTTTTGGACCAGCCGCACGGCTAGAGGGGGAACCGTCATTAACCTGGGATAACAGATACATCCACTTACTTGGGATGGAGACAGGTTTCCTGTTCAGTAAAAGGGTAATGGGTGAGCTCTTGAAGCTGGAAGAACAAACAGGGACCTTCCAGAGAGGAGCAACAGGTTGCAATAAAGGATAAATGAGGAAGGGATCATGCACTTCAGTATGAGTTATCCTTTCGTAAATTTTGTTTTCAGTTTCCAAATAAGAGCAACCAGATCATCATGCAGGAGATTCCTTCACAGGGCAGCCTTTGATTGCATTTACAAGAGGGAGTTCTCTGCATGGTTTGGGGTTCAGGTCCCACAACCCTGGCCAGCAACTGTTGACCTATGTCTGAACCATTAAACAATCCTCCCTTACATCAAAAAATGGGATATTAATGTGTTATTGTTTAGGATCAATTTTCCAGAGACAATTTAAAATTAAGGCTTGCCTTTAATGCTGCTTTTTAAGTAAAGCATATCCACTTCTTTTCAAAAAGATCTTGAATGGTTAATTTGATAAATGGGATTGTTTTCCTTATTGATTAAGCAATAAGTAATTCATTAGCTTTCCTCTTTAATTGAAGAGCACCTTACATCTGTTAGATAGTAATTTGATACTTCATTGTAAAGAGAGACACGAAAGGACTCATGGACAACAAAACAGTTTTTTTGAACCAGGAAGACTATGAGGCTAATCAGGCTTTGATAAAAGGACAGCTGAAATGGTCTCATAAAGACCGAGGTGTGAGAATCACTAATGACTAATTAGAGGGCACCTTAAAAAGTCAAGTAATGCAACGTCCTGAGAAGGCAAGGCATATTGTTTGTGGTGTTTAATAATGTGAAGATACATTGTACTAACTGAACGAAGTGAATCTGATACATCACACATATTCTGTTAACTTGCTGCAAAATATAGCAATGTAATGATTTATATTAAGTTCCATGAGCCATTTATTGCTTAATCCACTTACAGAGAGTTTGAAGATAAACCTATGTGAAAAGTCAAAAATATCTGGTCCAGTTCTTAAGAGGATACAATTGGTAGATCCTGAGGTTAATCTGTTCTATAAATCCTAGTGGGGTGGTGAGATAACTCAGGCTGTGTACCAATGGTTGATACCACAGAATCTAGGGAAATATCAGTGCCAAATTTGAATTTGAAATAAGGGATTATAATTTTGACTTCAGTATAGACTGGAAAATTGGTTGCATTTTCCATTCTTAATTGATACGTGACAACTTGATTGTAAGTTTGCATTTATTGCTGACATGGTTATTCTTAGCTGTGATGCTTCCAATACCTGAATGGTCATTGTGACAGAACTCTCTCAATATTCATACATTAATTATAGGCACATGATGAGCATGATCAGTGGGATATATATCCTGAGTGAGAAGTTTCCAGGGAAAAAAAAGGGGAGAAAATGATTAGAAAATAATGTATGTGTCAAAAAAATTAAAAATAAATGACTCCATGGCTCTGTTTTTATACCTCCTCTCCAAAAAGAGGATCTTCATTTATGGATAATCTGAAGAAGTAACATAAAATTGTTCAGCACACTTCATGTAAAAGAACATCTGAGAGCACTTCATTGGGATTAAGCAGTAACTGAGCAAGAGATTAAGATTGGAAAGTTGGAGAAGAGGAAAGAGCCCAAAGGCATAAATAGAAATCAAGGAGAGAAGCTACACTGTCTCTGTGTCAAAATCCTATCACTCCCTCTCTAATAGCATTGTAGATTTGCCTATACCAAATGGACTACAGTGATTTAAGAAATAAGCTTTCTCAAAGGAAATTAGAAATTGCCACTCAATTCCAACCTAACAATTGATGCCCATATCTTGTAAAAGAATAAGAAAGAAGACAGGCTCAGATATTCTCTCTGTTTCCAATTTTCCATCTTATGTTTTCCCTTAATCCTCCAGCTGAGGTAGTCAAGCCTTGCGTTAGCACATGCGTTCTACCCTACAAAGTGACGACACTTGCAAAGTATTTCATTTGCTGCAGACGACTTTAGGATGTCTTGAGCTCATTAAATTTGACATATAAATGCACGTCTCTTTTTTTATTTGGTGCTAGTGGTTATGCACTTCATTCTTCAGGTGTCTGCCTCTTCAGTTGATTGTTTAATCATTGTGAGGAGAACGAAGAAGTGGTTTCACAGTAACTTGACAGATACATGAATCAAGGTATTACGGTACAGAGCCACAATGACCATTTGGTTTTAATTTTAAAGCTTGTTCTGTGTTCTTTTAGCTGATCTCTGCGGGAGTAGTCAGTTGGCCTCAGTGATCATGACATTGGCCAATTATCATGCTGGGTGGTAAAGTTGTATGTGGGAGTTTGGTATTAGGTTCTCCTGTGATATAGACAGCTGAATAGCTAAACAAAACCATGACACACATTGAGGATAAATACATGAAGAGTAACTATTTGAGTGAGCACTCAAATAAATGTAGTCCCTGAAAATAGACTGCACCTTCAGAGAAGGTAGGGGAGGAAATTAATAAAATCTGTTAAGTACAGTACAGAAAATGCTATGGATTGTAGATGGAGTATAGGGAAAAAAAATGAAAACTCTCCACCAGTCATACACAGGTTAAAACAGCCAGCTGTTACATTCATGAGCAACTTTGACAGGGAGGTTGAGGTTGCTGGAAAATGAGTGAAGAGAGCACATAGAGACTTATGTATTCAACAGCAGATGATGTAACAGGGACGTTTCAGCTTGTGCAGAATGGAAATATATAAAAAATGCTGGACAGGTTTAACCAATCTCCCCATGATATTTTATGTGCAAACATTAGAATTATAGACATGTAAATCTCACCCTGCCTCCTACTTATCCTGTCTGACTGTGAGAGTAATTACATTCCAACACATCACTGCACATTTCTGTGAGATCAAAACCAAAGCAAGTACAAGCCAATAAACAGGATGAATGTGTTCTTCCCTGCAGACTAATGCTCAAAGATTTCCAACCACTCCATCTGTAATTTGATCCATTAAATCCAAGGCAACTTTACACTAAGGATTATTGCATGTGGCAAAAATATATCCTGTTACGACTAAGTGAGGATGGGAGTCAGGTTCCCCCTTTTACATTTATTTTTAGTATCCAGCTATCACACTTTAATTAAAACTTGGATTGCTAGAAAATGAAAGAACCAATTGTCAAGATTTTTGTAAGTGAAAGAAAGAGGAGATTTTTACCTTGCCAGCTCCCAAAAAAATCGCAACATCAGACATACATAGACAAAACAGGCAGAAAGGTTGAAATGGAGAGTATCTGGTAGAGATACGGAGAATAAGGGTTACTCCATTGAAGAGCCCTTAGAGCTTTCAAATCAGATTCTTTACCTGACACCACAGTTGAATGATTGACATACATTCTCAGCAGTACCAGAGTCAGTAGATATCTTTGAGGCCTGGGTGAATCGTTGTTTTTCCAATTTACTTTTAAACCACGTGCCGCACGCTGAGATGATGTGGGAAGTAAGCAGGGAGAAAGAGAGAGCTCTTCCTGTCACAAATTAGTTTTCCTCACTCTTGTTATACTGCTCAAAAGGAGCTGTTGGAATGCAGGTCTGTGAGTGTTCTGGAGTTTAGCTTCATTCTCACTTGAAGTTGGCTAACTGGCAACTGAACCTTTTATCTCCCAATATATGAAACACATATGAATTAAACAGGAGAAGTGAATTTCTTTATGCTGATGCAGTTACCTGGCTTTGATATCTTTAGGTAAGAATGCTGGTTTCAACACAGATTCTCAAGAAGCTTTCTTCAGTCTATGGTCAGGTGATCACTGTATCCATTTTAGGTCCATGTGTGTTCCTTTTTAAAAACCATTTGATTTCCCTCACTAACTACTATCAGAACTTTTTCTCATTCATTTACCTGATGTGGTTGATGCTACTTGTGCGAACACTTACTGCCCAAGCCTAGGTGTCCTTGAGGTGCCATCTTGAACTGCTGTAGTCCAAGTGTTGTAGATACTTCCACAAAGGCGTAAGGGAGAGAGCTCCAGGATTTTCTCCCAATGGCAGTGAAGGAATGACTGGAGATAACAAGGTGTAGAGCTGGATGAACACAGCAGGCCAAGCAGCATCAGAGGAATAGGAAAGCTGATGAATTGGGCCTAGACCCTTCTTCAGAAATGGGGAAGGGGAATGGTCTTACTCCCTTCACCTCTATTCTCCATATGTCTACCAGATACTCTCCGTTTTAAACTTTCTGCCTGTATTTGTCTATGTATGTTTGACCTTGTGATTTTTTTTGGCGCTAGCGTGGTAAAAATCTCCTCTTTCTTTCACTTACAAAACCCTTGACAACAGGTTCTTTCATTTTCTAGCAAAACAAGTTTTCTGAAGAAGAGTCTAGGCCCGAAACGTCAGCTTTCCTGCTCCTCTGATGCTGCTCGGCATGCTGCGTTCATCCAGCTCTACACCTTGTTATCTAAGATTCTCCAGCATCTGCAGTTCCTACTATCTCGAAAAGAATGACTGTATATTTCCATGTTAGGGCAGTGAGTGGCTTGGGGTGACCTTGTAGGTGGTGGTGTTCTGATGTATCTGCTGCCTTGTCCTTCTAGATAGTAGTAGTTGTGAGTTTGGAAGATGCTGTCAAATGACCCCTGATGAATTCTGCAGAGCTTCTTTGTTGCTACTGGTGCAGGGAGGGAATGTTTGTGGGTGTGGTACCAAGCTGCTTTGTTCTGTAAGGTGTCAACTCTTTTGTGTGTTGTGGGAGTGTTTTTGGAACAATGACAATGCTCACAGATGATCAAAATTAACTTTATTTTATGAGAACAAGAACATTGTGGCATTGATGTAACCTGCATAGCTATGTTGCTAATTTAGAGATGTATTTAATTCATATGTCCCGCATTAAATTTCTGTTGCCCCATCTAGCTTTACGTAATTTGAAGTAATAACTTGGGTTGCTTTATCCATACAATTGAAAATGTTATGCACCTTTATGAGATTCTTCCTTTAAACTAGTTCTTCGCAATTTATAAAGTTTGATTTTCTCGAACATTTCTTCATTGCCCAATCACTTTGTGCCAGCGACAATTTTGATACTCTTTTCTGTCTGCAATTCTGATGTATGATGACCAGAATTAAACACTGTATTCATATAAAAGAAATATATGTGAAAGCTTTTCATTTCAGCTTTGCTACCTTCAGTCCCGTTTTACCCTTCCCTCCTTTGAAAGAAAAGAGGGCTAGTCATATTTGATGGGTGTGGTTGTATAGTCAACAGAAACACTCATGTTCCTTATTTGACTGATGGCAATTCATCTGTGTCTCATTTTGTTGCCACTCAATTACCACAAGATCTCACAGAATGGTAATAATGAAGAAAAATCCTGATTGTTTTTCTTCCCCTAATCATACAAAAAAACCCAAGCATTAATCACAATATCACAAACACCAACCAACTAAAATCAGTTAATTCAGCACAGGTAATGTAACATTAATCTCTACCAGTCTGAGCTCCAGTGTATTAAAGCAGTGTACTGAAGCGGGAGCCTCTGAAGATCATCTGAATGATTAACTTAGATATTCAGTGACTAGGAAGTCAAGGGAAAGGGTTAAAGCAATATTATGGAGCGTGGCTGTCTATTCCTGCATGTGACAGATGGATATTAACAGGAAGCAAACTCAGTGAGTGGCTCCTGGTGAAAATCTCTCTTCTGTGAATCCTATGGTTTGGGACTTTGCTGTGGACCAGATGGGAGGCACCACAGTGAGCAGTCAGGTAAAACCCTTTCTGAGAAGGGAAGTCTTGTTATCGAGAGAAGATCCGTGTTTAACAAATTGACAATAGTCAAGAGAGACTAGACCGTAGAAGTTTTATTTTGTTTGGACTTGTAGGCCAGTAAAAGCTTGGAAAGAACTCCTGTGAAATGATTGTTCAGCCCCTTTTATAAGACATTAACCATTTCTTTGAGAATAGGGCTGGTGATTTGGTGTGTTTACACACAGAGATGTGCAGAACCTTCCCTCCACAGATAAAATGAGTGAAGCAAGATCCTTTACAAAGCAGAATATGGAACGCCTATAGGGCGGCAAGGTGGCTCAGTGGTTAGCACTGCAGCCTCATAGCGCCAGGGTCCTGGGTTTGATCCCAGCCTCAGGTAACTGCCTGTGCGGAGTTTGCACATTCTCCCCATGTCTGTGTGGGTTTCCTCCGGGTGCTCCGGTTTCCTCTCACAGTCTAAAGATGTGAGGGCTTGGTGGATCGGCCATGCTAAATTGCCTGTAATGTTCAGGGATGTGTGGGTTATGCGGGATGGGTCTGGGTGGGATTCTCCAAGGGGCGGTGTGAAGTTGTTGGGCCGAAGGGCCTGTTTCCACACTGTAGGGAATCTAATCTATAGAACATGTGGCATTAATGTTAGGCAGACTACAACATTATACTCCAGGAACAGCACCAAAACAAGTTATATTTCAGTTAATCCATTCCCAACAAACCCTTTTACATAAACTGTCCTTAGTGTTAATTTGGTAACTAGTCTTTGCTTGTGTAGTCTCATATGTGTGTTGATTGCTGCTTCTCTGACTATCCAAATACTTATCTTTTCTTCAACTGTCCCAAGTATCCTTGTGTAGTTTTATATGTTCATTTCCAATCTGGAAATTTAACAATTTAACATTCACAATTTAAAATCTACCTTTCAGAAAGTGCATTTGTAAGCGTGAGGTCAATTTCCATGCAATCACCCATTATGGTACATGATTAGATGATTTGCCCCAATGAATTCATAGTCCTGTGTAGAGAAATCAGTTCATTCCATCCCCTAATTTTATCCCTGTCACCTTCAAACATATTTCCCTCAAATGCCTGTTCAATTTCCTTTTTTAACCAGTGATGATCTCTACTTCAAACATGTTTGTAGGCAGCAAGTTCCAAGTGCGAAATAGTTCTTATTCACATTCCCCTCATGTCTCTTCACATCTTCATATTTAAAACCTTTAGTCTGGTTCTTCATCAGTTAATAAGAATCTTTCTTTTCATCCTCCTTTTCCAAATCTATAATAATCTTGTACAGCTCTCTCTCAGATCTCCCGTCAA
Organism: Stegostoma tigrinum; assembly: GCF_030684315.1. Classification (NCBI taxonomy): domain Eukaryota; kingdom Metazoa; phylum Chordata; class Chondrichthyes; order Orectolobiformes; family Stegostomatidae; genus Stegostoma; species Stegostoma tigrinum. Next base: position 50,362,468 of record NC_081368.1, read on the forward strand.
CCTTCTTCCTCCAAGGAAGATAACCCTATCTCCTCCAAACTAACTTTATAGTTAAAATACCTCATCCTTGAATCCATTCTGTTAAATCCCCTTTACATAATCTCAAAGATCCTCCTTCTAAAGTGTAGCAACTGAACTGACTGCATTCCTCTAGTTGTGGCTTAACTCCAGCTTTATAATGGTTCAGCATATCTTCCCTGCTTCTGTACTCAACATTTTTTATTTATGAAGTCCAGGATCCCCAATGGTTTGCTAGGCATTCTCTCAGTGTAACTAGAATCCTTTAAAGATCAATTCTGAATGCCCACATCACTCTGTGTCTGCACACTCTTCAGAATTGTGCCTTTGTGTATATAATTCATCTCCCTAACCCTTCAGCTAAAGTGCATCACCTCACACATTGTTGTCTTCGCCATCATTTGCCACGTGTAAACAGGTGAATGAAACCCTGCAGTTCTTCTCACTAATTCCTGGATGAATTTGGGGCTTCAGGAAAATTAAAGTCATTCTTTTTGGGTGTGTGTGTGGAGGGGGGTGGTCTATTTAGCTCATTTGGTTGGATGGCCGGTTTGTGTTTGTGGTTCAATTCCCATGCTGGCTGAGATCACCATGAAGGACCCTTCTTCTCAATCTCTCCCCTCACTTAAAGCATGGTCAGCCTGAGTTTAAATCACCACCAGCTGTTTCTCGGTAATGAGAACAACCCTATTGTTAGGTAAGACTACGCCAACTTTACCTTTTACAATTATTTTTGATGTCGACCATTGGCTGCATGCTCTTACTCTGACTCCTTAATCCTTGCTAACCAGATCGAGTGGGCTACAATGCTAGAATTCATATTGACCCTGAAATGAGGAATAGATTTACTTTGGATTGCATTTATATTTCACACCCTAAGCATCAATGTGAAGCCAAAATGAATGTCTTGGTCCAGTGCGTGGCTATAGATTAGCTGAGGAGGCCTGTATTGACTGCAAAGTGAAGTGGGATGAAATTGCTTCTATCGGAAGTTAAATCAGGCTGGATTCAAACTGAATGTACATTGAAGCTGCTACAGTGTGAATCTTGTCTAGAAAACTATGAGATGAATCTTGATTTCATCAAAGTTAGTTTCAGAGGATTGCTCAAGAGGATATCAAATTTTATGTTAATAATACTTGCAAGATTGGAAAAAAGCAAAAACTCTTTTCATCCAAAATGTTATCTTTGTTGGTTTAGGTATATAAATACAATATTGAACCATTTTGCAGATATTCCTGTGCAGATAAAATCATTCAATTATCTTATTCTATCTCCACCATTCCATATAGAGTACATTTCTGTTTCATGTGGTAAAAGATGCTTTCAATTTGCATGAGCATTTAGGACAGGCTTTCTCTTAAATCACCATTCAGCGAAATTTCCAACTAATGTGTTTGTTAGCTCAGGTAATACAAAGCTTGTACAGCTCCCCTTTTTAAAGAAGATTCAACACCTTGTAATCTTGCCTTCAAACACTTTCAGACATTTCTCAGCATGTTGAATGAAAATACTAGTCTTTCAAGTGATTAAAAGAGAAAAGTATAATAGGCTCTGACTGAGGATCACACTAACCTGACTCAACAATAAAGCAGACTGTTCTCCATGGTGGAGCTACACATCAGGCACACAGTCAGTGGGCAATTATTTTGTGAACATTGTGTTCTTTCTCTGTTATTAGCAATGGCTCAAGCTTTAAAAGCATGTTCAGCAAGGTAACTCATTCATTCTCTGCGTGACTTTTTTTTATTTTTTAATTGCTGAAATTTAACAGAAGGACTAGGAACAGGATTAGGTAATTCATTCCCTAGAGACTGCTCCATCATTTAATACAACCATGGCTGATCTCATTTCAGCCTCAATTTCACATTCCCCTCCACTTTCTATAACCCTTTACCCCATTACTAATTAAAAATATGTCTATCTTCTCCTTAAATTGACTCAATATCATGGTATCCACTGTTTTCTGGGGGAGCAAATTCCACAGATTGATGGCTCTTTGAGAGAAGTAAATTTCTCCTCACCTCTGTTTTAAATCTGATACACTCATCCTAAAACTATGACTCTCAGTGTAGATTGTTCCACAAGAGGAAACATCCTCTCTACGTCTACTTTGTTAATCCCCTTTGACATCTTACAAACCTCAATTAGATCTCCTCTTATTCTTCTAAACTCGAAAGAGTATAAGCCTAAACTGTTCAATTTCTCTCTTCATAGACAAATTTCTCACGTCTGGAATCAATCCAGTGCACCCCACCAAATGTCTTGATTCATTTTGCCTTATTTCAGGCTGTTTTCCACCTGGAGTGATAGAGAGGTAGGTATTAAGGGAGACAAATGTGGGTGACAGAGCTATTAGCTTTGGTGCAAGCGAGTGAGTAGACAGCATAGAAGGCTCACAAAATCAGTGGTGTCTAGGTGAGTGACAGTGGAAGATGTTGCAAGCAATAGTGAGGGTAGCAGAGCATGAGATGTCAGGTGGGTACCATAGCAGAGATGAAGTGAATATAACGTATCAGACAGAAGATGGTAGCATTTACACTGCCGAAGTGGAGAAGGTGATTCAACTTTCTCCTACACTGGACGTGCATTCTATCCAGTTAGCTGAGATTGCACTGGCCCAGGTGGCAGCCCCAAGCCAGTTCTGGAGTCATGACCTCCACTGCTGGTCCTGGGAAGAGTGGACATCTCCCTTCTGAACCATTGTATCCACTAGGACCTCTGAGAAGCTGCTAATAAAGCAGAGTCCGAATTTCCTTTCTCTGCCATGTCAGGGGTAAATATCAGGAACCGTGCAGGGAGGCTCCAGCCCAACAGTACTTATTTAGGTATACAATAACCTCTTAAAGATGGAACCCCATGCCATAAATGCATTCTTGGATTTCCTGACAATAGCGAGTTATTTTGGGAACTGCAAGTGGTTGGATGGGGCTCGAATCAGGTAAGAGAGATGCTATGCGAGCAAGGTAGGTGGTTAATGAGACAAAGTAGGTAAAATGCAGTGAAATAAGCCCTCTGTGAAACTCAGCAAAACTGATGTTACCATTCAGCCCAATGAATCTGAAAGACAAGCATCCTGCTCAATTCAAGTGAACAATGCAACAAGATGTTGTTCTGCAGGAAGTAATGATGAAGGAGTAGCCTAAAAGTATCAAGGATATTTTGGTTGCTATGAGAGATTGTTGGGTGTGTAGAGATAAAGTGGTAGTCCGCGATAGCATTTTGTGCAAAGAGAGTAGAATCATTATCTCTAAGTAGTTGGGAAAGAGATGCTGAAGCACATCTAAGCAAAATATCAAGGAATTGCACTGGAAGGCAAGAGAACTACTCTAGTGGCCAAACAAGGGCAATGAAATTAAGGACCACATCAGCCAGTGCAGTGTTTATAATGAATACTAAGTGAAGCAAGCTAAAGAATCACCCATAATGCAGAACATGAATGAAACATAGAGTTGACCTCTTCATGCCTTTAGGAACTGATTATCCTGTCATAGTCAACTACTATACTGATTACTAGATCAGATGACAACAATGAGAGTGTAGGATGTATGAAAGCTTCACTTCACATGTCATTCCAGACATTGTAGAGTGACTGTGGTCCTGAAATTACAAGTGAAGAATTCGGCTGTTTCATGAAGGATTGGGAAATTCAACAACATGTATACATTTGCACTATCCTCAGCCAAGTGGCTGAAGTGACAATAAAAATCACCAAAGGGCTCATAACAAAATTGAATAAGTTGTGTCAAGAATTATACAGTCCAATCTTCATGTGGAGAAATGCAGGTATGGAAACATGGAAAGTAGTCCAGTCCAAAAACTAATGTCACACCACACCCAAACTACTCTTCCATTAGCCAAAAAAACACTGAAGATAGAAATGGTAGCTGGTGGTAGTGACAAACTCAATTTGATCATTTTGATAAGGGTGCCAAATCATTGCCAGAGCTGAACATTGAGGTTCAATTCAGAGTTTCAAGGTTCAAAGCTCTCAACAAGAGTCGCCCCATTTGGCAACTTGGGCCCTGTGTTAAGTAGCTGTCAGCTTCGTTGTATGCAGTTAACATGAATAAACAGATATGTCATCACAACCACAGGACATCTGCACGCAATTAGCAAAGCTACACCCTCATGGCAGGTCACTGATCAGAAAGATGTGATCCGTAACCTGAAAAGAGTACAGAATGATTATCAGTCACAGAGGTTACTGATTCTCAGCGACAGAAATAATGGCAACAGCATTCGCCGTTGGGAAGTCACTCCCCAGAGAAGGACCACCACTCTAGAAATGAGCAGATAGAAGAAGAACAGTCAACAACAATATTTACCATTCTGAGACCTACATGGTCTAAAGAATAAGGGGATGGGTAGCTGTGTGTGTTTAAGTGAGGAATGAAAAAACTCTACAGAGGCCCGTCACCAGGTCAGAGTGAACAGGATGTCTGAATCTTCTCTTTTTATCTCAGTGAGGGTTTACAGGGATAGTGTAGAAGAGTGGGTCTGGGTCAGATGCTCTTCAGAGGGTCATTGTGGACTCAATGGGCTGAATGGTCTCTGCACTATAGTGATTCAATAAATAGAAGACCTTTCAACACTGCTGAGGACTTCAGTCAAATGGAGAAATGTTTATTACAATTTGAGCCTTAAAATTACAAAATCCAATATTTAACTCTTAGCCCATGAATTTCAAAATTCACTGGATACTAAAATATTTCATTTAGAAAAGCCCAACATTTCAATAGAAGATTTTTTAAAATTTCCTTTTTCTGGTCTTTTACTGAATCCCTACTCAATATTCAGTCCTTCAGTGAATCTCACCCTTAGACAGCAAAACCACTGTTTTACTGCAGTATAGTAAACGGATTATACACAGTTAGGTGAAGAAAATAACTGCAGGCTGCACTGAACAATATCCAAGGCAGTGCAGGTTAGGATATTTTACATCTCGGACAGCCCACAGGCTGAAATGCATTGCACCTGGTCTGAAATGCATTACACAACAGGATACCAACTGAACTGTGCTATATGTTGGATAATATAAGCTTGTGGTGCAGCAGGCGTGTCACTATAAGGTTTTGGAGTAGATCTGTAGCTCAGGTTGTGGGTGTTGAGGTTGGTTGGCTCGTCGAGCTGGTTTGTTGTCCTGCAGACGTTTCGTTACCGTGCTTGGTAACATCCTCAGTGCAGCCTCTGATAAAGCGTCGGTGTGTTTTTCCGCCTGGTTTTTAAACTCCGGGGTCTGTTGAGATGGGCTGCCTCACTTCCGGGTTTCCTCCGTGATGGAATGTATATGGGATCGAGTTCAATTTGTTTATTTATAACCTGTTTCGTGGAGTGTCATGCTTCCAGGAATTCCCGTGCCTGTCTCTGCCTCGCCTGTCCCAGGATCTTGGTGTTGTCCCAGTCGAAGTGGTGGCTCTGCTTGTCCTTGTGGATTGAGATGAGTGAGTATTGTAAGTGTCTTCTTGTAGCCAGTTGGTGTTCATGTTCTCTTGTTGTTAGTTTCCTTCCTGTTAGTCCGATGTAGTGTTTCTCGTAGTCTCTGCAGGGGATCTTGTAGATGACATTGGTCCTGTCCATGGCAGGGAGCGGGTCTTCAGTTTGGGTGAGCACTTGTCATAGGGTTGATGTGGGCTTGTGTGCCACTCTGATCCTCAACGGTCGTAGCAGTCTTGTGGTGAGTCCTGATGTGTTCCTGATGTAGGGGAGTGTGATGAGTGTGTTGGGGCATGTAGAATCTTTCTGATGCTGTTCCTGTAGGCATCTCCTGACCCAGTTCTTTGGATATCCATTATCCTTGAGCATCTGGAAGAGGTATTCCTCCTCCTCTTGGCGTAGTTCCATGTTGTTGCAGTGTTTTGTTGCCCTTTTAAATAGTGTTCACACGCAGCTTCGTTCGTGTGTGTTGGGATGGTTACTACTGAAGTTCAATACCTGGTCTGTGTGTGTGGCTTTTCAGTGTAATTTCGATTGGAGCTCCCCATTTGTCTTGCACTCTAGCATGACGTCCAGGAATGGGAGCTGTTTGTTCTTCTCCTTCTCTCTGGTGAATTTTATTCTGGTGAGGGTGTTGTTTATGAGTTTGTGTGTCTCTTCTAATTTGGCCCATTTAATGATGTCAAAGGTGTCGTCTACGTAGAGCATCCATAGTTTAGGTTGGGTTTATGGAAGGGCAGTGCTTTCCAGTCTTTGGATCACTGCTTCTGCTATGACTCTGGAGATAGGCAATCCCATGGGTGCTGGACATGCACATGGACAGCAGTGAATTGAGGGGAACGTAGGTTAGGTTATTTTATTTTTGGATTAGGATTATTTCACGGCACAACATCGTGGGCCGAAGGGCCTGTACTGTGCTGAACTCTTCTATGTTCTATGATTTACCGTTGAAGGTGAAGTTGGTGGTCACTATCTCTGATCCAAAAGGCTTGTGCTCAAGTCCTTCCTGCTCCAAAGATTGCGCAGAAAACATTTGAATACCAGAGACATTTGCTGGTCTGTGCCTTAGGAGCAGCAGAAGGTTTTCACCAAGTGTGAAACGATAACTCAACATGAGACAGATGCTGTCATGGGTACTGGTATTGCCTGAAGGACGATGACACAGTATTTATACAGGTACCGTTATCTGTTGTAGAGAACTGCATTGTGCTTTCAGTTGACTTAAGGCTATCATACACTTATGACAACAGAGGCAGAATAAAGGAATACATTTTTAGTGGCATAGGGGGAGGTTCTGCCTCTTACTGAACCATTTACTACAGATTTAAGTCTCATCCAAGTATATTAGGGGCTTTGTTAGCTCAGTTGGCTGTATAGCTGTTCTGCAATGCTGAGCGATACCAGCAACATAAGTCCAATACCCAGAGTGGCTGGGATTAGCATAAGGGACTCTCCTCCTCTACCTCTTACCTCACCTGAAGTGTGTTAACCTTCAGGTTAAACCACCAGCAATCATCTCACTCAAATCAGAGGAGTATACCTTTATGCGAACGGATACTTGCATGACATAAATACAGTTGAGGAACATGTAGAATAAGGACAGGTATCACCACAGCTGTGGATATTGGTATATGCAATTTGCAGTAACAAAGTTCCACATCTATATGCCACTCCTATTTGGTATAAACGTGTAATTGCGAATCATTGTCCATTAACTATAAAGTTTCACGTGAACGATGGTCACTGGAAGGCATGCAGCCGCCAAGAAACTACATTATAACTTGTAGTCAGCTTCAGGAAGAATAAGGAGAGGAAGCATTTGAAATGGAAGTAAATAATCTAGAAATACTAGCTTTTAATGTGCGCCCAGAACAGCCAGTGTAATGTTTATGTAACAACATCGAACTTAACTCAATGCTTCCACCTTGTGGTCAGAGTGACAAACTGATGCTACTGGAATAATTGCTCCTGAGAAGTTGCTGTTTCAGATGAATTCTGTACCTTCATATGAATTAGCACTGAAAAGCTGATTTTACTTTCCGACAGTGTGTAAAATGCCTTGCTTGATTTCATTTTCCATTGAATTTAATGTCATTTGTATTCCAACACTACTGCAAGTTAAAAACACAGATTCAGGGCCAAATCTCTTCACCCAATAATTTTTGAATCCAGTATTCACCCAATTTGCATCATTACAGTAGTTATCATCAATGAGATCATTTGCCCATTCTGTGTTATACAATATACACAAAAGCATTATATGTAATGAAACACAATGAGTTATATAATGCACACAAACATTATACTTAATGAAACACAATGGGTTCGATAATATATACAAGAGCATTTTACCTGAGCAAACACAGTCTATTATATTTATCTTGCATAAAGTATATAGTTAACCATAAAGGGTCTATCACATTTCAAGTGTTCCTGTAGCTGACATACCACCTTTCTTTCTCCTTGGGTCAAATAGGCACTATTGTTTTAGTTAATCCCCCATGCTAATTCCCCAGCTATGGGCAAACAGAAAATCTGGCATCTAAATACCAGAAACTCAGGGAGGTAGTGGTGGATGGATTCACAGCTAGTAATCCAGAGGTCCAATCTCTGGTTGACATGGCGCTGAATTTTATCAAAAAATTGGTTTAATGTTAATTTCAGGAAGTTCCTGTGAATTATCTGTCATAATTCGTCACTGCTCACCTCATTATGTATGCTCCAGACCTCTACAGCGTGCACTTGTGCGTTTGAAACAGAAGTACCCATCACTGATTGGACCTCGTGGGATTTCTACCTCCAGCATTGGATATAAAGCCTAGCTGTGCACAAGCTCAAACTGTGGCAGCCAGGAATAGTCCTTCAGGGTACACGCTGTGGGATGGATATAGGTGGCATGGGAGACACTTCACTGGATGTCAAAGCTCAGATTAATCAAAGTATTGCTGCTATACATCATTGCCTGTTTGATCACCTGGGCCTGTAACTGTATTTACAAAAATGAAGCTACAAAAACTAGCCATCTTTAGCACTATACCATGTTAAAACTGTGTGTAAGGGAGTGCTACTCTTTCCCTAATGTCCAGCATAGCGTAACATTATGTCATTGTTCAGTATGGGAACATCATATGTTGGAAGCCCTTTCAACAGTTGTTAATGTTAACTTCTGATTGAACAAGATTGTAAAGTGAAGGAAAAACAAACAAAAACATTTTTATTTGCTTCCAGGAATAAACAATGTCTGCTTGCCTTTTGAACAAAAAACAAATCTACAGTCAGTACAGGTTGAAATCACCCGAATCATATCTCTTTGAACTATGTACTAATTAATGCTTGCCTGCCTTCCTGCATCAAACACTGTTCCATCGGCCTGAAGGTATTCTCCTGCATAGTGTCCTCATCTTCCTCCTCAGAGACAGGTGCCCTCTCCCAGCTCTTCGGCGTCCATGGCATCCCTCTTTCTCTGCTCCACTTGTGCAGGCCAAAGCAGGCAAGGATTGTGTGGCGCACTCTGTTGGGATTGCACTGTAATAACATTCCCCAGACTTCAGTATTATGGAACCCCTGACCCCAACAAATAGCTGACTGACTGTCTCCAAACTCATGGACTGACTGAGATCAGACTGAACTGGCTGGGGTGGGTCCCTAACTAATGTCAGCTCCACCTTTTTTGACTGAGGACTACTTCCCTTAGACTTTGAAATGTGGTCATTGGGCTGAAGTCCATTTAGTATGGTTGACACAAAAGTTGTCAGCATATGCTGAAACGTTCATAAATGAAGTGCCCCCTTACATAATCCCCTTGACTGACCACTGCTGGCAACCGTGGCAAACTGTCTGGCTGTGCAAAAAGGCAAGGCAGGACAAAAGTATTGTTAAGCTGCAAGTTCTGAATGATGCAAAAATGTGCAAAAAGGCAAGGCAAGGAAGAGATGCTGTGAGCATCAAAGTAGATGGAAGTGAAAGAGAGCTAGAAAGGCATGCTAACTGACCTGGGATGCAGCCTGTTTGGCTGCATGAAATGGTTGTTTATGAATTCTCATGAATTGTGAAAATATCGAGATCTATGCATACTGGTAGTCCAGCTACTGCTCAACTGTTGGTAACTCCAGGTAGGAGATTTTGGGATGCCATGAAGAGCTCATGTATTGGAATGCATGATTCTGGTAATGCATGGAATTAGTGATCCATTATACACTCTGGAACGGTCTCTCTTTGGCTCTTTTTCTGCACAAAGCGAGTAAAATAATTTGAGATCGAGCTAGGTGCAATTGCTTTCGTCATGAATACTAATTCAGTAATGCCACGTGTTCAGCATCACGTAACATTTATTGGCATATGAATGTTTTTCCAAGAATAGCCATTACAAATTATTGGCCTTAAGTAATTATCACCAATGCATTACTTGCATAACTTACCTCCTTCTCGTTAGAATAGAATGGAATATCCTTTTTTGTCACGTGTTCTCAAGTACAGGAGTACAGTGAAATGTTTTACAATGTTGCCTCTTATTGGCACCATCTTAGGTTTAAGTACCTAGGTACAACTCTCAGATACAAAAAAGAGGAATTTTTAAAAAGAAGTTGCATTAGTTTAAGGTGACTAATAACACAAGTTAGAAATAAGGCATAGTTAAAAGGATGGACATTATAGTCAGGTAAACAAATTATCATAGAGAGGGGGAGGCGGATAGAAGATGGATAGATGAGAAGATAGGTGGAGAGGAGACAGACGTTATCTCTGATACAAGTTTTGTCTGGAAGTCACTCCCCATGCTAGCCACCGCTCCAGGACTGCTTCCCTTCGCTGATCTCTGCCCACGACTACTTCCCCTTGCTAGCTGATGCTCCGGGATTTGCCCCTGGGGCTCGCCAGCTTCTCACTCCCCCTCCGGGTAAGTCCAAGTCATTAGATGAAAATATCTTAGAAAGGAAGAAAAGAAAAATGGAGAAAACAACCATAAGAATGGGCAGAGCCGCCTCCATCTGACCATGTCAGATAAGCAAAGCTAATCAGCTGCTAACTTTAACCTTTAACTTTGTTTTTGCCATTTCGGAATCACGTTTCACCCCTGATACGGAATGAAAAATGTTTTGGAGGTGCTGCGTTCTCACACTGAACAGCAAACATGCAAGGACTTATTCTGTGATGATCAAGGGTTGTTTCTTTGGGAGAAAGGCTATCATAGTGGCTTAACGCAAATGTTTCCTACCAGTGATATACATCCAACTAAATTTACATCCTTCGGAGTTCCTAACTGAGGCACGACATTTGCCTTTCTTGTGAGAGCTCCCTTGCATTTGTGTTGGGGCATGTTGCGTTTCCACATTGTGGTGAATGTGAGCTTGATAATATTATTACTTAAATGGTGTTCTCTTTCTGACATTGCCCACAGAATAATCGATTCATGTATCTGATATAGACACAATGGTTGCTGGGATCCTTCTGGCCTTGCCTCACAGGAAAAGTCAGCATAGAAGGTGTCATGACAACAGCTCAGAACTCTAGAAGACTTTGAACATTTTGAATTTGTAATTCCAAAATGTGTTCACTTTTAATCAAGGGCTGACAGAGCCAAAAATTAAATGACTGCTTGGAGACAGACGCTTAGTGAGTGTTATACCTTAAAGATGTAAAAGCAATTTGGGTATTCCATCTTAAACTGTAATATCTTGAGGAACCTCCCTGAGGTCTAGGCCTAACAAAAGAGACTGCAATTTCAAATCTGTCAGCAAGAATAGCAATCTTAGTAGCTGTTGCACAGCCCCCAGAGGGTGAAGCATTAAGTGACGACCCATCAAGTTGGCGGGGGATAATGAAGACTTCATTATAGACCTCATTGTCATTTTCTGTATTGCTTGTAAGTATGGTGCAAGCACAGGCTAGGATAGTTCTCGGCCCTTCTTGTTGAACTGTGCCACCTGCTGGAGCAGGACCTGAGCTCAGAAGGAATCTGGGATAACAAGGCGGAGAGCTGGATGAATATAGCAGGTCAAGCAGCATCAGAGGAGCAGGAAGGCTGATGTTTCGGGCCTAGAGCCTTCTTCAGAAAATGATTTCTGAAGAAGGGTCTAGGCCCAAACCGTCAGCCTTCCTGCTCCCCTCATGCTGCTTGGCCTGCTGTGCTCATCCAGCTCTACGCCTTGTTATCTCAGATTCTCCAGCATCTGCAGTTCCTGCTATCTCAGAAGGAATATGCTCCCATCCCATCCTGTGATCCCACCAAGGTTGCAGCTGCCTGGAGTTTTATGTCAGAGGCAGATTTCGGGGAGCATCTGGGCACCCGTGTGACATCCCACACTTTGTCAATCCATAACTGAATCTGGGAAGTTACAGGTGCTATTTTCTCTGGATTTTTTTCTTTATTCATTCACTAGATGAGAACGTTGCTGGCTAGGCAGCATTTATTGCCCATCCCTACTTGCCCAGAGGGCAGTTAAACATCAACCACATTACTGTGGTTGCACTTGTTTAGATCCTTTCCCCATGATGAGGAGAGTCAAGCAGTGAAAAGAAGAAAAGTTGAAGTTGAAAGAGAAAAGAAGGACGAAGAAGGATGCTGCTGGCCTGGTGCTGGGGAGGAGACTTAGAAAAGTGAAGAGATGTAGAAAATGGGAACAGGTGTGGGCCATTTTCCCCATTGAGCCCATTCGACCATTGCATATGACCATGGTCAGTCCTCTGTCTCAACTCCAAATGCTGCTTTCTCTCCATAATGCATTCAGTGATTTGCCCTCCACTGTTTTCTGTGGTACAGAATTCCACAGGCGCAACACCTCTGACTGAAGAAATGTCTCCTTATTTCTGTCCAAAATGGCTGAGCCCCTATCCTGAGACCTTGACCCCTTGTTCTGTACCTGCTAGCCAGGGAAAATATAGTACCTGCACCCAGCCTCTCATTTGAGAATTTTATAGGCTTCAATGAGATTCCCTTTACTTTGTCATGCCAGGAATCAGTCTGGTCAACATTTGCTGCACTCTAACCACAGCAAAATACCTTTATTAGGTAAGGAGATGAAATAGCACCATAATACTCTAGGAGTGGTCTCACCTGGGCCCTGTACGATAAGACTTCCTTGCTCCTGTACTCAAAGAAGAACAGTATACCATTTGCCTTTCTAACTGCAGATGCATGTTTGCTTATGGTGAGCAGTGAAAAGAACACCCAGGTCCCTTTATACTCAACATTTCCCAATCTATCACAACGTAATAATACTCTGTTGTATGTTGCAGCTGTTTCATTTAGGCTGCGTAGTAAAGAGTTAAAATAATATGTAGCTAGGAGCACAAAGTAGAGGAACTTTAGCTTTATGAAACACTGCATATTGCTGTAACTGCAGCCTGCCTTTGCCTAGTTTGAGGAGTCATGTAGGGCAGATAACAAAAAGCTAGGGCTCGCAGCATCTGTACACTCTTATCTTCACTGCATTCTGCTTCAATTAATGTATGTCTGTTTGCCTAAATAATGACCTTGCCTTGCTAAAACACAGTACCATTGCAGTTTGTTTTAACTTGTTTGTACCACTGTATAAATTCTGCTTCTTTTTTGTGCTTGTCAGTGCCTTTGCACCTGACCTTTTATCAGCGTTGACTCTCCATGACATTACAAATGAAATCCCTGTACCTCAAAGTCTGGACCTTTGGTGTGTAATTTAATTTAGTCCTGCGACACTGCCTTTATACCAAATCGCCAGCTTCCCACTTATCTACCTTATACTGTACATGCCATACACTTACCCACTTACTGAACTTGTTTCAATCACCGTGAAGGCTTTTTACATTCTTCTCAAAATCAACCTGGTTTTGTGTCACCTGAAAACTTGAGTACATTTCCTAATCTAAATTGTTAACGTATATTGTGACTAACCCAAGCACTGATCCCTGAGATCACTCAATATCACCACCTTCCAGTCTGAAAGTGGGAGGTGATGGCCTAGTGGTATTATCGCTGGACTGTTAATTCAGACACCCTGATAATGTTCTGGGGACCCGGGTTCGGATCCCACATTGGCAGATAGTGGAAGTTGAATTCAATAAAAAAAAATCTGGAATTGAGAATCAAATGGTGACCATGAATCCATTGTTGAAAAAATCCCATCTGGTTCACAAGTGTTCTTTAGGGAAGGAGACTGTCATCCTTACCTGGTCTGGCCTACATGTGACATCAGACCCACAGCAATGTGATTGACTCTGAACTGTCCTTTGGGCAATAAATGCTGCCTAGCCAGTGATGCCCTCATCCTGTGAGTGAATTAAAAAAAAGACTAATTTAATCCTATTCTCATTTCCTGTAAACTAACAAATTCTCAATCTATGCCAGCACGTTACCGTCTATCTCATGTGCTTTGATTTGGCATACTCAGTTCTTATATTGGACTTTATCTATTATTTACCTTTCTGAAAATCTAAATTCACAGTTCAAATATACCATGCCCACTGTTTCTCCATCGTCTGGTCTACTATTACTTTCTCGAAAACTTCCATTAGAGTTTGCAAACATTATTTTCTTTTATAAATCCATGTTGATGAAGAAAATATCAGTGGAATTATCCAGAATCTCCTGCTACCACATCCTTTGTAATAGATTCCAGCATTTTTTCTACACTGTTTTCTTGTTTCTTTTTACAATATTAAGATTACATTTCCCACCCTTCAATCAGCTGGGACTGTTCGAGAGTCTACAGAATTTTGGAATTGAATAACCAAAGCATCCATTATTTCCACAGCTCGTCAGTGCCCTGAGATTTAGATTACTACGCTCAGGAGATTTGTGAGCTTTCTCTACCTTTTTATTAATAATAATTTCCTTCAATTTCTCCTTCCCACCAGACCCTTACATTCCTAAATGTTTTGGTAAGCTGCGTCTTCTTCTGCGAAGACAGACCAAAAGTAATCACTTAAATCCTCTGCCACCTCCATGATCAACTCTCCAGTTTCAGACAGTAAAAAGCCCAATTTGTTTTCACTAACCTTTTTCTTTTTATGTGTTTATAGTTGATCTTATGTTCCATTCAAGTTTGCTTTTTATCCTACTTTTCCCCTATTAATTAACATCATGGTAATACTTTGCTGAATTCTAGAGTTCCTAGAACTCAGGTTTGCTACATTTCCCAGAAACTTTATATGATCTCTCTTCAAATCATATGCCATCCTTTATATCCTTTCTAAGCCATGATTGGTCCCAAAATGAATGTATGAGTGTTACGATGCATGCATTCCTTAAAGATGTGCATTGCCTAGCTACTATCTTGCCTTTTACTGAAGTTACACAATCTGTCACAGTCAATTGATGCCTCATACTTTTTTAGTTTCCTTTCTTTAGATTTATGACCCTGGTTTTGGACTGGGGTACTTCACTTTCTATCTCATTGAAGAATTCTATCGTTTTATGGCTGTTTTTTCTTAATGGACCTCTCACAACAAGATAAACGCTTTTCATTCCACAGTACTAAATTTAGGATAGCCTGTACTGTAGTTAATTCCTCAACATACTAGTCTAAAAAGGTATCCTGTATGCACTCCGGGATTGCATTCACATAAACAGTGTTTTTGCTCATGTGGTTAGCTCAGTTTATATGTAGATTAAAGTCACCCATTATTTCTGTCACACCTTTGTTGCATGCACCTCTAATCTACTGTTTGTTTCCACCCCCTACGTTACTACTACTATTTAGAGGCCTACAGACAACTCCCACTAATGGGTTCCATCACTTGTTGATTCTTAGCTCCACCCAGACTCATTCTACATCAAGATTTTCTGTGCCAATGTGCTTGTCACTATTGCCTTGTTTTCATCTTTCACTAACAACACCTACTTAGCCTTTCTGACCATATTGCCTAAAGATTGAATTACTTGTGAACCTTGCAGTCGTGTCTCTGTAACTGCAATCATATCTTGCCCATTTAAAAATATTTACACTGCTAATTAGTCCAACTCCTTGCAAGTGCTTCATGCATTCAGATATAATACCTTTAGATTTGTCTTTTTATATTTACACTTTTATGTACTACTTGTTGATAGCCCTTGTTTCCTCTGCCTTCCATTTTTGCTTTCTATTTTTCTATCCTTTATTCCCTGTGCTGTGGTCACCTCTGAGTATGTGTTATTCACAAAGATATCAGCCTTGTGGATACATCACAATAATTCCAGAAGCTTCTCCAGATCCAAAACACAGAGTTCAAGTGACTTCAGCTGTGTGTGTGTTCATCCTGGATACTGGGAATATTCCTGACTTCCAACAGTGCACAGGAATGATGTGACGGGAGTGCAGCATAGCACAGCACAATGAAGTGAAAAAGGTATCCTTTCATTTTTCTATATTTCTGATTGTGAACTGAAATGGGAAAAGGACTATTTTAAAAGATAAGGATTATGGAAAGGATTGCTGCACTTTTTTAAAAGCAAGCCACCCCCACATTTTGTGAGTGTTTTTTACTTTATTGTTTGTTCAACTAGTGGGAGAAGTTTAGTTGCTGAGGAACAAGACCGAGGGAGTGTGTTTGAAATGAGATTGGCCTGGCAACAAGTAGCTGATTGGTCTGTAAAATGGTGACAAGTTATCAATGACAAAGACCTTCTGCCTACCAACAACTATGTTACAGGCCCCAGGTAGCTGAACAGCTTGTGGGTGTGAACGTGGTTAGAAGCCTTTGGACCTCTGGAAAGGGTCCTTGTCTCTGCAATAAAAACCATCTAAATCTTGAACAAAGCCAATTTATTTCCCCTCAGCAGTTACTGTAAGGAGTTGGTCTGAACCATTAAGTGGGATACTTTATAAGTAGTGAGCCTGCTGCCTTGTGCCTCCTGCAAGGAAGTGGAAATGCCTGAGGAGAGTGAGAAGGTTGATGAACAGCAAGTTCTGACAATCAACAGGTTCATCATAGTAAACTCTGTGGACACAACCATTGAACTACCATCTCAGATTTTCCCTTTCCCATTGACACAAAAACTGGTGTTATCTGTATGTGAGGAAAGGAAAATTTTTTAAAGGGAGTTAGAGTTTAGACTACAGGCAACAATTTATAATAATTAACCTATAAATTAAATCAATTTATTTCTAATAAATAGGAATTCTTGCTAAGTACAGAAAGTCCATGCTTTCTGACAACCTGGGTTTAAAAAGACAAGTAAATTAGGGAAGTTTGTATATTTTGCTGAAATCTTTAACTCCTATGGTGACTGCAGAAATAGCAGGGCTTGCTTTCACCCCGGTGAAAAATGACACAGGTTTACTGGCTTCGTCACCCACAGAGGTCTCCATGTCTCCACATGCAAAGTCACATTCTTAACCAGCTAAATATAACATCTTTTCTTCATATGGCATGAAGAGTTTTATATCCACTATAACCCATCAGTCTTTACTATCTTGCTCTGGTTGTGAGACATCTTTACCTGTAATACAATAGAAGGAGCAATTAAGTCTAACAGAAGGGGTTGGGACAGCCATTAGTGCATGACCAGGATAGATGGTATGATAACACCAGTAAGTGAGTAGAAAGGTGGCACGAAGAGTTGTTAGTTGTTAGAGATGGGTGAGAGTCATTGAATGGATATGATGCATACAATAGTGAGAGCTGTAGACTATGAGGTTTTGTAAGGACGATATGCAGTGTCAGAGTTAGGCTGAACAGTGAGGTAGCAGAGAGAAGATGGTGGCACTTAGCCTTACAGAGAAGAGAAGATCATTAGTTTCTTCATGTACTGCTGTATTGTGTCTCGCCTAGGGGACTGCACTGATCCAGGCTGCTATCTTAGTCCAATTTGACTGTGTCTGTGAGGTCCCCTTTGCCAAACAGCAGTACTTCCATCCTTGATCCAAATTGCTCATGGAAACATGTTCACCAGTATGTACAGAATAATGTAAACCTTTAATTACATATGTATCATTTATATTTCCAATACACACACACACACACACACACACACACACACACACACACACACACACACACACACACACACACACACACACACACACACACAATATTTGCTGTTCCATTATGTATGTTTCACGTATATAGCAAGCATCCTGTAATATGTTAAGAAAAACAATGTGATTGTTCTGTTTGTGTTTTTTTACTTTTGATTCAAAGGATAATAGAATCAGACCAACTGCTGTTTAGATGACAGAATTTCAGCCTTTCCTCTCCACCCACTAAGCAGTTCCTTTTTACAGCTTTGCGGAGGAGTGGAATAGAATGCAGTTTAACAGTTTAAACCCTTAACCAGCTGCTGAGTTCCCAGTCCAAATGATGTTAGCCACTGCTGAAGGGAAGAAAGAGAAATCACTGGGAGATTCCAGCTAACTGGCCAGCTGAGTAAAACTTCCATAGCACTATTCATCTTCTCAGATTGAAGTTAATGTTGTAGAAAGAAGGACATCAGAGAATGGGGACAAATGTAGAAGCAGAAGAATTTGAAAACAAAATGTCAGCTATTTTGAAACATGATTTTTTAAATTATGCAGCATTTGCAAAAAACAGCATGTGGACAAAACGTTGTCTCAAGGCCAGCGAGTGACTGATTATCCTGTGATAACGTGACCCTCCAGCCAGTCTGTTAACATTGCATAATAGTTTTACGAAGAGTCATGAACTCAGTTAAAGGATGGGAACACAAAGTTTTCAAGAACTTCACAATCGTACAGAGTGCTTGAAAAATTCAGCTCCCCAGTGCTTTGATTACAGATTAGCATCAAAGTGCCATCTGCGCTAAGCTCATTCACTTCTCTGACATTTGTATTGGTGGGGGTGTTAGCACTGATATTAGGAATGGGCACCAGAACTATGCAGAGAAGGCAGTGTGTAATGCTGATTTGATGGCAGCTCTGCCATTTTTGCTCCCACCGCAGTAGTCGATGCTTTCTGCCAGCCAGGCAAATTAAGAACAGAAGTAGGTCATTCAGCTTTTCAAACCTGCTCTGTCATTCATTAAGATCAGGCCTGATCTGTAAAGGGACACAAAGGAATTATCAATAACTTTTAGATTACTTGTTAGAGCAAAATTACTAGCTTCCTGTGAAGCATTGTGAGCCGCTTTTGAGTTCTTGTGTCCACAGATGTGATGACTACAGTCTCAGTCTTACCTACTGCACTTGCTGAAATTGCATAATCTCTTTGTATCTATGGTCAAGTATCACTTTAGTTTGAAAGGCAGGGAGTTGTGTCAGTGACTGCGGTGTAATGTGCTTGAGGGATGATGCACTTGTTACAGTTGAATAGCTTGCAGCACGTGTAAATTGCAAACTGAGTGGCTTGGAGCAGTGCAATGTGTGTCACTCTAAACTGAAACTATGAATGTGAGTTATGCTTTAAATGAAGTGAGTAAAGTATAGGACTACATGGAATAGACAATACTGAGGCAGGTCATTTGGCCTTACCAGTCCATGCCAGTGTTTATGCATCTTTTATCATTCAAATCTACTGCCATGTCATCTATTGCCAATTCCATCACATATTTTTGTTTAATTTTGCTTTAAATACATCTATCATTCCTATTCACTTCGATCCACTCCCTATAGTGACATCATATTCTGCAGTACCATTGAATTTGTTTTGACTGTCTTATATTGATGACCATTAGGTACAATCTTTCCTACGAGAGGAAACATCCTCTAATTAGATGCGCTATCAAAATAATTCAAACTTCTAAAAATCTCCAGTAGGCTTGACACAAGGGAGGCAACGGCCGAGTGGTATTATTGCTGGAATGTTAATCCAGTGACTCGGTTGATATTCTGGGGCCCTAGGTTAGAATCCTGCCATGGCAGATGGTGGAATTTGAATTCACTAAAAACAGTCTGGAATTAAGAATCTGATGACGACCAGGAATCAATTGCCAGAAAAATCTGCCTGGTTCACGGATGTCCTTTAGGGAAGGAAACTGGCATCCTGACCTGGTCTGGCCTACATGTGACTCCAGACCCACAGCAAAGTGGTTGACTCTGAACTGCCCTCAGGGCAATTAGGGATGGTCAAAAAAAGCTGCCTAGGCAGCGACATCCTCATTCTGTTAATTAATAAAGGGGGGAAAAGAAACTCACCCTCAGCTTTCTTTGTACCATGAGAGGAGACCGAGCCTGTGAATTCTTCCCTAATACATATACCCACACATTTCTGGTATTATACTTTCAAATATTCTCCGCGCATGCTTCCAAATCCTTGGTACCTCTAAATCTTTTAATAGTAAGTCAATCAGACCCGCATGCACAACTCCATGCATGTGCAACCAAAGTTTAGTGCAGCTGGTGGTTCATTTTTTTTGAGGATTTTCTATCTGAAGCTGTATTCATTGGCTTTGACTAGGCGTGAGATGATTGAACTGCACTGGTCCATTGACTACTGGTATTGACCACTAGAGTTATTGTGATTACTGCCTTCTCGGTACATTTCTGGAGAGCCTACAGTCACCTGTGGATAAAACATTTTCTTCTCCACCCCCTACAACAAGGCCTCTACTGCTGTGCTTGAAAACGTTGCAGCACACTCTCTGCTCTGCTACACCATATTGATCTGTTGTTACAATGCAGACACCCTTCCCCAGCTAATTGCAGCAACTACGACAGCCAGCCAAAATATACCTCATCTTTTAACAGTTTCAGTTTGGCTTTAAATATTGCAGGCTCACTTTAATTAGTCTTGCACGAACCTGGACCCTTTACTGAAATGTGCAGTCACTGAGCAATACAATTAGGCCCAAGTTGCACATTACAATCATAGTCATGAGCCCGTGTGCTGCCTGCATTGCAATAAACAAGCACGGGTTAGCTATGCATCAGGATACCTAGGCCTGTTTTCAGGCCGTATTTTTCCCGTCAGTCACTGTAATGACATGCGATACGTGATTTAAATCATGTATCTTCCTGAACAAACAAATGCTTCCTGAGGCTCAAACTTCACTCTTTATCTGCGGTATCTTCAGTTAATATTTACTTTTGATGAGAGATTTGACAAGACTTGGATTCAAAATTTCACCTGAGCACATTTCTGTAAACACAGAAGTTATCTGGTTTTAACTGAGATGTTGCCTTCTCAGCCAAAAGCCATGATTCTTGGCTGGACTTTTGGACAGACAGTTGTGCAGACTCAGTACATATCATTGTGGGGGAGGGGAGAACAAAGGAAAAAAGGGGACGTGATCAGCACAGCTCTATAGACCCACACCAGCAGTCAATGGGTCATGGAACTACTGTTGCAGCTGTAGATACCAGACTAAGTGTAACAGATTAGAACACTGTGCAGAAGAAGCATTTCATGAAGTGTTGGAAAGCAGTGGAACTTTCTCCTGTGTTAGTGGTTGAAACAGAAGCTTTGTGGTTTAGATTTGATATGGATGAAGGAAAACGTAGTTGAAGGAATAAGGGGGCAAGCTGGTTAAATGAAATAGAACCAACTGTTCATGTGAAGGTGGGTGGTGTGATAAGTACAAATACTGACTGACAAGTTCTAGGGCTTCCCAATTGGGTTTGTGAGCTGAATTTCTGGAATGATGAGGTTTGACATAGCAGTGGTTGTCACTGATATCCAATTGAGTGAACAGCTGGTCTTCTGCATTTGCTACTTGACCTCCCGGGAGATGTTCCGTCTTGTAATTGTATGCATGTAGGATAAGAGCCCACTGCTGTATTCAGCTGAAACTACGGATGACACAGCCCTGCCCTCTTAACATTGCTGTAGCAGGGGTTGTGGTCCATTATTAACACAAATTTACAAAAATGTAAAGTATTGGTGAAACGTTTTCACACCGAAGATGACTGCAAAATCTTCCTTCTCTACATGGGCATATCTTTGTTGGCATTAGCCAAAGTCTGGAAGGTCACACTATCGGCCATTCCTCTCCACTGGACCGCCAGTGAGCCAACACTACCCTGATGCTGTACGGGGACGCATCGCATGTCAGCATCACCTCTTGCTTGTATCATAGTGTGCCAACACCTTAAACGACAAAAGCTGTATCTTCACTTCCCTAAAAGCTACTTCTATGCCATGATACTACTTTTCCAAGGCTGATCCTTTTTCAGTAGCAAGTGTAAGGGTGTCAGGATGGAGGCCAGGTTACGTATGAACTTTCCATAATAATTCACCAAGCCAAGGAAAGACCTAAGCTCCAGTACAGACATAGGTGGTCACCTCTGCCAGTGGAGGTGGTAGAGACGGGCACAATAGCATCATTTACGACGTATCTAGACAGATACATGAATGGGCAGGGAGCAGAGGGATATAGATCCTTGGAAAATAGGTGTCAGGTTTAGATAGAGGATCTGGATTGGTGCCGGCTTGGAAGGCTGAAGGGCCTGTTCCTGTGCTGTAATTTTCTTTGTTCTTGTTCTTTGAAGTGGGAGCCGGAGTACCTTTGATCACCCTCACTTTATCTTCCAACGGGTGTAACCCTGTCTTGTTGACTCTGTAGGTTATTTGGGGTGCCTGGGACACACATTTGTCCCTCCTAAGATGTACACGTACCTCGGAGAAACATTTAAGCACTGTGTTCAAGTTCTCTAAATGCTCTTCATTGGTATATCCCATTATTGGCACATCATCCAGATAAATGGCGTACTGGGGTAGTCCTTGTAAAACATTCTCTAGCATCTGCTGGAAAATGGCACAGGCTATTGATACCCCAAACACCAGTCTCATATATTGGTACAAACTGTTATGGGTATTAATTGCAACATAACCCTGTGAATCCTCGCCTAATAACAACTGCAGTTATGCAGGACTCATGCCCAACTTTGTGAAGGAAAACCCTCACTGCCTGTTGTGCATATAATTCCATTATGTGAGGGATTGGGTACTTATCCAGTTGTGAAAAATGATTTGCAGCATCACAATCAGTACAACTGCTGCTGCCCACTCCACAAACTGAAGTGGTTTGATGACTCCTTCGTTTTCCAGCCTCCTGATTTCTGCCTCTACTTTTTGTCACAAGGCAAATGGCACTGGGTGGGCCTTGCAGAATCATGGACTTGTTTCATAATCAACATGTAAGGTGGCCTTAGCCCCTTTGGTAGACCTTAGACCTTAGACCTCCCTGAAAAACTTCTGGGTATTTAATTAGGACTTTTTTCAGGCAGCCATTTTCAAATCAAAAAATGTTGGGGTCAATCAAGTTGAATCTTTCTCAGCCGATCTTAATCCATCAAGCTTGGGTCTGAGCCTTTTACTAGGGTCGGTGGTTACTGAACCGGCTGCTTCACATAAGAGACCGGACTGAAGTTGTAACCTTAATTAGTAAAGGTTCCCCAGTATAGGTTCTCAGTCTAGCCCAGGTCTTATGAGGAGTTAGAGTCCAGAGTGAATTTTGGTTCCACAATCATACAACTGCACTGGTATTGTCCTCCATTAGAACCTGGTGACCATTTACCCAAGCTTTTTGATTGGTTCTAATTTGGATATTGCTAAGCAATTTAACTGTTCCAAACTAGCTGTGGGTGGACTTTCCAGAGTGTGGTCTCTCCTGGATACTGATCAATGGGTTCTCTTACTCAGTTCAGACTTCTTTTGCTGCCTTAAATCCACACAAGCAGCAACTGCAATGGCCTGCCAGCCCAGATCCTTGGGAAGATTTTAACCGTTTAGCCGAGGCTTGGCTTTGTTTTGGAGATTTGCCGTAGGCTGACCAAGGGTCCCTCTGTTCATGGTGTGTCCTGAGGGAGGCTATGTAACTGCCTTCACTCATGTGGTGTTCCCCAAGTGCTGTCAGCCTAGCAAAAGTGCCCACTTTTGTTGGCATACCCTGTAACTCTACTTGCCTCATTTTCTAATGACAAAGCCAGTTGTAGTGCCAGTTTGAAGTCCACTTGGGCTTCAGCTAGTAGGCGCTTTTGCATGGTCACAACATTAATCCCACATACCAGACAGTCTCTCAGCATCCCACTCTTGTCACCACTGAAATAACACTATGAGGACCAGTATCCTGTCACCAAGTCACCCTTTATTTTCATGTGCACAGTACTGACCCAGCTAGTTCAGAGCTGGCTCCTAGGATGAACAGAAGTCCTGATACTCCTGTTTATATCTGTCAGCTAGGGCTCCCTGATTGGACCAAGTTAACAGCCCCTATCGGGAAACCTATTCTATGAGATTCACCAGGCTGACCTTCGATCACAATGCATGGCACACTCAAAAACACCAATGGTAAATTAACAAGATCAGCAAGTACCCCACTGAAGCCCCTTTCCTGTGCTGAATTCTTTCCATCAGCTGGCCATTACAGTGGGCGTTTGTGTCCTTTGTGTTGGGAGAGGATACAATAGGCAGAGGACTCTCTCTTAATTAATAGTATCTTTGTCCAGAGTGCATGGCACGATATCGGCCAAGAGCAGAACTGGGCATTGATGCTGTCTTATTGTGTTGCAGAAATTTAAATAAGGAGTTAGCTATTGCTTGTTGAATCAGGATGAGGGTTCCTATGTGCTCAGGGGAAACCTGTTAGATTGCCTAAGTTCGAGTTCTAGAAGCTTGGCTGCATGACTAGCACCAATCAGGTTTATGATACATCTTTTCTGATTGCAATTTATTCCAGTTGCTCTCTGTTGCTATTCAAGATACAAAAGAGGAGCCACATTATTACAGAGGCACGAGGTGGGAGAGATTAGCTTTGAGCTCATTCAATCGCTTTTTTAATTATAAAGACGCTGTTCTGCTTGGCACTGATTCATATCGATGCGAAAAACACAAAGTGCACCGGGAACGCTACAGTTTTCCCCTAAACAGGGGAGTAGAAATTCTTTAGCTGTTCATATCATTCACTGACCGACAGATGTGTGTATATGAGAGCAGGTTCGAGGCTTGCTTTTCTGTTCAGCACAATGTAGTCGATCGCAGTGTAGTCAGCATTCACTCAGGGCAAAACTCTTGTCATGTGTCAGCAAATAGCACATTTGGGTAGGGGAGGGAGCAAAGGGTGCAGTTCAGCTGCTATCATTTTTGAACTTCCCTGTGATTCCTACATTTATCCCAAAGGACACAAGGGAGAAAATGTTGTAACCTCCCAGTTCTAAAAAATATCTGATTGTGAATACATCTGCTTTTCCCATTAAAAGGCTTTCACTGGAATCCACTATTGCGTTTTTTGATTCCTCTTATTTGAGGAATGAGTCATGTGGGTTCATTACTAAAAGATAATCTTTAAAGTTGCCAAACACTTGGCAAATAATCTGATGTAAGAGCCAGTCCATGCAGATACTGAAATGACCAGAACAGTCACTGTCCTTGAGAACTCTACTTATAAAGCGATACTTGATCCTGTGACCTGCAAACTGCACAGTACCTGAAATATTTGCCTGACAGGATTGAAAAATGGAAGGTGCAAGCTGGAGAACAGGACTCGTGATTGTATGCATTTCTTTACTTGTGTTTTGTTCTCAGGTAGGTGTAACTATTGTTAACCTGATCTGGACACTTGCAAAATAATGAGAAGATGTTTGTTAATGTGTGATACACGTCTCTACAAAACTGCATCATTTTCATTTTTGGTTGTCTAAAGGAAGATATAAAATGATTAAATCAAGTAAAGGGTAAATATACTGAAGTTGAATCTAAATTGATTCTTATTGCAATATATTGTGTCCAGTTGATAATATTGAATATTTGTACTAGTCGAAGAGAAATATTTTTCACATTTAGGAACAACTTTAATGGCAAGCGAAGGATGTATTTATTTTGCAATTGTTAACTTCTCATATATAACCAAGAGCGATCCAGCAGTTAAAATATAATTTGGAAGAATTTTTAGGCAGCTTTTCCTGCTCAAGCAGCATAATTTGGAAACCCTAGGGGAATCCAGGAGTGAGTGTTAAAATGGAGTTTATCCAGATCCTCTGCTACAGTAACACCTGATTGTTGCGAGAATCCCATAGGAAATCTATACCTAAAATAGAGACACAGTAAGACCATAATGCAAGTATGTAAACCAGTGTTTGAAAAATAATATATAAGCAAATTTGTCCCCATTTAATTAGGGAATCCAAGACTTTTGTTTTAAAGGAATGCTGAGTATTCTTTCTGAGCTCTGTGCGGTGTAGATAAATGCTGATAGCGTTGCTCAGTTCCACATTTATTTCCATTAAGATCCTAAGATGTGTTCCTTTCATAAATTGGATCTGCTATAGATATCTCTGTTATTAGTTATTTTCTTAATTACTTTAACTGGTATTTATGGGCATTGTCTTCCATGGAAATCAATTTCCATAAAAGCTAGAAGGAGATCGACCAGTGGGACCTCATAGTATATCTCTCTTGAACTGGATCAGATTTCTAAGTCATTCCTTTTATTGACAATAAATAAGTGAGATGAAGTTTGATTCAAAATGTAGACTGTTCAAATCATGGTAATTTAAATAAACAGATTGAGTGCCATTTGTCACTATTGTAAAGATTGATCGATATACTTTTATAGAGAAGGAACAGAAGTGCTAGCAGATTCATATTCTTCAATTTAAAGTAGCAATCTTTCTGCACCTTATTTTTTAATGTCATGGTATTAGGGAATATGGTGGTACAATGAAAGTAATCAGTGGAGTAGTCGTCCAGATATCCAGGCAAATTCCACCACAGCACCTTGGGTGTTTTGAATTCTGTTCATAAAATCTGTAAAAGCTAATCTCAGTAAATATTACAATGAAACTATCATTGATTTTCATAATAACCCAACTTTTTCACAATGTCTTTTCGGGAAGGAAATCTGCCATTCATACCTGGTCAGGCCTACATATGGCTTCAGACCCCAGTGATGTGGCTCATTCAATAACTACCCTGTGAAATGAACCCGCAAGTTAGTGTGTTCCCACTGAAGAACAAAAAGGTGTCAACCTAAATAACTAAACATGTTAACAAAATTTCAGTTAGCTAGCCTGAGAGAAACAACATTCCATCAAGCATTTTAAATAGCTTTTATCTTCCTTTGGAATGAATACACAGCACAGCACTCAGACGAAGCTAAACTTTGTTATGGGTAAGGAAACATCTAGGTCCTTTATGTAAAATGTTGGTCATAAAATCTGAAATCTGATGATTCCAATTTGTTTGGGATCTTTGAAGGTACTTATGGGAAAATCTACTCTGCTCACTACATGTAGTAAGATCATTGTTTCGTGATAACAGTATTTATGATGTTATGTAAAACATACAGAAATGAACTCCGTCTGGTTAGTGTTGTAAGTTTCTAGAATTAATGGAGAAGTAAGCAGGTGCAGTGGAGGGATAAAAATGGCCATTTAGTGTATGAATGAATGGATATAAGGCCTAACAAGTTTAAAGGCTGAACCTCACATTGCAACTGGCCAAATTTGTGGGCTGGTCGGCTGTCAGGTAGGAAAACCAGTGCCAGAATATCACCTAACCTTAGGAATATTCCCAGAAACATAGGAGTGAGAGACGAGAGGTTGCTGTTTGTTTGAAGCATGGCATGGGATGTTCGTGATCATGGTTTGGTGAAACAGAGGCTGACATTAGCAAAGGGGAGATATCCTAAAAGGATAGAGCGGAGTACTTTTGCTTCTCCTAGCTGCATGATCCAGATGTTCCTAAAACAAAAAAGCAAAAGATTCATGGATGCTGGAGAAACTCAGCACTTCCTGCAGCATCTACAGAGAGAAAGCAGAGTTAATGGTTGGGGTCCAGTGACCCTTCTCTCAGAACTGATTGTAGCTAGGAAAAGGTTGGAGGATTTAATGGTAAGTGGAGGTGGAGCCTGGAGGTTGAGAGATGGAGATAGAGAGAGAGAGAGAGAGAGGGAGAAATGCAGTTGAACAGACAAAGGAATGGATGATGATGAGCCAGTGAGACAAGCAAGCAGCTAATCAGTACCATTAGTGGATGATAATTGAGCCTTGTTGCACTCTAACAGCGGTGAGACAGAAATGTTGGTCAGGGAATATGGTGCTGTGTTGAAGTGGCAGGCTTGGGGCTATTTTTTGCAGACAGGTGTAGGCGTATTGCAAAGTGATCGCCCAGTCTGTGTTTTGTCACCCCAGTGTAGGGCAGCAGATATGTTAGGCTAGCTTGAGCGGAGTGCACGTAAATTGCTGCTTCACCTGGAAGGTGCATCTGGGGCCTTGGCTAGTGAGGAGGAAAGAAGTAAATGAGCAGGTGTTACGCCTTCTGCAGTTGCCCAGGGAGGTGCTGTGGGGCTGTGGGGAGATGCTGGGAGTGGAGGATGTGTCAATCAGGGTGTCCCAGTGGGATTATCTGTGTGCAACGCTGACAAGGGACAGAAGGGAATATGTTGGACCATCTTCAAACCCTGCATCCTGAAAAGGCTCCATTCTGTTCTTCCAGTTTCCCAGTCTCTGCTGCATCTGTTCTAATGATACTACCTTCTGCAGGGGGACCTCAGAAATGTCCACCTTTTTTCGCAACTGAGAATTCCCTGCTACCATGGTTGACGGGGGCCTTAGCGGTGTTCAACCCATTTCCTGTGATTCTGTGCACCCCTTCTCATCCCTCCCACAAAAATGATAGGGGCCCCCTTGTCCTTACTTACAATCCCACTCGACTCCACATCCAAAGATCATAAGCTAGCATTTCCACTACCTTCAGCAAGATGCCACCACCAGATACATATTCACCCTGCCCACGATCCAAGGACCTAGATGCACCTTCCAAGTGAAGCAGCACTTTACCTGCACTTCAATCAATCTAGTCTACTGTATTCGCAGCTTTCAATGTTGTCTCCTCTTCATTCGGGAGACTAAGTGCAGATTGGGCGACTACTTTGCAGAATATTTACGTTCTGCCTGTAAAAATGACCCTGAGCTTCCTTCAATACACCACTGTGCTTCCTGGTCAAAACTGTCACAGGCCTACTGCCGCATTCCAGTGAGGATCAGTGCGAGTTGAAAGAACAGCAACTCATTTTCCGCTTAGGAACCCTGCAGCCTTCAGGGCTCAACATCGAGTTTAATAATTTTAGGGCCTGAACACCTTCTCCCATGTGCTTAACCCATTCCGATACCTCAGGCCCTGTCATGGCATTTGCTGCTTTCATCACAGCAACCAATTTTCATCCACTCATGGTCACTATTAGCAGCTTCTATTTCTCCCTGGCTCATCATATCCATTGCTTTGTCTGCCCAACTGCTGTTCTCTTTCTCTGGGCTCCATCTCCATTTATTAATAACTCCATTTCCTCAATCTTCAGCTTAGATACCAACCCTTTCCTAACTACAATCAGTTCTGAAGAAGGGCTACTGGATTTGAAATGTTGACTTTCCTTTCCCTCTACAAATGCTGCCAGACATGCTGAGTTTTGCCAGCAATTTGTTTTTGATCCAGATGTATCTGCTTCCCTTTTGCTGCCATGTTTCTTGAATTCTGCAATACTTGTGTGACAAAAGTCAATTATAATTCAGGTGCCCACTTCCATAACAGGAGCCTGAAATGAATATATTAACACAGCCCCCGGCAGCAGCAGGTACAAGTGCAGTGTAATGGGAACGCATTCTTGGTTTTCAAATTTTTAAACCCCATGCAAGGGTAGTTAATGTGGAGGAGTTAATATTGATATGAAAAGTCCTTGTTTGAGAAAAATTATGACAAACCACTGTAATTTTATTCTTCATCTTTAATGCTCCTTTTCTGTAAGCAACAGGATTATTTATTTGGACTTTAAAGCTATCCACAATCTACCTTTTGGTATCGAGTTGCTTCATGTAAAATCAGTGAGTTTATCCTTGACGAACATTTGAACATAGAAACATAGAAATGGGACATAGAAACAGGAATAGGCCATTCATCCCATTAAACCTGCTCTGCTATTCAATCAGATCATGGCTAATCATTTCCTCAATGTCACATTCTCGCACTATCTCCATATTTTTTGAAGTTATTATTCTCCAAAACCTATTGATTACTATTTTGAACATGCTCAATGATTAAATTTTCAGAGCCATTTTGGGTCTAGAATTCAAATGCTTCACACTTTGAGTGAAGAAACCCCTTCTCATCTAAAATTATGTCCTCTGGGTTCAGACTCATCAGTCAAGGGAAACATCTTATTTTAATCCATCCTGTTTTGTCCTAGAAGAGGTTTCTAAGTTTCAAAGGGTGATCACTCTTTTTTTGAAATTCTAAGGAACACAGGCACAGTCTCTTCAATCTCTCCTCATGCTACTACCCAGGGATTAATCTGGTGAACCTTGGCAGTATTGGCTACATGGCAAGTATGCAATTCCTTAAATAAGAGGACCAAAACTGTACATAAAACTCCAGGTGAAATATCACTAAAGTTCTATACCACAACATGAAGACATCTGTACTCCTGTGCTCAAATTCCATAGGAATGGAAGCCAAAATACAATTTGTGATCCTTATTGCATGCTGCACTCACATATTAATGTTTAGTGACTCATGAACAAGGACATGCAGGGTTCTTTGCTTTCCCTGTACTTCCCAACCTCTCACCATTTAAGAAATAGTCAGCATTTCAACTTCTGCTACCAAAGTGAATCATTTCCCTCTTACTCACACTCTATTCCACCTGTCATACTCTAACCCGTTCACTTAGCCCGGCCAGGTCCACTTGAAGCCTCCTTGATTCTCTGTACAACCCACCTTCACACCTAATTTGGTGTCACAGGCAAATTGGAAATATTATAATTTGACCCAACATCTTAATCATTTTGTAGATTATGAACGACTATAGACCTAACACTAACCCTAGTAATATCCCACTAGCAACAGCCTGTCATTCTGAGAATGATCAGTTTATTCCTTCTCTATTCCTCATTTCCCAATTCTCAATCCATCCTAGTATATTGACATCCAGTGCCATGATTTTATTTATTAACTTCTTCTATGGCATGACATGTTATCAGAAGTCTTCTGAAAATCCAAGTGCATTCAGCTGCAGGTCTCCTGCATGGATGCTACAAAAAATATCCTAAAACATCTCCAAGAAATTTATTAAAAATGATTTCCTTATTATAAATCTATGTTAATTCTGCCAAGGCTATCATTCATTTCTACATTAGATTCTCTGTAAAAGATTTTAATACTTTCCTTAATATTGACATTAGATGATGTCAGCATGATTCTTAGCACACTCTCAATTAGGATTATCTGTCAGGCTTGCAGTGTGGTGCACTTACATATATTGGAAGCTAGATAATTAATATATACGACCCTGTTCTTTTCACACAGAAAGAGCATGATCATACAATGTATAAAAATGTACATTCAGTTCTGAGGAAGGGTCACCGGACCCAAAGCATTAATTCTGATTTCTCACAACGTATGCTGCCAGACCTGCTGAGCCATTCCAACAATTTCAGTTTTTGTTATGTACGTGCCTGGTTCAACTCAACAAACTTGACACTCTCTGCTTCATTTCATAGAGCCATGCCTTGACTAATTAAGAGTCAACATGCCTACATTAAATTTTAATCAAAGCTTGACAGTTAACTGTCAGCCATTACTTGGCGGGTGCATTCTTCAAGACAGCACTTTGATTAATCAGAGTCCACTTGTCAAGCAAGTAGCACTCTCTTTTCACACAGAACAAATGTTGTTTTCTCTCTAAATTGGTATTTCTTGCTCTGATGGGTGGAAGATAAAAAGCTTTGACAAAACACTACCTCTTTATTAATACTAATGTATTTTAGTCCTTTAGTTTCACAAATTCTCTGGTTCCCTGGTACTTCTGGAGGACTTTTTGTATCTGCAACTGTTGAGCTTCTTTGGTGATTCCTGCTCTCCATTATAAATTCTCTGCCCCGATCTGAAATAGGCCCACATGTCTTAGCTAATCCTTTTCATATAGTTAATAAAGCTTTTACAACCTGCCTTCAAGTTGCTGGTTTCAATTAATATTTTTTCCCATTTTTATCAGGTATTTTGTCACCTTTGCTGATTTTAAATTGCTCCCCCTTCAGGATTACAACATTTCTGGCATCCATATAAGCCACTTCCTTTTGATTCAGTGCAATCTTTAACTTCTTTTGCTAACTGCAGTTCATGTAGTTTTCCTTTTAGGTGTTTACACCTATAAGAAATGCACATCTGTTGTAGACCATGTGGTATTCAAATACTAGTCATTGTCTGCCTACTGTCTTACTGTATTTTTCCAATCCACGATTTGGAGGTGCAAGTGTTGGACTTTGGTGGACAAAGTCAGCAAACACACGACACCAGGTTATAGTCCAACATGTTTATTTGAAAACACAAGCTTTCAAAGCCTCGCTCCTCCTTCAGGTGTTAGTGAGAGAGGTAGAATCAGACACAGAATCTATAAGTAAAAGATCAAAGAGAGAGTGTGTGTGTATGAGAGAGAGATGGAGAGCGTATGCGTGTGTGCATGTGTGTGTATGTGGTTGTGCATGTGTGGGAGAGAGAGTGTGTATGTGTGTGTGTGTGTTTGTGTGCGTGTGAGTGAGAGAGAGTATATATTGTGGTGGGATCACCTGTAGTGCTCACCAAAATCTCTCACACTCACACACACGTACATACATAGATGTAAATCTGTGGGGTGAATTTGTATTTGAACATACATTTTATTTCATTCAAAGAGCATACAATTTATAGACAGTCAGTCAGTCAATGTGGTGTTTTATAAATTCCTAGTCGAGAAATAAAGCCAGTCTGACTCCAAGCCAAAACACACACGGATTCTAAACAAGGCCTCACACCTAACATGCATTGTCTGACCTAAAATGTACCTCTTCTTTACACTGATAAAACACTTAGTTCTCTCAGGGCAGTAGATTTAAAGAAATTTGGGCATTTATATATACATATTAATCAATTAAAGCCTTTTAACTGATTAAAGATTAACAGCATCTTAGATTTCTTTAGTACATCCTCATCATTGATGTGACCCTTTGATCTTTTATTATAAATTCTGTGTCTGATACTACCTCTCTTACCAACACCTGAAGAAGAAGCAAAGCTCTGAAAGCGTGCGTTTTTAAATAAACCTGTTGGACTATAACATGGCATCATGTGATTTCTGACTATTCCCAATCCACCACAGCTAACTTGCCCCTCAATTTCCTTTCTTCAAATTTAAGACCCTCAATTCAGAATTAACTATATCTCATTCAAACTTAATGCAAAGTTTGAGCAATTATGGTCACTATTTCCCAAAGACTCTTCCTTTTACTGCAAGGTTACTTGTTAGCCCTTCTCATGACATAACACAAAATCCAAAATAGTCTCATTATGAGTTGATTCCTCAACATTCCTCTCCAGGAACCAATCCTGTATACACTCCAAGATCTCATCCTCCACAGAATTAAAGCTTATTTGGTTAACCCAGTCTTTGTATAAAGTTTTACCCACAATACATATGTTTCTAATTTCCTGATTTATACAATACCCAAAATAACCCTACCGTTTGGAGAAATATGAAGAACTTCTTTCAATGTTTGTTGCTGTGTCCTAGCACTGCATAAAAGTGCTTTCACATCATTACTTTTCTTCTAAGATGCTTTTTTTAATCAAATATTAACCTTGTCCTTTATTAAGTGTTGCCACACTCAATAAAAGGACAAAATGTAAATTTGGAAATGGTCACTTCATTAATCATTTGAACAACAAATTTCACAATGCTTGTCACCCATTGTCAAATCATAGTACACCCCTTCAATACTTATCAGTATTAGTACTGCAGCGAAGTGCCTCTTCAGCAGAGCTCCTGGTATGTAAAAAACTTTGAGATGTTATAGCCGCCCCTTCGCTAGTCTCCTAGTGTTTTTCTAGTTTCTTGTATGTTTTAAAGCGTTGTAATTCTGAGCTGAATTAGTTTATATGCTGATATTGATTATGAATTCAATCTGTCTATTTGTTGGCATTTGTTAGTCTTTATTTTCTATTTATTTTGCATTTTTTTAATTCAAGTTGGAGTCAAAACCCATTCAGAATGAAGTATCTCTGAGATCCCTTCTTAGACGAGTATCCCGGAATACACCCTTCTGGAGGGTCGTCAGTGGTGACAAACCCATTCAAGCTTTCTGTCAGCACAACTATGAATGCAGCACAAAAATCTGCAGGTAACACTAATGTAAGGTCACTATGTTGGGAATAAATAGCTGCTTTTATCTTGTCTTACGTAGTTTCAAATAATTACCCTGTGGTATAAACCCAACATGCGATGTAATGATGATTAATTATCTCGCATCTCAAGCTCCAAATGCAGCATAATATCTTCAAATAATCCCCGACACGTCAAACTCTACGTGCACAGCAAATTTGGATTTTAGCAACTTTCAAGGGATTACTTGGGAGATTGTGAATATTGGAGAGCCTGTAAAATGACGAGGGAAGGCATGGAATGGAGTGCCCAACATCTTTCCACTTCCATGCTTCTTGATCAGTGGCAGGGAAATTGGAGGATGGCATTCCTGTCTAGAGACCTCTTCAATGGTCACTGCTGACATGTGGGCTAGGGCAGACACTAATGGAGCAAAACACACTGAACATTCCTCTTCCATGACCCACAACACAGAAAGAATTCCTGTGTTCCAGAAGAACAAATCTACTGAATTGATCTGCTGAGCAGTGAATACTGTATGGGGCCCAATTATGGCTTCATACTTGGATCTGGCCTGGAAATGAACTTGGATCCCTTAAGGTCAGGAGGTAAATTACCTTTTTGTCCAGCATTATATTGTTTTCACACCCGGTTCTTTATCCCAGTTTGTAATTCTGGTTATATTTCAAGCAATGTGTACTCCCTCTGACATCAAACGTTGCAGCATTTTCAAGAGGCAGGCCATGGGGCATAAAATGATCAGATAGGGGACAGACCAGCTGAAAACATGACCCTTCGATATAAAACTGATGTGTGCAAAGATGGCTTGGTGATCTCCTTGTGGGGCTGGGTGGAAGGTTGCAAAGCTTGTCTTTGGGCACCCTATTGCCCACTGAGATGTCCTTACAGTGATTATCCCTACGGCAAAAGCACTTAAACCCTCCCATTGCTGGTGACTGCCTGACTGATCCTAATAGGTATACTTACTAATGGAAGAATATACTTGCGTTTGAAGCAGTTTGGAGATTCACCAGGTGATTCCTGAGATGCAGTTATGAGGAAAATTGATTAGGCTGGGGGTATGCTCATTGGAAGTTGGGAAAATAAAATATTAATTTATTGAAATATATAAGATCCTGAAAGGACTTGATAGATTCGATGTTGAGAGCATATTTCTCTTCAAGAGAGAATCTACAACTGAGAGCACAGTTTTGAGATAGGGGTTCTCCTATTTAACTTGGTGAAAAGGAGGAATTTCTTCCCTCTTAACATTTGGAATTTCCTAATTCACAGAGTGGTGGAGGCAGGGTCGTTGAATATATTCAAGGCTGTATTAAACGTATCTTTGATCAACAATGAAGGCAAGAGTTATGAAGAGCAGGCAGATAAGTGGACTAAAGCCACAGCCAGATTAATTGTGATCTTAGTGAATGGCAGAGCTGGCTCGATTGGCAG
This sequence comes from Stegostoma tigrinum, assembly GCF_030684315.1. Classification (NCBI taxonomy): domain Eukaryota; kingdom Metazoa; phylum Chordata; class Chondrichthyes; order Orectolobiformes; family Stegostomatidae; genus Stegostoma; species Stegostoma tigrinum. The sequence continues at coordinate 50,397,344 of NC_081368.1, forward strand.
AATGGCATATCTCCATTCCTTTACGTTATGGTTTTATTTTCAGGGAACCATAGGTGCACCAAATATTGGGAGAAATAGACAGTACTAGATTGGGAAATAATAAGGCATTGGATGTGTCTGGTGCAAGAGGGTAAGTAATTAGGTTTAATTAGTGCATCAACGTAAATGTGTGAAATGTGATAAATATGATCTGGTGTTGACAAAAGAGGCCAGGTTCATATACGAGAACTGTATATTGAATAGGCTGAACACAAGGCATTCAGAAAAAATAGAAAGCAGCACGAAGGGGATGGGTTAAGGAGAACATTGCTATGCTGGAGAGAACATGGACATTATCCATTTGAATAGATCAAAAATTGTGTAATTACATAACCCATCAACTACTGGGAAGGATGTGGAGGAACACATTTGAAAGCAAATTACAGAGAAGTGTAAGAATTATACGCTAAATATAATGGGGCGCTTTAATTATCCGAATGCAGACTGGCTTAATTGTAGCATAAAGGGAACAGAGAGGCAAGAGCTCCCAGACTCTTTTCAGGAGAGTTGTCTCCAGCAGAATGTTTTCAATCCAATGAAAAAGGACGCATGCTGGATCTGATGCTTTGGAGTTAGGTGGTCTAAATGCATGAAAGTGTTGGTAGGAGGACACTCGGAGACAATGATCTTCATAAGATTTCAGTAGGCTAGAGAAAAAGATAAGGAACAATCCAGACTAAAATTAATTAACTTGGGAAAAGTGAACTTCAAAGTGGTAAGATTTTTCTTTTTCACAAAGAAATTGGAAAGATTAAGAGATGAATTTAGAAAACATGGGCTACCTTGAAAGGAGAGAGAGTTCAGGCAAAGTTCATCTACATTCTGAAATAGTTTAGAAAACATTCCTAAGCCACCTGAATGACAAGGGATAGAGATTAAAATGAAGCACAAAGTTTGACAGATATCAACTCAATAATAATACAAGAAAATAAGAGAAGTAAGAAGAGGAGATCAGCAGCTAACATAAAAAGGAAATCCAAAAATCTTTTGTATGTATAAAACTTATAAAGTATTGGTAAGAGGTAGAAGGGACCAAAAAGGGATTCAAGTTTAGAGGCAGGGGGCATGGCTTAAGCATTGAATGACTATTTTACATCTGTCTTTACCAAAAAAGAATATTTTGCCTAAATCACAGTGACAGACGAGGAGATTCAGACGATTGAAGGGTGTAAATTGATAAAGTAGACGTACTGAATGAAAACAAAAAGTGTTAAGAAGAAACCCAGTAGGTCTAACAGCATTTGTAGAAACTGGATCAGTTACTATTTTGAGTCCAATATTTCATTAGAAAAGTATTGGGAAGGCTGTCTGTGCTTAAACCTGATAAAAACTAGGACCAAATGAGGTGCAATCAAAGATACTAATGGAAGTGAGCGTGGAATTTACAGAGACACTGGCCATAATTTTCCAAACTCCTTAATTCCCCGCTGATATGTTAGAATCTTTCCTTACCTCAATATATATTAATAACCTAGGTTTTTGTAACCATGAGACTATTTCTTAATCTGTGAAGGATACAGAGGTTGGAAATATTATGAACTATGAGAAGATCGTGTAGAATTGCAAAAGAACATAGATTGGCGAAATGTGTCATACAAATGACAGGTTGAAATTAATGCATAGAATTGTGAAGAAATTCATTTTGGTCAGAAGAAAACAGGGAAACCGTATAAAATCTCAATCTTGCATTCCAAACCTCTTTTCTCCTTCCTGACTGCAAATGGCAGAATAATGTCAATTACTGCCAGATTGTATAGTTTTGACCCGTAGGTTGATGGCCAGAGTCTTGGATTTGAACTGGAAGGTTTCAAAATTCTGCAGAGAGTGTGGACTTTTGGGTTAGATTCCAAATCAGTTCACAGTATGAAAAGATCACAGGGTGAATTTCCTCAGTTTCTCTTTTCTTTTGCCATAGCAACTTTGTAGTGTGCTGCGGGAATCCTGTCTTTGCACACAAAACAGTTCTTCTGCTGAGCTTACAATAATGTTTTGGTGACTGAGGAGAAGCTCTTTAGTTGCTATGTTTAATCTACAGCAACATTCAGCCTTCTGAATATTTTCCATAGGCTTTGGTAAATCAGGATTTTATCTGTATTTGCTCAACAAAAGGCATATTTCTAAATTATAGTATTCTTACTGAAGTGCTGACAAGATCTAAAATTCTATATTACAAATTTGATTGATTTCCTTGAAAATCTATAGAAATAGGAGCATTGAAAGAAAACCTCCCTTTGCCTGTTCTACAATGCCAGTAAAATGACAGTGGTGTCTGTGCCAACAACAAACCACAATGAGTCTGCTGATGGAGACTGTTGATGGAGGTGCCACAGAAGATTGGGAGTTTCTTCACCTCGAATTGGATTTGTTTGTTTTCCAGTCTTCTCTTTTGTTTCCTCTTCTCAGGTGCTTAGCATTCTGAACAAAAGCACCATTCATGAGCTTACTCACTTGTGTGGCCAGTGGCCATATCAGAACTTCATGCTGGCTGGATATACGGCAGTGTAAAGTATCACAGTTGAAACTAATCCTATCCTCAACTCTGTCTAAACACATGTGTTTTAAAAATAGTTATGGTCATTAACTTTATGAGACGTAAAAACCTCCTTTCATAAAGACATCAAAGTTTTAATTTATTTATTTTTCAGACTGTGAAAAAATACAATTTAGTTTATTGGCATTAAATGGATTGAAACTGTGCCTGCCAGTTGAGGAAGTATAAGGTCAATCCTCATTTCAACACCCCCAGTTAGCCGTAACAAAGATTTAAACTCTTCTTAGCACTTGCTAATACCTGTCTCCAAACAAAACTTCTGCTGTAGCAACAAGGAGTCAATTATTTCTTTCCTTGAGTGAAGAAAGGGCAACTTTATTAGCTGCTAACTCTGAGAGAGAAAAACATGATGTGTGTAACATCAAGCATGTGGCCATTGGCAAACACAAATAAATATGGGTCCAAAGTTGGAAGGGGATAGGACCAAATGAAGAAAAGGAATAAATATTTTCAAGCCCTTTGGGTGTCCATGAAGCATAAAAGTTTTAACCTGAAATCACGATTGTTTATTAGGGTCTTGGACAGTCACTAGTTGTGATTATTACTGTTCTAAGGGTTCTGGTATTTCATTTTAAGCAGACATTTTCCCTTCTTGAGAAGCAGAGAACCTCCCACGTTTAGTTCTGCTGTCAAAAATCCTGTTTTTCTCTTCCGCCATAGGTGGCAACTTGAAATACAAGCTTATTTGTGTATTTCTGTCTAAACTTATTGCTTTTAAACTTGATAACTACAAGTGGTGTATTCATCCTCATCTCTGTTCTATTCTTTTATGACCAGGTGAGGAAGGGAATCAGTTCCCCTAAATGGCTGTAGCCATTTTAAGTCAGCGCTTTTGATTTCTTTCTTAAAAACTACTTCAATCCATGAAAGTTTCAGGTGTAAATTGAATGATGGAGTTCAAAAGTCATTGGCCATTCTTCAAATTATTGTGACAAAGGTATCACTAAGAAATAAAAAGCATTGGACTCTTTTGTGCACAGGTGAGTCTGGCCTGAGACTGCTTAGAGGGTTCAAATTAATTGTGTGCATTTTTAGTGGGGAAAGTACTTAGAAAATAGGAGCTGAAATTACTCATTTGGCCCATTGAGCCTGCTGTATAATTTAACATCGGTTTGGTTGATCCACTAATTCAATATCATATGCCAATGATGTGGAGGTGCCTGTATTGGATTGGGGCAGACAAGATCATACGTCAATTGCATATCCCTTGACACCATTAGTGTTTCAAAATCTATCGATTTCTTTCCTAAATGTATTTAGGAACTTATCTCCACAGCCTTACATGATAGAAAATTCTACTGATTTACCACCTGCTGAACGAAGAAATATAACCTGTCTAGCCCAGTCAGAATTTTATGTGTTTCAATGAGATCCCCTCTCATTCTTCTAAACTCCAGTGAACACAGACCAGTCAACTCAAGCTGTCCTCATACGATAATCCTACCATCCAGGGAATCAGACTGGTGAAAGGTCACTGTATTGTCTCTATGGCAAGTATATCCTTTCTTAGGTAAGGTGATCAAAACTGCATATAATACTCCACGGTCTCACTAAGGCCCTGTACAACTGCAGTAAGACATCCTTTTTCCTGTATTCAAGTAAAGGCCAAAATATTATTTGCCTTCCTAACTGCTTGCTGCGCCAATCTGCATGCTTGCTTTCAGTTACTGGTATTTAAGGAACCCCAGGTTCCTTTGTACGGCCACGTTTCCCAATCGATACACTATTTAAATAACACACACTTATCCATATTCTACATTTGCCTTCTAGTTGCCCATTTATCTGAAATATCCTGAAGCCTCTTTATATCCTCCTCACCAGTTTCAATCATACCTGTTACGAGTCATTAGCAAACTTGGAAATATTACATTTGATTCTGTCATCCAAATTGATGTGTGTTGGAAATAGCTACCACCCAAGCACTGATCCCTGTGGCACCACGAGTCACCATCTACCTCTCCAAAAAATACCTTGTTATTCTTTTTGTTTCCTTTTTGCTAATCAATTCTCAATCCATTCCAGTATTTTATCCCCAATCCCGTGTACTTTAATTTTTCACATTTTTATGTGTAACTTTATTGAACATTTTCTGAAAATCCAAATATATCAAATCTACTGGTTCTCTGTAATCTATTACATTATTTTCTCAGAAATGTCAAATAGGTTTTTCAACAGACATTGCTAGTAGCAAAAAGAATAAGAATATCTTAAGAATTTAAACAAAAAGAACCGATATTAAAAATACTGTATCTTTGCTTATTAGGATTTCAGTGGAATACAACAAAACATTATGAAAGCTCTACATTGACTATAGTAGACATCATGATTGTTTCATATTGTAATATATGCTGCATTTTCTATTTTTCATAGAGATGGACATTGCACACATTCCAAATTTGTGTCCTGAAGAAAAGTCATCTTTGTGTTTCATCTATCAAGACAAACAATATCAAGCAAACCGAACAAGGTGCTGATACAAAATGAAGGCTATTTTCTAAAGGTCTTATTTACTCCCTTTCTCTTTGTCATGCTTTTACTCTGTATGTAAAAGCATAAAGCACTTCTCCTATGTCCCTTAATTATTTCTGTGCAATGTCCTTCCTGGATGTGAGTTTGCTCGCTGAGCTGGAAGGTTAGTTTTCAGACGTTGCGTCACCATTCTAGGTAACATCATCAGTGAGCCTCCGACGAAGCACTGGTGTTATGTCCCGCTTTCTATGTTCTTCCTCTCCATTTTGATGTTCCTATGGGAGACAGCTAGATCTTTGTGTGTTGCCGCTGTAATTGTATTGTCACCAACCTATGTACTGATATTACAATGATGTCAAAAATTGCTTGTTATAAAATGAATGAAAATTGAAAAACTTTGTAATTACACTGTATTTCGATCCAATCGTTTACAATACTTAATATCCAAGTTATTTGTGGGTGTCATAAATTCAGCTCTGGTGAGTACAGGTGGTAAGAGTCCTCTTCTTTTATACTAACTTCCATGTTAGAGTCCGACCCAAATTGATGTAAAGGGAGTTTCCTGTGTTTGTTCGCTATAAGGACCCATTCTGCAATGTGCTATTCATGTACCTCTTGGTTGCTGGTGTGAGCAGACTTTGGATCAAAACTTTACAATCAAGAGGTCATGCATTCTATCTTACCTCTTCTATCCAGAATAAAGGGAATTTACTTTTCCCAGTTCCTTCGTCTAAATGTCTCTTGAATGTCTGAGACCATTTGCAGCCATACCCTGTGCACAATAAACTATACAAAGTTTTGAACATTCTTTGCATAAAGATGTGCTTCCTGACAACTCTCACAAGATCCACTTTTACATTTTTATTCTTTGTCCTAATATCGTAGCATATCTTGAAATAGTTTTTCTAATTAACCTTACCCATATCACTTATTACCTTGTACATTTTATGAAGTTGCTTCAAGGTGTGGAGCTGGATGAACACAGCAGGCCAAGTAGCATCAGAGGAGCAGGAAAGCTGATGTTTCGGGTCGAGACCCTTCTTCAGAAAAATATCCAGACCCTTCTCTAGCATTAGCGGTTTCCACTATCTCTCTCACTTATTACCTTGTACATGTTATGAAGTTGCTTCTCAGTAGCCTCTTTTCAGGTCCAAAGAATTCTGGCGCTCCAGTCTTACTTTGTAAAATAACTCTCTGATGTTCTGGGCCAAGTGTGGCTCTTTTCTTTGCTGCCTTCATGCTTGAATATGTCCTTTATTTTATAGTAACTTAAATGAAGTCTAATTAGTGCGCTAGCAGTGAAATTACCGAATAGAAAGTGAACTGGCAGCCAAAAGGATTCTTGATGGAAATGGAGAAATAATGTTGCGGGAGGCAGTTCTTATGGGTTTAGTATTAAGGTACAGTACATTTTTGTTCTGAAGTTGACACAAAGGCATATTACCAAGAAAGCTTTGTTCTGTATTTAGTCCATGCCATGTTTAGTTTAGAAGTATTTGATGAGTAAGTATAGGAAGATATTTACTCTGCCTCCAATCTCCACAATATGTGAAGTGTAAACACTAGGTGTGAACAGACATCCCTCTCTGAGATTGAAATTCATAGCAACATGCTCATGATAAACAGTATGGGAAATGAATTTCAAATGTAATGTTTCATTCCTTATGGGAACTCAAATCTTCTTACATGAATAAAAACAGAAAATGCTGGAAACATGGAAGAAATAATTTTAATATTTTAGGTCAATTTGCTTTGAACAGATTTAATAAAAGTTAGAAACTTAACAGGTGTTGGAGCATGCTGGAGACAGAAATAGAATTAAAGGGAAGAAAGAACAGAAGGGAAAGCCTGTTAGGTTGGAAGGCAGGAGCAGTGATATTGTAAATAACAAAGCAAAAGATGGGAATAGCGGAGGTGTAACTATGAATAGCTGAATGATTACAAACAACTGGGTCTTCAAAAGATGGGGGCTGTGGTTGTGATCCAATCTTGGGCTTACAGTTGTGTCTGAAATGCTAAAGGAAAGATACAATGCCATTCCAATTGAAGTCAACGACGATGGCCATGAAATTAGGGTCAAACATCTGGACTGAATGGAGGTGATCCACAAAATGCTCACTGAATCTTCCTTTGGTCTGCCCAATGTAGAAGATATTATGCTATTCTCACCTGCTTGGGGCCTAGGATAGAGAGGAGGTAAAGGATTCAAGGTGTTAAAGTCTGCTATATTTGCAGGGGAAGGAGCGAACATGCTTCCAGTGACTGAAACGTGGAATAGGTTGAAATAGAAAGAATCATTCCTTCAAATGCTGAAAGGGGAAGAGAGGAAAGGCAACAGTGTATTTCGTGGTGACATCACGTTAGAGATATTTGAAATGGCGAGGCATAATATGTTGAATTGCGATGTTGGTGGAGTGAAAGTGAGGACAAAGAGAATGTTTATCATGGCTCAGAGAGATAGCCAAAAGAATGAAGCATTTGGGCCAGGAGATGGACGCGTTTAGGAGTCATGCAATCTTGTTGGAGGGGAATCCTTGGACTCCTCAAATTGCCATGGCACCTGCCTGGCCAAATACAATAGAAATAACAGCAACTCTTTTTGCTCCCACTCCGAGTCTATTTGTGCATTGCCCCTTGAGCCTTGCCCAATCATTCTTTTTGTCAATTAACCACTCCTACCTTCCAACCTATCAAAGAACTTCCCTTTTCTTCTTTCACCCTCTCTGTCCTTTCCTTGTCTGTGTCCTTCGGACGCAACTTCATCAATTTGAGATATTAACTTTGTTTTTCTTTTCACTGAAATCATTATAAATCAGATGGAAACTCCAGTGGATGAAGTCATTCACTGGACAAAGGGAGTTGGTTGTGGTTGCTGCAGACCAATTATCTCAGCCCATGGTTAGCACTGCAGCAGTTGCTCAGAATAATGGCCTGGTCTCAAATATCTTTAGCTGCTTCATCCACGACTTTTCCACCATTGTACGGTTCAAGCATTGATGTTTACTAATGACACAACAGAGTTCTTTTCCATTTGGTAATTCCTTAGATGCTTAATTCAGTTGTCTACACTCACAAGAGTTGGACAGTATTCTGGTTTGGGCTGATAGGTAACAACTTAGTCATTGTTTGATACTTGTATGGCAGAATAATGTTTAACAAGATTGTATCTAACCACTTCTCCTTGATATGTAAAGGGATTATATTTTCTGAATCCCCCACCATCACCTACATAGGGCTCACCAATGACCTGAAAATTAAATGGATGAGCCAGTTAAGTACAGTAGCTACAAGAACTGGTCAGTAGCTTTGTGCAACAAATCACTTCTTGACTCCCCAAAGCCTTCCCACCTTCTACAACCACAACTCGTGACAGTGACAGAATTATAGCAACTTGCTTGGAGGGGTGAAGCTCCAAAAAGACTCTAGAAGCTCAATACCAGAAATTGCATCCTATTCACCTCTTAAAAATTCACTCCCTCCACCACTGGCACTCCACATCCGCAGTGTGTACCATCTACAAGACGCATGACAGCAACTCAAGAAGGCTTCTCTAGTATCCCCTTTCAATCATCCAAACCCTCCTTAGAGGAACTAGCATTGCAGATGCAAGAGAACACTGCCATCTGCATATTCCTCTCAAAGTACATCACTGCTATCTCAAAATCTGGAACTTCCTACCTAACAGTACTGTGGGTTTACCACACAACAAGACAGAGGTTGTAGAAAGCAGTTCATCAGCACCATCTTCTCAAGGCCAATTACAAATGTGCAATGAGTTCTGGCCTTGTCAGTGATGCCCACATCCAATGAACAGATAATAGAAATGAAGACATTATGTGACCTGCTGAGTATTTCCAGAATTTAATGTATTTATTTTGGAATTCCAGCATCTGCAGTATTTTGCTTTCTTATATTAATACTAACAAGAAATGCTTTGTGAATATTTTAACAGTGATGGAATTTATCCGCAATATTGTCATTGTATTTCTGCAATGTCGTTCAGTTGGAATAAATTACATGTTTACAGTGTTGTTGTTCTTCTTCATATATTGAACTTCATATGATAGGGCTATCTGGAAATGAAAAGAGCTTACAATCCTTTCTAAAGTCTTCCTTGTTAAGATTATTAGGATAACATTAGGGACATCAATTATTGGTTTTATGTTAATATCTAAGAACAAAACTAACTGTTTATCTATTTAAAAGGCCAATCCTTCTAAGTAGAAGACTCCATGAGTAAATTTCCATGTTGTACAGAATGTACTGAAGTTTAACTGCTTGGTCTTCATATAAAGATATGTATAAAGTTGGCAGGGAAAGAGAAACCTTTGGAGTGGCATGTCAGACAGTGACAGTGCAAACGCATTCAAAATCTGTAGATCTGTTTTCCCAATGCAACATTTCTTATTATCTATATTTCTATCAATCTGTCTGTTGTCTTTAGTTGTTCTTTCTGAGACAACCCTGATCCTAAGAAGCTGACAGATTGGCCTGTTTTCTTCAATTTTTTTTTCCAAAGAAATAAATGCTGCTTTAAAGGTCAGCATTTGTTGCTCATCAGTAATTGCCCTTGCAAAGGTGACGGTAAACCATCTTCTTGAAGTGTTATTGGACAGCAAGTTAGAACTGCTATAATTGTGAGATATCAGGGACCGTAATATATCTGCCACTTTTCCCACATTTCCTGCCCACTGTACGAAGAATCTTTAGACAATGCTCTGCTTTTCCCATTTGCCAGAGATCCGAGTCGTTTGGAAAAATTATTGTTGTTGCACAGGAAAATATTCCAGCCCTACAAATTTGAGAATGCTGATAATTTGTGTCAAGCTGTCACAAATAGAGACAAAGTGATAAATAAGAGTTGACTCATTAGAGTGCACGCTCTGCCTTGTGTGTTAAAACAATATTATTACAATTACATAACTCTTCTTGAGATATTCTCCTGTCTGGTTTGTGCTTTGCAGCTACAAAGCTGAAAAATATCAATCTTTTTACTCAGAGCTTCTGTTTCCCTTTAGTGTTTTCAGGTTAACCCACATCCAACAACCTCTGCTGAAACTTTACTTGTGTTTTGACAGCTAAATCAAATTGCACAAAAACACATGATGCATTCCTCAAAATTGAGAGAATCACAAAAATTTCCCAATGTTAATGGAGCCATTCTAAAGCTCCAAGACCCAGACCTTCACCAGAAATTAATCATTTCTACCTTGGGCCTTTCCAGCTTTTGCTGCAAACTGTCCATTATTTTCTAAGAGACTGGAAGTAAGTGCATCGATTAAAGTGAGACAACTCCTACTTAAAACAGAAATTAGAATTTTCTCTGTCTGAGTCATAAGTTTTTGTATTCTTATCCCTGGAGACCAGTAGAACATAGAACAGTACAGCACAGTACAGACCCTTCAGCCCACCAGGTTGTGCTGACCTATTATCTTACTAAGGTCAATCTACCCTGAATATCCTACATTTTACTAACTTCCATGTACCTATCCAAGAGTCGTCTAAAAGTCTCTAAAGTATCTGACTCAAAGAGATGAATCATTCAATCTTTTGGTGGAGGTAGTTAGATTGTTGACTAAAGAAAGAGTCAAGATTGGACCAGCACGACTATATTCACTGGAGTTTCCAAAGATGAGGAAGGAAGCCTATAGAATTATAACAGGACTAAACAGTGTAAATACAGGGAGGATGTTCCTGATGACCAGGGAGTCCAGTACCAGTGTTTATAGTGTAAGGATACAGGTTAAGCCACTTAGGATTGAGATGAGAAGAAATTTCTTCACCTGTGAAGGGGGGACCCTAAGCAATAGTGGAAGAAGAACGTTGAGGTTTGTATGGAAGTTAAAGAAAGCAAGTCAAATAGACAAGGCAGGAAAGAGCATGGCAGGGAAGAAGTAAAAAATGATGAATTAAACTGCATTTATTTCAATGCAAGAGGCCTGACAGGTAACACAGAAAAACTCAGGGCATGCACAGAAACATGGCACTGGGATATTACAGGTATGACAGAAACATGGCTGAGAGAGGGACAGGACTGGCAGCTCAATGTTCCAGGGTACAGAAGCTACAGAAGGAGAGAAGGGGGGGTTAAGAGAGAGGGGGAGTGGCATTTTTGATTAGGGAAAGCATCATGGGAGTACTTAGAGAAGATATTCCTGAGGGATTGTCCAGTGACGCTATATAGCTGAAACTGAGGAATAAAAAGAGTGTGAGTGATAATGGGAACTGCAGATGCTGGAGAATCCAAGATAATAAAATGTGAGGCTGGAAGAACACAGCAGGCCCAGCAGCATCTCAGGAGCACAAAAGCTGACGTTTCAGGACTAGACCTTTTGTGCTCCTGAGATGCTGCTGGGCCTGCTGTGTTCATCCAGCCTCACATATTATCTATAACAAAAAGAGTGTGATCACTTTGATGGGATTGTACTATAGGTCCCCGATAGTCAGCGGGAAATTGAGGAGCAAATATGTGAGACAATCACAGATAGCTGTCAGAATAATAAGGTAGCAACAGTTGGGAATTTTAACTTTACAAACATAGACAGGGACTGTCATACCAGTAAGGGCTTGGATGGGGAGGAATTTGTCAAGTGGGCTCAAGAAAACTTTCTCAATTACTATGTAGATGGCCCTACGAGAGAAGGGGCAAAACTCAACCTCCTCTTGGGAAATAAGGCAGGGCAAGTAACTGAGGTGTTGGTGGGGGAGCACTTTGGGACCAGTGACAATAATTTTACTAGTTTTAAAATAGTTGTGGAAAACAATAGGTCTGGTCAACAAGTTAAATTTCTAAATTGGGACAAGGTTAATTTTGATGCTATGAATGGCCAAAAGTTGACGGAGGGAGGCTATTCGCAGGTAAAGGGAATGGCTAGTAAGTAGGAGGCTTTCAAAAGATAGGTGAAAAGAGTTCAGGGCCAGCATGTTCCTGTTCGTATGAAGGGCAATGCTGGCAGGATGGTTAGAGATTTTGAGGCTCTGGGCAAGAAATAGAGGAATAAGTCAGGCATACACAGCTGGGGTCAAACAAATCCCTTGAGGAGTATGGGGGTGTGTAGGATTATACTGGAGAAGCAAAGCAAGAGGGCAAAAAGCTGACATGAGATAACTTTGGCCGATAAGGTAAAGGAAAATCCAAAGATACTCTACAAGTATACTAAGGGCCAAACAGTAACCAGGGAGAGAACAAGGCCCCTTAAAGATCAATGAGGCCATCTAGGTGTGGGAACACAGGGGATGGGTGAGATCCTATGTGAACATTTCATGTCAGTATTTACCATGGAGGAAGGCATGAGAGCTAGGGAACTTGGAGAAGTAAATAGTGATATCTTGAAAAGAGTCTACATTACAGAAGAGGTGGTGCTGGAGGTCTTAAAACTCATAAAGTTAGATGAAAGTCCAACACCTGATCAAATGTATCCCAGCACATTGCAGTAAGCTAGGGAAGAAATTGCAGTGCCCCTAACAGAGATACTTATTTCATCAACAGCCACAGGTAAGATGACATAAAGACAGGAGGGTGGCTAACATTATGTCACTATTTAAGAAAGGCTGCAAAGAAAAACCAGGGAATTATAGACTGGTAAGCCTGATATCAGTGATGGTTATGTTGTTGGAGGAGATTCTGAGGGATGCGTTTGGAAAGGCAAGGACTGATTAGGAATAGTCAATATGGCTTTGCATGGGAAATCATTTGAAGAGGTGACCAAGAAGATGGATTAAGGAAGAGAGATCAAAGTTGTCTACATGGGCTTCAGGAAGGCCACTGTTGAGGTTCTGCATGGCAGAATGGTTAGTAAGGTTTGATCAAATGGGATCTATGGAGAGATAAGCAAATGGTTACAAAATTGGCTTGACAGTAGGAGACAGAGAATGGTTGTAGAGAGTTGTTGCTCAGATTGGAGACCTGTGACCTGATAGTGTGCTGCAAGGATTGTTAATGGGTCCCCTGTTGTTGATCACTTATATAAATGATTTGGATGAGAATATCGGGGGCACAGTTATTAAGTTTGTGGATGATACCAAAATTGGTGGCATAGTGGACAGTGAGGAGAGTTATCTAAGAGTACAACGGGATCTTGATCAGCTGGGCCAATTGACCGAGGCATGGCAGATAGAGTTCAATTTAGATAAATGTGAGGTATTTCATTTTGCCAAAACAAATGAGGGCAGGACTTATACAATTAATAGTAGGGCCCTAGATAGTGTTGCAGAACAAAGGTATTAGGGGTTCAGGTACATAATTCTTTGAAATGGATGTTGCAGGTGGACAGGGTGGGTAAACAGGTATTTGGCATGATTGCCTTCATTGCTCAGACCTTTGAGTAGACGAGTTGTGATGTCATGTTGAGGTTGTACATGATGTAGGTGAATACTTCTGGAGTACTGTGTTTGGTTCTGGTCACCCTGTTATAAGAAGGATATTATTAAGTAGAGAGAGTTTTGAAAACATTTACCAGGATGTTGCTAGGAATGGAGGGTTTGAGTTATCAAAATAGGCTGGATAGGCTGAGATTTTTTCCACTGGAGCATAGAAGATTGAGGGGTTTGTAGCGGTTTATAAAATCGTAAGGAGCATAGATAAGATGAACAGGAAATGTATTTTCCCTCAAGTGAGGAAGTTCAATAATTTGGTGATTATAATTTTAAGTTGAAAGCAGAAAGATTTAAAAAGGACTTTAGGGGTAATATTTTTACACAGACAGTGGTACGTGGGAAGAAATGGCGGATGCACTTCAGGGTATTACAGGTACAGTTACAATGTTTAAAAGACATTTTGATAAGTAGATGAATAGGAAAGGTTTGAATGGATATGGACCAAATGCAGGCAGATGAGGCCAGTTCAGTTTGGGAATAAGGTCAGCATGGACTAGTTGGAGTGAAGGATTTGTTTCCATGCTGTATGACTCTATGATTTTGCACGCATGAAGCCATGTTGACGATCCTTAGTCAGTCCTTGCTTTCCAAATGCATGTAAATCCTGTCCGTCAGAATCCCCAACAACAACTTAACCACCATTAGCGTAAGGTTCACCGGTCTATCGTTCCCTGGGTTTTCCCCACAGCCTTTCAAATCATGTAATGTTTTCAAGGAGTTAGATGTAGTTCTTAGAGCTGAAAGGATCAAAGTGTATGGGGAGAAAATAAAAACAGAGTAATGAGTTAGATGATCAGTTATGGTCATATTGAATGACCTGTTTGTGCTCATATTTTCTGCTTCTGTTATGAGGCGATTAGTGTGAATGCGGAATGCACGCCACAGTCAAATGAGCCAGGATCTTAGATAACAAAGTGTGGAGCTGGATGAACACAGCAGCCCAAGCAGCATCTTAGGAGCACAAAAGCTGACGTTTCGGGCCTAGATCCTTCATCTAGGCCTGAAACGTCAGCTTTTGTGCTCCTAACATGCTGCTTGGCCTGCTGTGTTCATCTAGCACCACACTTTCTTATTTCGGATTCTCCAGAATCTGCAGTTCCCATTATCTCTGAGCCAGAATCTTGTTGAGTAGACAAACAGCCTAGAGGGGTCATACACCCAGTCTTTCTTTTGCTTCCTTTCTGATATATTATGCATAAACAGGCTAACAAACAAGGGGAAAATCTTAATAAAAACCAAAAGAACTGCAATGCTGTAAATCAGGAACAGAAACAAAGTTGCTGGAAAAGCTCAGCAGCTCTGGCAGCATCTGTGAAGGAAAAAACAGAGTTAACGTTTCGGGTTCTGGTGACCCTTCCTCAGAACTGATAGTGGCTGGGAAAACGTCAGTTTATATGCTGAAAATAGGGAGATGGTGGGGTAGACAGTAAACAATAGGATGGGGAAGACCTTACCTACACTGGCCATCAATGGGATAAATTTAAGATGAAGACATACTTTTTGATAGAATGCTGTGCAGCTTTGTAATAAAAACACACAAGTCATCTTTAAAAACTTCAAATTCTGCTTCAAAGGCAGCACGGTGGTTAACACTGTGGTTCGATTCTAACCTTGGGTAAATGTCCGTGCACATTCTCCCTGTGTCTGTGTGGGTTTCTGCTGGGTGCTTTGATTTCCTGCCACAGTCCAAACATGTGCATGTTAGGTAGAGGGAGGAAGAACTGCAGATACTGGAGTCAGAGATAACACAGCATGGAGCTGGAGGAACACAGCAGACCAGGTAGAATCAGAGGAGCAGGAAAGTTGACATTTCAGGTCGGGACCCTTCATCAGAAAACAGCTTGGCCAGCTGTAATACTCCAGCTCCATGCTGTGTTATCCCTGCATGTTAGATAAGCTGGCCATGCTAAATTGTCCTTCTGTGCTCAGGGACATGCAGGCTAAGTGAATTACCAAAGTAAATGCGGGGTTTGGATGAGATGCTCTTCTAGGAGTCAGTACAAAGTCTAGGGCTGAATGGCCTCTTCACCACTGTAGGAATTCTGTGATGTCAGGCTCAAGATATCCAATTCTCCAACAGTGACAACCCAGCTCAGATGTCAGCATGCGCAGTAAATCCCAGTGTTACAGCTCTGCTTTGCGCATGTGTAGTATGCTGTAGCTCCCTCTAACGGTTGGTGCCAGCATAGCGGGGGAGAAAAGGCGGGGCTTGTGTGGATGACGTTCAAATTGAAGTGGCAAACAAATTGCTGCAAAAGTTTAGCAGATCTGGCAACATCAATGCAGAGAAATCAACGGTAACGTTTCGCGGCGAGTGACTCCACTGAGTGACCCATGCCTGCTAGACCTGCTGAGCTTTTCCAGCAATTTCTAATTTTATTTCTCATTTGCAGTATCCTTAGCTCTTTCAGTTTTTATTTCATATTGTAGGGGGTGGAGCTTGAACTGAGACGCTGTGGGTGGTGTTTTAGAAGCGGAACCTGAGTGGGCGGGGTTAGTGTGTAGGAGCGGGAAGGGTGGGGAAAATATGGGCGTCGTTCGGGTGTTGTAGGCGGGGCCGATAAGTGGGCGGGGTCAAAGTGTGGGGGCGGAGCAGTAACGGCTGGAGGGGTCAGTCCGCCGGAGCGTGATCGGTAGGCGAGGCTCGGCTTGTGGGGGCGGGGCTGGCGTGGTCTGTGGGCGGTGTTAGATGTCCTTGCGGCACTGGATTGGGACCAATCGGCGGGATCGGATGCTTGGACCTGTGTGGGCGGAGCTGCAGGCCGACGTGGCCAGTCCGAATCCTCAGTGACGGTTGGCCGTGAGTTCGGTCCCGTTCCGCCGCCAGCTGGTGGTCTGGGGCGGAGACCTTTGGAGCTCGGCCTCGCCTCTGGACCGAAGGAGGGGGAGTAAGGTCGACCGGCTATTCCCCCTGTCCAAATAGCAACCCGGTGCTCGCAGCTTTCAGGATGAGGAGTCGAAGCAATTCCGGGGTGAGATTAGACTATTACGGGCGACTTGTAAGCAGGACTATCCTGTGTCACCAGGTGAGTACATACTATCCATTCACCTGTTTACCTGCTGCAATTTATAGGAACCACCTCTCGCCTAGTGATCAGTGTGAAAGGGGCGCAGATTTCATGGAGACACTTCGTGCAACTCAGACAGCTTCGTGATGAAAGCGCGATGTTTTAAAGCGGTGACCGAGGTTAAAGAGGTTTTAGTTTATGAGTGAAGGCACTTATGTTCTGTCAGTCTCTTTCAGAGCTGATGTGACATTTCCGAACTTCAGTGACGCTGTCATTTGCAACAGGTGTTCAACTCGCCTGCGATATGAATCGTTGCTGTCTATGTGTTCGTATTTATGTTGTTTTCTGTGGGGTGTGGGAAAGATATTTTAAGTTTATTTCTTCACTACGATGATGTGCAAAGTTGGCAAACTCTTTACTCAGGCACCAGCTCGTAATTAACTTTACGGTCTCATGCTTTTGGAAGCGCTGCATTCATTGTCCATCACTAGGGGCATGAGAACCGTATATGTCATGTTGGTCTGTGATCAAATATAGGCCAGTTCTGTCGTGATGGCAGATTGGATCTTGATCGTGATCCGAGTTCATAGTTGGGTTTTTTATAGTAATCCACACAAATCCGATCTGTTTTTATTGTGTATCCAGTACTGTTTTGTCTAGATTATTGCATTACAATCTACCCACTAGGCTGAATGAATTTTTAAATATATCTTTGAAGAAAGAATAAGGGTGGAAAGTGCAGTTCTATGCTATTTATGTAGCGCCAGAGGATGTTTACCTTCCATTTGCACCAGCAACACAGGCAGGACGGCTTTGGTTTCCATGCAATCTAAAGACAAGCAACAATTAAAATTGCTTCAGAGATAGTAGGAACTGCAGATGCTGGAGAATCTTACATAACAAGGTATAGAGCTGGATGAACACAACAGGCCAAGCAGCATCAGAGGAGAAGGGAGGCTGACATTTCGGGCCTAGACCCTTCTTCAGAAATGGGGCTCATATGTCATCCTAGACAATAAACTTGATTGCTGTTCAGTCATACAATGGCATAATCAATTCCTGAAATTTTGCAGAACCACATGAGAAAATACTTCTGCAAAGGAAAACATTTGTACCTGCATTATCCTTTTTCAATTGTAGCCAATGATTTGGAGACAAAAACTTGCAATCCAGCATTCCTTGTGGTAAAATGGGACGTCTTTACTGATTTGTACTGTCCACGACATCAGTCTGTTTCCTCCTATATTTATGATTCTTCTTCATTTTCAATCTTTCTTGTGTTATTGCTTCTGTTTCTATTTGAGCTTGCCTTATCACTATGCCACCAGCATCTCTTCCCCCCCCCCCCCCACCTCGCTACTTCTAACCCTACTCCCATTCTTACTCAATATAGGAATTCAGATCAAATAAATCAATGTTAAAGTCTTTGTTTTAACCATGTGAGCATATTCACTGGCTGAAGGCGCAGAATTTGGTTGCTTCTTAATCAAAGTGAAATCTAGAGACCAGTCGAACCATTTATTCGACATAGATGAGATTGGTGCCAAATTTTCATAAGGTGCTATAAATCTACAATGGACGAAGAAATTGTTGACATATAATGAAAGAAACATTAGAAAGAGACAGCAGGAAAGAAATACGCTGACAATATTACTAAAAAGTTATGCAGACAGGAAGTGCAGCAACTAGGTGACATTAGATTAACCATACCCATAACAAGAAGAATTACTTGAAATATGAACCATTCGTGTCAAGAAATACAGTGGTGGTTTTGGAAGTTCCTGTTGAGACTCTTTTTTAAAATGTGTTAGAAGTTGCCTCGTTTGAAAATGTGAGATTGAGTCTTTGGATATTGTGTTCTCTGTAATGTGCGGTGAAATATTCACTACCCATGTCCAAGGCATGAATGTAGAAAAAGTTGACAGGAAAAGTCAGAATGGCATGACCCTAAAATGATCCAAATGAGTTCAGACTACCACAGAGGCCATAATCTACTAACTAGTATCCCACTACCTTTGTATTTATTGATGCTTGCGATTGGTAGAACCTTGCCCAGTTCATTTTAAAACAGTTACAGTTAATCACCAAATGAGCATACAACTTATTTCAAATGTATTTTGAAAAGCGTTGATCTGTGAACCTTAATTTTTATAAATCTAGCCAGTTGAGATAGCCTGTTCACATAGATATAGACCAATAAATTACTTTATTAAGTTTTTTGCTTTTGGAATAAAAAGACTTAAACTCTTATGTGACAAGTAACATTTGTGCTGAGCAAGTGACGATTTCCAAGAAGAGAGAATTGCTCTTCTTGACTTGTAACAGATTTATGACTGCTGAATTCTCCTCCATCGATATTCTGAAGGTTAGTATTAATCAGAACTTAATTGCACTGGCCATATAAATACTATGGTTACTGTACAAAAGGGCTGGATATTCAGATAATTCCTGACTTGCCAAAGCTTTAGCCACCTTCAGTGTACAAGTGAATAATGTGATAGAAGTCTACTTGCCTGGTTGAGTGCAGCTTCAATAATACTTGAAGCTTTACACCATCCAGGGCAAAACAGCTGGCTTAATAGACACCACGTCCACCACTTTAAATACTCTCCTTTCTTCTCACTCACCGTGGCTGCAGTACCATGTACACCTGCACTGCAACAACTCACCCATGTTTATTCTACAGTTCCTTTCAAACCCATGGCCTTTACCAAAAAAGAGAAAAGGGCACCAGATCCATGAGAAAAATGCCAGATGCAATTTCACTTCCAATTTCCACAATATCCCGACTTTCAACAATATCGCCCACTGATCTGATGCTATTGCTGTGATTCCCTCCTTAATACCAGAGGGTGTACCTGCACCACAAGGACCATATCAGTTCAACAAAGCAGCTCACCGCATCTTCTGAAGGATGGTTAAGGGTGGATGATAAATCTTGATATTGCCTGAGACATTCATCACCTGTGTGAATGAAATATATTTAACATCAGGGATATGTTTAAGTCTGAGTCTATTGTAATACATTAAAGAGACTTCTGAAGTTTTGGAAAGTTTCTGGGAACCAACCTTGGCTTACTTTGGAGGTGAATTTGCAGGAATATGCTGCAAATTATGTAAATAGCAGTTTGACCATATTGATTTCAAGTTTTTGAGCTACATTCAGACAAATTTCCCTCTTACTTCCTCCACTTCTTTTGGTGTGTACTGAGTGTGCAGGTTTTACTCTATCTTCAAATTCCTGAGGAAGGAAGAAAAGGAATAAACATAGTCATTCCTTGAACTAATAGCTCATTAATCAAAGATACATATAAAATTTCATCTTGTTAATCACCTCTGATAGTAATTGGCTGCTAAACAAATTCTTTCACAATACAATTGGCAACACTGGAACTATCATTGTAGACATTGTCTGTCATTCTTCTGCTCTTTAACATGCAGTGAAATATCCAATGAAGATCATGTCAGTTCAAACTGTGATAGCATCTCAGTCAGTATCATTTTAACCTTAAAATGTCAGCCGTAGTCTTTGTTGTAAATAAAATGTAATTCAACAAAAAAAGTTTTTTAATTTGTCAAGCTTTAATCTTATAAAAAGCTATCTGTGAAAGTGTGTGTGAAAACCAAAGCTCTGATGTATGTTACGGATTTGTTCTTTTATGATAGTCCTGTATACACCATTTAATCACAATGTGACATTCAGACCAGATTGTGAAGGTATTTTTAATTTTAAAAATCAAAAATGTTGAAGAAATTCAGTTTCAAGAGATGATGTTAAAGCGAAATGTTAAAGCTTGATTAAACTGATGTTCAAATGAATTTGTTATAAGCTTGAGGGAACAAACACACAGATTTTGAAACCAGATTTTGGGCACAATTTAGTCTTGGATCTCTATCAGCAACCAAAGTGAGACTTCCAAACCCAGTTTTCAGTGCTAGCTCTGTGCAGGGAGGATTGTATCTGGGCTGAAAGCCACCAGATAACTCAGGAATATAAAGAATGAACCAACTTCCCTGTTTCTTATCAGGAGCTAGCAATTTTGTCTGTTAATTACATATATGCATGATGGATTAATGATATACTGTCCACCTTACAAAACCCGGATCGTTTTGCCATATTACATGCTAAGTATAAATAAGGTGCGTTGTCCATTTAACTTTGAAAAATTGTCTAACAGGCAATATTTAAAGGTGGGGGTACTAAATTCACCAAGCTCAGAGATTTGAAATGCAAAACTGTTTTTCCAGAATCAGACTGCAGATGTCAATAGAATTACTGTCTGTGTAGTTAGAAAAGTAATCACTGATGGTTTTTATGTGCCTCTAAAGAGCAATCAGATGAATAGTCCACAAAGAAAATTGATCATGATGTAAGAAAATAATAGTGTGCAAACAATAAGATGGTGATGGTGTGAGAATACCCCTGTTGTATAGATTATGAAAGTAAAATAGTTTTGTTTTGAAGCTAATGAACTTCCCTTCTTTCCAGACCTCCTCTTATTCTTGGGTCTGCATTTGTATCATGCTGACCGACCCAAGAATAGGAAGAGGCCTGGAAAATTGCCCCTGTTTGCTCCTCCATTTCCAGTTGCCCCTAACTTGAAAATTTCAAGCCTAGATATTAGCACTAGTAGTGTGAATGGAGGATTGCTGTCGGGCTCAGGCTCACTATTTCTACACTTCCATAAATACTGTAAGTACAAATGCATTCTGATTTTGAAAATGCATTTTCTAATCTCTAATCATACTGACGTTGTGCATTTAGTAGCCATGCCTTAGGATATTGCCTGAAAATTGTTCCAAGTTAAACATACTGCTTACCTTTGCTAATGCTTTGTGTTACAATGTTATGCTCTTCTGTAAATTACATATTATTTCTGTTTCAGTACATTACATACTTGTATAATTAGCATCAAGGCAACAATTTTGTGCTTGGCAGACGTTGATACATGATAAATATAGTATGCTGCAATTGATGTTACTGGCATTGTGTAAACATCTGCAGTGTTTAGTGTGTTAATATTTAGAAGGTGAAATTATACTGCAGGATTAGTAAATGTATGAATTGGGAGGAGGAATTCACTTGCTGTGACATTCAGCATAGTCATCGCTGAGCTGAAGCATTAATTCCATATTCTTGCTTGCCTTTGATAACTACTGACTTCCTTGTTTGGCAGAAATTTATGTGCCTCTGCTTAAAAATATTCAATAACCCCACTTCTATCGCTCATTAGAGAAGAGAATTTCAAATACTCATAACGCCCCAATAGAAAACAAACTTGCCCAAAACGTCAGCTTTTGTGCTCCTGAGATGCTGCTTCGCCTGCTGTGTTCATCCAGCTTCACGCTTTATTATCTTGTAAAATGAAGTATCTGTATGTCATTTCACAATAGATCTTTGGTCCTTCTATTAAACTGATGAGAATTTATTGCAGTGTCACTTAAAGTTGATTATTTGTGCTTGGATCCTTTCGTTCTGTAGAATACTGTAACTGGATTACTGCCTGCTAGCCCTGAACAGCAGGATGCTTGGGTTCGTGATAATGTATACAGCATCTTGGCAGTATGGGGCCTTGGAATGGCCTATCGCAAAAATGCTGACCGAGATGAGGATAAAGCAAAGGCTTATGAGCTTGAGCAGGTGAGTAGCCGAACATAATCGATAGCACTTATTACACAGAGTTGGAATGGAGGTTGGGAGATAGGGCTGTGCTCCTGTGAGTACCCATAAAGTTGTAACATTTAAGAAAAAGGTTTCTTCTTCTCCTACCAGTAATGAAGGTACAGTAGAGGTAATAATTGATAAGCCAGTAATTCTACCTTCCACGTAGAAGGCTCACTTAGATTACTTTCATATTTTCCAATCTTAGGACATTCTATTTACTTGATAAATTAGTTTATAACTTTTATTGCCTCCGCCAAATTCTTGTTCACTGAAGTGGCATGGTATTTTTTTCATAAGTTAATTACTCTTGAGTGTTATTCAAGGTTCTGTCAGATGAAGGTTTCCTGTCTTAATTCTGTTACTCCAATTCACTTTTAAGCTAAAATCTCAGATTTCATAATCTTTTTATTTCAGTAATGAGTGAGTTGTTTTAATCAATGGTCTGCTAGACGTGTGGAGAATAGAAGCTTGTTACTGTTAATGGACTTTTGAGGAAAAGACCTACTCACGTAGGCTGAATATCAATGAAGAAAACACAACCAGACTCTGGCTGTTCAATGGCTAACGGAATAACTGCATCTTGGACTGATGTACCCTGCTGAATGAGGAAATCATGAACATGTTTCCAATCAAGAAGTACCTTGTTTGAGTCAAAGAATAAATAGATTGCATTTTCTGGAAATAAATGTAACCAACCTGCAAGATTCCAATTTTGTTGTATGGTCAATGCTGAATTATCTGGTCTCAGCAATGGTGATAAGGGATCCACAATTGGCCTTAGCATCTCTAGGATGAAGAAGAATCACTACGATTCTTCCAGAAGATTACCTAATGATGTCTGCTGGAAATTGCATTTGTGAGAGTACAAAATGAGAGCTAGCTTTGTGTCAACTGTGATACATCCTTTGCCTAAACAAACAGGTTATAGTCTGGGTTCAATTAAACAAAGCCTGCTTGTATGAAACTTTTGAAAACTGTTAAAGCATCCTGAACAGGATCCAGCAATGAAAAAAAAAGATATGTCTGCAGTAACATGTGAAATTGCCCCTCACTGCTCCTACAATTTCACTTTACTAGTGACGATGGCTTAAGTGAAAGAATCTCCAAGTTAATGAGTGATTTGAGTAGAAGCATGTAAAATAGAGAAAAACATAATTTAAGATGGAGCAAAAAAAACTT
Source organism: Stegostoma tigrinum (assembly GCF_030684315.1). NCBI lineage: Eukaryota > Metazoa > Chordata > Chondrichthyes > Orectolobiformes > Stegostomatidae > Stegostoma > Stegostoma tigrinum. The sequence continues at coordinate 50,420,631 of NC_081368.1, forward strand.
GCTGAATAACAAGGTGTGGAGCTGGATGAACACAGCAGGCCAATTTTTGTTGTTATCAAATTATTTTGAAGTGAAAGTTAAGAATCTTCATTTGTTTATTTCCTTACTATACTAAAGTTCCTCTGTATTGGATCTGCCAAAGTGGTTGTAACTTAATCTCTGAACAGTATCATCTTTGAACAGTTTGAAAATGTCATGTGAAAGCTGAGGTGGGTACAGCAGTGCCAGAAAAGGGCTACTGGAGGGTTATGGCCTGGTAGGAATTGCTGACTCCATGTAAACATGTACTGGTTTTTATTTCATCTTTCAGAGTGTGGTGAAACTGATGCGAGGGTTGCTACACTGTATGATGAGACAGGTACGAGACCATTTCCAGATTTCACATCAGATCTTTTGCTTGCAAAATAATTAGTCACACTTTATCACTTCAAGCTATTCTATCTTGCTATTGTTCCTTCCAGCATAAACAGAATGCATTGTTAAATTTAAACCAAATAAACCTACCCTTTTATGAAAACAGTGGAGTTTTTATATGTTCTGTGTAAAATAGCCTAACAAGTATGACTTTAAAACTGAGTCCTCATTTTGAATTTGGAGACTAATTGGTGGAATGGTAAGAGGTAAGAAGTAGCAGCAGTGAATAATAACCTGGAGAAGTGATGAACTATGCAGTATAATAGGACATCAGTTTTCCCTTGACTTCCCCTAACAGCAGACTGTTCTGTGATCACAGAACAATGTAGCTAACTTGTGCAAATAGTTATTCTTTACGTTTGGAATGACATAAAGGTTAGCCAGACCTTTTAACAATGAGGAGGTTTTAACTTGAAATCTGATTCTTACCTGGTGTTCATGCAATATTTTTTTTAAGAGTCAGAATATTGTGGTCAAGTGCGTGAGCCTATCTGGATATTTTCCTCACTACCAGCTGACTATCTGTTACAATCATGCTTGTGTTTAGACCAATTTGGACTTGGCTTAGGAACTGTAGCAGTCAACTGGGCAGACCATAAATATTTTCCTATAAAGTTTTAAAGGGGTCAGTGCAGGGTATTAAGATTGACTGATCTGCAGTTGATTTCTCATGATAATGAAATTCTTTTATGTACATAGATACATAAAGTTGAAAAATTTAAGTTCACCCAGAGTCCACAAGATGCCCTTCATGCTAAGTACAATACTAGAACGTGTGCTACAGTGGTTGCAGATGATCAGTGGGGTCACCTACAAATTGATGCTACCTCCATCTTCCTGCTTTTTCTTGCACAAATGACTGCTTCAGGTAAGAAGAACCAACTAAAGTTGCTCTGAAACATTGTCACATTGCAAGCCAATTCTCCACTTTTTCGTGATGATTCTGGTTCAGCTCTTAAAGCTTTCTGACAATTGCATTTCCCAGTAATTTACGCAATTAATAGTTTGGCATCAATTTATTATATATTGTTTGAACTTACTTTCTTCATATACTTGATTTTGATTAATATTGAATTCTAATTCTTAATTCTGATTTCCTACATTGCAAGATAATGTATGGTTTAGAAGGGGTGGACGCTAGAAATTTGTTTCCGTTAGGCGGGGACACTAGGACCCGTGGGCACAGCCTTAAAATTTGAGGGGGTAAATTTTAAAACTGAAATGAGACGACATTTCTTCAGCCAGAGAGTGGTGGGCTTGTGGAATTCATTGCCACGGAGTGCAGTGGAGGCCGGGACGTTGGATGCCTTCAAGGCAGAGATCGACAAATTCTTGATCTCACAAGGAATCGAGGGCTATGGGGAGAGTGCAGGGAAGTGGTGTTGAAATGCCGATCAGCCATGATTTAAATGGCGGAGTGGACTTGATTGGCCGAATGGCCTTACTTCCACTCCTATATCTTATGGTCTTATGGTTTTCATTCTTGAATGGTTGTTTATTTCAGTTCAGATTAGGGCCTTCTGACAACAAAACAGTATCATAGCACCCTTCCTGTCTACTCCATTTGCCTCATTACATTTAAAGGAATGATATTGCTTTCCTGAACAGGCTTAATTAATAACTTGTAATAATTCTGTGGCTGTTTTCAATTGTTTCTACGGTACAGTATTCAGTTTTCAGGCAGTATTCTGGTGTTTTTGGACAGAAGAGAACTAGCTGTCGTACTGTTCGGGCAAACAAGAGATGTCAAGCATGGGTACAGGATCACTTTTTGAGGGGCCCTCAAATAGATGTTAGACCCCTATCTTATTTGTATATGCAAAGGGTCCAACACTTGTTTAAATTCCCATCGGTAAGATTACCTGTTCTTAATTATAACCAAAATAACGTAGCTGGATGTGGAGTTGAGATAAATAGATGTGCTCCTCTTGAACTCATGTTAGAGGAACTGATCACTGTCACCTTTGATTTTCCTCATCCTTCTGAACTCTGGGTTCCCCTACTCACTACCCAAAATCTGGTCCTTTATTTTCTTGTATTCACCATCTCCTGTGGATTCAATAACCTTTTCGTTTGCAGCAGGTAGGTTTTCAACCACTTCTTCCTGATGGTCCATTATCGTTATAATTCTGTTTCCTCCACGTGCTTCTAAATTTCTCAGTATTCTGGATAAATCTAGTTTTATTCTGTGTCTGTGTTACAGTGTTGCCTCTTTACATTACATCACGCCACAGCAAAAAGAGACAGATAGTGTAGGTCAACATTTATGATTTTTCCACAGTTAGAATAATGAGAACAATGAAGATGGTGCCTGAGGAACAGATAGTTCTGTTTTCTGTGTTTCACTCATTTTATGTTACTGACCATATTGATTATGATTTTCCATTTTTGTGCAGTCTGCAAGTCTATGAATAGACAGGAAAATTTCCTGATAGTGTTACATCTTTTTAGTTTTTGATCTGAGATGTGAATTTTTAAAAAGTTAATCATTTTCCTTAGCAAAAGTATTTGTAATGTAAATGTACAGTATTCAAAAATCTATTGCTACAAATCAGAATTACTTCACCTTGAAGTTATGGTTGACAGACTGTAAACTTACACATGGTAAAACTTTCAAAAACTTTACTGTTTCTGTGTGGTTTCTTCATTCTTGGTATTGTGTGAACGTGGTTGATGTGGATCTGTACTTTGAGTATCTTGATGGCTTTATTGATATCAAGAGTACACAAATCATATTGTTATCTTTTTATTTAAAGCAGGAAGGAAAGTTTTCCTTTATCTCCCTCTCGCATAACTATACAGATTTTCGTTTGATACCTTGTGCTCCTCTGACTGAGCCAATACATCATTCACAACCTGGTTTCTAATCATACTGTTAAGATGTAAACTCTTTCAAGGTGTGACACAGCTCCTGGTGATGTCTTATTTGTTTTAATTCTTTTCTGTTTTTTAGACAAGAAATTTGGTAGCGTGAAATATGAAACCTGAATAACTTTGCCCCATTACATGTTTTGAGTAATTTCCTCTATCACACTCACACAGTACCAGCATTAGAGATCCTGGAGAAGCTATTTTTTGCATTATTCCGACAATCTTTAGCTATATTTTGTTTTAATTTGTGGTGTTTAAATATTTACAATAAATTACAGCAATATACTTGAAATGTTTTCCAAAGGTGTGTTAATATCTTTGCATAAATGATGATGTGTTAAATTACATACCATGGTAATTTCTTTCTTTTTTAAATGTCACTATTTAGTTTTCCAGGATAATTGATAGAAATAGAATTCAGTCTCAAGTAGTAGTAAAAATTGTGTGTTTCACATATAATAGAAGCTGAGTTAAATTTTTTTTACTCAATCTGTTCAGAGATGTTGCATCTTTGAAGCAAGAAGGACTTGAACTTGGGCCTCTTGACTCAGAAGTAGGGACACTGCTACTGCATCACAAAAGCCCCCCCTAAAAAGAAACTGAGATTAACTTAAGTAATCATAAATTGATGCAACTGATTATTTAATGTTTGAATTGAAAGCATTAATGATGAGTACTTTTTCTCCCTAGGGCTTCATATAATTTTCACTTTGGATGAAGTGAATTTTATACAAAATCTTGTGTTTTATATAGAAGTGGCTTATAAAGTTGCAGTGAGTACCAGATATTTTGAATGTCTGCTTTGATCTTACTATGTCATGGGAAAAGATAATTGTGGTTATTCCTAAATCTTATAGGACAGATTTAAAGATGTTGTTTAGTAGGTATTCTCTGCTTTTTTTTTATACGCTTGCTTTTATTAAAACTTTGGCACAAGGTATATGTCACTGCTAGGCATCAAAATAATTTTATTTTCCAGAGTTCCTGAGATTTTCTTGAGGGCTGCCTCTTGATTTTTGGGGGCTGCTGTTTGGTTTTCAAAAAGTCCATTCTCATTCTGATCAACTCATTTAACAGGTGACGCACTCACATAGCAATGATACCTTCAGTATTTGTGTTGACGTATGATATTTGGACTCGCTTTGAAGTGGAATTATAATTGATCAATATTTCAATTATCAACCTTCCATTAACCTTGCTCCCAACTTGCAATACCACATACTTTAAATCGGCGCGAGACGACAGGCGCAAGGTAGCAACAGAAGTTCAAAATAGCTGCACGTGACATTTTTAAAAAAAAACACTTGTGCAAACTAGTGAGGTTACAACTAATTCATTCCTGTTGCATATGCACAAATGGAACATTTAACCAATTATTTTTACATCAGCTCAAATCTCAATCTTTTCATATTTTCCATTCTCACTTTTAGCCGAGTATTCTTTTATTGAGAGAATTAAAGTGGCCCTATTTCCTTCATCGTCATCTCCCAACCTCAACAGCATGCATCAGCCGCTCGTTGCAGGCTCCGTCCTTCCCCCATCCCACATTTTACAGAATCCATCTCTTTCACCCTTTTTTTTCCCCTTTTTCTCCGCCTCCTTGCAGCCTTCCTCTTCGACACCAACTTTGTTACAGCTGTCTTTTCCCCCATATTTCCTCTGCACATTCCCCACCCCAACAATTCCCCTCTCTTATGCTTCTACTTTATTCATCTCCCTCAAATTCCCTGGAAGACACTCCTCATAGACCCAGCAAAACATAGCTCCCTCCTAGCATTGCTAAAAGGCAGTTATTTGCTGGCTCCAGTATGACAATGCAGTTGCTTGAGAAAGATTCCCTTGGCAAGTCTCTTGCTTTCCTAACTGTTGGTTCCTTGAATCATAGTCTATCAGCAGCAAGAATGGGAGTGAAGCAGCCTGTGTGATTGGAGGAGTTGCTCTTGGCCAAGTCTAATTATCAGGGGTAGGTTTTCCTGCATTGGTCATGCCCATGGTTGAATACTCCCCTGGCATTTTCTGGGGGCTTTCAGGGGCAAATTTCCCTTTGTTGCTATTGAGTGCTCTACATTGCAGTTATGTACAATGCAGCAATGTATAGGTTGATATTCACAATTCCACGAGCCTATATTTTGCCTCAGTCATGTGAGAGAATGGTGTTTCCCCAGCTTTGGTAACATTGAAAAGAAACTTAAACATTTTAGCGATATTTCACAAATTTAAAATGAGCTACTGCTAAATTTGTGCGGCTTTTCCTGTTGATCTTTAGCCTCCCAATTTAGTTGCTTGCTGGAAATGTGCTATCTGTGACATACCCAAAAAGAACTATAATCAGTTTAGGCTCCCCTTTTTTGGGAAGGGAATTACAGTACTTGGCCCATGTGGTGATTAAACCCGTTACTTGCTTTTTTTTGAATTTGGCAGGATTATGGCATGTGGGAGCGTGGTGACAAGACAAACAGAGGAATTCCAGAGCTCAATGCCAGTTCTGTAGGTTTAGCCAAAGTAAGTGTCAAATTATGTTTTTAAATACTTGAGAGTGGCGTGGCAAAGCAGTGTGACTGGACATTCCAGTGTGTTGACATACTTTTGAACTTGGACTTGAATCTGACCCAATCTTCTGGAATGAAAGTCACCTTCCTTTGTTTATAGCAAGGAATCAATGTGACACATGGCACAGCCAAATTCTTAGTGTAAACTGATAGTGAGAATCTGTGCACACAACCTGTCTAGTTTTTACAAGGCTGTGATTTGTGTGGAAGGGAATAGAATCCTTTGCTGTTCCTGAGCTTAGGACAAATAGTACACTAAAACGCAGATTGTAATGAATTATATGTGGCTAGGATTTAAATCCACCATGGTCTATAACAGATATACATCTCATCTAAGGCACAAAAACTCAAAGGGAAAGGTAAATCAACTGTGGCCAGTGAAAGAAGTTAAAGATAAAAGCATTAAAAATAGGAGCAAGAGCAAGCTGGTCCATCAAGCCTGCTGTGCCATTTAACATCACGACTGATCCTTTACCTGAAATTCATACTCCCGCCCTCTCATCACACCCCTCAATATCTTTTGAATCTGGAAATCTATCCATTTTTATACATATTACAGGCTCTTCTATGGTAGACCGTTTCGAAGGTTCATCACCCTAAGTGAAGAGATATCTCTTCATCTCTTCACTCTCCATAATGGCTCAACCAGTCTCCTGTGACCTTGTTCCCAGACAGGAGAAACAATTTCCCTGAATTCAGTCTGTATAGCTCCATCAGAATTTCATGTTTCAATGACATCCCTTCTTGGTCTAAACCTGAGTGAATACAGGCCCAATTGACTCAATCGCTCCTTGTACGGCGCACTTGCCAATCCCAAGAATTAGTCTGGTGAACTTTTGCTGCACTTTCTCTAAAGCATGTATATCTTTTCCATAAACAGACTTAAACTGCACACAGTACTCCGGGTATGATCTCACCAAATTCTTTAGAGCTGAAGTAAGACTATGAGGATAAAAATGTAACAGCTTTCTCATTTAAAAAAAAAACTCGTTTTAAGTGAGGTCTGAAAGTAAAACTAATTTTTTTTATCACAGGCAGCGCTCGAAGCTCTTGATGAATTGAACCTCTTTGGAGCTAATGGAGGCCCCAAATCAGTTATCCATGTCCTAACAGATGAAGTACAGCTTTGTGAAGTAAGATCTAAAGAAAGATGGTACATTTCAGCTGGTGTTGTGACTGTAATGTATTCTGGCAAAACCTTAATATACTTAGTCGATTTGTATTCATATCAAGGTATGAGATTTAGCCTTACGTCCCAAGGTTTCTAAATGCCATGTTTGAAGCACATAAGGCATATACATTAGCTTAAATTTATAGCTGTCCATCTAGACAATTAATGTTCAAAATTATTTCTTAGCACTGCCATACACCTTTTGGTATAAGCCATGAACGGTTAAACTCTGCCTTTTAATCCATTGTGAGCAATGTTATGCGAAAAATTTAATGTTAGAATATATGATTAATAGAAAATATTAATTATCAAATTTTATGTACAATATTAATATACATATGTAAATATATTTATTATATATTCAGCATCTGGGTCATACATTTCACAAACTAATATGAGCATCGGTCTACATTTTCTAATGGCCAGATAATCATTTTTAAAACTTGGATGATAGTTGTGCTTGTGGACCCTGCAGAATCTCCATAGCAAACTGTTTCTTGTAACACAGTCAGTTTTGTATCCTATAGTGTACAATGCATTTCAACAGGCTTGTGAGCAATGCTAGAACTATTGTTTAGCAGTTTATGAAGTGCCTTTTGGAAGACCATGCTCACAATACAAAACTGCTGTTTAATGCAAGAGTTAGAGGGTGATGCTTTCGAAGTGATTTTAAATATTTTCTGATCGACCTGCTCAGCGATGTTATTGCACATGTCTGGAACAGGTGGAACATGAACCTGGGCCTCTTTGCCCAGAGGAAGGGATGTGACCATTGCATCATTGAAGTGATTCTATGTTGACCTTGAATTTTGTGACTGAGGTCATCTAAACAACCAAACAGAAATGAGCTAGGGCAAAGGATCACATGTTTCAGGTATTAGTTTTTGCAAGCTGTGCATTGGGAAGAATTATTCTACATAGTGCTGCACCACTGACTGCCTCTGTAAAAAATAAAGATTTACCGCTTGAAATCACTAAGTCAATATCAATAAGGTTTTTAATATTTTCTTTGTCTCAATTATGAGCTATATTACTTCCACTGTTTAAGTGTTATTCATAGCAGCTGTTTGATTAAAAGTGCGGTGGGACACAGATGATAGTTGCGTATTGTGTACCTGGGACCACACTGAGTTATGATAAGGTTGTTATGCATTTCCATGCTTACAATGATTGTTTTTTTTTTGCTCATGAAAATATATGTGCATTTTATTTCAGTCTATTCTACATTCAATGTTACCACGGGCATCAACATCCAAAGAGATTGATGCTGGTCTCCTCTCAGTCATTTCCTACCCAGCTTTTGCAGTAGAGAATATTGATTTGGTAGAGTTAACTAAACAAGAGATCATTACAAAACTACAGGTAAGTCTGTTCTCCAATATTCTCTTCTCTTCAGTTAAAACTAACTTGTGCTGAAATACAATTCTAAGCATGCAGCTTTCTGATAGTAATCTGTTTGGCTGTTCTTCCACATTCTTGAAAGTTTGTGCCTACGTATTGAGTGATAATGAGGCATGCTTCAACTTGATGTAATATTTTCTCTTGCACATTCATTGAAGTATTGACATTGGCAATCTTAACTGGGGACATTCTTGGGTAAATGTACTATCACCATCCTGGCTGAAATTGGCTAACTAATTCCAGAATAGAAATTGATTCTGAGAGATTCCTATAAGTGAAGCAAGGTTGACTTCATCAGCATTCTTGTACTCAAGCTACAGTTGCAGTCAATGAGAGAATTTATTTTTTGTCACCAAAATTAGCCAATTGAGATCTTCACATTTACTGTGCTTTCTAGGAGAAGTTCTGATGTTAGGATTGGAAAGTGGAAGAATCAGCTTGAAGCATTCTAATGATGAAGAAATTTAAACGCAGTCATTTAAAGAGATGCCTTTCTTAATTGCTGATGTAACTCAGTAAAATGACAATTGCAAGACTGCGACGTAAAACATTACCAAGACTAAATAGATTGACATAAGTTATACATAAAGCAGGTGTAGTGATTGGAACCAGCTGGTTCTGGTTGACCATGAGATCCTTGATTGAGTTTGTTAATCTGGGCCAATCAGGAAAGCCTTGGCTGACCGATCTAACAACATGGGATTAGAATCTCCGCAATTCTGGCGACTGACTCTGAGCTGGCTGACAACAGCCAGTGTACTGTGCATAAGTAAATAAAGGGTGACTTGGTAATGGGATACTGGCCTCACTGCAGTTAGTTCAGTGGTGATGGAAGAAAACAGTACATGCCTGAAGAATATTCATTTGCAACAGTCATGTTGGAGTTTGGGTAAGCATTTCTGGCATCATGCCTTTATTTGGGACGTTTGACTTGTATGATCCTTCTGTGGAAGACTGGGCCCAGTATGCAGAAAGAATGTGATTTTTTTCCAGGCAAATGACATTGGAGCAGATGAAGAGCAGAGAGTAATCCTTCTGCTTGCAGGCCCGCAGCATTCAATTCTAAGGGGCTTAATTTTGCTAGAGGCACTAGACAGTAAAACTTTCGAGAGTTGATGGAGTTGGTTAAGGAATATAATGGAAAATTCATACATAACTTGGCCTCCATCTTGGCACTCTTACACCTGTTATTGAAAAAGGCTCAACCTTGGAAATGGTTGTGTAGCCAAGAAGTAGCCTTTAGGGAAGTGAAAAAGCAGCTATCATCATCTAAGGTGTTGGCCCACTACGATCCGAAGCAAGAGGTAATGCTTACATGCAACATCTCCCTTTTATGGTATCAGGGTAGTGTTGGCTTACCGGTGGTCCAATTGAGAAAAACACCCAATAGCGTATGCTTCCTGGACTTTGGCTGATGCCAAACTCAAATATGCCCAGACAGAAGCAAGGTTCGGTGGTCATCTTTGGTGTGAGGAAGTTCCGCCAGTACCTTTTACGGATGAGAATTTGTAACAGTCAGAGATCACAAACCCCTGCTAGGACTACTGAAGGAAGACAAAGCTGTGGCACCCATACATTCTGGTAGAATTCAGCTTTGGGCCCTTGATCTGTGCGTACAAGTACAAGTTAGAACACTGCCCAAGAAATCCAGTGCCTTGAGCCACCTCCCACTGGCAGATACCCCACTAGTGATGCATCCACTGGAAGAGTCTGTTTTGGTTTTAAACTTCCTGGGCACGCTTCCAGGCACTGCTGACAATATCCGACTGCAGACACAAAAAGATCCTGTCATAATAAAACTAAAACAGCTGGTGTTGGTGGGGGAAACAGAAGGGCCATTTCAACCAGAATTGAAACCTGACTTGACCATGTGAGATAACCATAGAGAACAGCATACTTCTGTGGGCAGTAAAAGTGATTGGCCCGAGTAAAGGTCACTGCCAGATACTGGCTGGACCCCACCTGGGTCATTTAGGGGTTTTTAAGATAAAGATGCTTGCAAGAAGCTCAGTCTGACAGCTAAGGTTGGATGCTGACAGAGTTGCATTGGTTGGACAGTGCCCAGAGTGCCAACAAGGACAGAAATTGCCACCAGCAGCACCCCCATATTGATGGGAATGGCCAGGTAAACCCTGGTCCTGGTTGCACGTCGACTGTGCTGGCCCTTTCATGGGCTCAGTGTTCTTGGTTGCTGTGGACACCTATTGAAAATGGTTGGACGTGCATAAAGTTCATTGAGCAAATTCTGAGATGGCGATTGAGAAACTGCGAGCATCGCTCCTGATACATGGTCTCCTGGATGTATTGGTCAAGGACAATGGGACGCTTTTTACCAGCAAGGAATTCAAATATTTCATAAAGTCAAATGACATTCAGCACCTAAGAGCAGCTCCATACCATCCATCATCCAATGGTCTCGTGGAAGGAGCAGTCCAAACATTGAAAGCAGGCTTAAGGAAGCAGTCTACAGCGTAAATTGCTACCAAACTGTCCTGGTTCCTGTTCGATTATATGACCACCCCACGTACAACAACAGGGATAGCTCCAACAGAGTTTTTGATGGGGAGAAGACTTTCAACTGTTAAACCTGATATTCCCAGACCGGGGGGATGGGGTAGTGTGAAATGGCAGCTGGAACGCCAATGTCGGCCACGTGCCTCCTAAGCAAGAGAGACCATTTAATACAGGGAAGAAGTTTGGTGTGGTAACCATGGAAATGGCCCTGTATGGGTATGAGGTAAGGTTAATGCAAGATCAGGTCCTGTGACTTACAAAGTTCAAGTGGGTGAGGTGGTCCTGAAGAAACACGTGAATCACCTGAAAGCTGTTAGTCCGCAAACAGGGCAAGAGCAAAACATACCTGGCCCCTCCGAACAGCTAGAAGAAAGCCTGTCTGAAACTGTAGGTTCTCACCCTCCGTCTAGTTTGGTGAAATCTGAGTCTAAGATGGATATGGGCTCAACATTGTTCCTGATGGAAGAAGAGGAGGAACTCTTATGAGATGCTCCGGATTTAGGAGATTTGGCTGAGGTCTGGAAGATGCTGGAACCAGACCTGGGGTGAAAATGTCACAAGAAAAACTCTGAGACACAGACCAGGCCTACATCTGCAGATTTAGTGGGGGAAGGGATGTAGTGATTGGAACCAGTTGGATCTGTTGACTACGAGATCTTTGATCAGGGTTGCTAACCCAGACCAATCAGGAAAATCCTGGTTGACCAATATAACCAGGAGATTTAGAATCTCCTCAGTTCTGGGGATTGACTCTGAACTGGCTGGCTACATGCAGTGTACTGTGCACAAGTGAAATGTGCCTTGATAATAAGATACCAACCTCTGCACAGTTAGTTAATCAGGTAGTTATGACTAGGTCACAGTGCATTTGATTTCTAGAAATTTGAGTGCTTTGGGAAAGCTCGATATTCCGATTAACTGCTAAAGGTTGTCCATTGCTAAATTGTTCTGGGCATAGCAACGATTAATGCCACAAGTCCCAACTTCAACAAAGGTCTGCAAATCACAGTGGACGGACTTCACATTAGAAAAAATATTTCACACTGCAAAACGTCTTTCAAACTACATTTCAGATTTGCTTAAGTTCACATTAATTTGGAGGGGTACTGCATTGTTTTACAGCATGCTGATTAACACAGTACAGGAAATTCTAAGAACTGCTTTCCCGACCTCGTTTATGAATTAAATTGTAGTGCCATGGAATTGACTATAGCTGTGGTTTCTCAGGGACAGATGCATCTCTGTATCCTCACACAGAACTAAATGGTTATTAAACTGTATTGAGGTATCCTGGTTTGCCTCTATTCGACCGTACTACTTGCTTATTTTATTAGGTAACATTGTTTTGTTGATAATGTTGTACAGGTTAACTAGTCTAGTAATTTAACAAGTATTGTAATTTAGACTTTGATTTGAATTTGACGTGCGTCCCTGACTTAGTGAATAAAACTAAAATAACAATACTAACCAGAAATCGACTACAATCCTGTGATGTCACATCTTGAATTTTTTTTGTTTCTTTGGCTCTGAACTCCTTCTCTGGTTGCTGAATCCCACTTTTATTCTCTTTCTCACTGCAGTGCGCTTTCTTGTCTTGTTGCTGTTGCTATCCATATTAAAATCACTGAATTCCACACAGCGTCGGAATTGATTGATAACCTGCTGGTCTTTGACTTAATATGCACTCTGTGTTTTAACTTTAGATCACCGGTCAGTTCATCGCTTTCTGCTCAACGTTGTGAACCAATTACTATGTTCTGTTGATATTGAAGTTTACAAAAGAGCAATTGCATTAAATAAGAAATGAAAAATCTTCTAAAAATTATGCATAATATTCAAAGGGAGGTTGAATGATGCAGCTGATGGGCAGAGACGGTTTGATTGTCAGCATGAAGTATTTGTACCTAACTCTTATTGTACTCTTGTGAATTGCATCAGGGTCGTTATGGTTGTTGCCGGTTTCTTAGGGATGGCTACAAAACTCCAAAAGAGGTATAGTGCTTTTCTTTGAATTATTTTAAAGCTATTTATTTCTTTCACATTCACACCAAGTTACTTGCGCAGTGATTCATGTTCATACATATCAAAATGTAAATATATTGGTCAGAATTTTGTTGTCAACAGGGAAGTGACATTCTTCAGTCACCAGTGGTCACTTGCTGTTTTACAGTTGTACATTTTCCATATTTTTATTACCCTACCACACTGTCATGTGGGTGTCAATGTGGAAAATTGCCCAGGTATGTCCCGTTCCAAGAACCAATCCACCGCATCCAATTACGAAACCATCAATCTACTCTTGATTATCAATAAAGTGATGTTAGAGGTTTGCAAAAGTGTTGTCGTAATAATGTGCTTGTTGAACTTTGAGTTCCAGAAGGGCCATTGAAATCTTGACCTTGTGGCAGCCTTGGTTCAAACATGGTCAAAAGAACTGATCTGCAGAGGTAAAATGAGATTGACTGATTGCACTTGACATCAAGACCGCATTTTTACAGTGTGGCATCAAGGATGCCTAGCAAAACTATACTCAACAGAAACCTTGGTAAATTCTCCTGGTTCAAGTCATACTAAGCACAAAGGAAGATGGTTGTGGTTGTTGCAAGTTAGTCATTTGAACTCTACGGCATCTTTATAGGAGATCGTCAGCGTAGTGTTTTCACCCAGCCATCTTCACGGGATTCGTCAATGACCTTCTCTTTATTCTTAGGTAAGTTGGGATGTCCATTGATTGCACAAATCAGCACCAATCCTGACTCTTCAGATACCAATTTGGAGATAGACTGCTTCAGTAAGGCCTGGACAATACTTCGGTCTGAAAAGTGGCAAGTGACCTTTGTGTCACCAAAGTGTCATGCAATGACCTTGAACCATCACTCCTCAATGTTCTGTAGTGTTGCCAGTGCTGAATTCCTCACTGTCAACATTCTGGGGATTACCAGAAACTGAGTTTGTCTACCATCTACATGACACAAGTTAGGAGTATGATGGAATGCTCCTGTCTGCCCAGATCAATATAGCTTCACCAACACTCAACATCATCCAGCACACTGTAGTGGGCTTGATTGGCACCGCATCCACAAACATGGAATCCTTCCACCACTGACAATCTGTATCGACAGTGTGTATTATCTGCAAGATGCACTGCAGAAATTTACCAAGGTTCCTTGGAGTGCCTTCCAAACCTATGATCGCTGCCCTTTTCATTTCAGATGGTAGTAGATACATGGAAAAACCACCATATACAAGTTCTCCTTCAAGCCACTCACAGTCCAGACTTGGAAAGATCTCACCATTTTTTTCAGTTTCACTGGGTTAAATTCCTGGAGCCCCCTGAGCAATGGTATTGTATTGCACCTACAGCACATAAACTACAGAGGTTCACTAAGGCAGCTCAAAGCTACCTTCTCAAGGACGATGAGGAATGGGCAATAAGTGCTAGTTCAGCCAGCAATGCCCACTTCCCACAAATAATTAAAAGAAAACTTATGGTTAAGTTATAAAATAGATCGTGATTAGAGTTGTTTGGAGCACGTCTTTCTCTGTTGTATTAGCTGAGAAGGTGACACTTGCAAAACCGAGGCTTGACAGCACCACTGCAATGGTGTTATGTATTATGACATGACAAGTTTACATGGGTAGTTTCTGTTATGAATCTGAAATTGATCTGTGCAAACAGAATAATTTTGGTATTAATTGATACATTCAGCAAGAAAAAATGAATTTTCTCCTTACCATGGAATCTTTTCCAGGTGAGTTAACAAATCCAAGCCCATTGACGTCATTTAGGAAATATGCCAAGATTAAATTGTCCCCCTGTAAGAAGAGGGAAAGAGTAAATCCCAATTTGCAGACTCCATCGATAATTCAGCTGAAAGGAGGTTCTTATTGGAGTCACTGAATTTCCACTTACCAATCTGAATCATTACAGGGGTTGTTGTGTGGATACTGAGGAAAATAAAATCACTGGCTTCCGCTTTGCAACATTGCACTTAGTCACTTGTTATTGAGTCACGTCTTTCTTAATCCAGAAGTTGTTTGTTTCTATAACCTTAGTTTACATTCATGTTGATTTGTTTAGGATCCTACAAGGCTTTATTATGAGCCTGAAGAACTGAAGTTTTTTGAGAACCTGGAATGTGAATGGCCTTTGTTTTGGACATATATGATCCTTGATGGCTTGTTCAATAATAACTCTGAGCAGGTGAAGGAAAATGTGATGTAAATTAATGTGAATATCCAAATTTTGATTTACTTTTCGATAAATTGTTCGGGCAGCTAATAAACCGTGCGTATGTTTATATCCACTGAAATCTGATGATTGTCAGGTTGTGATGCAGCAAATGTATTTTATATTTTGGGCAATTGTTATCTTTGCAGGTGCCTCCCTTTTAATATAGTGGTAACACTTTCATTTCTGAGTCAAAAGACTGTGGGTTTAAATTCAACTACAGAAATTTGAGAACAGAATCTATATTGGCATTCAGTGCTGAATTGAGGCTTTGTTGTACTATTGAAAGTGTTTACATGTAAAACTAAGGTCCCAATACCCTCTCAGGTGGATATAAAGTATTGTTTTGGAATAGTACCCTGGCATCCTAGCCGTAACCTGTCCCTCAAATATCCCCTTTCAACATCTCAGACATTTTCTCACTGAAGTTTGCTGTTTGAAACTGACTTCTGTATTTCATGACATTGCACCAGTGATCATATTTCAGAAGTATTTGATTGAAATGTTTTGGAATATCCTGAGGTAATGAATGGTGCTATATAAATGCAATTTTTTTGTTCGCTTAATGCACTTTACAAATACTTTATGAAGTGGTTCAGTTCAGCAATAATGCCATTACTGTTAATGTCGACATCTTGCCCATAACAGTTGATATTTGATTTGTGTTCAGTATTTTAGAAAACCTAAAGCCATATTGATAAAGTATTATCATAAAGTTTCAGTTGAAATGATCACTCTTAATTTTCAATAAATGCTGACCAAAAATAGCTGCTTGTTATTGCATTGCATATTCGGCATATCTGTAACTTTGGAATATTGTCTGTTTAATTTGTAAACATGTTGGGCTACCATTAACTTTGTTTGTATTAAAGCCAGTAAATGATATACCATAGTTGTGCTCTGCTTTTTTTTCATGAAGTGATTAGTGTAGTATTAGTCTTAGGTTAAACTGTGAAATACATTGGGGTGGACATAGTTCTGGATGGAGGTGTAAGAGCAATTAGACAGGTTGAGTAAAGGAAAATTGCAGGTGCAGCAAACATTGAGAAGGAAACTTAAAGAATGTAACAATGATTCATGAATGAAGTTATGTCTATTGCTTTGGAAGATCAGAGGATTTGAAAATATAGGTTTGCAGACATCAAAAGTAGCACCTCCACTTGATATTGAAAAGTAAAATCAATTAAATTCTAGGTTTGATGAGAACAGTAGGACATAAAAGCCGAAAGCAAATGATGAACCCATCATAAGAGTATACAAAGACCTCAGTTAGAGTACTGTGTATAGCACTGGGAACCACACTATTAGAAGGGTATTGGACTTCACTGAGGGTACAACATGAATTTGCCATTATAGTGCCCTTGTGTGAGAACATACAAAAAATATGAAAACTGGCTTGCAAAATTAATTTTTCGCCATGTTTTCTGCTAAACGAATCTATGATCTGATGAGCAGATCAAATTTCAAAGTGATTGTGAAATCTTAACATTATAAAAAGTGGTAGTTTAGAACAAACTATGCAGTCACTGATGATCAAAAACAAGGGGCCATAATAAAGGAAGAAATATCAGTTGGATAAGGAACATATTTTAATAGATAAAGTCAGCATTTATCTCAATCTGCTATCATGAACATTTATGACTTGAGAATTACATTTTTTTTTGTTTTCTTTCTCTCATGAAAGGTTGAAGAATACAGAGAGGTCCTGGATGGGATTCTTGTTAAGGCAGAGGGTGGAATACGTTTAGTACCTGAGCTTTACAGTGTTCCACCTGATAAGGTAACTTTGAAATACTTCGAGGCTATCCAATATTTTAATATCCCCCTGGTCAGACGAATGTTTTCTGATTAAACCCTATCAATCATCGTGACAGAGAACATCTTGCTTGCCAAGTTAAAAGTATCTTTATTACTAATTATCTGCCTGTTGACACACTGTTGCTAGAGTAGTGTTCATCTGCATCTTTGTGAATGGATCCGAGTCCTTGCCTCATATTGGAACTGAAAACACAGTCACTTAGAATGGGAAATGTTGTACAGCAATGCCTATCTAATGTATAGTGCAGTATGTTAAGTATTTGTTTTGAGTATTATAATTATGATATGCTTCCTATCAACTTATCTGTTTATAGTATATAACTATGTTCTGTAGGTCTCATATTGTTCTTATATCCTGCTATTAATGGTAGCTTTGTACCACCTCAGTTTTGTATCTCCAAACTATTGAATTCATGTTGCAGGAAAAGTCCAAGCTATTTTTCTAGCAATAGCTGATAAACATCTGAAAGACAGATTTAGTTTGGCTGTCTGACTGAATAGAACACTGGCCAGGACTCCAAACACAATCAGTGATTGCCATCCTTTTAGCATGCTCTTAATATTCTAATTACAAATCCTGAGCCTCTCAGTTAACATCAATAGTTATAACATCCAGTACATTATCTATTTCTCCAATGTCATGTTAGAAAACACTAAGAATGCTTTTCAAGAAAAAGATTTATTTTGTTTGAACAATTTACAAAAAAATATTAGTTTTGTTCATGTGCACACTACTTGTAACCACATGAGTTTAAATGCACCCTATTCCAAAAGCTTCTACAGGTTTTGGGGCTTGAAGTCTGAAGTACAAAGCTGGGACTTGATTTCTTTGAGTAAAGCTAATTTTTAATATCTTCGTATCAGATTTTAATGTGCATATTTCAAACTCCATTTAGTTGTCTGTAAAACAGTGATAAAGGATGATTCATTTTGGATTGCTGTTCATGAGAATACTTCAGTATGGATCGTCCGCTTACTGTCATCACTATTTCCGGGTGCCTGGAAATTCCTTCTACTACTTGATATATTCAAATTTACACCAGGACCAGGAAAATCCATTTCTCATGTTTGCAAGATTCCTGTGGGCAGATGTTATTGAGACCAGCAAAATCCAGAGTTATACTACATATTGTATACAAAAGTACAGCACAGTACAGGCTCTTCGGCCCATGATGTTGTGCCGACCTATTATCCTACTAAGGTCAATTTACCGTCCATACCCTACATTTTACTATCCACATGTGCCAATCCAAGAGTCATTTATAAGTCTCTAAAGTATCTGGCTTCACTACCACTACCAGCAGTGCATTCTACATGCCCACCACTCTGTGTGATGTATGGTGAATACAATTTTCTAAAGGAAACTACATTTCTTCATTTCTATCTTACTCTGACTTTTAATACTGCACCTCATCCACCATTGTAATTACTTTGATCAGAAGCTGTCTATGCTTTGTAATACTCTTTAATTTTAGAATTCTTACATTGAGGAATTACATTTGCTATGTTTTACTGTGTATTTTGTTCTTTCTACGGACAAATGCCATTTTCTTAGTGCCTCCATGCAGATGCAAATGCTACAGCACATGCAGATAATTGAGAACATGGGCAGTCATGAACATGGGTGGACCAGTTGGGCATTAAACAAAGTAGGAGATTAATAACAATAAAGTGATTCAATAAGTATTTATTTTAAAGAAAATGAAGTATCTATCATTCCTTGAACTTGAAAGCATGTTGATTATTGAACTAATTCTAATGATTTTCCTAACAATGTGACAATAACTTTGAGGTCTCGAGAGGTTTGGTGTTGATTAATGGCTTTAAGAGCCTGAAAGGGTTAAGCCTGAGGAATGCCTTAAAGCACCACCTAATATAATATCATACAGACTTGTGGGTAAAGCAGCTTAGGTCTTACTCCTTTGAAATCTTACTATTGAGGTACTTTGCATTGTTTCTGTAATATCAATGTAACTTGTACTTAGTTGCTGACATGCAATAACCTACATTTGTTGAAGACAAGAGACTGTTATTAGACAAGCAAGTGGAACTTGTATCAGATAGTAGACAATGTGAGTGTGTTTCACAGTCAAAGATCCTCACTCTTCAGTATGAAGACATGTTTTGACCTCAATCCTGAAATGGTGGAGGGAATTAAACTCGGTTAAGTCAACAAACAGCCAGTCAGTCAGCAACAGATCAAGTAATAAATAGCCACAGCTGATAGTGGAATGATTGGTTGAAGGATGTCCAGTAGAAGATTTCATGAGGTTCCCTAAATTCATTTCAGAAGACACGAAGAATTCAGTGAGATTAGCTATGTCGGCATGCAAAACTTGTTTTAAACCATGAACGAGATAATGGCCAACAAGTTATAATTGGCTGAGCCAAATATAACAGCAGCAGGAGAAGGATCAAGAATGAAAGGGAAGTTATGCTTGATAAAGTCACCAGAGTTCTGTGAGGAGAAACAAACATAGTTAATAAAGGTGAACTCGTTGATGTAGTTTGTTTAGATTTCCAGAAGGCGTTCGATGAAGGTGCAACTTAAAAAGTTGAGTCTTTGAGGAGACAGTGGGGTGTAATGTATCCAAATTTGCTGTTGATAGAAAAGCATGTGGGCGGGCATGTTGTGACTAGGATATAAGGAGTCTGCAAGAGGATATAGATTGGTTGAGTGAGTGGGAAAAAACTTGGGAGGTGGACTTTAATGTAGAAAGTAGAGGTAACACACTTTGATGATTAAAAGAGACAGACTATATCTAAATGGAGAGAGACTCCAAAAAGTGCATACACAGAGGGATAAGACCATAAGACATATAGGAGTGGAAGTAAGGCCATTTGGCCCATCGAGTCAATCTGCCATTTAATCATGGCTGATGGGCATTTCAACTCCACTTACCCACACTCTCCCTGTAGCCCTTAATTCCTTGCCAGATCAAGAATTTATCAATCTCTGCCTTGAAGGCATTTAATGTCCTGGCCTCCACTGTGCTCCATAGCAATGAATTCCACAGGCCCACCAGTCTCTGGCTGAAGATATGTCTCCTCATTTCAGTTCTAAATTGACACCCTCTAATTGTAAGGCTGTGCCCACGGGTCCTAGTCTCCCCGCCTAATGGAAACAACTTCCCAGCGTCCACCCTTTCTAAGCCATTTGGATGTCCTTATGCATGAAATGCAAGAAGTTAGCATACAAGTACAGCAAGTAATTTAAAAGAAGCAAATAGAATTTTGGCCTTCATTTAAATAGGGAAGCCTTGTCGCAACTGTACAATGTGTGAAGTTCCAGAAGACTGGAGGGTGGTTAATGTTGTTCCATTATTTAAGAAAGATAGCCAAGACAAGCCAGGGAACTACAGGCTAGTGAGCCTGACATCAGTAATAGGGAAGCTGTGGGAGAGCATACTGAAGGACAGGATCAACCAACATTTAGATAGTTAGCATAGATTTGTGTGCAGGAAGTCATGTCTGACAAATTTTTGAGTTTTTTTGAAGAGGTAACCAAGAGGATAGATGAGGATAGGACAGTGGATGTTGTCTATGTAGACTTTAGTAAAGCCTTTGACAAGGTCCTGCATGACAAGCTAGTCATGAAAGTTAGGTTGTGTGGGATCCAGGGAGAGCCATAGGGCTCAATGCTGGGACCTTTGTTATTTACAGAAATGATCTGGATGTGAATGTACAAGGCATGATTAGTAAGTTTGCGGATGATAAAAAATAAGGAGATATCATGGATAGTGAGGAAGGTTATCAAAAATTAAAAGGATCTTCATCAAATGGGGAAGCAGGCTAAGGATTGGCAAATGCAAGGTATTGCACTTTGGAAAGTCAAACCAAGGTAGGACTTGTACAGGAAATGGTAAGGTTCTGAGTTGTGCTGTGAAACCCAGGAGTACAAGTATATAGTTCGTTGAAGGTGGTATCACAGGGTGGTAATGAAGCATTTAGCATTGCTAGCCTTCATTGGTCGAGGCATTAAGTACAGGAGTTGGGACATTGTTACAGTTGTGTAAGTCATTAGTGAGACTGCACTTGGAGTATCTGTTACAGTTTTTATAGGAAAGACATAGTTAAACTGGAAAGGTGGCAAAGAAAATTTGAGGATGTTGGCAGGGCTAGTAGACCAGTGTTATAGGAGGAGGTCGGACAGGATAGGACTTAATTCCTTGGAACATAGGAGAATGAGGCGCGTCCTTATTGATATGTATAAAATCATGAGGGACATTAATAAGATGAATGCATATAGTCTTTTTCCCAGGGATGTGGAGTTGAAAATTAGAGGGCATAGTTTTAAGGTGAGGAGGGAAAGATCTAAGAAGATCCCAAGATGCAGTTTTTTCACACAGAGTAGTGCCTGTATGGAATGGGCTGCCAGAGAAAGTGGTTGAGGCAGGTATAATAGCAATATTTAAAATAACATTTCAATAGGTACATGGATGGGAAAGGTTTAGAGGGGATATGGACTAAAAGCGGACAATTCAAACGACCTGAGTTGGCACGGTGGTCAGCATGGAACAGTCTAGGCCGAAGGGCCTGTTTCCATGCTGTAATACTCTATGGCTCTATGACTGTGTATGTGAGGCCACACCCGGAGTGCTGTGTAGCGGTTTGGTCCCTATGTGCTTTTTCTAAAATAAAAACTGGCATTGGAGGCAATTCAAAGAGATTCACTAGCCTAATTCCTCGGATAAGGCATTGCCTTAACTAGAAAGGTTAAACAGGTTTGGCCTTTATACACATTAGAATTTAGTAGAATGAATGGTTATTTCATTGAAACACATAATACTCTGACGGTCTTTACAGGGTAGATGTTGAGAAGGCATTTCAAAAAATGGAGGGATCTCCAAACTGGGGGGCATAGGTACAGATTAAAGGGATGCTTTTTAAAGCTGAGCTGTGGAAGAACGTCTCCCAGTGATGAGAGAGCCAATGAGTTGTATATCCTACTGGAGCTCATTGAATCTTCAACTGAAATACCTCCAGAATGTAACACAACTTGATAAACCAATTAATTATGACAGATTTTAAGTCTAATGTCAGATGCTTACTTGAGGAAGGAAATAATTATATTAGAAACAGTTTAGTTAATTGCAGAGTTGAAAGGCTTGTTTTATGATGAGAGATTGAGCAGTTTAGGAATAGTCACTAAAGTTTAGAAGGATGAGAGCAGATTTTATCATGGCATAGAAGATGTCAAAGGGGACTGATGAAGTACGTGTAGAATGGAATTTTCCCGTGGGCAATCTAGACCAAGAAGTCACAATTTCAAGTTAATGGCTGGCATATTTAAAAACATGAGAAGGAATAGCATCTCCCTCAAAGGGCTATGAATCTATGGAATTCACTACCCCAGTGTGTTGGATGCCAACACTGAATAAAGATGAGGAGAGAGACAGACAGATTTTTAATTAATAATTAGTTAAAGGGCTGTGGAGAATGAACAGCAAAGTGGAATTGAAGCAGATGTGAGATCAGCCATGATTGTTTGATTTGCTGGAGCAGGCTTGTGGGTCTGAATTACCTACTTCTGCTCCTAGTTCTTATGATCTTATGCTGAGATGATTGAGAAGACGCAAGATCCAACAGAGAATTTCCTTTCCTTATCTTGGGAAGACAGATCATACTAAGTAAGAAGCAAATAGTACAACTGAGGAAGTGAACCTGGTGGAACCTGCTGAATGAAAGACAGAATGAGAGGCTCTAAGCTAATCAAATTTTGAACGCTGATTCATCAGAAGATTGAGAATTGAAAACCTGATACTGTTTGAAATTGTGGGGAAAAAACACCAAGAAAAGACATTCAATGCCCAGAGATCCATGATATGGTCAGGAAGTTGCCTGCTTGAGATCCAGAATGCACTGAAAAAAAATTGTGCAATTCCATAATTGAAAATACTGCAAGAGAGAAATTCTATTGTTAACAGGATAACTGTCCTTTGTGAGGAAAATACATGATGGTAGTGTTCTTCTGATGTTGCACTGAAACAGTTTCCTGTTTTATGAGGAAAGACCTCCACTGTGAAGGAGATCCAAGTAATTAAAGGTCTTCTCCGCCTAAGGTCTGAAATTCCCTTTAAAATATCAGAGAAAGGAGGAGTTACTAGTCTTCAATCCAAGGATCTATTGATCTTCTAATTTCAAAGAGAACATATTCTGGAAAAATAGTGATACCTCTGGACCATCTGAAGTTTGGAAGTCAACTTTGGAGAAGTTAATCATGATACTGTACATGTGTAGTATCAACAATAGAAAAATGTTTGGGAGATCTTGTACAACCGTGTAAGCGTCTGAAAGGGTTCATATTGAATGCCTTAAGTGCAATCATTGAGGGTATCACAGACTTGGAGGAAGAAGCAGCTTAGGATTTCAGTGGAGTAACAACTATCATTAGGTCCTGCGTAACAATGTCTGTCCTATCGATTAAGCATGTACATGATTGCTAGCACTCAATGAATGACATCTTGTTTAAGACATAAGTTTCCTCTTAGATTAACAAATGATTTTCGTCCACTACATCAGGCCAGACAGCCCTTACTCTGAATGGAGGCAGCACGTCTACCCTATGGTGAGCAATAGCAGATGCAGCCTCGAACAAGGTGATCTGCATTGAAAATTGCCCATGTAACATTGGCCTTTCTCTATTTTGGTCTAATGTTTGAGTGATTCTTTTCAGTATTTACTTTTTTTTTAAGCAAAGCTCTACCACCTCTGCAGTTTCATTGAAATTAAAGAAAGCTGCAAAATTGATAATACTCATATTTTGTTTTTCAGGCAAGTGAAGAGTGCAAAAATCCACATACTGTTAACAGAATCCCAATGGGAAAATTGCCACATATGTGGGGACAATCCTTGTACATCTTAGGATGTCTTGTATCAGAGGTAACACAATTCTAAAACAATGCTGTAGTAATAATAATAATGCTGTTTACACCAAATAATAACTTTGGACCATGTGGTGCAAGACTGTGTATTCACAGCATATGTATCTGACAATCTGTTCAGCTTTGTGGTAAGAAATGTTTTTTGCTAACCTGTTAAAACTACAGGTCAGGTGAACCCCTACATTAGGGGTCTGTGATATTCTTTCGTTAGCATAGATCAAACGGGTCCAGACAGTTGATTTCATAGAAACGTGTGCTGAAGTCGCAACTTTAGTTTTGTATGCTGAACTTCTTTGGTTTGACATTGTGGAATCATAAGATTAATTTCTTTTCAGATTTTGCTTTGCTTTCCTCAGTCACTCGACTTCAGACAAGAGTCTTTTTCTTTCTCATTTTCACCATCATCTATAGCACTGCTCAATATTGCTCTCCGTTCAGCTCAAAATATTGGAGAATTGGCCAAGATGTAACATCAGAGAAGCACCCAACCTCTGTAGCTTCCTTGAAGGATAGTTATGTTGATAGTGTCTGAATGTCTCAGCATTTTCAAAAGTCTGCTGTTGAACCAAGTGTGGTTTCTGACCCTCAGCAAATATTTGCAAAGACTTGAGCCTCTAGTTAGTGTATCTTTGTCAGCCCAGTTTTGATTCAAAGAACTCAATTTATACAATGTAATGCAATGAAGGGCATAATTTGAACAGCTCTCAGCTGAACCTTTTAAAAGTGATTGTTGTTAATGTGGAAAGATAGGCTGGGATGAGATATTATGCTGCATGTGAATGCATTGCTTGTCTCACCAATGCTTACGACCATGCTCGTTCCAACAATAGTGTTGAGAACAGCAAAGTGGAGTGCTGACTCTGATCAGTGTATCCTTTCCAAACTATGAGGCTAACAGTGAAATCAGTTGCTGTCCCACAAGAGTTCAACAGGCTGACACAAACAAAAAATTACTTTTCAAGTGTTTCTCAACTGGAGTAGCTGCACATTGTCTGTATGTAAAAGGAAAGGAGAAGAATATTAAGAACGAAGAATAACAGCTTAGGAAGGACATGAAGCCTGCACTGACACATGAAGCTTGTCTAAAGTAAAAACGTTTTGCCTCCATGCAGTCCATGCCCCTCTATTCCCTGCCTATTAATGTAACTGTTAAGAGCTTCTTAAACATCACTAATGTATCTGCTGCTTCCACCTCACTTGGCAGCGCATTGCACATACTTAACGCCTTCTGCGTTTTTTAAAAAAAACTTGCTTCTCACATCTCCACTTCACCCAGTAATTGACATTTCTACCCTGGGAAAAATACTCTGACTATCCATTGTGTCCGTGCCCCTCAATTTTGTAAACCTCTATCCGGTCGCCCCCCCACCCCCCACCACCTAAGCTTTCAATATTTAAACGAAAGCAAATCAAGTTTGTCCAATCTCTTGTGATACCTAATATCCTCCAAACCAGGCAATGCTCTGGTAAATCCTTTATGTACTTTATCCAAAGCTTCCACATCCACATGGCAACCAGAACTGTGTGCAATATTCTAAATGTGGCCTAATTGAAGCTCTATACAGCTACAGGATGACTTGCCAATTTTTATACTCTGTGCCTCGACCAGTGAAGACAAGCATGCTATATGCATTCTTGACCACCTTGCCCACTTGGGTTGCCACATTCATGGAATCGTGGATTTATACGCCAAACTCCTTCTCTATCTTAATGCTTCTAAAGGTTCTGCCATTTACTGTATACTTCCCTCCTGCATTAGACCTTCTAAAATGCATCACCTTACATTTTGTCTGGATTAAATTCCATTTGCCATTTCTCCATCCAAGTTTCCAGCCTATCCATATCCTGCTGTATCCTCTATAATCCTTCTCACTATTGCAGCTCTCCTAATCTTTGTGTCATCTGCAAACTTACTGATCAGGCCATCTGCAGTTTCCTTCAAATCATTATATATATTTATTAAAAATTGCAAGGGTTCCAGGACTGATCACTGTGCAACACTACTGGTCAGAGTTTTCTGGAGGGTTCTGCCTCTATTCTTTGTCTTTTATGACAAAGCCAATTCTGTATCCATGTTACCAGCTCACCACAGATCCCATGTGACTTCACCTTCTGTATCAGCCTGCCATGAGAGATCTTGTCAAAGCCCTTGCTAACTCTATACAGATAATATCTACCACCCTGCCCTCATCAATCATCTTTGTCACTTCCTCTAAAAAACTTAGTCAAGTTGGAGAGACTATTTTGAGCCTTGCTGCCTATTGCTAATAGGCCCATAATTTTCCAACTGTGAATAAATCCTGTCTCTAAGAATCTTCTTCAGTAATTTCCCTACCACTGATATAAGGCTCACCAGCCTGTAATTTCCCAGATTATGGGGTATTTCCCATAATTTCCCAACATGGGCTATTCTCCACTCCTTTGGGACCTTGCCCGTGACTGAAGAGGATACAAAGATTTCATACAAGGCCCCAGCAATTCCTTCCCTTGTCTGCCTCCGTATTCTGGGATAGATCCAAACATGCCCTGAGGACTTGTCTATCTGCTTTTCAAAGCACCCAACACCACCACCTTTCTTTTTGCATCAACATACCGCTTTCTAGACTGACCATTAGCCATGTCCTCCTTCGTTGTGTATATCGATGCAAAGTATTCATTATAGACATCACCCACATCCTCAGGCTCAATGCATATATTTCATTCTTTTTCCTTGAATGGACTTACCCTTTCTTTAGCCACCCTCTTGCGCCTTTATATAAAAAAAAATTCAGTTTTTCCTTAATCCTGTTTGCCAAGGTTATTGCATGGCTTCTTTTATCCCTTCTAACTCCAGTTCTTCACATTCCTTGAGGACTTTGCTTTCAGTTTCTAAGCCTTACATATGCCTTCTTTTTTCTTTCGACTAAGCCCTTAATTTCACTTGCCATCCAAAGTTCCCAAATCTTGCCATCCTTGTCCTTCACTTTCACAGGAACATGGTGGTAGTCCTGAATTCTGATCAACTAGCGTTTAAAATATTCCCACCTGACAGATGTAGATTGCAAACAGCCACCCTCTATATGCATTCTTCAGTTCCTGATTAATGCTGTCAAAGTTCGCCTTCTCCTAATTTAGTACTTCCATCTGAGGACTACCCTCCTCCTTGTCTATAAGTAACTTGAAACTTATGGAATTGTGCTCAGTGTTCCCAAAACGCTCCCCTGCTGAATTTTTGATCACTGGGTGCTGCGTTTTATTAAGGCAAAGCGGGCCAGGACTTATCCTGTTAATGGTAGGTCCCTGGGAAGTGTTGCTGAACAAAGAGACCTAGGAATGTAGGTGCATAATTCTTTGAAAACGTAATCATAGGTAGACAGGGTAGTGAAGGGGCATTTGGCACATTTGACTTCATTGGCCAGAACATTGTGTAGAGGAGTGGGGACGTCATGTTGCAGTTGTACAAGACATTGGTGAGGCCACTTTTGGTGTATAATTCTAGTTGATCTTCTGATAGAAGGATTTCATTAAACATGACAGTATGCAGAAAAGATTTCCAAGAATATTGCCGAGTCTGGAGGATGTGAGTTAGAGGGAGAATAGGCTGAATAGGCTTGGGCTTTTTTCTCGGGAGCATTGGAGGCTGAGGGGTGATCTTCCAGAATTTATAAAATCATAAGGGGCATGCATAGGATGAGTAGTCAAGGCCTTTTTCTTCAAGTAGGGGAGTCTAAAAGTAGAGGGCATAGATTTAAGATGAGAGGGGAAAGATTTTAAAAAGGACCTGAGGGGTAAATTTTTCATGCCGAGGGTGGTGTGTGTTTGGACTGAGCTGCCAGAGGAAGTGGTGGAGCAGGATACAATTGCAACATTTAAAAGACATCTGGA
The DNA here is from genome assembly GCF_030684315.1 of Stegostoma tigrinum. Lineage (NCBI taxonomy): Eukaryota > Metazoa > Chordata > Chondrichthyes > Orectolobiformes > Stegostomatidae > Stegostoma > Stegostoma tigrinum. The sequence continues at coordinate 50,448,348 of NC_081368.1, forward strand.
TCAGTATATGAATAGGAGGGATTTAGAGGGATGTGGGCCAAATGCTGGCAAATGGGACTAGGTCAGATTGCAATATCTGGTCAGTGTGGATGAGTTGGACTGATTGGTTTGATTCTGTGCTGAATGATTCTGACTGTACCCTGGCCTGGCTCATTCCCCAATACCAGGCCTACTATGCTGCTTTTGCAAGTTGACTATTCACACATTGCTTCAAGAAACCCTCCTGGATGTATGTAAGAAATCCCATCCCACTGCAATCCAAGTGTCTGGTACTAAGGGCGTCTCACTCTCTGTGTGAGGCATTAAAATCACCTACCATGATAAGCTTTTTATTTTCACATTTTTCTATAATCTGTCAACATATCTGTTCCTCTTTCTCCAGCTCACTGTTGGGAGGCTTGTAGTACAGCCTTGTCCAAGTCTTTGGACCCTTCATTTTCCTGATCCCTATCTGTATGGCCTCGCTCGATGAGCCCTCTTCCCTCATTACAGCTGTGATATTCTCCCTAATCAGTAATGCAACTCTCCCACCTCTTTTACATCCCTCTCTTTCTCATCCAAAGAAAGATGAAAACATCTAAATCCTGGAATGTTAAGCTGCCAGTCTTGACCCTCTCGCAACCAAGTCTTAATAATAGCTACAACATCGTCATTCTGTGCACTAATCCAAGCTGTAAGTTCGTCTGATTTACCTGTTCTACTCCTTGTGTTAAAACCAATACTCTCAGACTGCCAATTCTACCATGTTCAGTGAAATCTTGTTGTCTATTCTTCCTCTAAGTCTGGCTGCCCTTTGTATCCAGCTGTTCCTCAGTGGTTTTACTTGCTGACCACCTGCTCTGGTTCTCATTCTCTGCCACACTAGTTAAAACTTCCCAAGTGCCACTAGTGTTCCTCCCTGCCAGCATAATGATTCTCCTCCAGTTTAGGTGAAACCCCTCCTTCTTGTGCAGGTCTTACCCATCCTGGAAGACATCCCAATGATCATCATATCTGAAGCCCTCCCTTGTACACCAGCACTTTAGCCACAAATTTAATTGTACTATCTTCCTATTACCAGCCTCACTGGCATGTGGCACAGGGCATACTTCTAAGATTACCCTTATAGAGGCTTTGCTTTTCAACTTACCACCTAACTCCCTTTGCAGGACCTTGTCACCCTTGCAGCACACCATCCTAAAGTCCCTTTTGTGGCAAAGGCAACACATATCTGTGACTCTGACTATGGAGTTATCTATTACTACTGCTCTTCTGCCCTTTGACTCTCACTGTTTTACAATAGGACTAGCTATGGTGGCACTGCTCTTGCTGCTGCTGTTGCCATACCCTTATTTACCATCACTCCAACAATGTTCAAAGTGGTATTGAGGGGTTAGCCGCAAGGGCCTCCTGCGTTGACTGTCTGCCTGCCTAATCTAGTGGTCACTCATCTATCTGTCCGAACTTCTGATGTGACCATGTCTCTAAACCTCCTGTCCATGATGCTTTCTGCCTCCTGCATGCTACTTAGTGCGCCCAACTGCTGCTTCAACCAATACATGTGATCCTTGTTGCCTTTGAATGCTATCAATCAGAAACCTGTGCTTCACTACATATGTTACTTCCAGGGATTTCTTGCTGCTGGTGAAATTGATCCTTTGAACAGAAGGTTTTCAACTATACCTAGACCAGATGTTGTAGTCCAAGGTATGTTTTTGAACTAATTTCTATTTAAATAACCTTTTATAATAGTATTCTAATTTGGACTGACCTGTATAACTTGTAGTTTTAAAATTACCAGTAAATCAGCTTAATGCAATATGGAGTGATTGAATTATGTATTATTTAACAGTAATGAAGAAGTAATTGCAATATAGGCCATGATTTTATATTAAATATGCACGAGATATTTGTAGAAATAGCTGGCAAAATTCAGCAATTCAAAATTCAGGTCTAGCAGCATCTGTGGAGAGAAAACAGAGTTAAGATTTCATGTCCAGTGACCCTTCTTCAGAACCTTCAGGCATTCTGAAGAAGAGTCACTGGACGTGAAATATTAACTCTGCTTTCTGTCCGCAGATGCTGCCGGATCTGCTGAGTTTTCCCAGTCATTTATGTTTTTATCTCTGATTTCCAGCATCCACAGTTCTTCTGTTTTTTTTTTGAGATTTTTATAGATTGGTTAATTCCAAAGTTTATCTTCCCAGTATTATTCTGAACGTAGTGTCTTGGCTTGGCCATGTTATATTAAAGTTAGAATTGAGAAGAGAACTTTGTATAGGTAAATTAAAGCATTGAAGCCCTTTGTCTTTGATATTTGATAGGTTGCAATTAAAGTAATAGTAAATAAGTGTAATAGCTGGTTTAGGTGTTGCCATGTCACAAAATTGGCCTGTTCCTTTGCTTTTCTTAGATCAAGAGAGGTAAAAATGAAAGATAGATACTAATTAAATTAATTCCAGGTGACATTCTGAAATGAATCTTGACAAAATCCTGGGAATGAGCTCAATATTTTGATTATTAGAGCTAGTTTGGCCTTAATAACAGTTCAGCAGGCGTCCTGAAGACGTGTGCTCCAGAACTTGCTGCACCCACAGCCGAGCTATTCCAGGAGAGCTCCAACGTTGGCACCTACCTGACAATATGGAAAGTTGTCCAGATATGGCCTACACACAGAAAGGAAAATTGATCCAGCCAAGCCAATTACTTGCACATCAGTGTGCTCTTGATCATTAGTAAAGTAATGGAAGGTGTCTGCAAAAGTGATATCAAGCAACACTTGCTCAGTAATAAACTGCTCACTTGTTGACAGTTTGACTTATGTTGAGGCCACTCAGCCGCTGATCTTGTTACAGCCTTAGTTCAAATATGGACAGAACATCTGAATTTCAGAGGTGAGGTGAGAATGACTGCCCTTGACATCGAAGTTGCGCTTGAGCAAGCATCAAGTAGCCCTCCTAATATTACAATGAAAATCGAGAGGAAAAGTCTCCACTAGTTGGAGTCATGCTCAATGCACAGGAAGATGGTTATGGTTATAAAAGGTCAGTTATCTCAGTTCCTGGATATCTCTGCTGGACCTCCTTAAAGCAGTATCCTAGGCCCAACTACCTTCAGCCACCTCGCCTCCTAAATGCCTCACCTTTTCTTCATCATAAGGCCAGAAGTGGGTAATGTTCACTGTATACTGTTATTCTTCATTCATAGTTCCTCAGATATTGAAGCAGTCTATGTCCAAATGCAGCAAAACCTGGATAATATCCAGGTTTGAGTTGACAAGTGGCAAGTAACTTTCGTGTCACACAAATGCCAGGAAATTGCTGTCTGCATCGAGAGCGAATCTAGCCATTGCCCCTTATCATCATCAAATCCCCTTCAGTCGACATTCTGGAGGTTGTTATTGAAATTTGACTAGACTAGCTGTATAAATATTGTGGCTAACAAAGAATGTCAAAGGTTAGGAATCCTGCAGTGAGTAACTCACCTTTTGACTTGCCAAAGCCTGTCCATTATCTACCAGTCATGAATCAAGTGTGTGTGATGGAATTTGCCTGAATGAGTGCAGCTCCAACAGCACTCAGGATTGCCACTGTCCAGGACACAGCAGCCTGCTTGACAGGCATCCACTCACTCCACCACTGATACCCATACTATCTACAAGATGCAGTATACAGATTTGCCGAGGTCCTTAGATGGCACCTTCCAAACCTATGTCTACTACCATCGAGAATGTAAAGGCTAGCAAATACATGGAAAAATCACGAGTAAGTTCCCATCCAAGCCAGTCACCATTTGGACTTGGAAATCTATCACCTTTCCTTCAGTTTCACTGGGTTAAAATCCTGGAACTCTATCAGCAATGGCATTGTGGATGTACCTACACAAAATGGACCACAGAGGTTCAGGAATGCAGCTCACGACCACCATCTTGAGGCCAAATAAGGACGGACAATAACTGCAGGCCCAGCCACTGACACCCACATTTTCTGAATGAATTTTAGAAATAGTGCTGCTCCAGCAAAACTTTTTCAGTGCAGCTCCTACTGACATCTACCAATGTGGATGAATACTCCAATGTGTGCTATTCACATTTAGCAAACCTATAGTCCTGCTGTTTACTGTACAAAATTCATTCACCCAATCATTGGTAAAATGCTATGATTTGTCTAGTCAAATACCGATCCATAAATAGCCAGTTCACCGATGATTATTTTGGGTTCTGTCAGAGATTTTTTGGCTGTTGATTTCATCACAGGAGCTTTGATCCATATGCGAATGCAAAAACTGCTGTGATGAAATGGAAGTATAAGCTGTAGTCAAGCAAAACTGTAATTGCTGGAGTCCGCAGATGGTTGTGAATTTGAAGGTCGTTCATAGTGGCACTTGACCTGTGCAGACGATTATTGTGAGTTCAGCAATGGGTTTAATTTCTTCATGATTCGATTTCATTCATAACTCCTCTGATAATTGAACAACTGATACTAGCAGGATCTGATTAAGGTACATAGTTGGACTGACAAGTAGCATTTAAATTGACATGACATTCCAATTGATGGCCACTATGAAGAAGAATAAGTCAAATCATCATCCCTTGACCTTCAATGGCACCACTGTTACTTAAGTATCTGGACGTTAACCTGGCTAACATTTGAAAAGCATTTTTATTTTGTTCCCTTTAAAATGCCTTTCCATTTAATTTCAGTGGCAATAGTTGCAGAAACTGTGGCAATAAAGGAAACCCTAGAGAAGCATGGAATTAATGTACAAACTGTAGCAGAAATTTTTCCAATCAGAGTGCAGCCAGCTCGTATTCTTTCTCGCATCTATACAAGACTTGGTAAGAAAATCTTGCTATTTAGTTATATTGCATATGGGAGCACTGGGATTGTTACACCTCAATCCATTAAACTTCAGTCATTTACTGGGTATCAATGCTATGGTATGTAGCAGGAATGAAGATAACTTAGGGAAAATATGAATGGACAACCAAATGTTTTTCATGAATGTAAACACTGAAAAGAACACTTGCCCATTTTGAGTGCATGGCCTCAATATTAAATTATAAAATAAGATATAGCTAAAAAACATAAGGCTGCCTGTAAACACATATATAGTACATGTCTTTTATTCTCCAAGTTAGGGCAAAAATAGCAGCAAGCAAAGAGCATCAGACCCATCCAGCCAGACATTTGAGCCCTGGCTATGTCGTGGCCGATTTAATAGTCTGCAATGTTTGTGCAGCTCCCACCGCCCAGCTAACAAGTGAGGGCAATGGTAGGAAGACTGTCCCTGCTCTTCACAGCCAGTAATTAATTTCTGCTGCTCAACAAATGCCTCGGAAATATGCTGGCCAAGCAGAGGCAGTGGCTACTTCAATGAGTCTTGTAGAAATGTATATTGACCCTGGAGCCAGGACAACAGGTAATTCTGGGGATTTTGCTGGGTTGTCGTCTAAAGTGGCCCCCGCTGAGAACTAAAACTGAAACACCCAAAGAGGAGTGTCTCGCCGTATAATCTGTTTAAGGAATGTAAAAAGGGGTATACTTGCTTTTCAGCAACTTCTTGTGGTTAAATGAAATAAATCCCTGACACTCATTTTATAATCAACAAGTAACAATTTATTTATCTAACTCTAATAATGAACAAATTAATTAAACTATTAACAAATAAACCAAACAAACCCCTTCTAACTACTAACCAATTCCCAAACATAACAAGAGTCTAATGGTATGGTGTTCCAATAATAACAAGTCCCACTTAAAAAGAATTTAGTCTCTTGAAAATATAGCCAGTTTATAGATCTTCCAGAATGTTGTGTGCCTTCTCTGTCAATTCTCCTGTCAGGAATGTTAACTAATTATCTCATGGGTACCTTTTGGTATTTAGATAGCACTTTCTGTAAGACTTAGAGGAGACTTTGAGACCCAGTGATTCTCTCTTGCAAGCCGAGGGATGTTAACTCTGGCAGATGGGAATTAGCTCTCTGCTGTTTTTGCCCAGCTGTCTCTTCTTTTATACCCTTGACGACATATCAGTTTCTTATATGTTGTCAAAATATTGTCCTATGTTGTCAAAACCATCAGATTTAAATTTGATTGATTGTTTTGTATCTAAGTGGCTGGTTCAAATTGATTGGCTAAATTCAGAACTTGTTATCTTGGTAAAAACTGCTGCTTGGCCTGCTAACTGTACGGCCATTTGATACAAATATATCAATTCAGGCATTCACTGTGTAGTTGCAAACTTTCATGCTGCTGCTCATACAACCTTTTAAGCATAGAAAAAGCACATCATCTTTTAGAGGGGCCACACAATGCCTCCACCTCGCCCTAGCATTTTACAAACATCAAGTTCTGACTTCCTGCCTCCCAAATCTGCAAGTACTGTACCCAACTTCACAACACACATACTCTTTAATTGGAGATCAAAACTGGGTGCAACATTCTAGGTTTAAGGATGCATGACTTGGTCTTTAAGACATGACTGACACGCAGGTCTAACCTTATTGACAGGTTACAATAAGAGAATGATGCTGAGTGGTCGGCCTTACCGCCATATGGGTGTTCTTGGCACATCAAAATTGTATTTTATCAGGGATGAAATCTTTGCTTTCACTCCTCAGGTAAGCACAGATTCACCTCAGTTTTAAAATTTCATTTCAGATGTGTGTTTTAAGTTTCTTTTATTGAATGAAATTCCTCCTTTAGGTGTAAAATGCTAAGTCCAAAGTTCCCTGGCTCTTCCCTGATAGCCTGAGACTACAAATGTGATTGAAATATAGGGACAGGAATTCCTCTTCATGTATCCCTTGATATCTTAGGTTAAAAAAAGTTAGACATCTCAGATTTAAAATAACAATTGGTCCAATATTCAACTGTTGTTTGTATGAGAAATTTCCAAAATTCTACCGCCCTGTAGGCGTTTCCTAACTTCGCTCCTGATTTGGTTCCTGAAAGGCATGGCTCTAATTTTTAGGTTTTACGTCTCCTCGACTATTCTATTTCCAATGCTTGGTGAATCAATACTCTGTCTCTCCTACTTTTTTTCTGCACTTTAACACCAAATTTAAAATCTCTCCAACCTCGGCATTATTCGATGTCCAACCCTCCATCTTATCCCTGCCTCCTTGGGCTGACACAACTTGTCCATTTTCTCTCCCACCTATCTGCCCCTCCCATCCTACTGACCAATTCCCACCACTCCTTACCTGCACTCATCTATCGCCATTCCACCTATCTTCTCCAACTCCACCCCTCCTCTCTCTATTTAGTTCTGAGCTCCCTTCCCCCTCCCCATTTCTGAAGAAGGGCCCTGACCCGCAATAAACAAAGAGAACAAAGAACAAAGAAAATTACAGCACAGGAGCAGGCCCTTCGGCCCTCCAAGCCTGCGCCGATCGAGATCCTCTGTCTAAACATGTCATCTATTTTCTAAGGGCCTGTGTCCCTTTGCTCCCTGCCCATTCATGTACCTGTCCAGATATATCTTAAAAGATGCTAACGTGTCTGCGTCTACCACCTCCGCTGGCAATGCGTTCCAGGCACCCACCACCCTCTGTGTAAAGAACTTCCCACGCATATCTCCCTTAAACTTTCCTCCTCTCACTTTGACTCATGACCCCTAGTAATTGAGTCCCTGAGTCTGGGAAAAAGCTTCTTGCTATACACCCTGTCTTTACCCCTAAATGTCACCCTTCCTGCTCCTCTGATGCTGCCTGGTCTGCTGTGTTCTTCCAGCTCCACACTATTATCCCACATTCTGGTCACAGCCTGCCAACTAAAATACATGCCTTCTATCCCTGTGTTCTCTTCCCTATAGGGTTGTCAGTGTTCCTGGTTTTTGAATTTAAAGTTTAGCTAACAAACTCTTGTGAGGGTCTTCATTAAATGTATCCTGGTGATCATATATGTAACATGCATAGATTTTACTTTTCCACTACCCTGATTACCTTACAAAAATAAATACTCTGCCACCTTCTTTAGACATGATTACTTCTATGCGAATACTCAGGTAAGGAAAGGTGTTTCAAGATGTTCAGTCACTCTGTCCTTAATTGTAGGTGCTCGTACAATTAGAAACAAATCTTCCATTAATAGGTCTATAATATCCATGTTTTTTCTCTTTTACCTTTCTGAAATAACTAAGTGACACTTCAATTTTCTAGTTGGTAGGTGATTCTTTGAACAGAGCTTTTGTCCTTGTGCTTTTACTGGAGAGGCGCTAGGTGGCCAACTTAAACATTCCCAATTTCATATAGTCTGCTCAGAATGTTGATCACAGTGTTTTAAATTAGGTAGGAATCATACGCACCACCCTATCTCTGATGATTCTGTGATGCAGGTTCATGCAGCAACACATACAAGCTACATCATGCTAATATTGTCGTTACTGGAAAAAATACTTTTTCTTCTGTACATCCGATCACTTTTAAAAATCATCTATTTACAGTTTATTGATAAGCAGCAGTTCTACCTGGCACTTGATAATCGAATGGTTGTTGAGATGCTTCGAACAGAATTGTCATACTTGTGTCGCTGCTGGAAAAATACTGGACGACCCACTGTGACATTTCTAATTTCACAGAGCATGCTCAGTAAGTTGAGAACTTCAATTTCTATAATAGGTTGAAAATATCTGTAACATATTCTTTAAAAAATACTCACCACATATTTAATCTTATTATCATGAAACTGGCATTTAGTTCCAAAGATATTGACAGCACTCTGATATCCATGCAGTTCCAGTAGTTTGTTCAATCAACTAATGGATATCGAGTAACTATGAATTGTGATCCTAGCTGATCCTGATTTTATCAAAACCTACTATTTAAATCTATGTGCTAACAAAAATGTGCTAGATTGTGATCAGTGTTATTATCATTCCTCAGGCAAGCTTCCCCAGTTTGTTGCATTTCAGATGGGCAATTCCAAATCATTAAGTGCTCTGGTGAGGAATGATAAGTTTCTTTACTGACCCTTGGTTAGTTGCAGTAGCACTTGTTTAAAAAGGATCCCTACCATTGTGAATGCCTTACTCACAGGCCAATTGAAGTTGTTTTAAAAAGAGCCAATTTAACCTCCTTTAACCAGTCTAAAGAGTCAAGCATTTGAGGCAATTCATGAAACACATGGTTTTGAGGGCGAACCTGATGAGGATGAACTGCAAGAAAATATGTTGGTGGTCAAAAGTGTAAGTTGGCCTGTGAGTATCTCAATTGCTGACTCAGTATATTGTGCCATTCTAGTGGCCGTACCTCAACAATGCATGGATTCGATTAGCTGAGCTGGTAGTTGGAAATCATGTACAAAACTAATAAAAATAGAGTCAAATAATATGAAAGCACTACCTGCTTTACATTCAAGAATGCTAATTTATTGCCATCTTTTAAACAGAGGAGTTCTCCTGTGCGAAATTACAGGACTGTCATTTCATCAATGCTAGTATTCAAACCAACATTATAGCTGAATAAATCTTGAGCAAAAAAATGAGACTGCATTTAAACATGGATAACGATAAAGCAGTTGTACTTGGTAAATCTGTAAACTTGCAATTAATTGGATATGGACGTTGTATTCTGTTGAGGAAACTCGATGTTTGAGCTCTGCACGAGTCTGACTGACAAAAAGAAGATTAGTTGGAAGTTGCTTAGACATAAGCTTGTCCCTTATCAGATGCCAGACTTGGATGAGGAAGTGGAAGGGTAGGTTAGTAAGTTTGCTAATGACACGAAGGTTGGTGGAGTTGTCAATAGTGTGAAGGGCAGTTGTAGGTTGCAGTGGGATGTTGACCGCTTGCAGAACTGGGCAAAGAAGTGGCTGATGGAATTCAATCTGGAAAAGTGTGAAATGACTCATTTTGGAAGGTCGAATTAGAATGCAGAATACAGGGTTAATGGCGGGACTCTTGGCAGTGTGGCGGAACAGAGGGATCTTGGGGTCCACGTCCATAGATCCCTCAAAGTTGTCACCCAAGTTGATAAGGTTTTTAAAAAGGCGTATGGTGTATTGGCTTTTATTGTCAAGGGAATTGAGTTTTAAGAGCCACAAGGTTATGCTGCAGCTCTATAAAACCCTTGTTAGACGACACTTGGAATATTGTATTCAGTTCTGGTTGGATCATTATAGGAAGAATGTGGAATCTTTAGATAGGGTGCAGAGGAAGTTCGCCAGGATGCTGCCTGGACTGGAGGGCAGGTCTTATGAAGAAAGGTTGAGGGAGCTAGGGCTTTTCTCATTGGAGCGAAGGAGGACGAGAGGTGACTTGATAGAGGTGTACAAGATGATGAGAGGCATAGATAGAGCAGATACCCAGAGACTTTTTCCCAGGGCAGAAATGGCTATTATGAGGAGGCATAATTTGAAGGCAATTGGAGGAAGGTATAGGGTACAAGTCAGAGGTAGGTTCTTTACATAGAGTGGTGAGTGCATGAAATGTGCTGCCGGCGGTGGCAGTGGAGTCAGATACATTACGGACATTTAAGTGGCTCTTGAATACGAACATGGACAGTAGTAAAATGTAGAATATGCAGGGTAGTTTGATTTTAGAAGAGGATTATAGGTTGACATAACATCGTGGGCCGAAGGGCCTGTTCTGTGTTGTACTGTTCTATATTCTCTGTTCCACATTGTGGATATAGTGACCAGGTTCAGCATATCTACACTGATGAACAGCAAAGACAGATGGGCTATTGTGGGTAAAGTCTTGGAAAAGTGAGCTGGCAAAGTCCTCATTTCAAACGAAATTCTTAACAAATAACAGCCATAAATTTATGAATTATAAATTTTGGGACATGTTTGAGAACTTTAATATTACAATATTGTGTATGGCTGTGGAAATTCCGTTCAGCAATAGCTTATGAAAAATAAGCTATGCAATAATTTAATGAGATGTAGCACAAAATACTGGCAGAACAGCTGAACTCTAAGTTACAAATAGTTCTAGCATGACGCACTAAGTATAAACAAATTCCTAATAGATAATTGGGAGGTTACTCTACACCAATTAGTATATGGCAAGAATCCAAAGTTGCTTTCAGTGCTGCATGACAATCCTCTAGCATTGGAGAGAACAATGATTTGATCTATTTTTTCTACGCATCAAAATGTATTATATGATGGCAGAAAAGCACTCATCAGAATTTGTGTTATCAGAAGGTTTAAAATGCTGAGAGATTGTGTCAAAGTGTCATTGAGCAACTTCATTTCTGGCCATGTAGTTTACGATAAGTGAAGGATTTGGAATGAAAATAGCTAGGAAAGCTTTTTGGACATGACTGGCAACAATACAACATGGGAATCAGAATATAAAAGCACATTCTTCATGAGTAGCAGGGATGACTATGAAATTTCAAACTCTGAGAATGTGGGAGATGATGGCGATGCTGTATGTACCCATGAGTTTTATAACATGGAGTCCGAAGGGCTGGAGTTCAGAGCCTGGGAAACGTAACTGATACATGCACCGCAAGTGAAGAATGTGGAAAGACTTAATTTAATGCAAGGATTACTCATCCAAGGTAGGCCCCCAGATAATGGACGACTCAAGAGTCAGATGACTGGAGGGAGACCACAATAGTGGGATGTACAGAGCGGTCAACAGGCAAATAGTTAATCAGTTTTTATATCAAGATGATGGACAGAAGTGAAGACTGGCAGCAGACAGTAGGAATATGAGAAATGTAACCCAAGTTAGAGCACTGATTCAGAAGATAAATTTAGGAAGTAAATCAAAAGTACTTGTGGTAGATAGTTCTAGTAGACTGGAATAGGCCAGAGAACTTTGGAGAAAAGAGGCTGCTGCTGGACAATGTGATACTCTAGCACTGGTAAAAGAGTTCATTCTCTGACAAAAGATAATCTAAGAAGTCCCCCTGTTTTGAGAGGCGTTTATAGCTTAAAAATAGAATGGAAATTGTACCTTGTCTCAGATCTGAACAGAAATTTTCCAACTGGAGGTGATCTATAAGGCCAAGGCTATGTTTGTAGTTGGCAGATTTGAGGGCTGGTTGGAGAAAGGGAAATTAGAGTAGCCTCTCCTACAATTGGGAAGGCAATTTGGAAGATCTGTTTAGCTATTCTACAATCTTTTCTTACAAGTGTACCTATATAGATATCAAAACAATTTTCCTTCAGGGTAACCTGTTGGTCAGGTAAGCTTTTTTTTATTTTTGAACCCCAGATGAAAAAAAAGAGTGGCAAGAATAGAAGGGAAGCTCTGGAAATTGAAAAAATGAAAATATTTAAAATCAACCTGTTCACATTTGTTATGACACCCTCCCAGAGCTAGTGGGACCCAGGCTTTCTGGCTCAAAGGTCAGGAAACTACCACATTCTGGGTTAAATAATGCAGTTCAGGTGTGGTATTTTTTGTAGGGTATTCTTTTAACATTGGAGTGTTCACACCCTAAGGAAGACCTAGCACTATAATGGAATTTACATTTAGGTAAATTTATCATTGTTAAATTCCCCAACACCAGTTAGAAGTTTAGTCAATGCTAAACATCCATTCCCATTCATTTCTCCATTCCATTGTTCATTATTGCTCTTTTATCTACTACATACTTATTATAGGCTGAATATATCTGATTGCAAACATGCAAAATTATTTTTTTCTTTCGCTGAAGGTAAACTCACTATGGGTACAGTGGTGTCCTTTTGGTTTTAACATATTCATTGCTGAGCTCCTCTCTAAGTTTAGTGTACTCCTCTCCTTTCCACGTGTTGGGAATTCTAATAAAGGATACCATTGAGAAGGTGGATTGTCTGTCATTTTCAGATTATTGACCTGATCTCCTTTAAACTCTTCACTCTTCTGTAGAATAAACTACTTTTTAAGTTTTATCAAGGTTTGACTGTGCTTCATACACAAAATGATTCATCTTTCTAATAAACTGTGTCCAGTTTGTGAGTGTGTAGGTCTGAGAGATTTTGACACCTGATCTTGTTTCTAGTGGAAAGCAATAGTGCTAAAACCATGATAACAAAGTCTGGAGCTGAATGAACACAGCAGCCCAAGCAGCATCTCAGGAGCACAAAATCTTACGTTTTGGGCCTAGACCCTTCATCAGAAAAGTGGTCTGCAGTGTTCATCCAGCTCCACACTTTGTTATCTTGGATTCTCCAGCATCTGCAGTTCCCATTATCTCTGGTGCTAAAGCCATGCTTTGTTTTTTTTATTAGTAAGGATCTAACCTGTGTCCACACATCCACTTCATTTTTAATTGATAGTAAGATTCACTTTTACAAAACATCTGTAGGAAGTCAGACCCTGACATATTGCACCTGCTTTCAGCCATTCTCCTCTAACTCCAATCTTATGTCTGAAAAGAACTCTTAATTGCCTATCTTCATCTTTAAACTGCAGTTCTCTACTATCAATGTAAATTTGGATCCAAGCCTGTCAGTGAGACAGAAACCAACACACGTTTACTTGTTGACAGATTTTATTAACTGCTCAGTCACATTTATTTTCTAAACAAACTTATTCAGACCTCTGGAGCAGGTAGGACTTTAACCGAGATCTTGTAGCTCAGAGGGAGGAACACTACCACTGCATGCCAAGAACTATAACTACTCAGTCCTTTTTTAAATTAACCTGCTTAGCAATATTGTTAGACACTGTTCGAGCAGGTAAGATATGAATCTGGGCTTCCTGGCTCAGAGGTGTGGACACTAGCATTGCGCGCCAGGAGTCCTTAGCTCCTTTTTCTCTCTCTGAGATTAATTAATTGAGCCATCAGTTGTGTAATTACTTTCTATATTAACAGTCATTCACTAAGCCTCCTTTCTCTGGGCCAGAAGGTCTGGTTTGGGTCCCATCTGCAATGGAGATGTTGTATTAAATTCACACATTGTTGATTTAAAAGCATAGTTATTTACTAGCGTACCGGGTTTTATTGTTGGTAATTCTGCACCACCCTGCCAAATCAGATTTCATTCTTTCCTGTGTTTTATATATTGTTTGGCCCTTGTATTAACAAGACCATAATAGTCACTTGTAGCTGAACGATCATTGACAGCTAAGAAATACAATGGAAATTTGTCAGTTGGAAAATGAGATGGAAGTTTGTTTTTGGAAGTCAAATACAGATTGCAACTATTCTCATTTAAATGATTAACTTTTTAATATGAAAATGTTTAAAATTACAGAAGACAATGAGACCAGTATTGATCCAAATGTGCTATCAACATTGAAGAAACTGCAAGATGGATATTTTGGAGGAGCCAGGTGGGTAATCTGAGGACCTATGTAAATTGAACTTTTGTACACTTCCTAGTAGTTGTTATTGAATTCTGTGGAACAGGAGCAATGGCTTAGTTTTCCGGCACACATCCAGTAATAGAAAATGCCTGTCCTGATTGAGATTTCACTTTTTTGGAGACTGAAGGAAAACCTTAATATTGCACCAAACATTGCATAGAAAGCAATCATTGACACCATATGGGGCTTTTAAATAATCTCACATCTTGTATACGATTGGGTTTTAAATATACTTCGCTGCCCCACGTTTCTGTGATATAAAGCAGTTTTCTCTGGTGTTTACTGTGAGCCGAGAGTGGGGCAGAAGTTGGAAGGACGCTAAAGAATCAAGTATATTTACTTCTAATTTAGTCTCTGTCTCAATGGTCTTCCTTTAAGTTAGGACTCCATTCCTTAGACACTAAATATCATGTCTAGCTAGCTCAGAGGGAATTGTATCCTCATGGATCACTTTTGACAAACTAGTCAACAATGATATTTTCTTTCTGCCAGAAAAAAACTGCAATTTTATTTGTCAATGGGTACATTATACTTTCCATTATTGCACTATTTTTGGTAAAGCTCTTGGTATTTGGCATTTGGATTTTTTTTTGTTTCGAATTTAAGATTCGCACAGCACAGGAATGGTTAATTCCCTCTAGTACTGCTTCACAGATGAGCTTACTACCCTTCATTGACATACACCCACATTTTCTGGAAGGGTTGCTGGTTAGCTGTTAAGGATTTGAAGTTTGGCCGCCTTTGCATAGAGTAGTGACACTGTGCCCCATTCCTACTCTAGTTGAATCAACTGGAAACTGAACTCCTCCTTTACCAACCATGCAATTAAGGAATGATGATTTTAAATTCATAAAAGTCATAAAATGTTCTCTCTTGTTGCTATGTATTTTTTTCATTTTTATATGTATAATCTGATATTGATATTAGCCTTCAGCTTTAGATGGCACAAATCTAGTTAGTTAATTGGTAAAGTTTGTAGAAGTAATGTGTTGCTTCAGATGCCAACTGCAGGTTGTTTTAATAGATTGCTTTATTGTCTTTTACTTCCTTTGTGCCAGAAAAACAACAATTTTATTTGCATCAACAGGTGTATTCTACACTCCATTACTATATTATTTCTGGCAGGGCATTTAATGTTTGATATTTATAGCTTTTCTGTTTGTTACTTAAAGTTGGCCACAAAACTGTATGAATTAATTTCTTCTCCATTCCAGCTGTCCGTTTGAACTTAAAGTTTGAAATTAGTAACTCTCTATCAGTTTTAATGTAAATGTCACTTTCTGTCCCATTTGTAAGAAAAAAAAAAATTGCTCTAATTCATTAAGTTCACTATTTAAGTTATTGGTCAGGAACTGGTACAGATTTTTTCACTCCTTCCAAAATTATAATGCAGGTTGAATTAATACCCTCCTCTGTAATTTTTTGGTGCCTTTTTTGTAGGAAGTAAATCTGATTTGCCAATTATTTCTCAATAGATTGTTTTTGTTTTGGAAGGGTGCCCCATAGTTGATTATGCAAAAAGCAGATATTCTGCCTCCTTAATTTTATAAACCCATTCTGGTAGAGCGCCAGAAGCACAGAGCACAAACTGGTACGGTTAATAAATTTCCAACCACTTAATTCCAGGACTGTTACCTAAACCCTGTTTTTAGAGTTGAACATAGCTAGGCTTGTTGAGCAGTTTGAACAGAAAGGAGTCCTCACATATTTTTTATTTACAGAGTTCAAACAGGCAATTTGTCAGCATTACTGGTAACTTCATGCTGCACACACCTCAGTTTTATGGATCTTGGACCTGATGGTAAGACTCTTGCTGACTGGCTTGGTTCGCACGACATAATAGAACCAGTGGAGCAGCTGCATGAATTTCAGCTTTTAGAGTTTGGTAAGGATGTGGATCTACACAATTGCGATTTGTTTAACAATACAGTTTTGACATGTGCTGACATTCTTTTCTCAATAATTAGATGTTTGCATGCTTTTCAGGAATGGAGGTATTTTCAGTCATGGTGTTGCAACTCAGAGTGTTGACTACTGCTCATTCATTTAACTTATATTCTGAAAGGGAGAGCACTCTAATTCAAAGATGTGCAATTTTTACTTTTTAAATTATGTAGCTAAATATGACGTTAGAACTGGTGAGGAACAATATCTTGTGTTTTTTTTTTAGTTACAGCTCTCTGCTGATCACCACAAATTTTTAAATTTTAACCAGGTTGGTGACATGCAGATTTTGTAGATCTCAGTTATGTCAGGGTCAGGCATTAAGAACAAGTCAGCTTGCTTTCTTTAGTGAAAAACAAATAGCAGATTTATTGCCCAAAAAAATCAAATTAAGATGTAAAGTTTATAGAAGAACAGTTTGGATTACACAACAGTATTAATAACTACCTTTCTGAAAAAGTTGATCATGCACACTGAGAAGAACAAAAACATAAAAATTTTGCAGTGTTAACTTAAAGGAACTGTCATCAAGTAACAGTTAAAATCAGTAAAAAGAGGTGTGTTATGGATTGTTGCAACTGGTGTTTGGATTTAGAAGTAACACTGTAAGCCGAAACTGTTGGCACTGTGTGTCTTCGTGGAACAGTCAATCTCTGAAATTTCTTCGCTTTAATC
Organism: Stegostoma tigrinum; assembly: GCF_030684315.1. Taxonomy (NCBI): domain Eukaryota; kingdom Metazoa; phylum Chordata; class Chondrichthyes; order Orectolobiformes; family Stegostomatidae; genus Stegostoma; species Stegostoma tigrinum. The sequence goes on from NC_081368.1 coordinate 50,465,205, forward strand.
AGTGGAGTGGAGTGGATTCCATTAATCCTCTCTCGGAATCCTCTATGGGTGGTGGAAAATTACTTCTGGACTGGTTCTAATTCTTTTTGCAGAGATTCATTGCAAAGAGAAAGGGAACAATGAGCTGTGCTCTTCAGACAGGTCAAGTTCCTTCTCACCTAGTTCCAAAATACAGCAGACTTATTTGACCAACAAACTGGACCATGTGACCTCTGTCCAAACTGCCTGACTCCATCTGAGTTCTTTGATCGAGAACTGGAAATAATTAGCAACAAAAACAGAAGTTGCTGGAAAAGCTCAGCAGATCTGGCAGCATCTGTGAAGAAAAAAAAATCAGTGTTAACATTTCAGGCCCAGTGACCCTTCGTCAGAACTAATGGTAGCTGGGAAAACATTGGCTGATTTGCAGAAAATAGGGAGGGGGACGGTGTAGGGAGTAAATGATAGGATAGAGCTTCAGGAGAGAGAAGAGCAGTTGGATAGACAAAGGAGTTGATAATGACCTGGCAGGAGGGTGAATAGCTGTTAATGGGGATTGTTAGTAACTACAGCATCTTTCCAGCACCTGCAATTGTTTTGAAAATAATTTGCACCCTACTACATGCAGTAGTTGCATGTTTAGAGAATTATACCATTAATTCAACTCTGTTCATTGCTTTTTCTTTAGTATTTTCAAATTTACAGAAAAATATGGTAGGGAGAATTTTTAAAAAGTGCCTTTTTGCATTTGAGTGTGAACGTGCGTATGAAGAATTTGAAGGAAGGCATTGAATAGTTAACGTTTTTGCATTCACAAAGTGATTATTCGAATTTTTTACTTTCTCCAATTTTTCAAACCGCATTTCTTCAAAGCATGATGGGGCTACAGGCGGGGCTGAATTTGAGAGCTGCTAAAACTCCTCGGATATCTCGCCTGAATACCTATTTTCTTAACATGGTTAAGAATGTTTTCAGATAATATTTTCAATCCAACATGAGTCTGTGAAATGGTCTGTCTCTCCTTCCAATAGCACGCTTATTTTTCCTTCTGTCTTCTCTAGTCGATTGCTGTTTATGCAGCCTCCCAATACTATTTAAGCATGACACTGATACTGTTATTGGCCAACCACATGTTTGATGTAGCAAGGATTTCTGATTAGATTCTTTTGCCTTTTCCTTCCTGTCCAAGAATGCTTGGATAGTTGCACTTGTCTCCAATTTGATCTGTAGAGTTATATCTAATCTATATGGTTCAGATTCATAATGGCTACTACAAGTATTATTGCTAACCATTGTTTGAAAATTAATGAAGTCTGTCATTTGATGACAATCACCATTAATGTAGATAAATTCAAACAACAATGTAATTGCAGTGGAAAAGCATTTGCAGTTACCAATAATACAGCTTTAGTTTGAAGCAAATTTTTAAAAGTATTCACTTTTACAGTGATATTAGAGTAGATTACCTACAGTGTGGAAGCAGGCCCTACGGCCCAACAAGTCCACGCCGCCCCTTGGGCATCCCACCCAGACCCATCCCCCTATAACCTGAACTATGGATAATTTAGCATGGCCGATCCACTTAGCCTGCACGTCTTTGGACTGTGGGAGGAAACTGGAGCACCTGGAGGAAACCCACGCAGACACAGGGAGAATGTGCAAACTCCACACAGACAGTTACCCGAGACTGGAATCGAACCCGGGTCCCTGGTGCTGTGAGGCTGCAGTGCTGACCACTGAGTCACCGTGCCGCCCAAATATTTGTATGATAAACAGAAACTTTGGGGAAGATAATTTTTAAACCCCCAAAACAATTGGGTTTTGTTTGAGAGGGAGATTGGCAAGGTGGTTTCCTGTCAATTTGACCAATTTATTTGCAGGGTTAGGTTGGGTGTTCAACTTTTTTATGAAGGCAGAATGCTGTAAATTTTACAAGTTTTCGATTTTTGACCCATGTAGGCTGTCTTAAGCAAGGTAAGAAAGACCTAGTTGATGGATTCAGCCTATTTACTGCACCGCTTGTGGGCAGGAGATAAAAGGAGCATTTCTTCCATGCCTAACAAGCTTGACTGTAAGTGCCCTCCCTCATCTCGATCTCTCAGTATGTACTCTGTTTCTCTTCTCCCATTCCACCCCCTGACTCTGATTATTAATGAACTTCCCCACCCACATACCGACTGACTTCTCTTGCACCAGTGTCCCCACTGTCAAACACTTTCCTCTTATATCGCCAACCCCATCCCCCTATTCTGGTCACAATCTACTATCTCTTTCTCCTCCTCTCCAGTTTCTCCCCAAATCTACATGTTCTTCAAATACTCAGGGATCACCCATGGCCCTCGAAACTATGCTATCCCTCTTCTCCTCACTCCAAATTCAGTTTCAGGCTGAGAACCTGTTCGTTTTAGAAAAAAAGATTTGCATGTGGTTTAGTTAGAGTTTAATGGTAATATCTGTAATATTGAATCATCAAAGTTATGGTTGCAAGAATTATGAAAGGTACAACCACTGTTGCTGCCTTCTACATATAGCAATTATTTTGAACTGAATGTCAGCTATTGTATTTTAGAGTGAAATGAATGAGTCACTTTTTTTTCATTCACTTTCATGCTAAATGGAATCTATATTTATTTAGTGGGTTGTGGAAATCCTCACCATCTCACATTGAGGGATTCTGGATTTTATTGATGATTGGTTTCTGCATACTTGGGTTTGTTTTTTTGTCTTTGAGGTGGCATGACATTTATTGCTCCAACTTTTGGCAATGCTTTAAGGATGGCTGAATGTGATGGAGAAACTCATTTTGCTTTCTGTTGTAGCAGAAGTGAATGTGCAAATTGCAATTACTTGAGGTGCAAGTGTATGTTCCATTCTGGCTTGCTTAAGCTTTTGCTAGGCTATTTATGATATTATGCTTTTTAATTTAAAAATGAAAGTCAAGGGAAAAATTTGAAATGTTTTACTGTCAAAATCTGGGTTGCTGCATATTCCTTCAGTGAAGCTGGATGAAGATGCTTGAAATGTTGCTACTTCTGGCTTCTAAAAAAATTGAAGAGCATGTTGTCATTTACCATGTGTGATGTTTTTCAGCTGTGTTCTGTCAATTGCACTGTTTACCCCCCCCCCCCCCATTCTCTAGCAGAAATGAGTACAGGTGCAGATAATTCATATTAAGATTCTGAATTTGGAATTAACATGATATTGATATTTCAAACAAGAAAGGAATGTTGATCTTAAAGTCTAGGTTTTGATGTTTTGAGTACCCCAAAGAGATGAACGTTCAGCTGTCAGAATCAGACTTCTCAACTTTATCCTAGTTTTGAGAGAACCAAGCCTGGAACCTTTTTGACATCCTCAGTTTGAGAGTTCATCTTCCACAAATACAAATTCTACCAAATATGAGCTTTAACTTGTTTTTGTCCACGCATTGATTGAGGTTGTTGAGAGGCAAATGGAGATGCCTTTATGTAACACACCTTTATGTGATATAACTTGTACCAGGTATCAATCTAGGTGTTCAAAATACATATTTTCTTTTGGAAACTTATTCAAATCGAATGCTCTTCTCAATTCTCCTGAAGACTGGCAATGCAATTCAAATCACTAAGCACAGACATAGCCAGACCTTGCCCATGTGGGTATTATTCTTTTGTGGTCATTGGCAGGTTATTAACAGGGGAGGCTTCACAGATAAGATGTTTCTGGCCTTCATCTTGTATGTGCACGGTTCCATTTTCCAGCTCTGAATAATTATTAGGTGTGGAATCCCCTGCAAATGTGAGAGCAGAAATTTATTGCTATGCCTGTATTGCTGTCTTGTTTGAGATTAGTTCGTTTAACAGGCTGGCATTTTTAAAAAAGAAAAAATCCTCATTTAAATCCTTGATTATGATCTGAAATTTATCCTGTTTGAAGATCTGCATCTGATCTGATGACCCGAGTTGCTATATAAGAGACAAACAGCAAGATACTTTTCTAAAGCTGTCAATGTTTCGACACAGCCATTGTCAATGACGTCAGTACTGCAGAGGGATATGAACCTTAATGAACTGTGAATTCAGCATTGGAATTAAGATGCATCTTCAGCAGTAATGAAATCTGGAGCTATTGATCCTGATTAAATTAGATTTGTGTTTTTGCCTGAGAATTCCCTTTATCATCTGAGATTTGCAACTATTACCGGAATACCGTACCACATCATTAAGCCTATTCCAATCTAGAACCAAACTAATCTTACTCATTCAAATGAGACCTTGATAAACTTTTTGATTAGGAACAGGAAGCTGATAGAAATAGATGAAGTACTTGTGGAAGTTGTTACTTCTGTGTAGCCCAATTTGTTGTAGTGATTGTGATGATGAGTTCAACCAGGTAGACCTCATAGAATATGAATTCCCAGATTGGACTAGATTAATAGCCCCAATCAGGGAGCCCTGATGACAGATAAGAACAGAAGTGTCCGGTATCCTGGTGCTCTGTGGGCTGAGTCTGAGGGAGCTGGATCAGTATCTAGGATTTTCCACATGTAAATAAGGGTGACTTGGTGATGGTGTACAGCCTTTGTAGAGTTATTTCAGTGGCGACGAGAGTAAAGCACGCTCCTAAAGAAACTTCACTTGCAATGCTTGCATTTGCATTGGGGTAAGCATTTTTGGCACCATGCCGTTATTGGGAAACCTGACTCGTTCAATCCTGCCTTCAAAGACTGGGCCCAGGTTGTAGAAAGAATGAGTTATTTTGGCCGGACAGATGACATTAAGGTAGATGAAAAGCAATGAGTAATTCCCATGACAGCTTGTGGACCCACAGCATTTTCAGTTATTAGGACCCTAACTTTCCCTGAGGTACCAGATACTAAAACCTTTCAAGGGTTGATGGATTTAGTCAAGAAATATTATGACTCCAAGCCACCTCCAATTCTGAGACGCTGTTAGTTTCACTCAGCAAGTTGAGTACAAGGGGAATGGTATCGATATTTTTGACTGGATTAAGACACCGAGCAGAGGCACGTGACTTTGGTTTAACCATTGATGAGATATTGAGATCCTGTTTGCTGTGTGGAATTAATTATGTCACCGTGCAGAATCATCTAATAGCTGAAGCCTAGTTGGTCTTCACACAGACACTACAACAACTGAATTTATTATTGGAAAATGCAGCAAGTGGAGCATATGAGTTGTAGGGCATTCTAATGGAAATGGACATCTTCGCCAGTCTGACTGAGCTTGGGGAACACCACACGTGAAGGCAATGGCATGACCTTGATGTCATATTTTGAACAGAGGGACCATAAGTTATCCCTCAACAAAACTCCAAAACAAAGAGGAGCCTTGGCCAAACCATTAAAACTTTCTTCAGGTTCCGGACCGGTATGTCATTATAGTTGCTGCCAGTATGTGGAATTGAGACTGCAAAAGCGACCTAAGTAATGTAACAGAATTCACAGGCTGTTATCTGGGAAAATGAATTCTTTGGAGACTCCACCTACATCTGGTTTGGAACAATTAAATTGCTTAGCAACGTCCAGATCAGAACCGATCAAAATAGACTTCTGGTTAAATGGTACCCGGTTCTGACAGATATCGATACCATTTCAGTGATCGCGGAACCAGTCTTTAATGAAATTTGCTCTGGATTCCAACTCTTAAATTTGCACAAGACTTTGGCTAACTTGGAACCTATACTGGATAACTTTACAGATTAAGGTTACAACTTCAGTTCTGGTCTCTTTGTGAAGCAGCTGGTTCACTTACCACCGATCTGAGTAAAAGGCTTGGACTCAAGCTTAATGGGGCGAAATTGGTTGAGAAAGATTCAACTTGATTGGTTCAACATTTTTTCATTTAGAAAATGTTGACTAGGAAGCAACTCCATGATTCTGCAAGGCCCACCCAATGTCATTTTACCTTTTGGGCCAAAGTAGAAGCAGAGGGCTGAAAAGCAACGGAATCATCAAAGCAGTCCACTTAACAGAATGGATAGACCAGTGTACCAATGTGAAGCCCGATGGGTCAGTTTTCCTTTGCGGGGATTTTAAACAAACGGTAAAGCACTTTTCACAGCTGGGTACATACCCAGTCCTTACATAGAGGATTTATACCCAAAGCTGGCAGAGGGGTGCTGTCCTTCATGAAACTGGACATGAGCCATTCGTACTTGCAGTTGTGGTTAGATGAGGATTCTCAGATGTACGCCACAATTAATAGCCGTAAGGGTTTGTACCAATATACAAGACTGCCATTTGGGGTGTTGTCAGCCTGTGCCAGTTTTCAGTGGACGATGGAGAACATTTTACAAGATCTACTCCAGATCACCATTGATCTAGATGACTTGCTAATAACATGGAAGACCGATAAGGAGCACTCGCATAACTTGAACATAGTCCTTAGATGTTTCTCCCAGGCTGGTATATGCCTGAAGGAGGAAAAATGTGTATTCCAGACACCCCAAGTGATCTACTTGGGCTACAGAGTTCACAAGACTGGATTACGTCTGTTGGAAGACAAAGTGAGAGCGATCAAAGGTGGCCTGGCTCCTATGTCTGTATTGGAACTTCGGGCTTTCCTTGGGCTGGTGAATTATTATGGAGAGTTCATACGTAACCTGGCCTCCATTCTGGCGTCTTTGCATCAGCTCTGAAACAAGGGTCAGCCTTGGTGATGGCTGCATCCATCCTCTGAAGTGTTGGCAAACTGTCATCTCAAGCGAGATCTGGCATTGACATGCGATGTCTCCCTGTACATGTTTGGAATAGTATTAGCACATAAGTGGCCCAATGGAGAGGAACGCCCAATAGAATATGCATCCAGGATTTTGGCTAATAGAGTGTGATTAGGCCCAGATAGAGAAGGAAGGTTTGGTGATCATATTTGGAGTTGGGATGTGCCACCAATACCTTTTATGGATGTAAATTTGTAATAATAACAGACAAGTCCCTGCTAAGTCTGCTTAAAGAGGACAAGGCAGTGCTGCCCAGAGTTTCAGGCTGAATTTAGCAGAAAGAGCAGTACAAACTTTGAAGGCAGACTTAAAGAAACAGCCTACAGCTTCACTCGATACCAAACTGTCCTGTTTCCCGTTTGATTGTAGGGATAGCTCTAGCAGAATCACTAAAGGGGAGATGACTCCTTATCCAGTTAAATCTGATCTTCCCGGACCTGGGGCGGGGGTATAAGGGTCAAATGGCATTAGGAATGCCAAGGCTGGATGCAAGACTACGCTGAATGGGAGAGACCATTTATTTCTGGGGAGAGAGTTTGGTGCAGGAACCACAGAATGGCCCTGCATGGATAAGAGGGTAGGTCAACTGAGGTCCGGTCCAATGACACACAAAGTTTGGGTAGGTGAAATGACCCTGAACAAGCACTTGGACCACATGAAAGCTGCAAAACATGCTTGGCTCCTTGGAACAATCAGAAAGGCCTGTCGGAACCTGTAGGTTCTCCCTCCCTGTTAAGCACGGAAGAGACTTTGGAATCTGAGATAGACATGGTGAACGTCACTGCCTCATCCCCTTTGCCACCTGAAGAAGGGAATGAATTTATTCAGAGATTCTCCAGGCAAGAGAGGTCAACTTCTGGGTGTTAGGTGCCACCTGTATCCAAGACAGTGTTGGAAGAACCTGACCCGGTGCTGAAACAGTCCAGGAGGAGCTACAAGTGAGAGAACCGTCCCATGTCCTTGAACTCTGCAGGGTGTGCGGGGATGTAACAATTGTAACAAGGTCAACCAGATGCATTTCAACCCAATCAGGAAGCCCTGGCTGACAAATATAAACGGTGTCAGAGGTTCTGCTCATTCTAGCAGCTGGCTATGAGAAAGCTGGATCAAAGTCAATGACTTTGCATGTACAAATAAAGGATGACTGAGTGAGAGGATACTAGCCTCTGTGGAGTTACTCCACTTGTCTCATTGTCATCAACTAGAAAATTAACTTCGTTAACACAGTGTGGAACTGGACGAATATAGCAGACCAGGCAGCATCAGAGGAGTAGGAAAGCTGATGTTTCGGGTCAGGACCCTTCTCTTGTTTCTAGGGTAGAATAGAACCGTAAGTTGAGGTTGTGGTTGTGGATCCTGTGAAGAATGGAAAACAGAAGACGTCCTTTACAGGTCTGGGAGAGGGACGCTGTGAGTTGGGGTAGGCTTGATTGAAGGGCGAGGAGATGCTGGTGCATTGCCGAGAGTGTGTGTTTGAGGAGCTGCAGAGAAAAAACTTTTTTAGAGGATCTGCATGTTCTATGTGTGGTGGCTGTTCACGGTCAGGGCCAAATTGGGTTGGCCTGAATGTGGATTGCAGTCCATTTGGGCTGATCTGGTTCCATAGGCAGGTGCTGAGAAAGGCAATGTAGCTTTTTTTTTAATGTTGTTTGTTTTTGGAATCAGAAAATGTGTATGTGTTATTTTCCTTAATTATATAGGTGGGTTAAAATTCATTCTAAACCGGTACATAGTCAGTGGAGGGTGCTGATTGGCAACCAGGCCTTTATTTTATCATTTTGATTGTCTGTTTGCAGTCAGATGATATGTTGGCTTTCATGACTGCTGCAATATGCTCATGTGCATGCACTTGCAAAGCTTGAGGCCCATTCCCCTCTGTATGCTAGTCTGTATGAATCTTCAAACATGGCAGTACTTGTGTCTTGCTTGATGTTAATCAAGAATTGACCTTCTTAAATTACGAGTGTCTTCATTGCCACAGTGGAAAACCGTGATGAGTTAACAGTGTACTTAAACCAACTGTTGGAGAGCAAGCCACTGCAAGCTAATATGCTGCCGACTGCACAGAAAAAGGGTCTGCAACGTTTCCGTGCTGCTGCACATGCTACACGGGACCTGGTCTCTCTGGTACACAAAGCAAAAGGACTTGACGTTCAAAGTTAGTTTGGTGGTTTTTTTTTCTAGAAATGTCGCAATGAATTAAGAGCACTTTCAAGGGATTACCTTATTAGGGTTAACCAGGGAAGGCAATGGCCTAGTGGAATTGTCACAGGACTGTTAACCTTGATTCAAATCCTGCCACAACAGATGGTGGGATTTGAATTCAATAAAAATCTGGATTTAAGAATCTAATGATGACTGCATTCATTTCATTTCATTTCATTTCAATGAATCCGTTGTCGATTGTCAGAAAAATCCAAATGGTTCACTTTTATGGAGGGAAACTGCTGTCCCTGGTCTGGTTTACAGCAATGAGCTTGGCATTTAACTGCCCTTTTGCAGAATTGGGGATAGGCAGTAAATGCTGGCCTAGTCAGCAATGCTCATATCCTACGAATGATTTTTTAAAAAAATAACCTTGAAATCTGGAACAGACAAATAAGGTATCTGTTATTCTTTTAAAAATAACTTTTCACAGAGCAATTGCAGTTATAACAATAGGAACCTCCAGAAAATGTTGTGTTTATCAACTATAGGAAACTAATGAGAATTTTTGAAAAGTTTTAATCTGTTTTGCTAAAGTGTGCTGGGCTATTAATGATCTCTAACGCTAACTGAACTCCATCAGTTGAAGTTCTAGTTTCAGTTCCCACTATGTATCCCTTTTTCTCATTTACTGTTGAACAAGTGAAATGATGTCTTCAAGAAGTGATGATATTTACTTAAGCTCAAAATATTTTATTTTTCCAATTTGTGTTTTAATTTATGTAAATCACTTTTTAAGAGTAGAGTTTCTGAGCTGATTCTTGCAGTTTTATGACACGTCAGGCGTTGCGTCAGGTCTAGTTGACTCTTGAGAAAAGAGCTGAACTCCAGAGGTGAGTGAGAGTGATTGTCCTTGAGTCAAGGCAGCATTTGACTGCATATGGCATCAAGACCCTTCCAAAACTAGCCAGTGAGAATCAAGAGAGAAATCTCTCCCCTGGTTGGAGTCATACCTAACACGAAAGGAAAATGCTTATGGTTCTTGTGCATCAATTGTCTCAGTTCCAGGACATTAGTGTTGATGTTCCTCAGGGTTGTGTCCCAGATTCAACTGTCTTCAGCTGCTCCCATCAATTACTTTCCCTTCAACATAATGTCAGAAGTGGAACTGTTCATGATTGCTCAATGTTCAGCACTATTCGTGATTCCGCAGATGCTAAAGGAGTTCACGTCCTTATGCAATATGTCCTGGGCAACATCCAGGCTTGGGCAGATATTTGGCAAATACGATTTGTGTCATAGAAGTGCTGGGCAAAGACCATCTCCAACAAGAGTGAATTTGACCAACTATCCTTCATATTCGATAGTGCTACATAATATAATCTAAATACTGGAGGTTACTATTGACCAGAAACTGAACTTGGCCAATCATACAAAAATTGTGACTGCAAGAGCAGGTCCGAGGCCAAGAATTCTGCAACAAGTAACTTGCCTCCTGACTTCCCAAAACATTGAAGAATAGTGGCAGCAGCATCTGCAAGATGCACTGCAACAACTCATCAGGGCTTTTTTGACAACACACCCATGACCTCTGCCACCCAGAAAGACAAGCGTTGTAGACGCGTGGGAGAACCGCCACCTGCAACTCTCCTATAAGTAATACACCTTTTTGATCTAGAACTAGATTGTGATATTTCTCCATTTATTACTGTGACCAACCTTCCTTAACGAGCAATTCATCACCGCATTCTTGAAAGCAGCTAGAAATAGGCAAGAATTGCTGGCCTGACCAGTGTACCTATATCCTTCAAATGAATTTAGAGAGAAGGTTGACATTCCTTTTTCCTTTTCTGCTTTGTTTTGTCTTCCCAATTGTTACAGATACCAGTTGTACTCTGCCCAATTTAACATAACTTTGCAGAAATTTATTCAATTGTTAAATCATGTTTCTTGGTTTTGTCAATGGGTTATTTCAATTGTTGTTCATGTTGAGCTGGAGATCCAATGAATTTCTGTAATTCCTGTTGGATATTTACATATGATTCAACAGGTTCAGTTTAGACAATTTGTGAATGCGATAAAAGTACAAGATACAAGATAAACGTGCAGGGCAATGGGGATGGGGCAGAAGAGTCAAGCTAATTGTACGACTGTAGCAAAGAGCTGGCACAGATGATGGGCCAAATGGCTTCTCGTGCAATAAGATTCCATGATAACCACATGAGATGTAGAATAGACACAATTGTAGCTTGCATGTTAGAACCGAAATCTAGGGTAACGAGCAAAATACTGTAGATGCTGGTAATCTGAAATGAAACAAAGTGCTGGAGAAGCTCTGCAGGTCTGGAATGTCAGTGGAGTGAGAAATGGTGTTTACATATCAAATCCAATATGTTTCTTTGTAAATTCAAAGAGCTAGAAATTGGTGTTTTTAATGCCAGTGACAGGGGTAAGAGGAACAGGTGGAACAGATGTTGAGTGTGCCCAGAATGAATAAACAAAGCCAGTCATAATGGTGGTAAAGGAGAGCTTCCTATGTAAACATAGAACATAGAACACAGAACATTACAGCACAGCACAGGCCCTTCGGCCCTCGATGTTGTGCCGACCTGTCATACCGATTTGAAGCCCATCCAACCTACACTATTCCATGTACATCCATATGCTTATCCAATGACGACTTAAATGTACCTAAAGTTGGCGAATCTACTACTGTTGCAGGCAAAGCGTTCCATACCCTTACTACTGAGTAAAGAAACTACCTCTGACGTCTGTCCTATATCTTTCACCCCTCAATTTAAAGCTATGCCCCCTCGTGCTCGCCGTCACCATCCTAGGAAAAAGGCTCTCCCTATCCACCCTATCTAACCCTCTGATTATTTTATATGTTTCAGTTAAGTCACCTCTCAACCTTCTTTCTAATGAAAACAGCCTCAAGTCCCTCAGCCTCTCCTCGTAAGACCTTCCCTCCATACCAGGCAACATCCTAGTAAATCTCCTCTGCACCCTTTCCAAAGCTTCCACATCCTTCTTATAATGCGGTGACCAAAGTAGGTGTAAGTACTATTGGTAAAAAAGGAAAATGTGTTCCCACTGCTGAGAGCAATGTTAACAAAACAGCTATGGAGAGGAGTGAGAGACCAAATGGCCACTGGGTGACTGCTTTGTGGTACACCCCTCATCATAGGAATGACGCTGACCTTTTATTTGCTTATCATTTTATTCGCCAGCTTGCTCCCATGCTAATATTCCCATCCTTGGCTGCAACAGTGTTCCAGTAAAGCTCAATAAAAGCAAGACAAATAACATCATGATTTTTCAAGATAACAAGGTATAGAGCTGGATGAGCACAGCAGGCCAAGCAGCATCTTAGGAGCAGGAAAGCTGAGAAGGGTCTAGGCCCAAAACGTCAGCTTTTGTGCTCCTAAGATGCTGCTTGGCCTGCTGTATCCATCCAGCTCCGCACCTTGTTATCTTGGATTCTGTAGCATCTGCAGTTCCTCTTATCTCTGATAAATCATTTTTCAGTTTGGCGTTTTGCAGCCTCTAAGACTCAATATTGAGATGTCCAACTTCAGAGTTAATTTTTCTTATACCCCTGGTAGCTTCTCCTTTGTATTTTGTTGACTTGGCTCCCTGCAGAGTGGATCTATTTTCTGTTTCTCACCTATTATTCACACCTGTTTTACATACCTGTCACTCTTTTACCACTATTATTACTAGTTTTGTCTCTTCGCTCTTGACATGTTCATCACCACCTTTGCCACTCGCTCCTCTTCCCTATTGTCACCAGCTTGAAAAAACACCACTTCCAAGCTTTTTCCAGTCCTGAAGAAGTGTGATACTGAACTCAAAATAGATTTTCCTCAGATGCTGCCAGACCTGCTGAGTTTCTCCAGCACTTTCACTTTATGTTCCCCCTCAAACTAAATATTTGTTCTGATGAATTGAAATGATAAATTGAATGTAAAAATGATTAATTTATTTCTTTTCATATTGTAGATGTCTCTCTTTATCTACCCAGCAGCTTCTTATCTATCAGCCATCCATCACCACCACCTTTGTCCGTATCTTCAGACAAGACAGAAGACAATGCAGAGGTAATAACTTTTTTTTTGTCACATAAACTTAGGTTTGCTGTGAAGGTTGGTTCTGGGGCTACAGTTTGCAAAGTATGTGGTTTGGGGAAGGAACAGTACCGAGGTCCATTACTTTGGACCGTTTATCAGTGATAAAATTATGAGGATTTGTAATTAGGCCCCACAAGCCGATCAGTGATAGAGGAAACTAGGCAGGTTGGAAATTTAGATGTTTACATAAAGAAATAAAGTTAATTTTGGAAAGGGAAACAATAAGAGGCCAATAGAAATAGAAAAAACCTCTAGGAAATGACACCAAAGACTGACCTGGGCATTTTACCGGAAAATACTTGGAGAAACACCAGATCTGTGTGCAGTAATAGTGAACAGGGCAAACAGAATATATTGCTCAGGGAACATTAACAATAACGAATTTGGAGAAAGAGGTGGCCGCTCAAGACTGCTCCACCATTCTGTAAGGTCATTGCTGATCTGATTACTCTGCCTTCCCACTTATCTGAAATAATGTTTCACTTCTTGCTTGTCAAGAATCTGTGACATCCCTATCTGTGCTTTAGAAATACGCAAAGAGTCTGCTTCTTCTGTCTTTTGTGGATGAGAGTGCCAAAGACAACCCTTGGAGAAAACAAATTCTCACCTTTGTCTTAAATGGGTGACCCCTTAATGTGAAACAATAACTCCTTATCTTAGATCCTCCCATAAGAGGAAATCTCCTTTCCACATTCACTCAGTAAAGATCCCTCAGGAACTTATGTTGAAACCAAATCACCTCTTGCTCTTCGAAACCCAAGCAGATACAAAGTTAGCTGCCTAACCTTTTCTTATAAATTCCTGACATTAATCTTGTAGACCTTCTCTGAAATACTTGCAATACATTTACATCCTTCCCTAAATACACATAACAGTGCAAGAAGCAGTATCCCAGATGTGATCTCACTAATGCCCTGTATAACTCAGGCATAACCTCCATCTTTGTGTTCAATTCCCCCCAGAATCAACAATAAAATTCTGTTTGCTTTCCTAATTTGCTTGTTGTACCTGAGTTGCAACATCCCTAATCAATATTCTGGAGGTTATATTTGACCAAAAACTGAACTGGACTCTCCATATCAATATCTCCCATGAGTGAATTTTTTTTAAAAACCAGTGGCAAATTGTGCTTTAGGACACCCAGTTCCCTCTGCATCTCAGAGCTCTGCAATTTTTCACCATTGTGATATTATTTGTTCCTACTAAAATGGACAAATTTATGTTTTCTCAAGTTATACTCCGTTTACCTGACCTTTGCCCACTTTCCCAGTTTGTCACAAACCTACTGTTCACAACTTCCTTACATCCTCTTTACAACATACTTTCCTATATCTTGTTGTCTTCGGTAAATTTAGCAACCATAAATTTGATCTCTTCATCCAAGTAATTTAAATTAATGGTAAATATTTGAAGTGCGAGCAATGATAGCTGTGGAATGCTACTCATTACATTTTATCAACCTGAAAATGATCCATTTATAATGACTGTTTCCTGTCAGCTAGCCTGTCTCGCTAAAAAATGTATTTTTATTTTCTGCAATGACATTTGTATGTAGCACCAAATGCATTCTGGGAATCAAAGTAAAATACATATACCGGTTCCCTTCTGTTCACATCACATGGTACTCCTTCAAAGAATTACAATAAATTAATTAAACATGATTTCTTTTTCACAGAACAATGTAAGAATCTTTCTGACAATTGTTTTATACAGTAAGTTAAGTGCATTTTTGGTCTCCGAAAATGTTAAGCGATGTGAAATTAGCTCCTAGATCAGCAATATCAAAACAAGATTAAGGAGCTCACTGATATTACTGTCACAATGGAGCACCCCAACAGATGTTTGAGAGACTCCAAGCTTGTTTATAATGTTCTATCTTGAGGCAAAGTTTAAAGCCCACCTTTGTGACATTCTACATTGTTAGAGGGACTAAGTTGATGCATAGTTTTGTTATCTGTCTTTCTGATGTGAGAAGGAACTTGAATTTGAGACTGTACAGCAGAAGCAAACTTTTAATCAAAAGTTAGTGACAAATGTATTCTATCCACCAATGTACTCAGAATGAGAATTTGAGGTGCAATTGACGGTTGGAAACAGGCCAGACAGGAATCTAATCTGAATCTGGGTGCTTGTGAGGAGCAAGTTGGTTGACAGTCTGAAGTAAAATGAATTGAACTGCAAATGAGCATCTGACTTTTGAACTTCCCAAAAACATGTTCAAGTAGATTTTGCTATCAGTGAGGAAACAATGCCACTTGATGCTGGCTTCAAAGAGAAATGATAAGTGACTAGTGGCATGGATTACCCTTTTTTTTCAGGTGGCAGTTTAAACTTGGCATTAAGGGAAGTGAGTCTCCAAGAGTCCAGCAGCAGTGATGTCGGTAAACATTATATTAAATTGTACTAACAGATGGCAAATTTGGAATTTAAAGTATTGATTATTGTCCTTGTGTCCTGGGAAGCTTATCTTACAAGTGAAGACTTGGGCAAAATAAAGAAGTACATGGTGAAAGAAATGTTCCTTCAAATGTAGTGAAACTGTTACCTCCCTGATACTTTGGTGTATTGCGATTGGGCAAATTTGTTGATAAAGGGTCAGAAGTAAGCCATTCAGCCCTGCTATTTTAGATCATGGCTGGTCTTCTCCTTGACACTTTCCTGCACTATCTCTGTACCTTTTAATGTCATTAGTCTCCATAAACCTATCAATTACTGAATTGAAACTGCTCAAGGATTGAGCTTCCAAGGCGCCTCAGTTAGAACATTCAAAAGATTCCTTGATGTCAGAATTAAAAAAATCTTCCTGATCTCAATTGTAAATAGATTCCCCTGAATCCTGAAATTTGTCTCCAACTTCTAGCATCACAGACAAGGGAAGCTTTCTCTCTATATCCACCTTGCCATGTTGTTGAGATCATTTTGCAGCCTTTGAAACTCTACAGAATTTCGACCCAGTTTCCTTAATCCTTCCTTAATTAATCTGTGTTTAGTACCTATTGAATTTGTATGATAATTAGTTAATTTGGATTAGTCTTTTATATCTTTGTTCCTTTTGTAATAAACTTCTTTTACTGTTAAAGCAAAATCTGCATTATGGTATGTTCATGGGTCTGTGATGTTTCACTTTTAATTAAAACTAGAACTCTCAAAAATATCATCTATCAATGCAGATCCCTGACTGCGATCTGGTTTCTCAGGTAATAACATTTGCTGGAATCATATCACTAGTCTACATTAAATATCCTCAAAAAAGTTCCAAGTTCATCAGTCATTATTTCTTTATCATAAATCCTCATTGACTCTACCCAATATTGCCATTCTTTTCTAAATATTCGGCATTCTTTATAATAGATGCGAACGATGGATGTCTGTAATTCTCCACACTACATTCCTACCTTTTCAAATGGTGGAGTTATATTTGTCACCTAACAGTCACCAGGAATCTTTCCCGTATCTGTAGAATTACAAAAGATAGTAGTTAATGAGTCCGCTATCTCTATCTCCATTGCTACTTCCTTCAACTCTGGATGAACCTCATTTGATCCAGCGGATTGTCAATCCCCAATCCAGCTAATTTCCCAAATGCTATCTGTTTACTAATGCTAGTTTCTTATAACTCTTCAGTTTCACAAGCCCCTTAGTCACCTTGTATTTCTGGGAACTTTTCCGTGTTTCCTGTGAAGACCAACTCAAAGTAACTCTTTCTCCACTATGTCGCCACTATAAATCCTCACATGTCCACTTGCAATGGACTGATATTTATCCGAGCAAACACTTTCCTCTTGCATATCAATGGAAACTTTTACAGTCTGACTTTATATTCCTCACGAGTTGCATTCATAATCTCTTTCCTGTTTCCTCGTGAGTTTCTTGGCCCTCGTTTGCTGGGTCCTAAATTGCTCCCTGTGGTCACATTACCACTGTTTCTGGCATTCTTATAAAGCACTTCCTTTGATCTCATGCAATTTTTAACTATTTGTTAGTCGTGATTGAGCTATCTATCCCTTTGGGTGTTCATGCCTTGGAGAAATGTACATCTACTGGAGACCTGCAAATATTCTTTTAAAAGCAAGTTATTTCTGTCAACTTCTAGGATCTAGGCCTAGAACGTCAGCCTTCCTGCTCCTCTGTTGCTTGGCCTGCTGTGTTCATCCAGCTCTACACCTTGTTATGTCAGATTCTCCAGCATCTGCAGTTCCTACTATCTCCAGTTCAGAAACCTTCAGCTTAAAATCATAAGCATGGCAAGGGCTAAATTCCAGGCAGAAGGGTTACTTTATTTTTCTGATTGAAAGTACAAAAAAGTATTTAATTAAAAATTGGCTTAAAATTAAAGCCTATTTATAATGCCTTTTCATGGACCTGAAAATGAATTGACCTCAGCTTCTGAAAAGAGTAAGCTGATATGCTGAGTTTTATCGTATTTTTTGCATTTGTTTTAAGCATGTCAGGGTATATGAGTACTCTGGGCTAGGGAGAGAAAAGTATGATTAAACATTATTTTGGTTTAATTATTGCAGTTATCTTGCTGAAAAGCACAAACTTTTGAACATTTGAAGGCAGGCTTGAGTTTAGGTCATGAGCCAATTAACACTAGTGCTTCAAACAAATGTGGCCACATGGGTGAAGTAGTAGATGACTTTCACAACCTAAGAAACAGCAGAGAACTGAAAACAGCTTTCACGGAGAGTTTTACAGCAGAAGTACCATTACTGCAAACTAGGGAAATGTATAGCCACCAGTGTCCAGCTTATGCCTCATCTGACCTGAAATACCTGTTCAGTTGATGTATTAGAAGCTTTACTTTCCAATGTGGTGCTCTCCTCTTGCAATCAAGCTTGTGATGTTAGGTTATTTCCTGTATTTTTGGCCTTCCATTCCTGTGTCCTGAGTTGCAGCTTCCTGGACCACTGCTTGCCTCGGCTTTCTCTTGTCTGAATCATGATTTTTCTTTTGTACTGTTACGCATGTACAAACCCAAGCCACAAGGGAACCAAAGCAGTGCAAGCTACGAAACGTCAGCTTTTGTGCTCCTGAGATGCTGCTTGGCCTGCTGTGTTCATCCAGCCTCACATTTTATCATCTTGGAATCTCCAGCATCTGCAGTTCCCATTATCTCTGATACTATTTTAACCTCACTGCGAAGCCTCTTCCAGGGATGCCTAACCTGAAGAAGTTACCCTCCTCCCTCCGGACCAACCTCAGGGAATCTCTCTCCCATTGCAACTCTCTTGTAATCTCTTCGGCCTTGACCTGTCCGTCTTCCCTGGACTGACCTATCCCCTCCCTACCTCCCCACCTACACCCTCTCCACCTATCTTCTTTGCTCTCCATCTTCGGTCCGCCTCCCCCTCTCTCCCTATTTATTCCAGTTCCCTCCCCCCATCCCCCTCTCTGATGAAGGGTCTAGGCCCGAAACGTCAGCTTTTGTGCTCCTGAGATGCTGCTTGGCCTGCTGTGTTCATCCAGCCTCACATTTTATCATCAAGCTACAATCTTGTCTGAATGCCACTCCCCACCACCACCACCACTGCAGTCTGTGTCAGCACTTTCCGCCAATCCTGCTCCTATGGCCTTTCAGCACTTTCCAATTGTCCCTTTGTAGTAAAGTGTTTTTTTAAAACTCTGAGTTGGCCACCCTGCCAAAGCGGCTCTATTTTTACCAATTCAAATTAGGTTTTAAAAAATGTATTCATGGGACGTGGATGTCAATGGTTAGGCCAGCATTTAATGCCTAACCTTAATTGCTGTTGAGAAAACGATGGTAAGCTGTCTTGTTGAATCATTGTAGTCCTGGGTGTATGGGTGCATTTAGGTATAACCATATTTCCGTTCAAAAGGTAGTTCCAAGTCTTTGACTCAGCAGCATTGAATCTGACTGTGCAGAAGAGAGAATTTACCTTGGGCGCAGCTGACTTTAAATGGACTTTTGGATAAAGATGTTTTCCCCACAGAAGTTCTGCTTCCTCCACGAGCTTTAAAATCTTTATTTAGAAAGAAGAATTCAAAATACATTTTAAAATAACTGAAGGCTGTTTTATTCAAACAATCTACTAATGGCTGTGGTACCTGAATTCTGTAAATACTTTCTGGAATAAAATCACAGATGTATATTTTAACCTAGTCTGTGTTGTCAGTATGACAAAATCATATATTTACTTTGCTCTTTTTTAAATGTTTTATATTTATAACCTGGTAACATTAATTTATAGTTGGTTTGAGGACGGCAAAGTGTCACTTGTGAAGGCTGTATATGTTGGTCATTCCTCACTTGCCTTTCATTGATACCTCAGATGCTATTAAAAAATCAAACATTGACAAATGGTCCAAATCGGGATGTCAGGTCCTCTTCCTTGGAGATCATTTAAGAGTGATTTTGAGTTTTTATGGCAGGTGTAAATTATAAAATTAAAATTAACTACTGTTCCTATGCTAATGGAAGTCTATTGAACTTGTGTGACTGTAGAATTAAAGATTTGAAATTATAATTCTGAGTTCATTCTTATTCTGTATCAGTATTCATCAGCCACCCTTAGAAAAGATTTGCCGAAGGATGCCTCTGGTGAAATAGATTGCAAAGCCTTAGTTGAACAATTAAAAACGTGCTCAACCTTACAAGAACAGTTCGAGATTATCCATGTAATATATATGACAAAGTAAGGTTTTTCATTTTTCAAAAAATATATATTTTTCAGGTAATGATTAATATGTGATTTGATTTATAACTTTCTGTTTTTCTTTCAATACCTTCCTGTTCTATGTGTAGGGGTATAGATTGGGATACAAATATGACGGATAATCCTAGTACCACTGTCCGTGATCTCCTAATGGAGCTATACACAAAAGTTGGTAATGCTCACCAATGGGGACTAATCCGTTACATATCTGGCATGCTCCAAAAAAAGATTGAAGAACTTGATCAGGTCATTAAGTCTAATTCTTCACATTTGTATTGCACAGTGCTTAATATGTAGCGTCATCCGTAGTGATTTTAACATTTTCCAAGTCTGAAATCTGTTGGCATGCCACATACTCACTTGACCTTCTTTGTTAATGTGGTGAATGTTTTGTTTTGTTTGCATTGCAATTTATAGTGAAAATGTCTTGTGTATGTTAACGGTGTGATAGAGCTGGAGCACAGTCACATGACAACTTGTAATTCCACTAAACATTTGTGAAGTTCCAATTTCATCACAGCGTGGAATTTAGCTTTTACATCTATTTTATATTTTTTTGACAGCTTTGAGTTTTGCTGTTATTTTATCCCTTTTTACCTATTGACAGCAGTGACTGATTCTGGACAACCAATGTCTTCAACCTTTTTGATATGAAGTTTACTTCACCACTGTCATGGTGTCAGTCTGGAGAAGAAGTGCCAGCTTGTTATTTGATTGTGTAAGATATCACAATTGAGCCTTACGTTATTTGTGTATCGACTTTATAAGCGGTTACTCAATAACCAGGGATGGTAAACTTTGGCTGTATTTTAACCATACGAGAGTTCCGCTGTTACCTTGACTGAGATTGATCACTTTACAAATCCCTGATCAGTATTGTATGGTCTGGCATATGGCATGTTTTCCAATAAATAAGAAAGTAATCCAGTACTTTACTGAGCTATTGAATCATCTTCTTTGTAAATAAGTCGAGTAGTGACTGGTTGAAAATTGTTCCTTTTTAAGTGTATAATATTTGCATTTTTGATATAACTACATTTTTGATGCAATCTACCACAGGCCTGCACGACACTCCTATCAAATCAGAAGCATCTTACTGTTGGCCTTCCTCCTGAACCTCGCGAGCGAACAATTTCAGCGTGAGTACTCCCCTGAAGATTAGTCATTGGGTCACATTATATTGAAATAGTTATGATCTTTCTTTATGATCTTTCTTTCTTTCTTATTAGACCTTTGCCACTTAATGAACTTACAAAACTGATTGAAGAAGCTAGCGAACAAAATGTCAGTTTGGTCATTCTCACACAGGTTAGTTCATGCAACAAAAAATATTGTTAGTGAGTCCAATTTGAATTTCGATGTTTATATACATTCAGATTCAATAGCCAATTATTATTTCTCCCCTGTTGTCAGTGGATTACTTGTTGAGTTTGGCATAACGACCTGTTGAGTTTGGCATAACGACCTGTTGAACACCAAAACATGAGTCAAAAAGTTCAGCTTGGACAATTTTGTGAATAAAAATAAAATATCAGGATTCAGAGACAGTGGGAACTGCTGATGCTGGAGAATCTGAGATCCTAACCCTCCCTCTACTGACGCCTTCTTCCACCTCCAACACACCCCCATCCTCCTAGACACCACCCCAAGGCCTCCGACCTTCCCTCGACATCTTCATCTCCAGTTGCCATTGAGACATCAATCGCCTCACCTCTCTACCACTCTCACCCACTCCAACCTCTTCCCCCACAGAACATGCAGCCCTCCGCTCCCTCCACTCCAACCCCAACCTCACCAGAAAACCTGTGGACAAGGGAGGCGAAGTTGTGGTATGGCGCACTGACCTCTACATCACCAAGGCCAGATGCCAGTTCTCTGACACCTCCTCCTTCCAGACCCTTGATCATGGCCCCCACCCCCGACCATCAAAAGATCATCTCCCAAACCATCCACAACCTCATCACCTCAGGTGACCTTCCATCCACAGCCACCAACCTCATCATTCCCCAACCCTGCACTGCCTGTTTCTATCTCCTTCCCAAAATCCACAAATCTGACTGCCCTGGTCAACCCATTGTCTTCACCAGCTCCTGCCCCACTTATCTCAACTCCATTTTCTCCCCCTTGGTCCAGGAACTCGCCAGCTTTGTCTGTGACATCACCCGTGCCCTCCATCTCCTCCAAAACTTCTGATTTCCTGGTCCTCAACACCTCATCTTCACCATGGACATCCAGCCCGTATACATTTGCATTCCCCATGCAGATGGCCTAAAGGCCCTCCACTTCTTCCTGTCCCTCAGGCCCGACCAGTCCCCCTCCTCTGACACCCTTATCTGCTTAGCTGAAATCGTCCTCACCATTAACAATTTCTCCTTCAATTCCTTCCACTTCCTGCAGACAAAGGGGGTGGCCATGTGTACCTGCAAGGGCCCAAGCTATGCCTGCCTCTTTGTAGGATACGTGGAACAATCCTCTTCCGAAGCTACACTGGCCCTATCCTCCACCTCTTCCTCCGTTACATCGATGATTGCACGGCGCCGCCTTGTGCTCCCACGAGGAACTCGAACAGTTCATCCACTTCACTAAACACCTTCCACCCCAACCTTAATTCACCTGGACCATCTCTGATACCTCTCTCTCCTTCCTGGACCTCTGTTTTCATCTCTGGCAACTACCTGGAAAGCAATATCCATTTCAAGCCTACCGACTCCCACAGCTACCTAGAAATCTCCTCCTCTCACCCACCTTCCCGCAAAAATGCCATCCCCTAATCTCAATTCCTTCACCTCTGCCGCATCCACTCCCAAGATGAGGCATTCCACTCCTGGACATCCCAGATGTCGTTTTTCAAGGACAGCAACTTCCCCTCCACAGTGGTCGAAAACGCCCATGACCACGTCTCTCGCATTTCCCGCAACTCATCCCTCACACCCCCTGCCCCCAATAACAACCAAAGCAGAATCCCCCGTGGCCTTGCATACCACTCCATCAACGTCCGAATCCAACACATCATCTGAAGTCACTTCTGCCACCTGCAATCTGACCATACTTCGAAACACATTTTTCCATCCCCACCCTTATCTGCCTTCTGGAGGGACCACTCTCTCTGTGACTGCCTTGTCCGCTCCACCATCCCACCACACCCAGCACTTTTCCCTGCCACTGCAGGAAGTGCTACACCTGCCCCCACACCTCCCCCTCACCCCCATCCCAGGCCCCAAGAAGACAGTTCACCTGCACATCTGCTAATGTGGTATACTGCATCTGCTTTTCCCATGTGGCCTCCTCTATATCGGGGAAACCAAGCGGAGGCTTGGAAACCGCTTTGCAGAACACCTACGCTTGGTTGGTGACATACGACTGCACTTCCCAGTCGTGAACCATTTCAACTCCCCCACCCATTCCTTAGATGACATGTCCATCCTCATCCTCCGGTGCCACAACAATGCCATCTGAAGGTTGCAGGATCAGCACCTCATCGCTTGGGAACCCTACAGCCCAATAATGTCAGTGTGGATTTCACAAGCTTCAAAATCTCCTCTCCCCCGATCACATCCCAAAACCAGCCCAGCTTGTCCCCACCTCCCTAACCTGTCCATCCACTCCTTCCACCTCAAACCTCACCCCCACCTTCTACCTACCAGCCTCACCGACCTGTCCATTCTCCCTGGACTGACCTATCCCTGCTCATCTGCACTCATCTTTACTAGCTCCATCCCCACCCCTTTTGACCTGCCTGTCTCCTCTCCACCTAGCTGCTCCGTTATCCATCTTCCATCCACCTCCCCCATCTCTCTTTCTTTATTTCAGAATTCCCTCCTCTCCCCTATTTCTGAAGAAGGGTCCAGACCTGAAACGTCAGCTTTCTTGCTCCTCTGATGCTGCTTGGCCTGCTGTGTTCATTTAGCTCTACATCTTATCTCAAAATACCAGGATTGTTCTGATACTTGATGTTACTTGTTAATCTACTGCTAAAGATATGTCATTGTGAATATTAATGTGTGTAATCCATGATATATTACTGAATTGATTCCCAGGCTAACATTAACACTTCAAGTCTTATTTCAAATAAGATGAGTTGCCTGAAGATGGAAACAAATCAGAATATGAATGGATGTTGAAACAGTAATTTTGAAGTGGGGTAATGGTGTTAGTTTTTTTTTGAGGTTTCCTCGTATATATTGTGGTGTTATTGGGGTGTACTATGTTTCGCAATTACTGGTGCCATGCAATTTTTTAATTGTCATGGACCACCAGAAATGCCTAGCAGGATGGTTGGAGAAGTTAATTTATTTTTCTTATGCCCATTGGTTGGTCTTTCCTTTTTTTTTGGTCCACTTATGTGATTGTTCTTTTGAGTTTTTATAACCATATATATAGCTACTCCATAGCACAAAGCAATGTTGTTGCTTTGAACTGGACCCACGGTACGATATATTCGTTCTGCAAATTTAGAGAATCTAGGATTGCTATCTTTCAGACAAAGTGTTAGGGAGATTTACTTGAAGCATTCAAATCATGAATAATTTTGATTGAGTCAATGAGGAGAAACTGTTTCCACTGGCACCAGAATTTGTAACATTTAAGTTTAGAAATAGATCCAGGGGCGAGAAGAGGATTGAAAAAAATATGCTTTGAGTTACATTGATCAGGAAGGTACTGTCCAAAAGTAGGAAGGAACAAGTTCTTCAACATAAACTTTTCAAAAGGGGATGGGTAAATACTTTAAAGAAAATTATGGGGGTCCGGTGAAAGAGCAGGGGAGTGGGACTGAATGGATAGTTCTTGCACATAGCACAGACAGAAGAGGGTTGAATATAGTACATATTTCAATGCAGTAAATTCTGTTCAAACTTTATTTATACAGTAAATCAGCTACGATATATTTATAAATCTTTGTTTTGATAGGAAATCGTGGTTTATCTTGCAATGTACATAAGGACAGAACCCAGTCTGTTTGCTGAAATGTTCCGACTGCGTATTGGATTGATTATTCAGGTCATGGCAACCGAGCTGGCCAATTCTCTCAAGTGTTCAGGTAAAGCCTCTCAGAAACATCCACACACTCTGACTCAAGATGGTGAAACGTGCCTACTGAAAGTATTACCATCAAGCCTTGATTTGCTACGCTGAGAGTTCATTCAAGAAAACACTGGGTACAGGGGGAAATAATTTATAGGTGTCTTTCGACTTTTCCAACCGTGTGGACAGCTTTTCCTTGTTGTCCAACTAAATAATGTTGTCTCAGTACTTGTAGGTACCAGTAGTGCATTGGAAGGTTTGCATAATTGTTTTTAAGCGCTCCCATTGGCAAAGACGGGATCCATTTCAGTTAATATTTCTTTCTCCAAAAACAGATTGGACTGAAGAGCCTCCAATTATATCAAATTTATAGATTTTGTAAAAAATGTAGTTTCAAATGTTCATATTTTAGTTTTATCTACTAAGGGTCCTAGGCTCAGTGAAATGATGTTAGGGGTATAAGATAATGCCCAAATTTTGTTTATTTCTTAGGCCCTTCATAACTGCAACACCTTGACTGCCCTGTGAGCAGAAGGATGTTATTGTCAGGCCTGTAGTCCCTTTACATTGTCTTTTCTATTCAAACTACTCTATCATACTTGCATGTATATATCTAATGAGTTGCCAGTTTCTAATGTTCAAGAAAATACAGAAAATAGCATAGCGAGTTTTGAGAAGATTTGTAGCTCAGGTTGAGGTTCTGGATGTGAGTTTGCTCACTGAGCTGGAAGGTTAGTTTTCAGACATTGTCACTTTTTTTCTATTTGAAGAAATATACTTTATTCATAAGATGTACAAAAAAAACATATTTATACACGTGCCCAGTCATGCAAGCCGCTCCGGGTTACCCAGCGGGTACGTACACCAACTAAAGGAAAAAAAAACAGAAGAAAGAAACAAAGCAAAGAAAATACCCCGGCAGTCATCACCTTGCACAGTCCCCATTGGCCCCCTGACCAGTTGGGGAAGGCGCCAGCTGGGCCCAGTTACCAGATAGGGTTCTTTTTTCTATTCTGGACGAGGGGTTTCATACGGTGGTCTTTCCCCACCGCGCCTTGGCGGCGGCTGCCCCAAGCTTTAGCGCGTCCCTCAGCACGTAGTCCTGGACCTTGGAGTGCACCAGTCTGCAACACTCGATCGGGGTCAGTTCTTTCAGCTGGCAGACCAAAGAGCGTCTTTCACCGCATTGGTGGTCCTCCAGGCGCAGTTGATGTTGGTCTCGGTGTGCGTCCCCGGAAACAGCCCATAGAGCACGGAGTCCCGCGTCACGGAGCTGCTCGGGACGAACCTCGACAAATACCACTGCATCCCCCTCCAGACCTCCTGCGCATAGGCACACTCAAGAAGGAGGTGATCGACAGTCTCGTCCCCCCCCGCAGCCACCTCGAGGGCAGCGTGCAGTGGCGCAGAGATTCCGGGCATGCATAAAGGATCTCACTGGCAGAGCCCCTCTCACCGCCAGCCAAGCAATGTCCTTGTGCTTGTTTGAAAGTTCTGGCGATGAGACATTCTGCCAAACGACTTTGGCAGTCTGCATGGGGAACCACATGACGGGATCCACCCTCTCCTTTTCCCGAAGGGTCCTGAGGATACTACGTGCTGACCACTGCCTGACGGCCTTGTGGTCAAAGGTGTTTCCTTTCAAAAATTTCTCCACGGAGGACAGGTGGTATGGAACGGTCCAACTACTCGGAGCATTCTGCGGCAACGAGGCCAGGCCCATTCTTCGCAACACTGGGGACAGGTAGAACCTCAGTAAGTAGTGACACTTGGTGTTTGCGTACTGAGGATCTACGCACAGCTTGATGCAGCCGCACACAAAGGTAGCCGTCAGGGCAAGGGTGGCGTTTGGTATGCCCTTTCCCCCATTTCCCAGGTCTTTGTACATGGTGTCCCTGCGGACCCGGTCCATCCTCGACCCCCAAATGAAGTGGAAGATGGCCCGGGTGACTGCAGCGGCGCAGGTCCAGGGAATAGGCCAGGCCTGGACCACATACAAAAGTACCGAAAGCCCCTCACACCTGACAACCAGGTTCTTACCCGCGATGGAGAGGGACCGGAGCGTCCACCTGCCCAGCTTCTGCTTCAATTTGGTGATACGCTCCTCCCAAGTCTTAGTGCACGCCCCAGCTCCACCAAACCAAACACCCAGCACCTTCAGGTAGTCTGTCCTGACGGTGAAGGGGATGAAGGAGCGGTTGTCCCAGTTCCCTAAGAAGATGACCTCGCTCTTACCCCTATTGACTTTGGCACCCGAGGCCAGTTCAAACTGGCCGCAGATGTCCAATAGTCTACTCACCGACCGACGATCAGTGCAGAAGACGGCGACATCGTCCATGTACAGGGAGGTCTTGACCTGAAGGCCTCCGCTGCCTGGGATAGTCATGCCCTTCAGGCTCACGTCCTTCCTGATGGAGGCGGCGAAGGGCTCCACACAGCACACAAACAAGGCAGGAGAGAGCGGGCAGCCCTGCCTGACTCCAGATCTGATGGGAAAACTGTCCGATTCCCACCCATTGATCGAGACTGCGCTAACGATGTTGGCGTAGAGCAGCCAGATCCAATTGCGGATGCCCTCCCCGAACCCCAATTTGAAGAGGACGTCCCTCATGTAAGCATGAGAGACCATGTCGAAGGCCTTCTCCTGGTCCAGGCTGACGAGGCAGGTGTCCACCCGCCTGCCCTGTACGTAGGCAATCGTATCCTTGATGAGCGCGAGGCTCTCAGCGATCTTCTTGCCCGGCACAGCACAGGTTTGGTCAGGGTGAATCACTGACTCCAGGACAGACCTGACCCGGTTGGCTATGACCTTGGCCAGGATTTTGTAGTCCACGTTCAAAAGTGAAATGGGACGCCAATTCTTAATTTCTCCCCTCTCCCCCTTCCTCTTGTAAATGATGCCCTTCCTCATGGACTTGCACATTTCCCCTGCCCGAAGCGCACTATCATACACCTCCAGCAGGTCCTGGCCGACCAGGCCCCACAGAGCGGAATACAGCTCGACCGGTAAGCCGTTGCTTCCGGGAGTCCTATTCCTCTGCAAGGACTTGAGGGCTCTAGTCAGCTCGTCCAGGGATATCGGCTGGTCCAGCCACTCCCTCGTGCCATCGTCTAAGACCTCTGTGATAGACGACAGGAACGACTCGGAGGCCGTGCTGTCCATGTGCTTTGTGTCGTACAGTCTGGCATAGAAGGATCTGCTGATCCTCAAAACGTCGGGCCGAGACGATGTCACCGAGCCATCGTCCTCCTTCAGCCGGCTAAGCACAGAGCTCTCTTTGTGCACCTTCTGAAAGAAGAAACGCGAGCATGTCTCGTCCTGCTCCACGGAGCGGACCCTGGACCGGAAGATTATCCGGGAGGCCTCCGGGGCGAAGAGCGAGGCTTGCGGCCCCTCACCTCGCGCAGGTCCTCCGTGACATCGACTCCCATCAACTGCAGAAGGAGCAGGTTCTGCACCCTTTTCTGGAGTCGCGACAGCTTTCCCCACCTCTCTCTTGCCTTCTGAACACCCTTGAGGACAAAGAACCTCTTGATGTTCTCCTTCACCGTCTCCCACCAGTCGCCTGGAGACTCAAAGAGGGGTTTCACGGTTCTCCAACCAGCGTACTCCCTCTTAAGCTCCTCGACGTTCTCTGGGGTCAACAGAGTCGTGCTGAGCTTCCACGTCCCCTTGCCGGCCGGCTGGTCGTCCTGTAAGTGACAGTCGGCCAGCAGGAGGCAGTGGTCAGAGAAGAACACTGGCTCGACACCGGTGGACCTGACCGAGAACGCCCGTGACACAAACAGGAAGTCTATCCTTGAGCGGATAGACCCGTCTGGCCGCGACCAGGTATACCTCCGCTGCGCTCCGTCTGCAGGGGTGCTGAAGACATCGAGCAGCTTGGTGTCCTTCACCTTGCCCATCAGGAATCTGGACGTGATGTCCAGTTGACTCCCCCCACCCGCTGTCCCCACGCCAGATCTTCCATCTGCATCTGATGCAGTTGAAGTCTCCGCCTAGGATGACCGGCCTGGACGTAGCCAGCAGGGATGGAAGCCGCTGCAGGACGGCCAACCACTCACTCCGTACCGCTGGGGCGTACACGTTGATCAGCCTCAGGGGAGCGTTCCTGTCGGTGACATCAGCCACTAGGAGGCACCCCGCCCCCGCCCCGCCCCCGCCGCCGCCGCGCCCCCCACCCCCTGAACTTGAGAGATGGTGAAGTAGCGCCCCCGCAGCAGAATAGCCAGGCCCGAGGAGCGACAGTCGTTTACCCCCCGACCAGATCGAAGGCCCACAGGTCCAGGTGCCGGACCATTTCCCGTACCTGCCGAGGTGCGGTATCCCGCACTCCTTCAGAAACAGGAAGTTTGCCTCGATGGTGGTCAGGTAGGCCAACGTGGATACACATCTTGCGGTGGACTTGACACTGCGCACATTAATGCTCGCAACTCGTACCCGCATTGTGGGCAGTGACCGCAGTACCCTCCCCAAGTCCAAGGTCCAGCCCCTCCATCTGTCCCTTCATGCCCATTGCCCGGGCTAACTGCTGGACGCTCTCCGGGCTCAGGAAACCATCCGTGCTGCCTTCTGCAGGGGTGCGGAGGCAGGAGGGTCAGGCTGGGGACGCGCTGTTTCCTCCTTCCCACCTGGAAGTTCCGGGGGGCCCTCCAGTGCCCCAGCGGCACTTGACTGGGTGTCGGAGGGAGCCTCAGGACGCCTTCCGTCACCTGGAAGCGGGGTGCTGCTTTCCTTCTCCCTCGAGATCTTTAACTTCTGCGTCGGGTGGGCCCTCTCCGAATCCCCCTCGTCAGAGCTGCTGTTATAGCCCCCCTGTAGCTGCCTCTTCCCGCCTGATGGTTGCAGTTCCTGGGCCCGTCGACGCACCTTCCTCCTCGCTTTCCGGACTGTTGTCCACTCCCCTGGGTCGCCTGTTGCCGCCTCCATCGACTCCGGGTTGTCGGGGGGGAGCGGAGCCTGCAGGGGCGCTTTGCTGGCCTCGGGCCCATCCTGCGGGGCTGGGCCCTCCTGCGCGGCCTGGCTCTCCTGCTCATTAGTGGGGTCCTTGCTGGGCCCTGGTGCCTTCCTCTCCTCCGGGGGCACTGGCCCTGCATTGCCCCTGCCGGCGACCTGGGCGTAGGTGGTCCCCCGCTGCAGGCATGCCCTATAGAGGTGGCCTGCTTCCCCGCAAAGGTTGCAGCTTTTCCTCTTGTGGGCAATCCTTTGCAAGGTGTCCCTCCTCCCTGCAGTTCCTGCAGATGGTGGCTTTGCAGTCGGCCGCCACGTGACCTGACCTACCACAGGCATGGCAGACTTTAGGTTGCCCTGCATAGGTCAGGTAGCCCTTGCTCCCGCCGATCGCGAAGCTGGTCGGTGGGTGTACGACATTCCCGTCCGTGCCCATCCTCAGCGTCACCTTGACCTGCCTGTTACTCGTCCAGATGCGAAAGGGGTCCACGATGTCAGTTAGGTCCCCTTCACATACCTTCCGAGGAAGGTCAGGGCATCCACTGCTGGCACATGCGGGTTGTACATGTGTACAGTCACCATACGGCTCCTCTGCGCTGGCATCACAAACAGCGGGACAGCGGTCAATACAGAGAGGGGGCCCTCGCCTCCTTTCTCCTTGAAAACCTCCAGGAAGCGCTCGCAAAGCTTGGCACTCCTGAAGGTCACTTCGTAAAAACCTCCTCCGGGGAAATCCTGCAGGCAGTAAATGTCCGCAGCAGTGAACCCACAACAGTCCAACAGGACCCTCTTCACGAAGAAGGTGCAGTCCACAGGTGCACCTTCATCCACCTTCTTCACGGAAACACGGATGGTGTTCCAGACCCCCTGACCTGGGGCACGAGCACTTGCTGCAGCCATCGTTGCAGGTTGGCTGCTCCCCTGAACCAGCGTTAGGCCGAAGCCAGCATTAAGATCCACTGGTCACAAGGGTGCACAGCCAACCCGACGTCCTCCTTTCACCTCCCAGACAGCACTCTCCTCCTCTCAGTCCACAAGAGAGTGGTTCTTTATTTTGTTCCAGATGTAAGCTGGTTCACTGAGCTTGAAGGTTTGTTCCCAGATGTTTCGTCACCATTCTAGGTAACATCAACAGTGAGCAAAACGAACGTCATCTACAAAATACCTTGCAAGAACTGTGACAAACACTACCTTGGACAAACTGGCAGAAAGCTAGCCACCAGGATACATGAACATCAACTAGCCACAAAACGACATGACCCACTATCACTTGTATCCTTACATACAGATGATGAAGGACACCACTTTGATTGGGACAAGACATCCATCCTAGGACAAGCCAAACAGAGACACGCACGAGAACTCCTGGAAGCATGGCATTCCAACCGGATCTCCATCAACAAACACATTGGCTCCAAATCAATCTACCATCCTCTGAGAAAAAGAACAGGAAATGACATCATCAACACAGGAAATGACATCACCAACCCAAGGAAACCTAAACGTATAAATAGAAACCGGGACATAACACCAGCGCTTCATCGGAGGCTCACCGATGTTACCTAGAATCGTGATGAAACATCTGCAAACTAACCTTCCAGCTCAGCGAGCAAACTCCCATCCAGAAAATAGCATAACATGGTCTTGTCAACCCTGCCAGCCTCCTGTCTAGTTCTGTTCTTGCACCATTTGAAGTCAGCTTTCCAACTATTTTTGTACTCTGGATTGTTCCATTACAGTCTTCGCCACTATTGTGATCCTCACGATTTCATGATCACTGTTTCCTAAATGCTCCACCACTGGCACTTGATCAAATTGGCCCATTTTATTTCCAAGAACCAGCTCCAACAATGCATCCTTGTTGGCCTTGACACTTAATGCTGTAGAAAAGCTCCTGAACATAGTCCAGGAACAGATGCCCCTTGCTTCCCCTTACACAACCTGTATCCAAGCCTCAGTTTTGGTAACTGAACTTTCTCATTGTAACTACTCTTGCGTGTTGGCTTTCTCTATAATTTCTCTGAAGGTTTGTTCCTCTACATTCTTTCCACTTGTTGGCTATCAATAGACTATACAGATCAATTTAATAATACCCTTTTTATTCCCTAGCTCTCATTAAATTGTTTCTTCCTTCAACCCTTTTGAAGACATTGTCTTTCTCCACTGCAATGTGCTCATTAACCAATACTGCTATCCCACCTCCTTTCCTTTTCTTTCATTTCCTTTTCTGACTGTCCTGTATAATTTATACTCAGGAATATTTGATATCATCTTTCCTTTCCTTGAATCAGTTCTGTATCATCACCAAAATGTCAAATGTCTATGTGGAAATAAATTTGATGATGCTCAACGTATTCGCTCCACTCCATGCATTAAATACATGCAATAACATTGTTTTGGACTTCTTTTCTTTCTCCTTTACACTAGCTTCACTATTAAATTGTTATTTTCTACGCTAGTGCCAGCTGTGTATACGTGTTTTGTGAATCCTGATATTCTCCTCTGCTATTTTCCCTTGATTCCCGTATGCCTGCCAAATCAATTTAAAGGCCCCCCCCCCACAACAACACTAACAAAATGCCTCATAAGAAACTCTGTCCTGGCTTCATTCAGGTGCAACCCACCTGGCTTGTACAGGTGCCATCTTCCCCAGAGCCAGTCCCAGTGCCCAAGGGGTATAAAGCGCTTCCTTCTGCACGATCTTTCCAGCCAAGCAATCATTGACTCCCTCCAATTTCTGTGCTCACCTGTGTGCGGTATTAGGAGTAATTGGAGATCACTACATTTTGCCAGCGTACTTACTAACTTTCTACCTAGCTCCCTAAATTCTGAATGCAGGACCTCATTCCTCTTCATGCCCAAACATTGGGACCAACGTAGACCACAGCCTCTGGCCATTCACCCTCGTGCAGAACAATGTCCTTCATCCACTCTGACATCCTTAACAATGGCACCAGGAAGACAATATACCATACTGGATTCATATTGACAGTCACAGAAATGTTTGCGTGTCTCCCTAACTCATGAATCCCAAATCACTATCACTCCTCCTCCGTATTTCTTCACCTCTCCTGTACAGACAAGCTGCTTGCAATGTCAGAAGCTTGGATCTGTCTGCACTCCCTGACAATGAGTTGAATTTTAATTGAAAATTTAAAACGTTGAAGAAATAATGCTTGCAACATGGAAGCACACTCTTTCCCTTTCTGAATAAATTTCATTCCCTTTAATGTCAGGGGACTTCTAATTGTCTTCATTTTGACCAGTTTTGCTAATCAATCAAGAGTTGTTATTACCCACCTCTGGAGCAGGTGGTATTTGAACCCGGGCCTCCCAGTTGAGGAATGGGGATACTACCACTGTGCCGCCAGGGGCCCTTGTATCTCAACTGTGAAAGCCCAATCACTGTCCTTAATTGGTTGACAAACCCATCCTCTGGCTGTTGATTTACCAATTAGGTAAAACTACTTCCAAAAAACTGTTCTCCACATAGTTCAAGAATGTGATGACCTCCATTTGCTTGGAACAGCCAGGATCCTGACCTGAGACAAAATCCTGCCCTCCAGTTTTTGACAGCTCGCATCTAAAACCTTCCATTTTCCAGATGTAGAGTTTCAGCTTCTTGAGTGGTTTCTCGTATCTTGAATTTTTCTATACAAAAAGTCAATCTTTGGTGTTTTTGCATCCTCTCTGATGCCTGTGCACATGTTTTTATGATGTGACAAGAATTACATCATCAAATTTAGTATAACTCGTACACTAAAGGCACTACATAATGTTCAGTGACTTGTGGTGTAATGTTTGATATTTTTAACTGTAATAATCTTTGCCATAATTTTTTAAAACTTTCTATAGGCGAAGAAGCAACTGAATATTTAATTTCGATGAGGCCTTCTCATTTGAAGACACTTCTGCACCATATTCTGAGTGGAAAGGAATTTAAAGTCAAGAAAAATGGTTGTGTTCTAAAATTTTATTTAATCTTTTACAAAAATGTGGACATGGTTATATTACTGATGAATTATACAGATAAAAGTATGATTTAATGCATTGGAATGTCATCTCTTAGTGAAAAGTATGTTTTTAAAATGTTTTATGACATAATTTGACTTTTTCATCATTTTGAACATTAATTCAGCTGTTCAGGGAAAAAAAAATGTAAGTTTGATTTGGTTAAGTGTCAAAATTTCAGATACCTTGTGTTTGCCAGTGTCCAAGATCAAACATATGTGAAATGTTTAATTGGTAAGGACATTATAAAGTATAAAAGTAAAAATATAAGCCTTGGCTTTGTAAAGTCTTGATGAGATCCTATATTGAGTTAGCAGCTGGTTTTGATCCCTTCAGTGTAAGGCTCTGGAACAGTTTCAGAGAGGGGCCAGTTGTTTCCTAACAAGTTTAATTATCTTTCCAGTCTTGGAGACAGATGGAACTTTTTATTAAGGAGATGTTCTGATTTCTAGGGAATATGTTGAGGTCTTCAGAATTATTAAGGGTTTAGATTCTGTCTATGTAAATAGGTTACTTCAGAATAGCTATATTGTATTCACTGTTTCAGTTAACAATCAGGAGTTCAATGACGGAGAATCCTTTAGTGAATTCAGTCCTGTAGTAAAAGGGTGAAAATGTGGACGTGGCTGGAGAGACAATGGCAGAATCTTATTCAAGTTTTAGTCACTTCGTGTGTCAGCTAGAGAACCAATGAGGGATCCACGTTACCTCTTTTCAGGAAGGCCTTTCAATCACAAGCCAATGTTGAAGTATGGTGTGAGCGTTTCAGCCAATCGAGCTGACAGCTTGTGCTCTGGGAAAGCAATGGCTGGTCAGAAAAAGTCCTACTGAAGTCACTGCTTCAGACGTCAGATCGGTCTTCCCAAGTAATGTGATGGGCCCGGACCGTGTCCCCAGCCAAACACTCAGATCCTGTGTGGACCAATTGGCAGAGGTGTTCACTGACAACTTCATCCTGTCCATCCTCCAAGCCAAAGTGCTCACCTACTTCAAGAAGACCACCATCATCCCTGTACCTAAGAATACACATGCAGCATGCCTTAATGACTACCACCTAATGGCTCTGTCTTCAGTAATCATTAAGTGCTTTGAGAAGCTGTTCATGGCCCACATCAACTCCAATCTGCCGACCTGCCTCCATCATCTACAGTTTGTCTACTGACATAACAGATCCACAGAGGATGCCATATCCCAAACCCTGCACTCATCCCTGAAACATCTGGGCATCAAAGACCCCTATGTCAGCCTCCTGTTCACTGACTAAAGCTCCACTTTCAACACCATTATCCCCTCCAGAGTGATTTCAAATCTCTGTGATCTTGGTCTCAGCTTCGCTGTCTGCAATTGGATCCATGACTTTCTGACCTACAGTCTGCAATCATTGAGGATAGGCAACTGCACCTCCTCCACAATAACACTCAATGCTGGAGCTCCCCACCTCCCCTAAAGGATGTGTTTTCAGCCCCCCTGCTCTACTCCCTTTTCACCTTCGACCGTGTTGCCAAAACTGAATGAATGCCAACTGCAAGTTCACTGACAACACCACCGTAGCGGGATGGGTATCTAACAACTACGAGTCAAACTGCAGAAGGGAGATAGAGGGCGAGGTGACATGGTGGAGTGAAAACAATCAGTCTCTCAACGTTGGCAAAAATAAAGAACTGGTTGTTCACTTCAGAAAGAAAGGAGGAGAACACGCCGCCATCTACATCGACAGAACTGAGGTTGAAAGGATGAAGAGCATCAAGTTCCTTGGAGTGACGATACCCGGTGACCTGTCCTGGAATTCCCATGAGGATGCGACATTCAAGAAGGCAGAACAATGCCTCTTCTTCCTTGGACAGCTCAGGAATTTGGCATGTCCATAAGGTCCCTTGCCAACTTCTGCAGATGCACCACTGAAAGCATGCTGCTTGGGTACGTAATGACCTGATTTGGCAGCTGCTCTGCCGAGGACTGTAAGAAACTATGGAAGGTGGTGTGCACAGCCCAGACCAACATGGAAGCCAACCTTCCATCCATTGACTCCATTTAAACTGCTGTGAAAAGGCTTCCAACATCAAAGACCCATCACACCCCGGTAATGACCTCCTACAACCTCTTCCATCAGGCAGAAGATACGGAAGCCTGAACGTGTGCATGAGCAGGTTCAGGGACAGCTTCTTCCCGACCATTATCAGACCGATGAATAGACTGTCTAGTCTCAAATAATGCTGATTTTGCTAACATAGATCTTGCCTAATGCATGCCGTGTCTGATGTAACCTGTAAGTCTTTTTGATCTGTACGTGCTTTGCTTACTATGATCTGTCTGTGCCGCTTGTAAACAAAGCTTTTTGCTGTCTTTTGGTACATGTGACAATAAATCAATCAATCGAAGAGGAATGAACTGGGCCACAGCTAAGTGATGTGGTGAGGTTGACCAGGAGAGAGCTGCAGAGGTAATGGCACAAAGAGCACAGGGTGTCTCCGTGGTTTCATAACTTTTGTCCCCATCACCACCTTGCTTTCCTGCGGTCCAGTCTCTCAACCAGCTGTTAAGTGCCCCAATTGAAGGACCCTCCCTAGAGGTGATAAGCTGGCCACACCAGCAGTGGGATGAGGCCCTCAAGTAGTCATTAATTGGTAATTTACAAGCATCAATTAGCAGTGGTGTGGGAATATTAACCAAGTGTTTTCCTGCTTAGAATTAATTCTAGAGTCTGAGATTCAGTTATGCCACCTCACCTTTCCTGCTTCCAAGCTCACCATCCGTGAAAGCGGAAGATCTCACACCACTTTTGGGAGTAAAAATGGAATAGTGATGTCATAGGACAAATAGCCTTGCAACAACCTGCGTCTCTGAAATAATATTCTGTGCTTGTAAATAGAAGAGGTCATTGATGGGGAAATAAGCCTAAGGCAAATTTGAACATGGACTTCTAAAGCTTTTCCCTCTGTCTTGACTATGACTAGAAAAAGTCTGCTGGCTGTGCTCTGACAGGAATTTGAATTACGGTGGTCCGATACAGCCATCCCAAACAAGCTCAAACAGCTTTCATTTGCTTGTCATAACTCTTCTCAAATCAAATGGTTTAACAGTGATCAATGAAAGCGTACATCAAAGGCAAGGAAAGGTGTCCATTCATTAGAAAGTCTGTGAGCAAAGATGGATATCATGCATTGATTTTATTCCTTGAATGCCTCATATAATGATCGCAAAGCAGGTAAATAATAGAATCTACAGGGAGATAAAAGCTGTACAAAGTCTGATCATGGCAACAATAGTTGCTGACTATGTGTATTTACAAATATGTAAACTGGAAGCTGAGATACGAGATGGAAATAGATGGAAATCAATCAACACCATTATATACAGCTTATTGGCGCATATGAATAAGAGCTTTAAGGGGTTGTGTTGCAGGAAGCAAGTGTCTTCCTTTCAGAAATATATTGCAATATGAAAAGCTTGTCAGTGTCCACATATTTTGTATGTAATTGAGAACGTAGTTCTGTTAAAACAAATTTCCAAAGTTGGGTAGTTTTTTTTGTGCTTTGGTAGATGATTTAAGTTCAATTTCGGGCTGCATGATCATCTTGTGATTTCTTTTTTCTTATGTTATGCATGAAATTTGTAACCCGCTCAGTTGATGCTCTTACTGGACAAGTCTGATCCCAGACTGAAATCTAGCTTAATAGATCATATTTTGTTTTGGTTTTAACAAGGTAATCTCTCACTGAAACATAGCCATGCAATGTTGTGGATTTGATTTTAACAATAGCACAGAAGTTTATTAACCAAAAGAAATTAAGATAAAATCGAATAGACCAAACGCTATACATAAAATACATCTTTAGGGACTTGTAAATGCATAGTAGAAATAAATCTCACTAATTAAAGCAGAGGCAATAGCTAGTGGTATTATTGCTGGACTATTAATTTAGAGACCCAGGAAATGTTCTGGGAATCCAGGTTCAACTTCTGCCATGGCAGATGGTGGAATTTGAATTCAATAAAAATCTGGTATTAAAAAGCTAATGATGACCATGAAACCATTGTAGTCTTTTGCTAATATCTGCTAGGGAAGGCAACTGCTATCATTTACCTGGCTTAGCCTACATGTGACTCCAGACTCTCAGCAATGTGGTTGACTCTCAACTGCTCGACGGGCAATAAATGCTGGTCTAACCAGTGACACCCATAATCCCTTGAATGAATGAAAAAAATTCTAGAACACTCCTTTACAGATCTTAAACACACCTTAACAGTACACAAAAGAATCCTTATTGTACCCACACCAGAGAAAAAGCTAGTTATAACAACTTGATGGGTTCAAGTTAACTGTGACGTTAATCTTCCAGACTGGAAAATCAGCTAGCTTTTTACTGGAGCTTTCGTACATTTGAGTTTAAATATTCTCAGTTTCAAATGCTTTCATCAGGGTTTTAGCCAAATACTTCTGCTCAGGGAATATCACCAAACCTCTTCCTCTAGGTAATCAGTTTTTACTGTCTTCTTTTGGGAGAGCTGCTTATTACATCCAACTTCATCCAAGAACATCTGAACTGCTTTAAATAGAAAAGCAAAAATACATTTTTTTTCCAAGGTATGGTCATTTTCCTGAAGCTTAAAACACTCCATAATATTCTGACAGAAACCTGATGCACAGTTTTTTTTAAACCTGGCATGGCTGTAAACCCTCCTCATGTGCCCACAAAACCCACTGGGTCTGAAAGTTAACTGTCTCAAACTGTTTTAAAGAAATCAGCATAGTTATATAAATACCTACAAGTTCATCTTTAAACTCTTCAGACACAAAAACCCATATATGACTAACCTATAAATCAAACTTAAATGAAATTTAAAATATGTATAAATATTAGTCTGCATAATAACATGAGTTGGTGTTTATAAACTAGCAGGCACCTTTAAGGTTACTCATCTGCTTCATCTGGATAATGAAGTGAAGAAAACATCAAGAAAATGAAAACTTTTGAAGGTTGGAGAGGTCAGGAAGATGGTTTAACTAGGTTATATTTAAGGATGAACTGGAAATTTTTTGTTCATTTTTGCCTTGAAAGATTAAATGCTGCGGTACGACTAATTACGAATGTTTAAGTTCCAGTAGTAGGATTTGCCTACTGTATTTGGGTAATATTTGCCTTGGATTGTATAAGGAATTGTTACCCAATTTAAAATGAACAATTAAATGTCTATATTAGTGCAGTGATAACTTTAGGGCAATTTAAACTGTCTCAATGTCTATTAGTCATTTTGTCATGAGGAGTAACTTCGCACATCAACTCATACTCTACCGTTCAGCAGTCTGTTGTCTTGTGTTATTTGAAATATCTTAAGAATGAAATCCATTAATGTGAATAGCTATTTATTTTGTTTATATTTCACCTTCATGCCTCTGAGACTTTTTCAAATTCATTGAAAGGATATGAGTGTCTCTGGCAAGGCCATGATTTATTGCCCGTTCCTAATTGTCCTGGAAAAGATGTCAGTGAGCTGCCCTGTTGAACCTCTGCAGTCCTGGACTTTAGGGATACCAGTATAATTTTTTAAAGCCTTGTCTTATTCCCTATAATTCAGTTTGAAGTTGAGTTGTAACCTATTTTTAGATGCAACTGTTAATCTAATATGTGCAATTTATATCGCTGTTTTAACTGTGACCATCTCATTTGACTATCTATAGTTGATCATTCTACTTGGAAACACATTTCCATTCATGACGTAGATCACACAGGGGCTACAAAAAGTGAAAGAGCTGGAATTAGCAAGTTGAAGGTTGAAATGAAGCAGGTGAGCAGCTCATTTATCCAATG
The DNA here is from genome assembly GCF_030684315.1 of Stegostoma tigrinum. Taxonomy (NCBI): domain Eukaryota; kingdom Metazoa; phylum Chordata; class Chondrichthyes; order Orectolobiformes; family Stegostomatidae; genus Stegostoma; species Stegostoma tigrinum. The sequence continues at coordinate 50,504,650 of NC_081368.1, forward strand.
TACATATTGCATATATGTATACATAAGCATTTCTAAATGCTGTTAAAAGATAAAGATGTTAATTTTCTGTTGTCAAACAGATAAGATTCACCCTGGTTGTTTAATTTACCATTTGCAGTTGGGATGCACTGTATTGGCCCTTCTGGGCAGGGAGGTTTAAAAATTCACAAGGGTGCTTGGTGTAGTTTCTGCTCCTATTACTTGTTTGTGCCAAGCATATGTGATTTTTTTTTTGCCAGTTACACTGAAAAATGGGTACTATGTGGCTCCAGAGATGAGGCAAAACCTTTGGAGTTATCTTTAGCATGAATCATTTGCCCAGATTTTGTGCTAACAACTATCAGTGCATCCTGTTTGTTGTGGAGAAGTCGAGTGGTATCATACAACTTCCACACATGTGAAGTTAGAAGTCGCATCTGAAAGTTCCTGTAGCCATTTACAAGCTTCACCAGGCCAGTATTTTTCAGAGAGACTCTGCATTAAAATATATGCCTGTTAAATATCCAGTGAAGTTGTTTGGACAAGAAAGAACAAAGATTTATTACTGCACAATGTTAATTTTCTATATGATATTGAGTTATCGTAAAAAAAAATCGTCATCCTCACCCGTTTGTGATGATTGGTGAGAAAGGATTGAAAGCTGGGTAATTGGTGGTTGTGGACTGCAAGATTGGGTTGGCTTGTGGGGAAAGGTGGATAATATAGTGTAATCAGCGTGTGGCTACCAGATGAGCCATTAGGGTGCCATCCTAGAGAGCATTGTTTTCGACTGTTGGTGTAATATTTATATAATATCTTTCCCCTGCTCTGAGGAGATATTATACTATATATCTTCTCCCTCCTAAAAGATATTTGCTAGATTTTGGAAATGGCAGCTCACAAAAAAATGTTACACAGATGACCAATAATAGGTTTTCAAGAGCTGACAGCGTGTAGATTTTGTCACAGGAAGGCAAGTCGAATGAGGAGCCTCTGGCACTCCTGCACTATTTTGTGTTAAAGGCAGCAGTCCTTGTTCTTGGGAGCATGGCTGTTGTATATTGAAGGATGTCTCTAGATCCACCAAGTACATCTTCTACATCCCAATTATTTGATATACTTGTAGCTGTCTTTAACTGTTGTGCTTCTGGGCCTCATTATTTAGGTGCATAAGTGTCATCAGCCATCTTTTAGGTAGATGGTCTTCGTTTTCAAGCAGCTAGCCAGTAACTGCATTCTGAGTGTGAAGAGTTCATGGAGGGTTTGATTGGAAAAATACATATCATACTCCCTCGAAATCTTGCACCAGCATTCTTCTTTTTTGTGGTTTCAGACAGGACAGAGTCATGACCTTGACATGGTGGAAACCTCTATGGTTGATAAACATTTCTAGGTGATCTTGGAGTAACTTGATTGTTGGTGTGTGCATTCAATGTTGTCCTTCAGCTGTAGAAATGAGTAAGTGCCTTGAACCTGAGCATTGTTTCATGCTGGCTTGCATCATCATTGTGAAAGAGTTTGAAATTAACTGCCCTGGCAAACATGACATTTGTCACCTGCGTGATGCATTTGTGGGGGGTCTGACCGTGAATTTCTGCACATCTATTGTGTGTCCCTGGAAGGGGCCTGAATGTAATGTTGTATGTGACAAATGTAAAGTGGAAATCAAATGGACAAACCTCCAACTTAGAGAACGTGTGGTGAAAATCTCCTCAAGCAATAGATATCACCTCCTCAGGAGTGAAAGTGAACTCACAGGTGTTGTGAGCAAAAGACTTTCACTCAGCATGGATGGAAGAACATAGAACATAGAACATTACAGCACGGTACAGGCCCTTCGGCCCTCGATGTTGTGCCGACCTGTCATACCGATCTCAAGCCCATCTAACCTACACTATTCCATGTACGTCCATATGCTTGTCCAATGACGACTTAAACGTACCTAAAGTTGGCGAATCTACTACCATTGCAGGCAAAGCGTTCCATTCCCTTACTACTCTCTGAGTAAAGAAACTACCTCTGACATCTGTCCTATATCTTTCACCCCTCAATTTAAAGCTATGCCCCCTCGTGCTCGCCGTCACCATCCTAGGAAAAGGCTGTCCCTATCCACCCTATCTAACCCTCTGATTATTTTATATGTTTCAATTAGGTCACCTCTCAACCTTCTTCGCTGTAATGAAAACAGCCTCAAGTCCCTCAGCCTTTTCTCGTAAGACCTTCCCTCCATACCAGGCAACATCCTAGTAAATCTCCTCTGCACCCTTTCCAAAGCTTCCACATCCTTCTTATAATGCGGTGACCAGAACTGTACACAATACTCCAAGTGCAGCCGCACCAGAGTTTTGTACAGCTTCACCATAACCTCTTGGTTCCGGAACTCGATTCCTCTATTAATAAAAGCTAAAACACTGTACGCCTTCTTAACAGCCCTGTCAACCTGGGTGGCAACTTTCAAGGATTTGTGTACATGGACACCGAGATCTCTCTGCTCATCTACACTGCTAAGAATCTTACCATTAGCCCTGTACTTTGCCTTCCGGTTACTCCTACCAAACTGCATCACCTCACACTTGTCTGCATTAAACTCCATTTGCCACCTCTCAGCCCAGCTCTGCAGCTTATCTATGCCTCTCTGCAACCTACAGAATCCTTCGTCACTATCCACAACTCCACCGACCTTAGTATCGTCTGCAAATTTACTAACCTTCTACGCCCTCATCCAGGTCATTTATAAAAATGACAAACAGCAGTGGACCCAACACCGACCCTTGCGGTACACCACTAGTAACTGGTCTCCAGGATGAACATTTCCCATCGACTACCACCCTCTGTCTTCTTTCAGCGAGCCGATTTCCGATCCAAACTGCTATATCTCCCACAATTCCATTCCTCCGGATTTTGTACAATAGCCTATTGTGGAGAACCTTGTCGAACGCCTTGCTGAAATCCATATACACCACATCAACCGGTTTACTCTCCTCTACCTGTTTGGTCACCTTCTCAAAGAACTAAGATGTGAGATTTCGTGACTTACAGGATTTTTTGTCTGTTATTTGTTCAGCCCTTTTAGTTGCCGCTATGCTGTTCCTAGAATTCAATGACAAGTTGCAGCAAAGTTGAGAAATCCGTTCAACCACGCTTATATTTGAAAATTGCAATTTAAAAAAAAATCTGTTAATCACTTTCTAACATGTTTAATTTGGCAATATGCCTTTCCCAAGTGGGTTTCTTGCGTACAACTGAACATGCAGTTAAATATAAAAGTTCATAGGTTGAAAATGGCTTTCCAGTGTAGTGCCAATTTGTTTCTTTAATCAACTTATCACCTCGCAAACCGACCCATTCCTTAAAGTTAAAGTTTCACTCAGCTCCCAGGTTTCCTGAAGATGAAATGAATTTCTAACTGCTGTAACTTGGTCTACTGAAGCTGTTCAAAGCGTGTGAATAGCTGGTAAACACAATGAGTGGAGAGTGCTAGATAACAAAAGTGTGAAGCTGGATGAACACAGCAGGCCAAGCAGCATCTCAGGAGCACAAAAGCTGACGTTTCGGGCCTAGACCCATCAGTGCTGTTTGATTTACGATCTGGGTCACAATCTTGGGTGATAGATGAAATTGGGGAAATTTTCTTCTTTAAAAACCCTGAATTTTAGTACATGCATTATTCCAAGGGGTGGGGTATTAATGTAAAATCATTCATGGTTACCATTCATTTATTGGTTCTGTTATTAAATCACAATTTAATTTTTGTCCAATAGATCTAAGCAATATCCCAACAGAACTTGTTGTGCATTGGAAGCACAGTTTTGGTTATTGATTATGATTGACTTTAATTTTACTTCCCTTGACAGCACCTAGCATTTGATTTCTACCTGGAAGATTCAAGGTTATTCACAGGATGACAGTGATTTATATCACAGGACGATAATATGATGTGCTATATCCTTATTTATTTGAGGAAAGAGTAAAAATGTCATGAGTTGATGTGGGAAACACATTATGTGTAAATGTTTTGGCAGTTTGGTAGCAGTAGAATTGACATAGCAATGAGTCTGCCATTTTATAAATATTGCACCTTGAAAGTCTCTCACTCAATGTGTAAATTTCATGTCACTAAATATCTGGTTTTTTTTTCCTATTTGTAGATGGATTCACGTAGATTTTCTGCTGGTGTAACGAATAAGGAGGTGACATATTTGTAGCTGGAACTATAGCTTCCACAACTTTAAACTTTTTTTTTTACCTGCCTCAACATCTAACTACTTCTCCACAGAGCATTAAACACTGTGCATTGCTTTGAAGATGCAACTTAACTGTCAGTTTAAAATTTTTAATTAAGACAGTAGTGCATCACAAGTACAGTGTTCTCTGTTACAAGACATGTAATTGTTGCATGCAATGATTTGGTTGCACTTTTATCTATTGCACGCATCCTATATTTAATCCTTCTCCCTCCTATTTAACAGAATTTTTCACCGTAAGTATCACCAACTTGTTCATCGGAGTGCAACAAAATAACTTTCCTTCATGCTTTCCCTAAATTTCTCCATCCATTCTTAAACTCTTTCATATTTTGGAAGCACTTGTGAAAAAGTGACAGGATAGGACAGAGCCAAAAACAAAAACAGAAATTGCGGGAAAAGCTCAGCAGGTCAGGCAGCATCTGGGGAGAGAAATCAGAGTTAACACTTTAGGTCCAGTGACCCTTCCTCAGAACAACTAATATGGATTTACGAAAGAAATCATGCTCAAAAAATCTACTAGAATTCTTTGAGGATATAACTACTGGAGTTATTGAGGGAAGCCAGTGGATGTGGTTTTTAGTACTTTCAGAAGTCTTTTGACAAAGTTTGCTCTGATAGATTAATGTGTAAAGTTAAAATGCTTGGGATTTGGGATAGTGCATTGAAATTGATTATAAAACTGGTTGGCAGACAGGAAACAATAAGTAGGGATAAATAGGTCTTTTCATGAATGGCAGGCATTGACTACTGGGGGTACTCTAGGACTCTGAGCTAGAACCCCAACTATTCACTATGTGTATGGATGATTTAGGTATAATTTCTCCACATTTTCAAATGAGACTGCTGGGCATGAGGATAATCTCTGATGCAGAGATACTTCAGCATGATTTGGACAACTAAGTGAGAGGGCAAATGCATGGTACTTGTGGATTGGTAAAATGATGAGGTTATCAAAAACAAGACAGCAATAATTACCTGAATGGCTGTAAATTGAGAGAAGGGGAATGTACTTTGAGAGCCAAATGTCCTTGTACACCAATCACTAAGGTAAGCATGCAGGTGTAGCAGGCAGTCTAGAAGGTAAATACTATGTTAGCTTTCCTAATGAGAGAATTCAAGTACAGGAGCATGGAGGTCTTTGCTGGAATTTTACAGGACCTTGGTGAGACCACACCCGGACTACTGTGTGCGGTTTTGGTCTCCTTATCTGAAGAAGGGTGCTCTTGCTATAGAGGAAGTGCAGCAAAAACTTACCAGACTGATTCCTGGGATTGCAGGACGAATAGAAGAGAGATTGCATTGATCAACCATGATCATAATGAATAGTTGAGCAGGTTTGAATAGCTGAGTGGCCTACTCCTACTATTTTCTCTGTTTTTGTTTCTTCCATTTCCAATAGATGTAAAAGACTGCTTGAAGGATCACAATGAGGGAGGTTGATATTCAGGCCAATATGTACCTCTCAACCAGCAACGCAAATTGGGACAGAACTTTGCTGGCTTCAGGATCCCAATATCACAATCAAATAGGGCTCAGGTCCAAGCAGTTGGACAATCACTGGCAGCACCTGACCCTAAATTGGCAAATTTTGGTTAGAGAATGGTCTTATGAAGTAGGACGGCCAATAGCAGATGCATGGAAGAAGTAGTAGCATCTTTATCAGATAGGTGAGAGAGCCCTTAACAGTGGAATCTCTCTTCCCCCGACAAACAGACACACACAGACACATGCACATTCTCTCTCTCACGCACGCTGTCTCCCTCTCTCAAGCACTGTCTCCCCAACCCCCCTCTTGTGCGCGCACATACCCACAGGGGAGGTGACGGCCCAGTGGTACTACCACTGGACTGTTAATCCAGAGACACAGATAATGTTCTGGGGACCTAGGTTCAAATTCTGGAAACCTCTCAACCTTGGATGAGCACTACAAGTGGAGGGGAGGCAATGGTCTATTGGTTTTATTGCTAGACTGGTAATCCAGATACCTAGATAACATTCTAGGGACCCAAATTCAAATCCTGCCAAGGCAAATGGTGGAATTTGAATTCAATAAAGTATCTGGAATTATGAAACTAATGATGACCATGAATCCATTGTCTATTGTTGGGAAAACCCATCTAGTTCCCGAATGTCCTTTAAGGAAGGAAACTGGCATCCTTACCTGGTCTGGCCTACATGTGACTCCGCACCCAGAGCAATATGGTTTATTCTGAATTGCCCTGTGGGCAATTAGGAATGACCAGCAAATGTAATGTTGTCGTTTATCTCAAGAGGGTTGGAATATAAAAGCAGCAATGTGCTTCTGAGGCTTTATAAGGCTCTTGTTAGGCCCCATTTGGAATACTGTGTCCAATTTTGGGCCCCACACCTCAGGAAGGACAAACTAGCCCTGGAGCATGTCCAGCGGAGATTCACACGGATGATCCTGGGATGGTAGGTTTAACGTCTGATAAATGGCTAAGGATCCTGGGACTGTACTCATTAGAGTTTAGAAGGTTGAGGGGAGATCTAATAGAAACTTACAAGATAATGTATGGTTTAGAAGGGGTGGACGCTCGGAAGTTGTTTCCGTTAGGCGGGGAGACTAGGACCCATAGGCACAGCCTTAAAATTAGAGGGGGTAAATTTAAAACTGAAATGAGATGACATTTCTTCAGCCAGAGAGTGGTGGGCTTGTGGAATTCATTGCCGCAGAGTGCAGTGGAGGCCGGGACGTTGGATGCCTTCAAGGCAGAGATTGACAAATTCTTGATCTCAGAAGGAATCAAGGGCTACAGGGAGAGTGCAGGGAAGTGGTGTTGAAATGCCCATCAGCCATGATTTAAGTGGCGGAGTGGACTTGATAGGCCGAATGGCCTTACTTCCACTCCTATGTCTTATGGTCTTATGGACCAATAAATGCTGGCCTAGTCAGCGACACCCTCAGCCTGTTAATTTAAAAAAAACACTCTCTCACGCACTCTCTCTCATGCTCTCTCACACACATGCACACGCACACCCTTTCTCTCACACAGTGGCCTCTGACTGCAGTTGAACCTAGATAGCTTATGAAGCTCTCTCCACCATCCTGGAATGCTGGTACCTCCTCACGAATCAATACTGATAATGAAATTTTAAGAGGCCTTTGAGGCCGCTTAATTGGCTACGTAATACTTTCACGAGGTTGACCCTATTACTGCATTTCCTGCCAATCCTGCCTTTTTGAAAATAATCAAGAGGCAGGATGGTGCTGGTCAATGATGTACATTACCACATGCTCCTAGCTCTGTGCTTGTCCCCATTGTGTCCTAAAATCCAAGCCCACTCTCATTTATCTTATTGTTATTTATGGAATTTTGTGCATAAAGTTTGGTGACTATATTTACCTGCATTACAGCGATGACCATACTTCAAAAGTACATTATTAGTTATGAAGTGTTTTGGAATACCCTGACGATGCAAAAGATGCTATATGAATGCAAGCTAATTATTTTCCTTTTTTGGTAAACGCAATAAATTATTCTAACAGAACTTCAATTCATAACTTGATCTTCTGATTAAACTGTTGCCATGCAGAGCCAAAAAGAAGAGTTGAAATCAGAAATAAATACAAAATAATCACTATGCAGTAAAGATTGTTCAGCATAAAGAAAAATAAATCAGTGTTTCGAATGAGGCCTGATATAATCCTAAACAGGAATCTACTCACTTGCAGGTTTATAGATATTTCTGTTCTAATGACATTTTTAACCATGGATTTTAATTTTGCTTTTTGCATGAAATCACAAAAAAAACTGACCACTTTCCTCTTAATTTTCATATCTTGAACATTTAAAGTCACTAACTTTTCAATTTGCTTTGACAGGCCAGAAAACAGCAAAATTATTTTACATATTCTATTGGTTCTTTAACATGTGTTGTTTCTCATCCTTGTAGACAGGATCCCAGATGACATCTGAAATGATGATTGGTGAAATGCAAGAGGTAATTACTATTAACATTAACACTATTGTATAATGTTTATTAATACTTTTGGTAATTAATTTGTCACTCAATTGCGTCTTTTCAATCTGGGTCAGGACCATTGTGTATTAACTAAGATAATAAAATGTGAGGCTGGATGAACACAGCAGGCCCAGCAGCATCTCAGGAGCACAAAAGCTGACGGTTCAGGCCTAGACCCTTCATCTGATGAAGGGTCTAGGCCCGAACTGTCAGCTTTTGTGCTCCTGAGATGCTGCTGGGCCTGCTGTGTTCATCCAGCCTCACATTTTATTATCTTGGATTCTCCAGCATCTGCAGTTCCCATTATCATTGTGTATTAACTGTCTAGTTTTTGATGTCTGCATGCCTTACCTCAAATCAAAAAGAGTATTAAAAAGCATTGTAGGAGCTGAGGTGGAAATTCACACTGACAATTGAGCATGGTCTGCTGCTTGTAAATGTTTCTGTGCAAAGTAATTTTAGATGGTTTCTGTGATATGATGAGATTCATGTAAATAATAATAATGTAACTGAATCAGACATCAGTAAGACACAAGACATCAGTCTAAAGTGAGCATGTGAAAAGAGATTTTAGACTCTGCACTCGAGCTGTATTTGAGAACCTACTATATACAAATGTAAATAAGTATATAACGTGTTGAAAATCCTTACTTAAAGCTAAGGAGCAAGCAGCCCTGGGGACATTGTATATCAACACAAGATCCCATTATCTCAATGTGCAGGCAGCACTACTGGCATAAAGTACAAGATATAGTATGTACAAAGCAAATCTTAATTCTGCTACAATAAGTGGACCTCATGACTGTTACAACCAGGTAAAGGAGGGGTGAATCTTTTCAACCCCTGTGTTGGTTGCAATAAAAGTTAAAGTACATTTTAGCACACAGCTATACTTTTCTCTGTTCAAATACAGGTAAATAATGCAACCAACATGGAAATCATCACACACATAGACAGGCGTGCGCATGCGCACAAACAGAGACAGACAGACATGCACACACTCCAATAAAGTGGAGGGGCAATGGTTGGTTGCCTTTTTTATGGGCATCACTAATTATTATGCTATTGTTTATATTTAATGTTCTCAGCTCCTGGATGCCTCTCCCTGTTGTTTTTGTGGGAACTGGGGACCTTGTTTTTGATGGTCAGAGAGAGAATTCTCAGCTTGTGCTCATGATTGCATTCTTCGTTTCAAATTTCTGGTTTTCTGAAGAGAGTCCTTCTTGAAATAACAACTTCTATCTCTTACCTGCTGAGTTCAATATTCAGGCTGGATGTAGGTGATGGTTTCACCTGCTAAATGATTTTCATGAAGATGCAAGTCAGATAGGAAATGGAAAACTTTTCATGCCTCTGGGGAGAACTGGTTTTTGTTTCCCTTTTAGGAAAATTGTTACTTTCAGCTCAGGGCATCTATTTTCTAATCCACATTAGTTTCATGAAACTTAAGACCATAAGACATAGGAGTGGAAGTAAGGCCATTCAGCCCATCAAGTCCACTCCGCCATTTAAATCATGGCTGATGGGCATTTCAACACCACTTCCCTGCACTCTCCCCATAGCCCTTGATTCCTTCTGAGATCAAGAATTTGTCGAACTCTGCCTTGAAGGCATCCAATGTCCCGGCCTCCACTGCACTCCGTGGCAATGAATTCCACAAACCCACCACTCTCTGGCTGAAGAAATGTCGTCTCATTTCAGTTTTAAATTTACCCCTCTAATTTTAAGAACGTGCCTACGGGTCCCAGTCTCCCCGCCTAACGGAAACAACTTCCGAGCGTCCACCCCTTCTAAACCATACATTATCTTGTAAGTTTCTATTAGATCTCCCCTCAACCTTCTAAACTCTAATGAGTACAATCCCAGGATCTTTAGCCGTTCATCATATGTTAAACCTACCGTTCCAGGGATCATCTGTGTGAATCTCCGCTGACCAAACTCTGGGTGACGGGGTAATACCTGTGGCCATTTTAAGTCAATGTTATAAATGACACTTTTTACAGCCTGTTTCCTTCCGAACCAAACCTAACCCTTCCCAGGGATGTTCTGTGGTCAGGGAGTTTTAAAGAAAGTGCTTTTTATGTTTGTTCTTTTTCATCCATATAAACTAATTTACAAAATTTTACAGTGGAAAGAGATCATGAAAGTACAAAAACAAAGACTGCTTCTAGAAAATTGAACAATGCCAGCTAAGTATATAAATGCACAATAAATGTTTTCATCGACAAATAATGAAGACTCAATTTCGAGGTTACTTTTCACCAGTAGCATGCAGTGCTCCACAGACTGTTTTGATATGCTCATTCATAGGGATTGACAAATATCATGAACTTTATCATGGTGTAAGATGGGAAGTATTTTGGTAACCATTTCATTTTTATAAATGCATAAAATATTCATATGACTTAGCAGATTAAAATACTCTTTGCAATGCATAATTAAACTTGCCATTTCTATGAATACTTTTAATTATCATAGGATGATGGTTATGTCATAATTTTGGCTGAGTCATAATTTTGGTTCTGTCTGCCTTTGGCTTCTGATTACTGTGAGCAGTCTAATGTGTGTGTGATGATGGAAGCTGAAGCACTGAGCAGTTTAAATCGCTTTACTTTAATATACACTGGAACATTCATTGTAAGCACATTACAAAATTCTCTGTAAATTACAGCTGACAAGTAAGGAATTCTCCAGTGTGCCTGAGACTTTTGCCAGTGTTCCGTTGGAGGACAGTGATTTCATTGATGCACGCTTTGGACAATGGCTGCGGCGAAGGCGCATTGATGGAGCACTCAACAGAGTCCCTGTTGGTTTTTATCAGCGAGTCTGGAAAATTTTACAGAAGGTCAGTGTACTTATCAGTGCTTCAGTCAAGCTCCTTTTTTTTTTTGAAAATTTTGTTTTCTAAAATCAATTTTGAAAAGAGAAAATCTGTCATAATGGATCTGTTATATGCAGTGTCGAGGATTGGCTTTTGAAGGTAATGTTCTCCTATCAACTACAACAGAAGAGGTAAATCACATCTGTTTTGTATTCGCCTTCAATAGTTAGTTTGTCTCAATGATCTATTCTAGTTCTATGCTTCAAAAAAGTCTCACTACTGCATCACATTCATAACTTGCATTACCCTTCCAATACTATCCAAACATGCCAAAAAAAACTTATCAACTGTAGAGAGAGATGCAAGTTATCATTTCGGTTGATGAATTTTCGTCAGCTTTGGAAAACGTTTGGAATGTAAAGCTGTTTTAATCCAATCCTTACAGACATCCATAAACGTTGGCTTTATACTATTCAGGTAGTGCCGATGTCCCTATATAGGAGCACAAGTGAAACCCCAGTCACTGCTTACCATTTGCACGTAAAAAAGCAAAATTAATTTAAAATTAATTACAGGTTTTAAGAGTCACGGAAAAGAGGGGAGAAAAGAACAAATGGGAATATCTGTGATAAGATGTAAGATGGGAGAGATTAAATGATAGAAGCAATGATGATTCAAGATTGTAAAGGGGCAAGAAAAGATAGGTGTGTAGACATGATAAATGGCAATTTCTGGGCATTACCAATAGTTACTGTCAGGAAAAGAAAGTTATGGTTGCGATTTAAAATTGTCGAACTCTGCATTAAATTGAGAAGAATGATGTGTCAAATCAGAAGTTGAGATATTGCTCTTTGAGCTTCCATTCAATTTCATGATAGCTTAATGCCATCAATATTTCTCAATATGGGCAGTTTTGTGCTGTGGTTTTGTATTTTACTCATGATCCAAATAAACATAGAATAGAATGAAATACCCTTATTGTCATGTGCACTGAAATGAGTGCAGTGAAAAGTTTGTAATGTCACTGTTTTGGTGCCATCTCAGGGACAGGATGCTTAGGTACAGATTCGTAAGTGTTCATTACAGATTTGAAAGAGTAACAGCAAATTAGTCTAGCATAGGAAAATAAAGTTTTGAAAAGTGTTCAAATTACTCAACGTGTAGAATAAGAATAAAAGTTTCTCTGAGAAGTACACAAAATTACAGTCCTTTTCACCTGAGTCCATACCTGCCAGCTTCAGAACTCGAGGCCTGCCTGCCTCCTCATGTTGGCCTCCGGCCGGGGACCTACCACCAGGATTCATCTCCTGGACCTGTCTCGGCTTAGACTGAACATGTTATCTATTCCAACGTAATTAAGTAGGGATATGGTGTTATCTTTAAATGTAGTCAGATAAACGGGCTGTTGATATCATAAACTGAAAGTGAACTCTGAGACTTCATTTGTCTGAAACTTGCAATACTAGAATGGAAAAAGTCAGCTGTCCTTTAAATTGAATAAAGTCTACCACTGATTCAGTTTAAATTGTTAGTGGTCCAAGAATGACCATCTTAAAGTAAATTGTGTTGAGACTGCTCAAATTGTAGTGAATATGGAATTTACATTCAAGAGTGGATATGGTACTGAAATGATTACCTTTATATACGTGTATACTTTAAAGTAATGGTTGAGCTTGTGTAGAAAATGACCCCTAGCTTTTGGCCAAAAATAGATTAATTTTTCAAAAAAGTTTTTAGATACGTCAATCCCTAACTTTTGGCCAAAATATCCAAACTGTTTATGCTTACAAATGGGTCATTGCTGTGGTCAAATCCATTCATTGATCAAGTATAAAATAGCCCACCATTGAATGTGGCTGTTCTGTCCCTTGTGTCTGCACATTATCAACATATCATATGAAGGCTGCCACCTCACTGTGGCGTGCTGCATTCCCACCAATCCCCCTCTAATGGTTTGAAGAAGGAATAGACGAGTTGATTGGGGGAGTAGGGGTTGTTGCAGATGTTCGCGGGTAAAGGGATGGCTGGAAAATGGGAATCCTTCAAAAATGATGTAAGGAGGGTCCATAGACAGTATGTTCCTGTTAGGGTGAAGGGCAAGGCTGGTGGTTGCAGGGAATGCTGGATCACTAGAGAAATTGAGGTTTGTTCAAGAAAAAAAAAGCATATGTCAAGTATGGACAGCAGAGATCAAGTGAATCCCTAGAAGAGTATAAAGGCACTAGGAGTATATTTAGAAGGGGAAAAAGGGACATGAGCTAACTTTGGTAAATAAGGTTAAGGAGAATCCAAAGGGATTCTACAAATACGTTAAGGACAAGAGGGTAACCAGGGAGAAAATAGGGCCCCTTAAAAATCAGCAAGGCCCCCTTGGTGTGGAACAACAGCAGATGAGGGAGATACTAAATAAGTATTTTACTTCAGTGTTTACTGTGGAGAAGGATATGGAAGACAGAGAATGAGGGGAAATAAATAGCGACATCTGGAGAAGTGTCCGTATTAAAGAGGTGGTGGTGCTGGATGGCTTAAAATACACAAAGATAAATAAATCCATAGGTCCTGAACAGATGTACCCTAGAACCCTGTGGGAAGCTAGGGAAGTGATTTCTGGGCTCTTTGCTGAGATATTTGTGTCATGGATAGCCATAGGTGAGATGCTAGAAGACTGGAGGTTGGCTAATGTGGTGCCATATTTACAAAAGGTGGTAAGGAAAAGCCAGGGGACTATAGACTGGTGAGCAAGTTGTTGGAGGGAATCCTGAGGGACAGGGTTTACATATATTTGGAAAGGCAAGGACTGATTAGGGATAGCCAACATGGCTTTGTGTGTGGGGAAATCGTGTCTCTCTAACTTGATAGGGTTTTTTGAAAAAGTAACGAAGAGGATTGATGCGGGCAGAGCAGTGGATGTGATCTATATGGAATTCAGTAAGGTGTTCAACAGGGTTCCACATGGTAGACTGGTTAGCAAGGGTAGATCACATGGAATACAGAGAGAACTAGTTATTTGGATACAAAACTGGCTTGAAGGTAGAAGACAGAGGGTGGTGATTAGTGGGTTGCTTTTCAGACTGGAGGCCCGTGACCACTGTTGTGCCACATGGATCACTGCTGGGTCCCCTGCTTTTTGTCTTTAATGTAAATGATTTGGATGTGAAGATAGGAGGCATCGTTAGTAAGTTTGCATATGACATGAAAATTAGAAATATAGTGGACAGTGAAGAAAATTACCTCAGAGTACAATGGGATCTTGATCAGATGGGCCAGTGGGCCGAGAAGTGGCAGATGGAGTTTACCATTTGGAAAAGCAAATCAGGACAAAACTAACACACTTAATGGTAAGGTCCTGGGCAGTCTTATTGAACAGAGACTTTGGAGTGCACGGTCATAGTTCCTTCAAAGTGGAGTCGCAGGTAGATAGGAAGCAGGCGTTTGGTATGCTTGGCTTTATTGGTCATTACATTGAATATAGGAGTTGGGAGGTCATGTTGAGGTTGTAGGGAGAGGCTGAATAGGCTGGGACTATTTTCCCTGGCATTTCGGAGGCTGAGGGGTGACCTTTATAGAGGTTTATAAAAATCATGAGGGGCATGGATAGGGTGAATATACAGGGTCTTTTCCCCAGGGTGGGGTCATCTCTATAAGCGTTATCAGCTAGGAAAGAATTACGAAGTATGGTGAAGATTGGGTTTGCGATGTGGAGTAGGGGGAAGGTGGGGGTGTAGGGAAAGATGAGTGGATAGGTGGGGACATACTCCAAAGAGAGGGAGATGTGAAAGGGACAGGCAGACAGATTATCGACAGTAAGCCAGCACAAAACAGGTGATAAAGGACTAAGAGTTGGTGAGAATGCTTTGGCTTTGCTGAAAGCAGCCCATGTCATGACAAGACCAGAGTGTGGAATGGGTTAAAAAACATGGAAGGACATGTTCAGGCTTTAAAGTTAATGGACTTGATGTTGAATCTTGCAGAGTTCCCAAATGGAAAATGAGATGTGTTCTTTGAGACGAAAACATGAATTACTGTAAAAGCTCAGCAGGTCTGGCAACATCTGAAAAGAGACATCTGAGTTAAAGTTTCAGGTCTGGTGACCCTTCTTCAGATGCTACTAGACCTGCTGAGCTTTTCCAACAATTTGTTTCTGATTTACAACATAAGCAGTTCTTTTGGCTTTTATTTTGTTGTTCTTTGACCTTGAGTTGAGGCTGTCTGGAATGCTGCAGCAGGGCCACGACAGAAATGTTAGTGTGGGAACACAGTAATATGTTTAAGTGGCTACTACCTGGGAGCTCAAGGTTATTTTTATGCATAGATCGCCAGCATCTGCTATTCTTTCTTTTATCAAACTCAAAATTGTTAAGTTTTCACAAATTTTCAAATCATTTTGCAGCATCTAGAAAATTCATGATAACTGATAACATTGGAGATTGGAGGAATCTTGCTACACAGCTTAGGTCAATGCACAATAGTGGACAGCCTAGCATGTGGCAATGATTTGAGGGGAAAAAAAAAGTTGCCAAAATTGACTCTGGTTCTCCAGATCTTGTCTGAATCCTCACTCTGAAACCAACAAGAAAATTAGCCAGCCGTAAATGGTGCAACACGTTTAGGAAGGAATGTACATTTTCACTTCGACAAAAGTCCAGTGTTGTATAGCATTTCCCTTGCATAGTTGCATAGCTTGATAATATTTTCTGCAGCATTCAGCTTGGTTCTCAGTTGTAGTATGCATCATGGAATGGTTATAACACAGAAAAAGGCCATTTGACTTGTTGAATATGCACAGGCTGTACTTGCAGTTTTGCCAATTCTACGCTCCTGCCTTTTTCCCATAACTTCGGACTTTTTCTTTCTCTTTAAAAAAAAGGACAACTCTTCAGATCATTGTCCAATTCCGTTCTGAAAAATCAAAATTGAATCTGCCTCCAGCATCTCCTTGGAGTGTGACTGCATATGCATAAATAAAGTTTCTTCATGTTACCATTGGTTCTCTTGCCAGTCATCTAAATCTAAACCCTCCAATCTTGAACCCCTTTGTCAAAGAGAGCCCTTTCCCTCTTTCTACACTACCCAAAATTTTCATAATATTGAATATGTCTATTGATTCTCCTCTAAATCTTCTGTTGTTTAATAAGAGCAGCACAGCTTCTTCTATCTATTCAAATTTAAAGTCCCTCACCCCAAACTAAACTTGTAAATCTTTTCTGAATCTTTTTAAATTCCTTACTAAAGCACAGTATCTTGAATTGGACACGGTAATGCAACTGAATCGGTAATGCAACTGAGGTTCAATCAGCAATTTGTAAAGGTTCAACATAATGTTTTGACTTTGGTCCTGTACACCTCAAATTTAAGGTTAAGGATGCTAAATGCCTTTTTAACTCCTTTCTGAACCTATCCTGTTGCTTTTTGCAATTTATGCGTATGTATGCCCGATCTCTCTTCCTGCACCTGATTTAGAATTGTACTTTTCTGTTTATCTTGCCTCTCCTCATGCTTTCTAACCTTCCAAACCACATCTCTTCACACTACTATGCATTAAGTTTAATCAGCCTTGTGTTTGTTTGTTCTATCAGTCTGTGACCTCTTGAAGTCTGTCACTGTCCTTGAAGTTCACAATTATCAAAGTTTGTGTCACCTTCAAATGTTGAAATTGTGTTTTGTTAAAGTATAAGTCATGACTCTATTAGCAAGACAAGCAATGGTTATTCTATTGACCACTACAGAAAACCAGGTGAGTCTTTTGGAAATCCATAAAAACATTATCTACACTGTCCTCAAGAACCTTCCATTACATCAGCCAAAAAAAATCTGATATTTCTTTTAAACAGATTCTGTGATGAACATTTGATTTATCTGACCTGCATTTTTTTTCTTTCTGAATAGATGACACCTGGTGAAATAAAATTTGCTGTTCAGGTGGAAACTTTCCTGAACAGTGTGCCTCAGCCAGAGTATCGGCAGCTCCTTGTGGAAACTATCCTTGTCCTCTCAATGCTGGCTGATACAGAAGTACACAGTATTGGTGAAATAATTTATGTTGATCGCATTGCACACATGGCAAATAATTTATTTATTGAAGAACAGGTAAAACTTCATTTTTACATTTAGAAATGCATTTCTTATTTCCTGACCCTACCGTCCTGTTGGCTGATGAGAATGTTTGGAGGGAGGACCTGATAATATACAAAAGTCAGTTTGTGTTCAGTTATTGGGATCATCTTATGACGTTTGTTCTCAGCTCCTGTTTTCTTTCCTGTTCTCCAACAATCCCGAGGTAGACTAGTCTTTGGAGATTTTTCAGAGAGCACAGCAAGTTGTAGAGCCTCTGTGGCTGAATTTAACTCTCCACTGCTGGCAGAAATGAAAGCAGGAGCAATTTAGATAGTGGGCAGACCGGCTGGATTTATCTGCCCTCACCACAGTTCTTGTGGCAGCAGAAAAGTCCTTTGATGGCCTGCTGCCAGTAAAATCTTTAAGTGGGCAATTAATTCCTATTTAAAGGCCTCACCTTTATGTCACCAGGATCTACCCAATGGTGGGAAAACCCTAGGATAGGTTGCCAGCCTTACGGGTCACCACATACTGTATGGGTAGAGATCTGATGATACCTCCAAGGACACTCCCTTTCTTATCAGATACCCTTGCCCCCACATTTATCCCCAGCTTTCAGCATTCCACACTCTGCCTGGTTAGTACCTCCCCGAACTTTCCTACAATTACCCCTCTCATGGGATCCAGCGGTACACCCTTTTGAAGATCCCAATATAATAGCAGTTGTGACCATCAGTCCCACTGATGCTGTCAGCAGTGATTCATCAGCAGCTATCTCCTGTTCCTGATAAGCAAACTCCTGTCTTCAGTTTAATAAAGGGGCTGGTTAGCCGTTACATGTCTGCAGGACAGTTCTTTTCCCATGTTGACCTTTTAATAACTGTGTGTGCGTGTGTTTGTGTTGGGGGCTGGGGGGGAGGTGGTATGACCTCATTTACCTCCAGCCCATGTTTTCCATTTTCCACACATCTCCAAAATCAACTTGAGCCTTAGCTTTGAAGTTTACTTTGTTCATTACTTTTCTAATTGTATAATTGTATTTCTCACTTTATCAATAGAGTGCTTTGGGTGCTGATGATGTTATGCTGGAAAAGGATCCTGCAAATGGAATTTGCAAGTTGCTATATGACAGTGCTCCAAGTGGTCGCTTTGGTTCCATGACCTATCTTTTGAAGGCTGTAGCCATACATGTGGATGAATTCTTACCTGATAGCGGGTGCACGATGCAGTAAACTGATCACGTTTATTTATGAAAACTAAATCAAAAGACTGTACACAAATGCTGTGTCCAAGGCCTATAATGCACAGCATTAAATTTGGATGTTACCAGCATTGTTCATCCAAAAGTTGTGAAGTCTATGTTACATCATTTAGAGCTGCCAAGAAGAAATTACTAAATGAAGTTCTTAAATCAAGCGCACATTACTATGTCCTTTCAACACAAAACGGCCAAGATCTGAAATGATTTTACACATCTTTTAAAATATAATAGCAAGTACAGATAAGTTGTGTCATTAAATAAGCCAAATGTTTACACATGGCTAAAAGCATGTTATTTATTGCACACTCTTGGGCTGGAAAACCACTTATTGCAGCTTATGGTTAAAGTACCTAACCCTGTAATAAACTCCTTTTTAAAAACAATACTAAAAATACTGTGATACATGTTGAGAAGTGTATTTTTTATTGAAACCATCTTAATTTATGTTAGCAAAATGATAAGTTCAGTGATGCGTGCAAGCACGTCTTCTGACCATCCTGATGTCTCATTGCATGACATCCAACACACACATTAAGATTACACTACTTTTACAGAGTTAATGAAGCTAACCTCAGGATTCAATAATTTTAAAATATTGTTTTTCTCATCTCGAAGCAAAATTTTAGATATCCTGGTGTTTGATTTGCATTTCCTTTTCTGTATTTTTTAAAAAGAAATTTATATTTTGACAGTACTGATCAAGGTAATGTTACTGTCTTATCTAGAGCATTCTGTAAGATTAATTTTCAAAGTACACTTTGGTTTAAAAAAATCATAAAGAAGAGAAATATATATCTATTTTGATGATATGTTTGCTATTTTGCAACCTGTTTAACAGTTTGCTTTTGGTTGAGCTATTCTAATGTGCCTATATCATTTCAACACAAGGGCATTCAAGTCTGATGAACTTTAGTTGGTTTGCTATTGCAATCATTATGCTGCTCGATTATAGGAATTTTGTATGTGTAATGCAAGAATTTGTAGAGGCTGGTACTTCAAAGTATAAATGAACATTGTAAGGAAGTGGTATAAAATTGTTTGGCAGTTAAGAGTATGTGTTTAATGTTTTGAATGATGCTTACAGAGATGTCATACTCTGATCACTGATATTGCCTTAAACTGTATCAGATACAAGAGAGAAAAGATCAGTCACTCATCACTTTAATATTTTTTCCAACCTCATCAAAAATCCTGCAGTTTAGTTTATAAAAGCTTTTATTAAAACTATGAATTCAATGAAGTTGTCTATAAATGTATTTTGTTATGCTCATATTTTGCTGTTTTATTTAAAAACAAGTATTGTGACAATACCTCTAAACCACTCAGCATGCAGGCGAAATATATTCATCATTCCTTCAGAGTCACTCTGTCCAAATACTGGAACTTCCTCCCTCAGGGCACTGTGGGCCAACCTCCACCAAATGAACGTGTGAATCAAGTTCGGATCATAGAATCCCTTCGGCCCAACAAGTCCACACTGGCCCATCCCCCACAACCCACCTGAGCTCCACATCCCTGAACACTGGGTAATTTAACATGGCCAATCCACATTGCCTGCACCTCTTTGGACTGCAGGAGGAAACGTACACAGACACAAGGAGAATGTGCAAACTCCACACAGACGGTCGCCCGGGGGTGGAATTGAACCTGGGTCCCTGGTGCTGTGAAGCATCAGTACTTCACTGCTGAGCCACCTTAGGATTTACCTAGATCTCATGTGCTGATGCTGGGCGGGGACAGATGGGCAATGGAACCTAGAGCAAAGAATACGGAGCAGAACTTCAACGGGACATAACTAGCCAAATTTTAGTTATTAGTTTCTTTTCTTACTCCATTCACTTTGGTTCTGTAACATCAACTTGTCATTTAATATCTCTTTACCTCCTATTCTATATAGGAGTCACATCCATTTATTTTCATAGAATCATTCACATATCTTCTTGAGAACACATTCCAGAGTTCCACATTTTTACTTCATATCAGCGCTTTTAATGTATTCATGTTTCTTAAGCTTGCCAGCTCCCTTTCGTGATAATAGTGTGGGGCTGGATGAACACAGCAGGCCAAGCAGCAACTTAGGAGCACAAAAGCTGACGTTTCGGGCCTAGACCAGAAAAAAAAGCTTGTGTGCTCCTAAGATGCTGCTTGGCCTGCTGTGTTCATCCAGCCCCACACTTTGTTATCTCGGATTCTCCATCATCTAAGCTCCCTTTCGTTTCAGGATTTAAACACGTTATTCTGAAATAAGACGGTAAAGTGTAGACAAAAGGCAAACGTGACACATACCCTTCAAGAAACATGTCATCCGTTGGTCTATCAGGGACCTCTTCTGGCCCAGTGCACAGTTACTTCACCTTTACTCCGACAATCAACAGCGGATTGCTGCTGAAAGTGGCAGAGACCTTCCCTTCTACAGGCCAGGATTTTAATGCGACTGCCTGCCGGTGGGGGGAGCTATTGTCTGGCGGCACGGCGCCGTCCGCCTGCCGGGGGGGAGCGGTTTTTTGGTGGCGCGACGCCGTCCGGCTGCCCGCGGGGGGAGCGGTTTCTCGTTTGCAGATGGAGCCGGAGGTGGATTTGGACTCAACCGCCACCAAAAGCAATGTCTGCTACATCTACACACCCGGCTACATCGAGAGATGCGACTCCCTTTCCAAAGTCACCAGCCGGGTAAGGCTGCAGCTCCAGGCCCCGCCAGGTCCGAATGGGACTCCGGAGATGTGACCATTCCCACCCCGTCTCACACACGATTAATAGGACTCTTTAAAAAAAAATTAGAGGATCAGAAACACCTTTTTACAGATCGTTGAAAGCGACATGACAGGGTAGTGAAGGTGGAACATGGGAAACTTGCCTTTATCGAGATCCTGAACATGAGAGCAGGCAGGTTGTGATGGAGCTGGTTTATAATGTCAGGCCTGAGCTGGAGTACTGGCCGACCCACCATGTAATTTAAACTGTTAATATCTATAGGGTAAGATGTGGATAGAGTCATTGCCTGAAATGTTGGAAATCTTGGGTTAATTATTCTGCCGGGGTGATGGGTAAGTGGCTGGGTTTATTTGAGGCTCTGAAGCCTAGCCCCAGTGAGAAACTGATCAAATTCATGCCATAATTGATAAAGTGACAGGTTTCCACTTGAAGCTAATAGACACTGGAATGTACGTAGATTAAATGAGGAGTCAGATGAATTTGAATAGTGATCGGAGATAATGGGAACTCCAGATACTGGAGAATCCAAGATAACAAAGTGTGGGGCTGGATGAACACAGCAGGCCACGCAGCATCTTAGCACAAAAGTTGACGTTTCGGGCCTAGACCCTTTATCAGAAAAAAATCTTTGTTTTCCTGCATTTGGGTACTCGTGTGCAGCTGGCTCCTTATTTTGTTGGTTGTCATAAGGGGGAGATCCATGGTTTCTGTAAAGGCACTCTGTAGAGCTAGAGTGAAGCAAAATGTCACAGAATTGCTGGCATCCAAGATGTGGGAGATGCTCAATTAATTGATATTGACTTGGATCTAATACTGTAGACCACGAGAGAGAGACACAAGGGGTGGCCTGGAGAATGGTAGGTGGAGGTCATCTCATGCTGCAGAGCTGTTTCTCCATTCAGTGTTATCTGCCTCCACGTGCAATTTCTTCTCGTTTACCAACTGCTAGTACTCCTCCCTGATGAGCTGGTTCCTTCCAGGGTTCCACCATCTTTGAGCTCCACACTTCTATGGAGGGCATACTGGGGAGAGTGCAGTAGACTACAACAATGGAGACCCTTGCAAGAGGGTATGGAAAGACACCGTCTGACTGGTCCATAGTCTGCATTCACAGTTTTGGAAGCTTAATGACCACCTTGTTGTCCTGTTTAGCAGGTGACTGATTTTCTTTTTCCTATCTGCCTTTATCTGGAACTCCTGTAGAGGGGACAGTTTTTATCTTTTCATGGAATTTCTTGAACACTATGATTCATCACTAATATTTAGGGTGTGGTGAAATAAAAGTATGAGGCAGTTTGAGTTAGTGAAGGAGTCATGCCAGCTGCTAGGAAACAAATGAACCAATTGAGGAAGTGGTAACTGTCCCTGTTGTTGGATTTCACTGACCGATCACCGGGTGTCTTGGTGGGTGAAACTGATAATGCCCCGTGTTGTTTGGAGACAAGTGGTAAAAATGAAATCCAATGGCCTCTGCTCCTACAAAGTCATTTTTATTATTAAGTGAATGTGCTCTCCAGCAAGTAAAGATGTCGTATGTGGCCTGAGAGGTGTGTGACAATTTTCAGGTGTACTCGGGTCTACAGTTAATCACTGGAAGGGGAAAATATGAGGAGGTTTGAGGCAATAATGACCTTCATGGTTACCAACAGGACATTGTGGCCACTGCTGCCTGTTCTTTCATGACCAAGTCACTGATGGCTATGACCACCTGGTTGGAGAGCCTCTGAAGCATTGTTTTGTTTTCGGGTCATCTCCAAGTAGTTATATCTTCAGCAGTCAAATATTTATTTTTGCCTCCCTCGTGTTTCTCATGCCCTTATGGTGGGATGTCAACCCATTAACATCTCATTCAGTGGTGTCTGCAGTTCTGCCCTTCCAACAAAAGGTGCTACCCCTCTTTTCATTGAACTCAAAATCTGACATTTTTACTCCAGTTTGTTGGCTGGAACCACCTTTCTGTGCAGCTGGCCTCACTTTGCCCAACTGACTTTTTTATGGACTTGAGTGAGCCCCCATTAGTGAACAAGCTGGAATTAAGTAGCCATGAAACTATACTTGATTGTTGAAAAACCCCCATTCTTGTTCACTTATGTCGTTTAGGGAAGGAAACTAATCCTTATCTGCTCTGGCCTACATGTGACTCCAGACCCACAGCAATATGGTTGACTCTTAATTGCCTTCTAGGCAATTAGTGAGGGGCAATAAATGCTGCCCAAGCAAGTGACACTTTTATCCCATGAATGAATTTAAAAAAAAACAGTTCATAACATTACCTTTACTCAGAGATAACAGATTAACCGAAGAAGGGTCACTTGACTTGAAATGTTAACTCTGTTAACAAAGATGCCACCAGAGCTGATAAAATGTGAGGCTGGATGAACACAGCAGGCCCAGCAGCATCTCAGGAGCACAAAAGCTGACGTTTCGGGCCTAGACCCTTCAGAGCCCGCTGATGAAGGGTCTAGACCCGGAACGTCAGCTTTTGTGCTCCTGAGATGCTGCTGGGCCTGCTGTGTTCATCCAGCCTCACATTTTATTATCTTGGATTCTCCAGCATCTGCAGTTCCCATTATCACTGCC
The DNA here is from genome assembly GCF_030684315.1 of Stegostoma tigrinum. Taxonomy (NCBI): domain Eukaryota; kingdom Metazoa; phylum Chordata; class Chondrichthyes; order Orectolobiformes; family Stegostomatidae; genus Stegostoma; species Stegostoma tigrinum. Next base: position 50,528,288 of record NC_081368.1, read on the forward strand.
ACCAGAGCTGCTAAGTTTCTCCAGCAATTTCTGTTTTTGTTACGAAATATCTGCTACTTGTTTCTTATCACTTCTGTTAAACTTATGTATAGGATTACTGAGTGTGACTGCAGAGAAGCTTGCAATTTAACATTTTTTTTTCCTGTTTTCCCTTTGGGGAAATGCTTAGCATCTGCTTGATTGCTTTCTTAACTGAATAGGCACGATCTCAAATTATTATGTAATAAATTGCAAACACAGTTCTAAGTTAGGCACATTTCTTGCACTAATTGATGGCTTTTGGACATATTTTAGTAAATTACTAGCCTTCTTTTGCCATCTCCTAACTCATTTTTTTTTTCTTCTTCTAGGCTAGTATGGTCCATTCTTTGATTGCTTCTTATGGGTTGCTGAAATACATGAGGTACAGCTATTTCGTTTACCAAAATTTATCTGACGAGGCATCAAGTTCATATTTCTAATATGGTTGCCCACTGCTGCTGACCAGATAGTTGCGTGTGCCCTTTCAGCAGCCACTCCATCCATCAGCACAAGGACAGTCTTTTTCCAGTACTTATATTGTGTGCCTGTTGCCCACCTCCATGTGCCACCCATCTCTCTGCATCATGCTTGTTGCCCTTATTAGTCAAACTTCCTGCACAGCAGTCCTTTTGAGCTTACCCACTTGCTGTCCCTGTCCAAACCCTTGCTCATCGCTTTACTCACCACTCCTTTCCTGAGCCCTTGCTGTCCACTTTCTGCATTCTGCTTGCTTTTTCTCCCAAACTGTCACCTGCAGGGACACAGACAAAGTGCAGTGAGTGGAGGAATCATAATGACATTAGGAGTGGTAGAAACTGCGTGAGCACCAGCAGGTGGCATGATTGCTAAGTGGACCACAGTTCCTATTTTTCTAGCAGTGGAATTAGTGTTCTAATATTCTTGCTCCGTATCTTTGCACAAACAAAAGCGTTTCACTCTTAAAGATATTAATTGAGCTAGCCTGTGTTGCCTTTTGTTAACAAATTTGTATTATCTTTTGTGTGTTAAGTTCTCTGATGGCATGGTTCTATTTTAAGATTATGCACCTTTGTCCTAAACACTCCCACCAATAGAAAATGTTTCTCTGTATCCATTGGTTATTTTAAAAATCCTGAAACCCTCACCGAAATCTTTGCTTAGCATTCTGTATTCCAGGGATTACTGGTTTTATGTAATCATGCATAATAGACTCCTTGAAGCAGTGATAACATGCTGGTGAATCTGTGTTGTAATCTCTTCAAGCCCAATCTTTCTCCTCTAAAGTGTAATGCTCAGAACTGTGAATAATACCTAGATGTGGTCAAATTAGAGCTTTGTATCATGACAATTTTGTACAATAATCCAAAATTACTGAGATGGCAAAGTTTTGGTTCAGTGGATTACCACTCATTATTCTGTTTGAATTCTGCATTACGTACCTGTTCTCAGAATGGTCCCAGTGTTGGTTTTAAAATACACCAATATGAAAAGGGAAGCAAGAAATATACAAATTACATTGCAATTCTTCAGGGTTACTTATTCCAGAATTGTGATGGAGGAAACTTACAAATGTCAAAGGTTTCACTGAGATGATGGCTAAATCAGTAACCAGCTTCCCAATTCCTGCTAAGTTCGCCAGAGGCTGTAAGGTGTTCCATAGATGCTGATTGTGCTTTGTTTTAAAAATAATAAACAACAGAACTGAGATCCTCTAGCCTATCCAGTCCGTTACACAATTATGACACTTTTTACATTACAAATAAACACACTTCTCCAACCATGCCAAAAACCATGTGGTCTCCTGAGAGAGGATAACAAACAAATTCAAACCCAGTGCCAACCTTTTGGCACAGGAGATTTCTACACAAGCTAGAAAGATGTCCAGTCATCCTTGAAAGAAGTCCATAAATCAACATTTGTGGGCTAAACCTCTTCTAGATGTCCACAATTCCAAAGGAGAAGAGCTGGCTTTTGATATATAACCTAGATGTAGCTATTTACAACTTAAATTGTCACCTCTGCACCTTCCTTATTGTATTTAATTGGAACAAATATTCAAGTTTGGACAATAGTATATTCTCTCCTATCACCTTTTAAAGCTTGATTGTGTTGCCCCTCAATCTGCTGTTCTTTAAAGGATGACGTCCAAGCTTTATTAATTAATCTTGATTACTAACAAAATATTGCGGATGTTAGAAATCTGAGACAACTCGGGTCTGGCATCGTGTGGTGAGAGAGTTACATTTCGATCTTGGTGATTTTTCATCAGATCTTTAGAGATCTATATGTGAGAATATACAAGTATCACACACTGCACATTCTGTAAAGCTTTTCCCTGAAGGGTGTATTTGCATTTAACATTCACATGTGTAAGAGTGCATTTAATCATCTGGAACATCCTTTGCCAATCACGAGTTTAATCTGTGATTTCAAAACTTACATTTTTTGATGTACACTTGAATAGGCAAAGGAAATTAAAAAAGGAAACTGACCCTTCCAATTTCTAAGGAAACTAAGACTGAAGCTAAGAATGAAAATTAGAACTTCTCAGGAATCTGCAATGTCTGTACTCCTATAAAATGGCACAAAGCCACCAGAACTTGGATGATGCATCCAGAATTACAATACTGGCAAATCAAAGAAAACAGGCCTGACCCAGAAGTTGAGAACAGGCAAGTATGCATTTGCTGCAGCTGTTTCTTGAAGCTAACGTTGGCGAAGCTACATCATCCAGACTGTCATAAACAGAATTGAGGAGTCATATGCCATTTTTGAAGAAGACCGAGCTGTAGAATTCAGGTTGGTTATGTGCTGCTGCATATTGTGGATCAGTATAAATTGTAGAAACTGATTTTTTTCATGAGGAAGGCAGTTTGAAGAATTTTGTCAATGCAATTTTATGACATTTAGGCCAGTTAGTCTGCTGAGGCAATTTGTAAGAACTCTCTTGGCTTTATAGTATAATTTATAGCTTATAAGTGAGTGAAAATTATCTGTTAATTCATGTTTAACTTGTGTTAATTCTGTATTTTTAAGATGGGTGGTTACCTAAGACAGTTTTCAATGTTTGTATTGATGGAACTTGCATAATAAAAAGTAATTTAGCTTAAACTGTGGAATCTTGTGGCTTTGTGCTTTCAATAAGTGACTAAGATTTCTCCTTTTCAAAAGAAAACTGTTTATCAGCATGCTTCTTGACTGAGATCACAACAAATTGTGCAATACATCCAGCTTCATCCACAGTCTTAATACTCTGAGTTTATAATACAGCAAACATTATGTTAACCAGCACCAACAGGTTTGGAAGTGTACCAGATGATCAAGAGGTCCATGCAATCAGTGTTAAAAAACACACTAAGTATTTGAAATGTAATCCAGTGGGTATGCTCATTACTATTATACTTTATTCCATCTTAAACCACTTAAATAATACTGCAGTATTTTGCTAAATAAAACTTACTGGCAAAGAGCCTTCACTCTTGCACCCTCAATTGACTATTCAGACATTGCCGTAATACTATAAATTTGCAGTATTTGAGGTATATAATTTATCAAAAGTGACAGTTAAAACAAAGTTTGCTATATAATAAGCTTTTTCATTTCAAACTTTCAACTTTTCTATCAGATCATTAATAATAATAATTGTCAGCAATAATCCTAATGCTCGTCTCTGCTGGACATTAATTTGTGTCCAGTTTCTAAAACTTTTCAATTCCCATCTACAACTCCTCTCTATCTACTTTCTTGTCACTTCTCAATCCAGGGCAATGTATGACTACTATTACCAGAAGCCTCCACCTTAGAGAGAAACCACTTTTCAGTACGCTGACAAAAGCTTGAAATAGACATGTACTAGCCTGTACTTGATGTGTGATTCTCAATAGTGAGCATTGGCAGAGGATAAATGTTTATGTTAGCAGCAAATTATTTGATGTAGGATTAAGTGAGGATCATGGCTAAATGTTTTGTTATCCTTGTGACATTGATACCAGTTGCAGCACTTATTAAGATCAGTTAATTCAGCACAGAGATTCTTTGTTTGCAAAACTGTTTATCACTCCGATAGTGAAGGTCTCTTTCCTCTGAGCTAGGAGGACCACATGTCCCACCTGCACTAGAGGTGTGCAAAAACATCTTTGAATGGGTTGAATTCTTTAAATCACACTGATATTTGAGACTACCCACTGAAGTATTGAGTTCAACTAATCATATTTTGTTGGAATATATAGGCTTTAATAGTATGCACTGATTTACTTAGACACACAAGTAGCAGAGTGTTATATTTAGGTAGTTTGTTTTGTGTCACTGCTTAGTTGACAACTGTAATTATACGGCAGTTTAAAAATCTTGAGTACCTGTTAAGTATGGTGTGTATATTCGCTAGTCTAAATACTGTCGATATGGAGACTGGGGGCCAAACACCAGAAGCCAAATTATATTTTAGTGAACAATTAGATTCCAGGTTAATTGATTCAGAAGATGTAAAATTATCAAGTTGCTGTTTTTAAAGAAAATAAAAATACTGGAGATACTCCAGTCTGTCAAGAGGTGCACTGAAGGAAAAAAAACAAAAGGGGAGTATCTGTGCTAGAGTGGAAGCCAGCAGAAATTAGACAACAAAAGATTCCATTGTACAACAGCAAAAGAGATGGAAATGAGTGTCCAAATGAGGTTTGTTTGGCTACTTAAAAACGGTGGCATGAAGAGATAAAGGAAGAAACTAGACAAGACCAACCCAGCAGAACAAAAGGACAAATACACAGGAACATGGTGAAAGCAGCGGTTACAATCTAAAATTGTTGAACTCTGTTGAGCGCAGAAATTTGTAGAGTGTTAAGTTGAAGGGTACTATTCCTTAGCAAGCATCAGTTTAATAGAATATTGTAACAGGCCATGGACAGAAAAGTCAGCATGGGAGCAAGTTGGACAATTAAAATGTCAAACAACCAGAAGCTTGGGGTCACACTTAGTGACATTCAAGATGTTGCAATAGCTGTTACCCATTCGACATTGGTCTCCCCAATGTAGAAGACACCATGTTCTGAACAATAAACACAGTGTACTAAATTGAATCATGGATAAGTAAATCTGTGTTTCACTTGGATGGAGCATATGGTGCTTTGCATCATGAAGAGGAAGCATTGAAATGTGCTTGCTTCTGATGTTTTTGTTATTTACAACAGGATTGTTGAACCCCGAGTGGCTTCTATGGAAGAAATGGCAATGTTCCATACAGATGCCTACCTAGAGCATTTACAGAAAATCAGTGAGGATGGTGATGATGATGACCCTGAGTCTGCAGAGTATGGACTAGGTAAACATTCTAATTTGTCTGTTTTGAATATTTATGCTTTTTGTCCTTTTATTGTGATTTTATTCTTCAAAAGGATCGTCACCATCTCTGACAGTAGCTTAGATGAAGGGTTAAATGTTTTACAGTCTGTTCAAATCTGAATAGTTCACTGCTGTTGCATGGATGTGCATTTCTCACCTTATCACACCTGTGACCTCTTAAATTGTACTGCCAACGTAATAAAGAATAATGCTGAATGAATGTATGATGGTGGTAATCAGAGATGTTTGAGATTGCTGAGTTCCTTCATTTAGAAATTTTGTCAATGGAAGAGAAGAGACATTTTATTTCTGATGAAGGGTCTAGGCCCAAAACATCAGCTTTTGTGTTCCTAAGATGCTGCTTGGGCAGCTGTATTCATTCAGCTCCACACTTTGTTATCTCGGATTCTTCAGCAGTTCCCATTATCTCTGATATCATTTGATTCCTGTCGTCTGGTTTGGATTATGGAACACTGAAAGCAATGTAGCTGTAGCCCTCCTGGACCAAAGGGCTGCTCCCTCTTTAAAGAAATGATTGCTGGTGGTTTAACCTGAGGGTCATCACACCACAGGCATGGGGAGAGGTTGAGAAGGAGAGTCCTTTATGGTGACCCCAGCCGTGCAGGAATTGAACCCATGCTATTGGTATCACACTGCATTGCAAGCGAACATCCTGGCAACTGAGCTAAGGAAAAGGGCAAAAGGACAACACTGTAATCCACAGTGCAAAGTCAATGAGGTATTCAATTAGTGTAAATTCTGGCATTACGTCTGTTTCTAAATCTGTTCTTGTAGGCTTTATTTGACTACTCATCAGCTTGTACAAAGTGAAAAGAATTACCAATTCCAAAGCTCCATCTAAACTGTTCTGAAATTAATCTTCAGGATTTGTATCAGATTCTTCTAACCAGTACTCCGACACTTAGTCTGTGCTTGATAAATTCCCACTGCAAATAACTGTAGGAATGTTGAGTTTTAGGACAAGTAATTGCAGAATGCAGTTGTTGTGATGGTGTTCTCCTGCTATATTTCCTTCATTAGTAATTATGTAACTTCAATAATACTGTAAAAGTGATGACAACAATGTTTTTATGAAAGCAGAAGTTCATTCTTCCCCCTGAAATTCCCCGTGTTTTTTAAAAAAAATCTATTGTCTTGCTTCTCCTAAGTGATTATATGGCTACTCTGAATGGGGAATTGATAGTTGTGTTCCCAAGTTGCAATATCAGACAAGTCTTATAGTGTGGAAGGAGGCCATTCGACATGAGCATGATGACCTATGGCTGAATGGGACAGACCCACTGGACCTTTTATTTTCTGTCTATTTCATAAATGTATTTCATTTATGTCTTTGCTCTGTAGGATCTTTCTTTTGATTAAGTCCATATGTGTTAAGAATTGCATTCAGATAAACACAATGCTTTTGACATGAAATGTTCTGTTTGTCTCCAGCTTCCTAGAAACTATAGGTAGTGTGCAGTTTTTCTTTATTTGCATTGTCCCACAATATATAACTTACACAAGAATTTGGTCTGTAACAATATTTCTAGTCAGTATATCCTACTTTGGTTGCAGACCAAATTCTCGTATAAGTTATATGACTAGAAATATGATTTATACAAGTAATCGGATTTAAAAGTGCATATGTATTATGCACCGTAAAATCAGTATGGAAGGTGTCCAATATGTAAAAATTGTATCCATTTGCATGAAACCCATTTAGCAGATTGCAGATATGTTATTGCAGCTTTCTGATAATCATGCGCAGTTTATACTTGGAAACAAAAACCAATCAAATGTTGATCACCTCAACCTCTGTGTTAAAAAAGTTCTTTTGAACTTTAATGCTCAGGAAACTCATTAATGTGAATGCCATCATGCTTCACAGAGAGCTTCAAATTGTCTTTCTAGTGTCTTTTTGTTTCAGTCCTGGATTTTAAAAACCAACTGGTAATCTTACATCTATTCAAATCATTATTTAGTTGGAATATTGCAACTAGTGTTGTGTACCATTCTTCAGGGAAATAAAGGTGGAGGGAAACTGTAAAGTGGGCTTATTGAGATGATGCCAAGGATGAGGGTGTCCATTTACATGAAATGACAAAACTGTGCTCCTTTTAAGTAATCATTGTTGGGACCTGAACTGTTCACAATATATATTAATGATTTGGTTGAAGGAAGCAAATGTATTCCAGCAAAATTTAAAGATGACACAAAAATAGGTGAAAAGGCAAGTTTAAAGTTTACAGGGAGATATTGATAGGCAAAAAGTTGCCAAATGGAGTATACTGTGGAGGAAAATGTGCAATTAGAGATAGCAAAGTGTGGAGCTGGATGAACACAGCAGGTCACGCAGCATCTTAGGAGCACAAAAGCTGACGTTTCGGGCCTAGGCCCTTCATTTGGAAGGGAGAACAAAGTATTATTTGAGTGGAGAAAAACTGAAGCAAGTTGCCACTCAAAAGAACATGGAGATACTTGTGCATGAAACACTGAAAGTTAACAAGCAGCTGCAGTAGGTAATTAAGAAGGTTAATGGAATGCTGGCACTTATTTCAAGGCGGCAATAGACAATAGGTGCTGGAGTAGGCCATTCGGCCCTTCGAGCCAGCACCACCATTCATTATGATCATGGCTGATCATCCACAATCAGTATCCTGTTCCTGCCTTATCCCCATAACCCTTGATTCCACTATCTTTAAGAGCTCTGTCTATCTCTTGCTTGAAATCATCCAGAGAGTTGGCCTCCACTGCCTTCTGGGGCAGAGCATTCCATATATCCACCACTGTCTGGGTGAAGAAGTTTTTCCTCAACTCTGTTCTAAATGGCCTCCCCCTTATTTTTAAACTGTGTCCTCTGGTCCTGGACTCACCCATCAGTGGAAACATGCTTCCTGCCTCCACAGTGTCCAATCCCTTAATAATCTTATACGTCTCAATCAGATCCCCTCTCATTCCTTCTAAACTCAAGAGTATACAAGCCCAGTCGCTCCAATCTTTCAACATATGATAGTCCCGCCATTCTGGGAATTGACCTTGTGAACTTAAGCTGCACTCCCTCAATATCAAGAATGTCCTTCCTCAAATTGGGAGACCAAAACTGCACACAACATTCCAGGTGCGGTCTCACCAGGGCCCTGTATAACTGCAGAAGGACCTCTTTGCTCCTATACTCAATTCCTCTTGTGATGAAGGCCAGCATGTTATTAGCTTTCTACTGCAGTCATACTGCAACTGTATAAGGTGCTGGTGAGACCATGTCTGGTTCACTTTATAGAATGATATCATTTCGTTGGAGACATTTACAAGAAGGTTCACTGGAATGATCCCTGGTATGGAGGATTGCCTTATGAGGAAAGGCTAAACATATTGGAATCTATTCACTGGAGTTTAGAAGAATGTGAGGTGATCCCGTGGAAACATATAAGATTTTTAAGGGGCTTGACAGGGTAAACATTGAGAGGATCTTTCCTCTCATGGGAGAGTCCGGGACCAGGTGGCATAGACTCAGACTAAAGTGTCGGCAATTTAAGACCGAGATGAGGAGGAGTTTCTTCTCTCAGAAGGTTGAGTCTTTGGAACTCCTTACCACAGAAAGCTGTAGTGTCACAGTCCTTACATATATTTAAGGATAAGATGGACAGATTCCTGATTAGTAAGAGAATCAAAGGTTATGGGGAAAATGCAGGAAAATGGATGTGAGGAATGTTCAGTTCAGCCATAATCCTATTAAACGGTGGAGCAGGTTTGAGGGACTGAACAGCCTACGCCTGTTACTATTTTTTATGATCTTAAACTTAAGGGGCATTCCACTAAAAATGTTCTGAATTCCAAAGATTATTTAGTTAGATGGTAACTGGAGGATATAGTTTTACAACAGTGCGAAACAAATGCTGGAATTGATTTGAAAAAAAATACTTTTCATGCTGTTGGTTAGGATATGGTGAACACTAACTGAAACAGCAGCGGAAGCTGAATATACGAGCAAACAATATTTGTGGAGAAAGAAAACAGGCTTAGAGATGGGGCTAAGCTACACAGTTGTATAAAAGTTTTGTCTGATTGGCTGAATGTTTTGTCTTCTGTGCTGTAATATGTTTGCTTCAATGTCTGTGCTTCTGTGCGAATATTAGTAAAGCATTTTGCAGCACGGATATAATGTACAGAATGGCCTCCTCCTATAACACTGTCAGAATACTGTGATTGAGTTCTCATATAATGCAGATTGATTTTGTCCTTGAATGGCAACAATCTCAAATCATAGATTGTGTGGGTAATGTGTGAACAAGTACTTTGCTTTGAAAGTAATCCTTATCTTTCAAGATTGATGGTTGATTTTTAGAAACAGCATTGAAATAGTGAGAGAGTACTTCCTACGTATTCATCTATAAAATGTGGTCAGACTCTTTCAATCAGATCAAACCCAGCTTTGACCCCAGGTCTGGAAAATTTGGAAGATATTTGTTAGTCACCCCAAATGGTCAAACACCTGTACACAGTGATAAAAAGTGTTATAGTATATCTTTGAAATCATCACGATCGATGAATGTGTAAACAAGAGATTGCATTGGTTGCCAAAAGTTCAAACTGATTTCTGCCCCTTTCTTGACTGCCACAGTACCTTATTTTCACAACTTGTATGGAGATTTAGTGCTCAAGAAGTTAACCTTGTCATACTGCAGTACCTGAAAGCAGGCTGACTTTGAGGAACATACCCCTCCTGGTTTCTTTATGGTGATGAATTTCTGAAAAACTCTGTGTCTCCTATTTTTCTCATTGCTGGTGTTGCAGGGTTTTCTTTGTTGCTAGTTGTTACACAGCCCCACACTGCGCCCTGCAGTACTCCATAAATAAGAATTAGTGTCAGTCAGGTTATCCAGAAGCTGGCCCAATTTCAGCATAGTGGAATTTCAGCGCACAAAACATTCATTATCTTTCACTTAAACCTGATCTAACAAAACCCCTTCTGTGTACTCGTTACCAGCCAATATTGGGAAAAGAGAAAGGCCAACCAGGCTGGTGCTTTCAACCCGATGTCCCCTGTACAAATGGTTCCCATTTGACTTTGGAAGTGATGAGAGAAACAAAAAATTTTTTGTTGCTTTTTTGCAGAACGAGATTCAAATCATGTGTAGAAATTAAGGTTTCAAGCTTTGTTTTTGAATGAAGTGGAATGAGCTGTTCATGAGTTGTCTACATTTGAATGTAACTCTGTAGTTGAGTTTGAACCTTTCCTTATTTAGAATAACCTGATGCATGCTGACGTATAATTCACTCCTTATTTAAACTGTAATTTCCCTTTGATTTATAACAATGTGGAAAAAAATTCTGTGCTGAAGTGCATCAGTTATCTGTTTTTAATGCTGGGCTATTGCTCAACTGTCAACAGTAGAGAAACCCACATAACCTAAAGGGACCGATCTTTCCATTGCTCATAATGTCGTCCTAAATGCTGCCTAAAACTATATGGTTTTTAGAACAAAAAAATTACAATGGTTACTTGTCTTTGAAAATGGCTTAAAAAGAGTGAGAGATAACAGGGTATAGCGCTGGATGAACACCGCAGGCCAAGCAGCATCAGAGGAGCGGGAAAGCTAACGTTTCGGGCCTGGACCCTTCTTCAGAAATCATGGTTTCTGAAAAAGGGTCCAGATCCGAAACATTAGCTTTCCTGCTGTTCAGATGCTGCTTGGCCTGCTGTGTTGATCCAGCTCTACATCTCGTTCTCTCAGATTCTCCAACACTGGCAGTTCCTACTATCTCTTAAAAAGAATGACCTATTATTCTTTAAGTCTACAGGTAAAGTGTGGTGTGGACTGTCCAAAAAAGGTTGAGAGGTTTGCATTTTGGCAGAATGTTACATTGAAGTTCACGCTGTTATGAGGCATTAGCTCATGTTTTGAGTCTGAAGAAAGTCAATTGTTTCAGGTCAAGTTTCATTTGAAGCTCTTTAACGCAAAACAACTTCATTTCTTCTGCATGACAAGTAACTGTTAGCTGTGCAAAAGTGATTTGGATATGACTTGCACTCTGATTTTCATTTCATTTCCTTGAGTTCCCCTTGGGGAAGGGGAAATGGAAGAATAAGTTATGTTGCGATGGGAGACTGAAATTTCTGATTTGATATGTAATGTATGATGGTACCTGTGGTTAAATGAAGCACAGAAGAAACCTAGAAGATTGTATAAAAGTTCCTTCCAGCACAGAAAGTAGTATGTAACATTGAAAAGCCTGAAAAAAGAAATGGATGTAATTTTCTTGACAGCTCAATGAATTTATATGGCAAGTAGCAAATCTGTACAGTATGTAATTCAGTTATCAGTATGTATTAACTAATAACTGTTGGAGCAATTAATTTCAGCACAGACAATGGTACAGATGCTAAATTAATTTCAGTAACCATGAGTTAGTAAAGGGAAAATGGATCAGGCCTCATGCTGCTTGTCTGAGAATGCAGATGTTGGCTGAAGGCAGAAATGGGCATTGTTATGATTTTTTCTGCAGCTGCGCAGCAATGCACTTTCAAAGTCCATGCTTTAGTACTAGCCACTTGATTGAAGAACTTTACCACAAGCAGTAGCTGTGGAATCATGCCTCACAAAGGACTCAACACTCAGGAAACTGGGTAAATAGTGGCCACTGGTGAAGAGAAAAGAACTAAAGAAAGAAGAAATAAAATTGTCCGTCCGGTGATGAGACCTTGTGTGATCTGTTGTCCTCTGCAGTTGACTTGGTTTAACAGTTCATTCAGTTGATAATTTATTTTGATTTCTGTATTTTTCAGGTTATGACTGTCCTGCAGCAGAGGGAGTGTTTGATTATGCTGCGGCAGTAGCTGGGGCCACTCTTACAGCTGCTCAGTGCTTGATTGACAAAAAATGTCAGGTGGCAGTAAACTGGCCTGGAGGCTGGCATCATGCAAAGAAGTGAGTGCCCGGAAAATAATTCCTTCACTCAACATAATAAGAAAATCAAGAATTTTTAAGTATTTTGAAATAATATTCAGTTAATTGAAATCTCTTGTATGCCTATTAATGCATTCATTGAAGTTTTTAATTTAAAGCCTTGGCAAATCCCAAAAGCCTGGGCACAGACTTGATAGTTTGAGTAAGAGTTATGATATATTTGGTTTGCTCGGTCAGAATGTGGTCAGTGTGCCCAACTTCCTAGGATTCATCAATTTTCAACCATAACATATTTTGTTATAGTCTGACACTTCATTTGCCATAGCTTTGCTTAAAATAGTTTTGGAATAAGCAAGGGTGAATTTCAAAAGTTATATTCAAATAAAATATACAAGTTGTGTTCAAGGTCTTGAATACTTGAGTGGAAGAAAAGTAACACTGATTTTTTTTTTGTGGTTGTGTTTACATGTTTAGTCTTTTTTGTGTTGCCTAAATTTAATCTTTTTTAATTTAAGGCAGGCCAATAGATAGATGAGTTAGAGATATATCAAACAGAACTGGCAAAGTAAATGCTTTCTTCATTGATATTGCTTCAGTTTTGAAAATGGAAGTTTAATATTGAAACCATTCTTGCCAATGTTTTCTTTTGGCAAAAACGTCAATACTTATCACTTAAGCATATCTGGATTCCTAGCATTTTTGAGGATAAGAAACCCAAAGAGAATGGTGATTTGAAAGAAAAAGGGTTTTGGGTCAATAGCATTTTCCTTTCTTCCTCCTATGTTGATCCAAGCATATAATACTTAAATACACTGAACATTCCACCCAAAATCACTGTTCACTACTATGGAATACTGAAAACTCTTAACATTATCGGCAGTTGTTACCTTTAAATTTAGTGCTTTTTTGACATCTGGCTGAAAAACTGTGGAGGAGAGGAGGGAGACAAAGAGAAGAGTATGGAGATGAGAGAGAATGTTGGGGGAGGAAAGTGTTCTCAGACCGAGTTTGCCTGTAAGTTTTTTTTTACATTAGTCCATTGGAAGATTTCCAGAAGGTACAGTAGTGATTGTAACAAGGTCATCCAGGTGGACCTCATAGAATATGAGTTCCCTGATTGGGTCTGCTATCTGGCTTAATTAGGGAGCCCTGGCTGATGGATAAGATCAGGAATGTCAGATATTCTGACATCTGATAGCTGGTTCTGAGTGAATAGGATCAGTGTCAGGGATTGGTCACATGTTTAAAAAAAAGGGTGACTTACTGACAGGACTCTAGCATCTGTGGAATTATTTCAGTAGCAACAAAAGAAAAACATGCTCCTGAAGAAATTCTCTGGTAACACTAGTCCTTGAGTTGGGGTAAGAATTTCTGGCATCATGCTGTTATTTGGGAAGCTTGACTCATTCCATCCTGCCATCGAAGCCTGGACCAGTATGTGGAAAGAATGCATTATTTTTTCTGGGCAAATGACATTCGTGAGATGAAAAGCAACGAGTAATTCTCCTGTCAGCTTGTAGACTCACAGCTTTTCTGGTTGTTAGGAATCTAACTTTCTCTGAGGCACCAGATATGAAAACCTTTCAAGAATTGATGGATTTAGTTAAGGAATATTATGACCCCGAGCTGTCTCTAATGCTGAAATGCCGTCAGTTTTACTCGGCAATTTGAGAACCAGGGGAGCCTGTAACAGGATTTTTGACTAGGTTAAGATGACTGACAGGGGCATGCACCTTTGGTTTAACCCTTAATGAGACACTGAGAGAACATTTGGTATGTGGGATTAATGAAGTAACCATGTAGAAGCACCTATCAGCTGAAACCCAACTGGACATCAAACAGCCATTACAACTGGGCTTACTCATTGGAAAGTGCAACAAGTGGTGCTTACTGGTGAGTCACAGGGTGTTCTGATGTAAGTGGACACACTCACCAATCCGCCTCAGTTTGGGGAACACCACTTGAGTGTAAGCATTTGCATAGCAATGGTAGGAAAGAATTATGTTTTGTGAAAGTCCGCGAGTGCCAGACCATTCTGTTTGTCTCAGATGAAGAAGCAATGTTTGCATTAACATGTCTGGACTGCTGTCACATGATTTAGCCTGCTACTTGCTGTTTTCTAATGGGAGCTGTGGGTTCCTTCTGATTTCTAGATACCACTATTTATTTTACCAAATCTACTTAATGTTCCTTTACAAAAGGTAATGTTCAGAGCGCTGCATATTTGAATGTCCTATTCAGCCACAAGAAACCAGAACTTGTGGCCCACAACATTTTCATTTTGTTCTTTGACTCAGTTTTTATTTTTTTTTAAACGTTTTAAAAATTTTTTCTTTGGGATATCTTATTTGCTGTTGTGGTTTTAGTCATACTTCTACACCAGCTATCCTAGGTTTCTGTAATAATTTGGAGTTGTAGTTGTAATCCTGCTGCTTCTGGTGGCACTTTAATACATCTGTCTGGTCAAGCTCAGGAGAATGTCTTTTTGAATTGTAAATTAAACTTTGTTTCTCATAACTTTAACTCACAGAAGGAGACTATTCAGCCACCTTCCTGTGCCAGCTCATATATCAAGCTGTTCAATTCTTCAAACTTGAAATTCCTTTCTCAAAGCTCTGCACTTTTCTCTAGCTAAAGTATCTATCCAGTTCCCCTTTGAAAGCAGATATGAATTCTGATTGCAGCATCCTTTTAGGCAGTGAAATCCAGATCACCATAACTTGCTGTTTGAAAATAGTTTAATCATGTCAGCTCTGAGTTTATTGCCCCTGGTCATCACGTGTCCTCTGTTTACTGATCCTTGTGCAGATGGAAATGGTTTCTCCTTATTTACTTGCAACAAAAGCTTCATGAATTTCATTAGCTGTATCACATCTCCCAACGTCACATCTCTGCTTTAATCTTTCTTCGTAGCTCATTTTTTTGTCCT
Source organism: Stegostoma tigrinum (assembly GCF_030684315.1). Taxonomy (NCBI): domain Eukaryota; kingdom Metazoa; phylum Chordata; class Chondrichthyes; order Orectolobiformes; family Stegostomatidae; genus Stegostoma; species Stegostoma tigrinum. Next base: position 50,543,456 of record NC_081368.1, read on the forward strand.
TCATAAAATTCTGACAAATCTCCTTCCAGGTTTTTAGTGTCTGGAATTAGATGCAATGCTTAATTAGGAGGGCTGCCGTGAATAGATCCTGAAAGGAATGCCAGAAGTAACAGAATGGGATCAGGAAGAGAAGCTGTTGCAAATGAAATGAATGTTGCGTGAAATGATACCACATCTAAAATGATGCCATTCAGAACCAAATGGTCTGATTTTAAAGGGCTTAGAAGAACAAAGACCCCATTAAAGAAGGCAGGACTAGTTGATAAGGCTTTTAAGAAAGCATATGGGAACCTTGGCTTTATAAAGCAAGGAACCAATGCCAAAGTTTTCACACATCCTATTTCTCATTTATGTGCTTCCATTTGGCAACATGAACCAAAAGCTTAGCATTGGTTGTTGATGATATCCAGCTCAAACGCATCTGTACTTCTCTCAACTCCTCCACCATTGACACGTTTACCAGCCTCTTTATCCAATGTCCAATACAAGACAAACAAAGATTGTGGCAGTTACATATTGGAAAAAAATGAACGTATTGTTTTTGGTTCCTGCTCAGACTCCATTCCCTATCCATTCACTCAGCCTCTCACCCGGAAACAGTTTGAGATTAAATGCATCCATTTGCAATCTTGGTTTACATTTGTCCCTGAGGTAAACTTCTGTTGTCATATTAATGCCATCAGGAGGGGCACCTATTTCCACCTCTAATATAAACCAGCAGTCCGAGGTTCTGCTGCAATCGTCACTCCTACCTTTGATACCCCTACATCTGACTATTTCAGTACATTGAAGCTCCTTTCAAAACCTGTGTTATTGTCATTGTCCTTTCCAGAGAAGGATGAGAGCAACTCTGCTCTTAGCATTGATCAATGTTCAAAGCGTCACCTGGAGTGCAACCCAGTAATCCAGAGAGGATTAATCCACAGAGCTCTAATCTCCCCAGTAGGGATGGAGCAGGTTCAGGTTAGATTCCTGTTTTACATTTGCCTTCTTCCATTAACTTCTATATTTTATAATTCATGAGATGAGGGCATTTATTGTCTATCCCTAATTTCCCAGAGGGCAGTTAAGAGTCATATGCAGGCCAAGCAAGGATAGGATGCCAGTTTCCTTTCCTAAAGGACATTAGTGAACCAGATGGGTTATTCCAACATCATTATAATTTTAATTCTAGAGATTTATTGAATTCAAAATCCACCATCTGTTGTGTTGGGATTTGAACCCAGGTCCCCAGACATTGATGACTGTATCGGCGCCGCCTCTTGCTCCCCAGAGGAGCTCGAACAGTTCATCCACTTCACCAACACCTTCCACCCCAACCTTCAGTTCACCTGGGCCATCTCCAGCACATCCCTCACCTTCCTGGACCTCTCAGTCTCCATCTCAGGCAACCAGCTTGTAACTGATGTCCATTTCAAGCCCACCGACTCCCACAGCTACCTAGAATACACCTCCTCCCACCCACCCTCCTGCAAAAATTCCATCCCCTATTCCCAATTCCTCCGCCTCCTCCGCATATGCTCCCACGATAAGACATTCCACTCCCGCACATCCCAGATGTCCAAGTTCTTTAAGGACCGCAACTTTCCCCCCACGGTGATCGAGAACGCCCTTGACCGCGTCTCCCGCATTTCCCGCGACACATCCCTCACACCCCGCCCCCGCCACAACCGCCCCAAGAGGATCCCCCTCGTTCTCACACACCACCCTACCAACCTCCGGATACAACGAATTATCCTCCGACACTTCCGCCATTTACAATCCGACCCCACCACCCAAGACATTTTTCCATCCCCTCCCCTGTCTGCTTTCCGGAGAGACCACTCTCTCCGTGACTCCCTTGTTCGCTCCACACTGCCCTCCAACCCCACCACACCCGGCACCTTCCCCTGCAACCGCAGGAAATGCTACACTTGTCCCCACACCTCCTCCCTCACCCCCATCCCAGGCCCCAAGATGACATTCCACATTAAGCAGAGGTTCACCTGCACATCTGCCAATGTGGTATACTGCATCCACTGTACCCGGTGCGGCTTCCTCTACATTGGGGAAACCAAGCGGAGGCTTGGGGACCGCTTTGCAGAACACCTCCGCTCAGTTCGCAATAAACAACTGCACCTCCCAGTCGCAAACCATTTCCACTCCCCCTCCCATTCTCTTGATGACATGTCCATCATGGGCCTCCTGCACTGCCACAATGATGCCACCCGAAGGTTGCAGGAACAGCAACTCATATTCCGCCTGGGAACCCTGCAGCCATATGGTATCAATGTGGACTTCACCAGTTTCAAAATCTCCCCTTCCCCTACTGCATCCCTAAACCAGCCCAGTTCATCCCCTCCCCCCACTGCACCACACAACCAGCCAAGCTCCTCCCCCCCACCCACTGCATCCCAAAACCAGTCCAACCTGTCTCTGCCTCCCTAACCGGTTCTTCCTCTCACCCATCCCTTCCTCCCACCCCAAGCCGCACCCCCAGCTACCTACTAACCTCATCCCACCTCCTTGACCTGTCCGTCTTCCCTGGACTGACCTATCCCCTCCCTACCTCCCCACCTATACTCTCTCCACCTATCTTCTTTACTCTCCATCTTCAGTCCGCCTCCCCCTCTCTCCCTATTCATTCCAGTTCCCTCTCCCCATCCCCCTCTCTGATGAAGGGTCTAGGCCCGAAACGTCAGCTTTTGTGCTCCTGAGATGCTACTTGGCCTGCTGTGTTCATCCAGCCTCACATTTTGTTATCTTGGAATCTCCAGCATCTGCAGTTCCCATTATCTCTCTCCCCAGAATATCATCTGGGTCTTTGAATTAACAGTCAAGCAATAATACCACTGGGCCATCACCTCCCTTCTGTACAGAGCTAATTTCTCTGGAATCCTGTGGAGTCCTGCTGTGTCAGCAGTGTTCATGTGAAATTGATGAAAGGAAATTAGAATCCTTGTAGTTGGCATATGGAGATGATCATGTCCAGTATGGATTTACCAGCACAGAAACTACACTGTGCTCTGGAGTCTTTGCAGCATGACACTTAACAATTGCTGCCCAGGCAATGCTGAGGATTAAGATCTCCTGGAATTATTATGTCTCCACTATTTTCTTTGTTTCTGTGTAACTTGATTATTGCATTGTGGAATGGACCGTGTCCTCCAATGAAGAAGACAGAGACCATGAAAGTGTGAATGTAGGTGAGACTTTACATAATTAAGCAGTTTATCTGGAATTCTATCCTTGCTGAGGCCTTTCTGCTTGTAAGGAATTGAGGGCAAGATTTCTGTACTTGCTCAACTCTGATAGCAAACTGTAGGAGAGCATCAAGCAGACTAGGAGATCCGTCTCGCAGAAATAAAGCTCATTGAGTGCTTAATCTATCGTAACATCTATTTGCTTCCACCTAAATACCCCAATCACATTTGATTCCTTCCTAACAAAAATGTATTAAAGTTTTATAACACTACTTTCAGGACTTTGAGTGAAAAATAGAATGAAGCTGGTCCCTGTCCCAGCCCTACCTTGGTATTTTATTCTCCATTATCCGAACCATTGCCTTTAAGCAGATATGAAGGCATATACCTCCATATTAGATCAGATGGAAAGCTCTACAATCTGTCCAGTTTGAAAGTGAAGTCAAAAATATTATATATCTTGATCCGGGAACTCTGCTATGAGGATGATGCTGCAAAGATTTGTGGATTATCTCTCCCACCCTGTTCTCATTTACTGAAAGTGCATGAAAACCATGGTTATGGACAGGTTGTTATATCTTTGCCCTCAATCTGCTGGAATTCGCTTGTGGAGTCTGCTATCTTGAGTCTACAGTGTCAGACAATCTCACTCGATGCACGATGCAACACATGCATAGAAAAAGCAGCTATCAGGTCCTGTGTGGTTAGCACTTGTACAGCTGTGAAGTATGGACGACTTACAGCTATCAAGAATGAAACTGAACATTTTCACCTTTAATGTCTCTTGACATTTTTGAGGAAGGACAAAATCATGAATGCGACAGATCATTTAAAAGCAAATCTCCCAGATACGCTAGCAGTCATCAAGGTAAATTTTTGTTCATGACTGTTAGCAACAATACTGCTATTCGAATGTTAGAAGATCTGTGATATAGTATAATGGTTATCTATGGAAACGTTGAGCCTTCTGTTTCTTTTAGTGGAATCTTGATTTAGTATAAATTGTCCAGAGTGCTAAGATAAACTGTTTCAACTTGGTTAATGTTCCATTGATTAATTGAGTATCAAAGCAGTTGGACAAAGTAAAGTCTGTATAACTGCAGACATAGATAAGTTGGAATTTTAATTAATTGCAGATTTTCTTTCACCCAGTTCCCAGGTTTTTAGTCCTACCAAACAGTTTGTAACTTGTCATGCATTTCTAACTAACAATACTGTTGGTAAGTTCTCACATTAAGTTGTGGCTGCATTCTTGAAATATCCATCTTTGAATGTAACAATTTGAAGAGAAACATTGATTCTCAGAGGGGCCAATATCAAACTATAATTAGGTTTTGCAGGGCCTTCCTTCTCAAAAAAAATTAAAAATCGTAATTGCTGGGTTGCATTATTCTATATAGTTAATTTCCTACTTAGTAAATGATATAATCTTACGAATGTGAAACAAAGATTTGGCTTTCTCCTTACAGTACAGGTACCACCCCTTCACCTTTAATTCTATTTCCCTGACTTTCTTCTCCGTAATCCTCTTGATTTTGCAATCCCTTGCCAAGCCTCGACCTATGAGCTCTAGCCTTCCCCACCCCCCCCACAAGCCCTGACCCTAAAATTGTGACCTCCTTCTAACCCCCCGCCAAAAACTGCTTCATGTTGTTTTTAAAAACGGTATTGCTCGCCTCTTCCCTCACTCAGCTAGTGATCCAGAAACCCAGAGGTTCTACAGGCCTGCATTTGAATCCCACCATGGAAGAAGCAGAGTAGCCAGAAGGGAGTGAAGATAGAACAGTACAGCATAGTACAGGCCCTTCAGCCCACAATGTTGTGCCGACCTATTATCTGACTCTAAGATCAATGAACCCTGCATACCCTACGTTTTACTATCATCCCCATGTGCCTATCCAAGAATCCCTTAAATGTATCTGACTCCAGTACCACCGCTAGCAGCACATTCCATGCACCCACCACTTTTTGTGTAAAGAACCTCCCTCTGACATCACCCCTGTACCTTCCTCCAGTCACCTTAAAATTATTCCCCCTTGTAATAGTCATTTCCGCCCTGGGAAAACGTCTCTGACTATCCATTCTATCTATGCCTCTGATCATCTTGTACACCTCTATCAAGTCACCTGTCATCCTTCTTTGCTCTAAAGAGAAAAGCCCTAGCTCCCTCAACCTTTCCACATAAGACCTGCCCTCCAATCCAGGCAGCATCCTGGTAAGTCTCCTCTGCAAACTCTTGAAAGCTTCCACATCCTTCCTATAATGAGGAGACCAGAACTGAATGCAATATTCCAAGTGTGGTCTCACCAGGGTTTTGTAGAGCTGCAGCATAACCTCGCGGCTTTTAAACTCAATTCCCCTGCCAATGAAAGCCTACACAGCATACACCTTATTAACAACCCTGTCAACTTGGATAGCAACTTTGAGGGATCTATGGACGTGGACCCCAAGATCCCTCTGTTCCTTCGCACTTCCAAGAACCCTGCCATTAACCTTATATTCTGCATTCAAATTCAACCTTCCAAAATGAATCACTTCACACTTTTCCAGGTTGAATTCCATCTGCCACTTCTTTGCCCAACTCTGCATCGTGTCAATGTCTCGTTGCAACCTACAACAGCCCTCCACGCTGTCCACAATTCCACCAACCTTTGTGTCATCAGCAAATTTACAAACCCACCCTTCCAATTCCTCGTCCAAGTCATTTAGAAGGATCACAAAGAGCAGAGGTCCCAAAACAGATGCCTGTGGAACACCATTGGTCACTGAGCTCCAGACTGAATACTTTCCATCTACTACCACCCTCTGTCATCTATTAGACAGTCAATTCTGTATCCAGACAGCAAAATTTCCCTGAATCCCTTGCCTTCTTACTTTCTGAATGAACCTACCATGGAGAACCTTATCAAATACCTCGCTAAAATCCAAATCTCCCACATCCACTGCTCTGCCTTCATTAATGTGTTTTGTCACATCCTTAAAGAATTCGATGAGGCTTGTTAGGCATGACCTGCCCCTCACAAAGCCATGCTGACTATTTCTAATCAAACTGTGCTTTTCCAAATAATCATAAATACTATCTCTCGGAATCCTTTCCAATAATTTGTCCACCACAGAGTGCATCACAGAAAGTACAGATAAAACGACAGGCAGATTATCACTGAAAAAGCAGAAAAATATTGAGATAACTGGCCTCTGAAAAAGATTTGAGGAGGTGGCGAAAGGGTGATTAGATTGAAAAACTGATGGAGGAATACAAAGCAATGAATGAAGTCGTAAAGAATAAATGCTTACGTGACAGAAGCTTGAAAAGATTAACTTCAATGATGTCACTCTGTCAGAACCATATATCTTGATTCCCTCATTGCAACATACAGTCTGTCAAACTTATTTCGTCCGTGATGATCTGTCAGTGCAGTGAAACCAATTTCTTCATGCTCTTGTCAGCCCTTGTTTCTGATCTTTACATAAACCGGTTTACATTTTCATAAGAGTGAAAGTGTGTTGCAAGCCTAACAGACTGATTATCGATTTGTTGAATGGTTGCCAAGAAGTCATAAATTGGATTTTGAACTCAAAGTTTCTGGTTCAGAGGCAGGGGTGCGACTTACAAAGAGAGGCCTCTTTCTGAAAGACCACCCTCCATAGAAGTCAGCCTTTATTACACCCTGGCATCCCCTGTTTCTGACATACTTTCAGTGTTTCAGGAGGATCCCACTTGCTTGTTTCAGCTATTTATTTTTTGAAGTTTTGTATAAAGTACAGCACAATTTATGTGGATAAATGATACATATTTTCAAGATTTGAAAGTAAATTTTGAGCATTGCGAAGTATGAATTAGAATGGAACAATGCAACATCTTTTCATCAACAGCAATTTGTGCATTTATTAATATTTGGCATCCAAAAAATAATTTCTTTGAGCATTAAACAAGGCATTGAACAGAAGAGTGGTTTTCGAGGACAAAGAGCATTGGAAGTTAAGACTTTGTTGGAAATTTTTGAAAGCGGTTAGGAAGTTGACAAGAGGTTAAAGTTGAAAGTAAAGCAATCCTAGTGGGTTTAGAAGAAACAGCAACAATACTGGAACAGTGAGAAAACAGTATGGTGTTAAATTCACATGAGCAGGATGCGTTGGTATTGTATGATTGAAGACAATTACTAAGGTAGGCTGGGTGAGGCTTCCTCAGTTACTTGAAATTGGAGGTAGCAATTAACAAGGAGGGCATTAACAAAAGTGAGCGTTATGAACCTGTGGAATAGGATTTCCACAGTGAGATGGTAGAGCAAACCCATATAGCTCTGAGGTGGTCTGTGGCGTGGACAGGATGTATGGAAGGACACTTGAAACCTGTTTAATCCCAAACTAAAATTTTGCATCTTGGATTAGCCTACATGGTAACTGGAGGTCAGAGACCAAAAACTTGCATTTTCTGACAGGGGCAGAGAAATATTACTTAATCATTGTTGAGCTGCCTAAAATTTTGATTTATTCGGTTTTGAAGGGGTAATTATAATTCATTGTCATTGAACTATATACGGAAACTGATTTCATATCTAGGGCATTAAAAATCATTGGCAGAGTCTGGGATGATGTCGTTGACATGAGGGAGAAAACTAGGCACGAAGAACAGAACTTTGGAGATGAAGTGTTTTAGTTGTGATGAATAGAAGACAGCCATACGTTGGAGATGAATGGGTGAAATGTATGAATTGGTTCATTGTGCTGGTAACAACAAAAATGTCAGAAAAGATTGGGAGAGACATCAGCCTGTAATCAAAGTCAGAACTCAGTCTTGCATTGATAATTGTTGGTATTCTCCCAGCTCAGTGTCAGACTTTATCCTCTAACCTTTTCATCAGCTACTGGAATTATATTTCAGCAGGATCTTTAAACTACCTGATTTTGTGTCTTGTCTGTAATATTTCTGAGTGTGAAGTAATTCATAATTGTGTCAAAAATACAGATATTTTATACAGGATGATAGGACTAAAAAAAGGGTAAAGAAAGTAATATAACTTAGGACAAGTGTGTGATTTAATCACTTGATTATTTTTCATGTCCCATCATTTAAGAATTCTATTTGTATTGACTGAGGACTTTTACATTATAGTTTTTCATTTTTTTAAAATCTTAAGTATGTGTCAAAACAGTGGCAGAAACAGGTCTGGTCTTTTGGTTTGGATACTGAAAGGCCATTTTTTTAGTTTGCTGGTGTGGTATTACAGAATTCGGAGGATGCAGTTGGGGTAGAAGATCAGTCACGATCAATTGAATGGCGGAACAGGTTTGAATAGCCTATTCTACTGCATGTTAAGTTTTCATATTTTTATAAGGGGGTATTTCTCATAAACACTTGTGTCTTCTAATATTCTTAAACTGGAAAGGTGCTTGTATCAGCTTTTTAGGTGATGTGTATTGTTGATTTCTACCTTTAAGTACTTGTAAGAACATACTGGATAACCTGGTATTGTGGCAGATTGGTGCAGTACTGAATGGGTTTATAGAGAGATAGGATCTGAAACCAGACCTGTAGGTTTCTTGTTTAATGGAGGGAAGATGGAATAATTTATTTCAAAAGTTGCTTTCAATCTTCCAGCAGATGGCTGGAGAGTCACACTGACAGGAGCATGCAATCAAGTTGTTTCCCCACTGTCATTTGGGGGGTAAATGTATAATATAGAACTGAAGGGGATCAGAAAATATTGATGGGAATTGGCAAAATAGAAGAAAAAGATGTGTAGGATCATAGATTTTTTTAACATATTGTGCCATGTGGCCCATCATGCAAGCTGACAAGTAACCATTCAGCCTAATCTCACTTGGCAACTCATAATCCATAGCCAAGTGGATTTTGGCAAAATTTCCGGTAAACGTGTTGTGGTAACTGTTCAAGACACTGATTATTGAGTTTTTCAAATGTTAATCTTATAAATTTTGTTATCATCCAGTATGGCTAGATTACACAGAGCAGACTGGAAGTTAATTTGGATTGGACCCAAAATCAGCTACATCATAGGTTCTTAAATCAATTGGATTTATGTGGTTGTATTAGGATAATATCTTTTCAAGTTGCATTGTGTTTTCAGCCAATAAACTTCATCCTTCACTTCACTATACCAGACTGAAAATGTAAGCGCCGGTCATTCAGGAAATCCCCACAAACGTTAGATACTTTTGAACAACCTGTTCAGACATGTTATGACCCACCTATGAAGCAGGTGGGATATAACCTTGGGCTTTTTGCACTATAAAAACTCCCCTACCTAATATTTTTAACCAGCCTGTTCAAACACATTGTGACACATCTGAGCAGGTGAGACTTGAACCTGAACGTTCTGGCCCAGAATAAGGACACGAAATGCCATATTTATTTGTACATGCAATTGGCTCTTCTCCACCCTGCCCCCCCCAAATAAAAGGGACCTGGACTCATACTTAAGTATTTTCACAAAAGGCCCATCTTCTTTGGGGGCTGTTGAGCATTTTGAGTTTGCTTGAATACACTTGATGACATCAATTTTAGACAAATTCATAACATTGAAAGGCTTCCATGATCTTAAATATGCATTAGATGTCGTATGCAAGAATGTTTGTTTGATAGTAGAAATGAGAAATCAGTGTTTTCACTGTCTTGTCAGTTTATACTGATTTTCCATTCGTTTGCATTTCAGAATATATTAGTGTACTCAGCAAGAAATTGGTGTGTACATAGCTATTGTACACTTTCCAATTACATGCCTATTAAAAATTTCAACCCATGGATGGTCCAGAATGACATCTTTTGGAAATAGTGATTGTGTTCATGTACCACAGTGACTCAGGAGTTAGCACTGTGGCCTCGCAGTGCCAGGGACCCTGGTTCAGTTCCAGCCTCGGGCGACTGTGCAAACTCCACGCAGACATTCTCCCTGTTGCCTGTGTGGATTCCCTCTGGGTAGTCCGGTTTCCTTCCACAGTCCAAAGATTGTGCTAGTCAGGTGACTTAGTCATGGGAAATGCAGGGTTACGGGGCTAAGCTTTCCACACTGGATGGATTCTATTCTGAGGATTCTATTCATAACATTGGACTTCCAAATATCATCATCTAGGGTTTCCTCACTGCAGTTGACCAAAACCTTTAATTATAACGCAAATATGAGCATATTCTAGTTTGTAGAAACAGTTTGGTTACTATTGCAGTCACCATCCTAAACATTTGCTCTCTCCACTGATGGTACATTCGTGGCTGCATTGTGCACTGTCCAAATGGTGCACCATAACAACTTGCAGTGGTTTTTTTGATAGCACTTTTTGATTTAAAGTACATTTCAGTCTTTTTTTAAATGTGGAAATTATTTGTTAGTGCACAGATACTTGAAAATTTTTATGCTGTAACTTAAAAGGGGCCTACTTGTATACAATCTACGTGGGAAATTTCAGGTTGTTGCCATTTGTCCAGCTTAGAGTGAACATTGTTCCAAACCCATGACCTCTATCATCTAGAAGAAGGGCACCAGGCATGAGGAAACATCACAGCAAAATTCCCTTCTAACTCACATTTCTGACTTGTAAATTAATTACATTTCCTTCATTATCTGTAGGTCAAAATCCTGACATTCCCTACCTACCACCACTATGAATGTACGTGAGTTCAGGAGAGTGGCTCATCTCAAGAGCATTAGACAAAATATACTAGCCTTGCCAGTGGGCAAAAATGTCCCATGAAGTAATTTTTAAAAGTTGGTTAATCCTACAGGAAGAAGAACCATCATGTTCTCATTGTCTGTTTCTTTGTATTTTTTTTCTGAAGAGATGAAGCATCAGGGTTTTGTTATCTGAATGATGCTGTGCTTGGCATTTTAAAACTGCGAATGAAGTTTGATCGAGTTTTATACATAGATCTGGACCTACACCATGGCGATGGTAAGATTGAATCTTTGATTTCATCTTAATTACAATACCTTGATGAAAATTATAAAGGAATTACAGAATCTCCTATAACATTACTGATGGTACATTCAAGGAAGTGCTGTTTGATAAGGACAAGTGTTATCATAATTGCATCATACTTGTTTAGTATGATGTAAACCTGTGTGTAATTCAGTATGTTCTGTAATGCTACAGAATTTACTTCCCACTCCCTCTGGAATTAGTTTGAAGTTCGCTTTACTTCTGACACTGCTGCAGTCCACACTCTATAGGTTGACCCTCTGTGCTCTAAAGAAGGGAATTTGAGGATTTTGATCCAGTGATACTGAAAGAATGCTGATGTATTTCCAAGTCAGAAAAGTAAGTGGCTTAGAGGGGAACTTGCAGGGTGTGATGTTCGCATGTATTGCTGCTGTTGTCCTCCAAGATAGAAGTTGGCGTGGTGCTGTCTGGGTGAATTTCTGGTCAGAGACATGCGACCCCTTGAACTGCCTCACCATTCTGATGTGATTGTGGCCTTGACTCCAGTTTTCTATTTGCCCCAAAAATCCTGGACTACTTCAGATCAAAAATCTATCAAATGCAGCTCTGAATATATTAAATGACCCAGCTTTGACTGCTCTCTGGAGAAGAGATATCAAAAACTAATTGTCCTTGGAGGAGATAAGTTGTTTGTCTTCTCGATCTTAAATGGAAGACATTTATATTTTGTTACTGTTTGTTCCAGATGTCCCCTGGAGGGGAAACAACCTCTCAGCTCCTATCCTGTGAAACTTGCTCAGACCTCATATGTTTCTCTCCAGTTATCTCTTATTCTTCTCATCTCTAGTTATGTTATATCTTAAATATGCACAAACTTCCTATCTGCAAAGTTTGACTACCTTTCATCCTTTTTTTCGACATTTACTCTCAGAACAGATATATGTGTAAGTCACTCTGATTGCATCATATGATCAGCTGGCATCTATTAATCTAGGAGATGATGTACTGTGCCCAGGGTGCATGTGACTTCTGGATTGAATATTGCCTGCATGGGCCAGAAGATTTATTAATAGAAGTTTTTTTTCTGCAGCTTGCAGAGGGTGAATAGCTTTGTTCCAAGGTCAACTGATATTAGTTCGTGGCAATAGGCTGCCTTCTCCACCACCTAGCCATTCCTTTTGATCGCACACTTTCAAACCCTTACAGGCTGCTTGACTCCATACACTGCAGTCAGCAGCAAGGATTTACTATGCATTGACACCAGTCTGAAAATTTGAGGTTGCAGATATCCTTGTATTGCAGATATGGCCAACCTGTTGATCTTGAGCTAATGGTAAGCTCACCATAGAGCCTGCTGTGGAGATGGAACCGTCATTCATTTGGCGCTTGAACTTAACCAGCAGAGTTGCTGCTCACTTGTGAGGATCCCTGCACACTGCAGTTACCAGTTTGCTGGACAGTAGTGATTATAAAGCATTTTTCCATCTTCAAATCTAAAATAGGGATTTAAATAAATCCCTATAATTGTGTATTTCATAATTTCATTACATTATCTTTGAATTATCTTTTAATTCTTTTAATGAAGTTTATATTTGACAGCATCAGCCTCTCAAAATGTTCAGACTTAATCTATCGGCTATTATCTTGTTGAACCAATAGCTGTGAGCACTGAGATGTTTGTTGCTACTGAAGGCTGCGCTATCATTGCTGGAGGAACTCAGCAGATCTGGCAGCATCTGTGGAAAGAAGTAGTTAACATTTTGAGAGCATTGATCCTTCTTCAGACTTGACTCAGAATGGACTTGAAATGTTAACTCTGTTTTCTCTCCACAGTTGCTGCCAGATGTGCTGAATTTCTCCAGTAACTTGTGTTTTCGTTTCCAGCACTCGCAGTTTTTTGTTTTATGAATCATATTGTAAGAGTTTGTTGCAAGTGTGTTATAATCATACTTGGTGCAGTGACATATCTATGAATCCTCCGTTGGAAGGCTGAGGCTGCTAGATAGCTCGAACTTTGGAGTTCTGGGCTGTTGTTTTCTGTGTCACTCGGGTGTCTGCACTAAGGCGATTGTCCACACAGTGCTCCTCAGGAAATCTGAGACCACCGGGTGTGTTAAAGAGGAATGAACTGACACAGGTCGGAAACAAAACATGCCACACTTGTGCTGTGGTAGGATTGCCCCCATAGAGTCTCACAGCATGGAAACAGACTCTTTGGCCCAACTTGTCTATGCCAACTAGGTAAACTGAACAAATCCCATTTGGCTCATATCCCTTTAACCTTCCCTATCCATGTAACTGTCTAGGTGTCTTTTAAGTATTGTAATTGTACTCACCTCTACCAATTCCTCTGGCCACAGTTTCCACCTTTTGTGGATACAACTGTGCAGCGTGACTGAGACGGTGAGATGTATTCTTTTAGGGTTCTGCCTCCACCTATTAGCCAGAAAGTGCAAATTCAAATCCCACCTGTTCTAGAGGTGTGTCATATACGTCTGAATGGGTTGATTGATAGTATCTATTTATAATAATTATAGGGAACTTTAATCTTCAGATGAATTGGATAAATTAATTTGGCATAAGTAGTTCAGAGGTCAGGATAATTAACAGCATTTGAGAGAGTTTCTATAAGAACACTTGATCTCAGAAGGAATAAAGGGCTACAGGGAGAGTGCAGGGAAGTGGAGTTGAAATGCCCATCAGCCTTGATTTAAATGGTGGAGTATACTTGATGGGCCGAATGGCCTTGCTTCCACTCCTTTGTCTTATGGTCTAACACAATATCACATCAACCAGGAGAAAGCTTATATTAGATTTTATCTTGTGTAATGAGATAGGATTAATTTGTCATCTCAGGAAATAATTCTCTGGAGATACATATTATTATACGAGAGAATTCAATGTGGAATTTGAGAGGGACATAGTAAGTCTTAAAGTGTGTAAAACTTAAATAAAGTCAAATACGTAGGGATCAGTGGAAATTTGGCTAAGGTAGATTAGGTACTTATTTTAGGTCCTTAGATTGAATGTTAAAACTTTAGATAAATTGAATTTTGAAGTTGTTAAATCACTGACTTTTTCCCAGATTTTTATGTGCTAGTGTACAACTAATTTCGAGCAGATATTTAGTATTGGCCTGAAGATATTTGTTTTGCCAGTTTTCTCCTCTTGTCAGAGAGGGATCTGGCCTCCCTCAGTGCATCTCCATAGCATTATGGCTGAGATAAGTGTGTTACTTTGTGAACAAAAGCTAGAACAAAACACAGTAGACTATTTGAGATAACAAGGTGTAGAGCTGGATGAACATAGCAGGCCAAGCAGCATCAGAGGAGCAGGAAAGCTGATGTTTTGCTTTGAGACCCTTCTTCAGAAATGCAAGGAGATGATGTATTGTGCCAAGGTGCATGTGATTTCTGGATTGAATATTGTATGCACGGGCCAGAAGATTTGTGTATAGAAGTTTTTTTTCTGCAGCTTGCAGAGAGTGAATAGCTTTGTTCCAAGGTCAACTGATATTAGTTCCTTGCACTAGGCTGTCTTCTCCACTACCTAGCCATTCCTTTTGACCGCACACTTTCAAACCCTTCCATGCTACTTGTCTCAATACACTCCAGTCAGCAGCTAGGATTTCCTATGCATTGACACCGTACCAAAAACTTACGAAATATGGTTGGAAAACTTATGTTATGAATCTGGAATGGGTTTTTACTTTGGCTACAGATGTGGACAGAACAAAACCGGTATCCCACTCTGAAGAAGGGTCTTGACCCGAAATGTCAGCTTTCCTGCTCCTCTGATGCTGCTTGGCCTGCTGTGTTCATCCAGCTCTACACCTTGTTATCTCAGATTCTCCAGCATTGACAGTTCCTACTATCTCAGTGGATTACTTGCCATTATTGCAACTCATTAGAAGAACAGTATGCCGATGGTCATTTTTGAACAATTTGACAATTTGTATTGGTAAAATTGAGGAACATTTCTTACTGTCAATGGACCGATAAAGTATGTATATCGCAACCTGTGATCATCTTTGTCATTTTTTAAAATTCTCTCTAGGCGTAGAAGATGCATTCAGTTTTACATCTAAAGTCATGACTGTGTCATTTCACAAGTATTCCCCTGGATTCTTCCCAGGTAGGTCTGCTGTCACTCCAGTTTTTCTTCTCAATAACAGCAATCTTTCAGAGTTTTTTAAATGATTTCTTCTGGCTGTTTTTCAAGGAACAGGTGATGTGACAGATGTTGGAATGGGGAAAGGAAGGTATTACACTGTGAATGTGCCTTTGCAGGATGGCATTCAAGATGACCTTTACTACCAAATATGTGAAAGGTAGGAACTGCTATAAAATTCTGACTCTGAACAATATAGAATTACTTTCTTGTAAAGTATTATGCTTGAATTGGGATGCCCAGAGTTTCACCCATAATCGGGTGGCTTTATTGCCTGTAACTTACAATGTAATGAATTTCCAAATGTCCCATTTCGATGCAGAAGATATCCAGTCTAGGTCAGTTGTCTTCCAGCAAAGAAAGAAGGGCCACAAGGCATTTTTCTGCAGCTGATAATATATTATTTATCTGTTTAAGGCAATGGCAATCTTGTCACCTCTCAGTGATCTTGTCGATGAATGTTGATTTCTGGGCAGTTTTGTGCTGTGTGCTTATGATGTCTTGGAAATGCATTGAAATTGCCTGGCCTTATTTTGTCTGCCATCCTTACTGTCAGCAAAGAAGATTTCAATTTTATGAATCTGGAATGGGTTTTTACTTTGGTTACAGATCTGGACAGAACGATAGTCAGTATCTCACGAACATAACTGACAATGGGATCTGGCTCACAAACTGTGTGTAAGCATCTTTTTTTCTGTTGAGAGGATAGCTGTCCTCCAGGCTTTGAAATGGCACAGGATTGTGGAGGTGACATCAAGGGAAGTGGACATGAGCAGACTCTGCCTGTGGTTGACACCAGGGAAGAACATTGTGCACTGGGGAGCGGGTTAAAGGCAGTGATCCCAAGGGAACTCAAGCTGCAGATGATAGCTGAAGAGAGTACTCACCCAACAGGTACCAAAATCATCATGGAGAGCAGTTGCAAGGAGACCTGGGCGTGCGCGACCCAGGGAAGAATGTTGTGCTTACACAGTGAGCAGGCGGTCTATGTAGACAGCATTCACTAAAGGGCCTCAGGCTGCAAGTGGCTACTAGACTCGAGTGGTGGCAAAAATTCCCACCGGTGGGAAGACAAAAGGGTGGGCCAGTTTCGCGCAATGGGACTGTTTGAGGAAGAGATAGAAAGTAGGGTTTTGTACTCTCTGTGTTTTAATGTGTGGCAAAGTGACTCAAGACATTAATGGTACGGAGTTTCTTGAGTACCATTGGGAGCAAGACTTTTATATTTCAAGGAGTGTGGCGCAACCAAAAAAACCCATGGTGAAGAAATACTGAGAACTTTGTGAAGTGTTAGGGAGTTATTTTACATCAAAGCCACTGATGAACACAGAACGTTCCCATTTTTTAAATGGTTACAGCGCAAAAGAGAGACCAGCTCCCAATTCCTGCCTGCCTTAAAGAGGTTAGAGGAACACTGCAAGTTCGAAGATTTCTCCAAGATGTCTTGTGTGACTATTCGGTTTGTGGCCCCTGACACAAAGCCATCCAACAGAAACTACTCACAAGGAGAGTTCTAGATTTCAAGGAAGCTTTTGAAATTTGAAAATTCAAGAAATGGTTGGAGAATACTGCAAAGACCGTGGGCTCTGGCAATATTCCAGCAATTGTACTGAAAACTCGTATTCTCCTAGCCAAACTCTTTATTATTATTTTCGAAGAACAAGTCTTCATTTACTGCTTGCAGCTCTCCAGACTCGATATCAAGGTCATTAATTTTAGGGTCTGAACTCTCCCATGCCTTAGCCCCCTACCCCTCACGCGAGGCCCTGTTATTACATAGCCTACCATTACACACCACCTATTATTAGTCACTAGCAGTCCCCATTAACAGCTATTCACTCTCCTAGCCAGAGCATTATCAACTTCTTTGCCTATCCAACTGCTTTTTTCTCTCTTTGGGCTCTAGCCCCAGCTATCATTTACTCCTTACACTGTCCTCCTCCCTATCCTCTACATATAAACTGATATTTTCTCAGCTACCATCCGTTCTGAGAAGGATCACTGGACCTGCAACGTTAACTCTGACTTTTTTCTTCACAGATGCTGCCAGACCTGCTGAGCTTTTCCAGCAACTTCTGTTTTTGTTCCCGATTATTGTTTGTATAGTTAAGCAATATCTGTAGCAGCATTGGTGAAGAAAAAAATCAATGCTAACATTTTGGCTCTGACAACCCTTCCTCTGAGCTCAGATGCTGCCAGACATGCTGAGCTTTTCCAGCAACTTCTGTTTTTGTTTGAGAAAAAATGTATTTGTGAATAGTAATGGGTTTTGTTTACATTGAGAGAATTTTACAACGGAACAAAATAAACAGTTGAATAATAAGCTCCAGTTTAGAAGTTGAGGAAGTGATTTTTTTTCCCCCTTTTAGTAGGGAAAACACCCGTAACTTAGGAAGAAAACTTATTTTTTACTTGAGCACTTCTCCAGAAGTGGCGGTTGAAGCTGGAGTCATCAAGTTGTACAGCACGACAACAGATCCTTCAGTTCAACTTGTCTGTACCAACTGGATATCCTAAGCTGATCTAGGTCAATTTGCCAGCATTTGGCCCATATCTTTCTGAACCTTTCCTTTTCATGTACCCATCCAGATACCTTTTAAATGTTGTAATTGTACCTGCCTCCACCACCTTCTCTGGCAGCTCGTTCTATGCATGTACCACCCTCTGTGAAAAAAAAAATTGTTTGTCAGGTCTCTTTTAAATCTTTCCCCCTGCTCCCCTGAGAAAAAAGACCTTGACTGTTCACCCTATCCATGTCCCTCATGATTGTATACCTCCAATATGTCATCCCTCAGCCTTTGACGCTCCGGGAAAACAGCCGTAGTTTGTTCAGCCTCTCACTAAAGCTCAAACCTTCCAATCCTTCGTAATTTTTTTCTGAACTCCGTTTCATTCCTATATCATGTTTAAAGAAAAGCAGTTGCTCCTGAAAAAAGGAGAAAATAGTTTAGAGTTGTCAGAAATAGGTTACCTTAGTTTACCTGCAGAAATTTAGTGAAAGTTCCAGACCAGAAGTGTTTTTGTCAAAACTTTGTGGGATTTCTTTGAAGTTGAAAAATTTAAGCTCCCTTGTAAGAAAACATAGGAAGAGCTGATCAGATTTACAAGACTGTGAGTTGAAGCCAAAGTTTCTAACCTCTATGGAAAAGGTAGAGACGGGAATTCTCTTTGATATGAGTCCTGTAAAGAAGTCCATTTAGGATCAATTGGATTATATTTGTATTGTGTCTAAAAAGCTTTAAATACTTTATATGCAGATAGTTTCATCTGTTCTGTTTAACTTATTTTCTTTTACGTGATTCACTTTTACTGGTATATCCAAATCTGCAGCATTGCATACTTAGTTTCAGTGAGAGACCATTTTGCCAACACTAAAGAAAAAAAAATATGATTATCAATATGGGAAAAGTAGGAACTGCCGATGTTGGAGACTCTGAGATAACACTGTGTGAAGCTGGATGAACACAGCAGGCCAAGCAGCATCAGCCTGTGTTGTTATCAGTATGGGATCTGATGTGTCCAGTCATAACATCAGCGGGGATCATGAGAACTAAGGACACTTGACTTCACCAGATTTAAGAGGGTTTGTGTATTTCTTTTTTAAATAACAGCTATTTGGTAGTTCTGGATGCAAAGCGGCTATATTGTGGAATTTAAAGATGGCTTTGAATGTTGCTCAGAGTTTTCTGAAAATGGAAGTTATAACTGTGAATTATTTTAAATTTTTGATTAAGTTCTAATCTGAGAGGAGTAGCAGATAACTTGAATATAAAAGCAAAAATAGGATTCCTTAAAGATGAGATACTTCAAGTGATTATCCAGCATTTAGAATTGTGAGAAAAGAAGTCTGAAATTAGTATGCTGCAGCTGCAATTAGCTAACATATGGTTAGAAATAAGATGACTCAAAAGAGAAGCAGAAAATGTGGGACGTGTAGATAAGGAAACTTGAATTAGAAAGTGAGGTCAAACAGGGAGATGGAATTACAAAGGTTCAAACTTCAACGGGTTAGGGAGCTTAGAGAGCATGAGCTGGCCAAAGAAGAGCTTAAGAGTAATGACAGAAGGACGACATAGTGACTCTGATGAATATTATGATTCCAATGAAGGATTTGATTGATTTGAGAATCTATGCTGAGTGCTATATTTAATGAGGATGGACTTGAAAGGTATTCTGTTTCATTTGAGAAGGTAGCTCAACAGATAAAGTGGCCAAGAGGGACTTGGAATTTAATGTTAGGGTGTTTGACAGGTACTGCTAAGACTGTGTATATCAGTTTGTCGGAAGAACAATCCAAAGAGTACAAACCTGATAAATGGGCCCTTGTGAGCATGTGCCTGAAATTTATCAGTTACAATTTTAGACTGAAAGAAAGAATCCTCATCAGATATTTGTCAAGTGTAAAAGAGAGAAAGAAACGGTGTAGAATCAGGGATTTCAATCATTCAAGTTGAAGAACAATTTTGAAAATGTGCAGTGCATTTCTTCAGAGTCTGGATAGTGTTCAGTAGCGGCCTCTGCTCCTCGTGGCATTGTTGATCTCAGAGATCTGACTGGCAACTGTTGAAAGTAGGGATTCCTCCCCAGTGGCCCACCTCAAGCCAGTTAATGGTTCAATTGCAGAATTGTTAACAACAGCTGCAAAGAGAATAATAAGTGGTGATTATGATATGATTTTGTTGAACTTGGTATTGAACATGGAAGCCTATGAAGAGCCTCATAAAGGATAGGGTTCTGTTCCTTGAAATTAAGTTGTGCTTCATTGCAATTGTGTAGGAGGCTGAGGTCAACATAGGAATGATGTGGAGAATTAAAAATACGGTAATTAAAAATACGGTAATTAAAAATATGGTAATTAAAAAGTGAAGAGCAGATTTGAGGACAGAATGAATTGATCGTTAAATTTGTCTTTGGCTTCCCCCATTTAGAGGAGACTGTCTGGTGAGGACCGAATATGGTATTGTAGGGCTTTAGCATTCTAAGCAATAGAAGGAAAAGAAACATTAAAATGTAGAGTGAATTTAAGATTAGAAGCAAGTGGAAGCAATAAGAGTAACAGTCAATTTAGAAGTATAATAAGGGAAGATCAAAATTACTGAAAGTTGTGGGATGGAAGAATAAATAAAACTGCCCAGTGTCATTATTGGTTTGAATACCTCATGGATCACATCTACATTCTAGAACAAAAACATGCATAGAACATAACAGAAAGATATGATTAAACCATAAACTTTAATTAAGAAAGATTCACAGTGAAACAATGGAATTTATCCTTTGTAGTTTCTGACATTAAAACTTGTTATCACTTGCCAAAGTGTTGAGAGGAATAATTTCAGAAAATAATGGAAGATGGGTGAAATGAATGAGTGCAACTATTTGTTAACCTATCTTGACAGTCAGTAGACATTCCTGAAAATGAATAATACTTGCTCAGAGTTGTGTGCTTAAATGTTGTCTTGTAAAATCTACTTTTTAAATTGGCTAATTACATGCGCCTTCTACTGAGATCAGAGTTTGCTAATTTTATGATGTGAATGTGACAGGTTACTTCACAATGATGGGTCTCTTTGCAAGTGTATCCAGATCTCATCACCAGAATCTCTCGATCTCATCATTGTTGCAATGTCAATGGGTAGTACTTCCAAGATCTAGGTAATTTTTTTTCAAAAGGGTTTATATTCTCTCAAAAAACAGAGATTCTCACTACCATAAATAAAGCCTAGAAATTGCTATTGGTAACTTTGTAGGAGGGCTTTTGTTTTAGTGTAGAAGATTTTATTTATATAAAACCAAAAACTGTAGATACTGAAAATTTAGAACAATAACATAAATTGCTGGACAAACCCAGCAGGTCTGGCAGCATCTATACAGAGAAAGCAGAATCAATATCTCATTTAGTGACCTTTCATTAGAACTGTGCTGAAGAAGGGTCACTGGACCTGAAATGTTAACACTGCTTTCTCTCTGCAAATACTGCCAGACGTGCTGAGCTTCTCCTGCAATTTCTCTTTTTGTTTGACACTAATCATGCCAGTGGTATGCTGCTCAGACTGACCATAGAAAGCATTGAGTATATCATTATCCAGTATCTTACACTGTTTCATTTTGTATCCCGTAATGTCATTTAGGCCTTGCCATAGGCAGCAGGAATCTGTTTGGTAGGTCTGGGCCTCTAACTTGGTCCAGTACTGCCTCTTAGCCTCCTTGATGGCTTTGCAGAGAGCATATCTGGATTTT
Source organism: Stegostoma tigrinum (assembly GCF_030684315.1). Classification (NCBI taxonomy): domain Eukaryota; kingdom Metazoa; phylum Chordata; class Chondrichthyes; order Orectolobiformes; family Stegostomatidae; genus Stegostoma; species Stegostoma tigrinum. Next base: position 50,564,938 of record NC_081368.1, read on the forward strand.
GTGTACTGGTCTGGGTCACCTGACTTGAATGCAGCATGTCGGGTCTTCAGTAGGGAGAGAGTTTCCTGGTTCACGCAGGGTTTATGGTTGTGGAACACTCGAATTAACTTGTTTGGTGTACTGTCCTCCATTCATTTGCTAATGAAGTCTGTGACGGTGGCGACATACTCTTCTAGGTTTTCTGCTGAACACTTGAACACAGTCCAGTCCACCGAGTCCAAGCAGTCCCAGAAATGGTCTTCTGCTGCCTCGGACCAGCGCTGTACTTCACTTTGTGAAGGGTTCTCCCGCTTCAGTGCCTGCTTGTATACAGGGAGTAGGAACGCAGCACCGTGGTTGAATTTTCTGAAGTGTAGGCGGGGGATGAGCGGAATGCATCTTTGATGGTTACGTGACACAGGTCCAGAATGTTTGATCCCCTGGTGAGGCCGGAGATGTGTTGGTGGTATTTTGGCATCACCTGTTTGAGGTTGCCTTGGTTGAAGTCACTGCAGTGTAAATCACGTCTAGGGCTTTCTTCGCATCCACATGGGGTGGTATACAGACTGCTATCAGGCTGGCAAAGATGAATTCTTGTGGTAGGTAGTAGAAATGGCATTTTCTTGCAAGGTATTCTAGGTCCAGCGAACAGTGGCTTGCCAGGGTCACTATGTTCGAGCACCAGGAACTGTTGATCAGGAAGCGTGCCCCACCACCCTTCATCTTCGAGCATGTTGTGTGGCCCATGCGGGGTATGGAGAACCCATCAGCTTGTAGGACGCAGTTGGGAATGGCAGGGGTGAGTCAAGTTCTGAAGCAGAGCACACAACGGTCTCTCAGTTCCCTCTGTTAGGAAAGTCTAGATGTAAATTCATCCATTTTGTTTTCTATACTTTGGACACTTGCTAGGAGTATGCTGGGGCGGAGAGTCTTGAAGCCATGTAGTATCAACCTCACCTTCAGGTCAGCACATTTTCCCCATTTCCTTGTAGGTTTCCTATCAGTCTCAGCCTGTTTGGGCCTCCTTGGAGCTGAGCTGCTGTCAGTCTCGGGTTGGTCGGAGTTGCAGTGGGTAGAGTAGCTCTTGGAGCTGATTCTGTTCCAGGTTGTGGTTGGGTCACTGCGGTGTCAGGGGTCGGGTCGTTGGCCTCGTGGGTCCTACAGGAGGCTGGTAAGTCTGTCCTGGGTCTGCTAATCCAACACGGCGGTCCTCGGGCCTGGCAGACAAACCAAGGAATGCGTTGGGATCGGACAGTGTCTCCAGTGGAGTACTCAAATCCTGTGCAGACCAACAGACAGTGGTATTCACCGACATCTTCATCCTCTCCCTCCTACAAGCCAAAGTCCTCACCTATTTCAAGAAGACCACTATCATCCCTGTACCTAAGAAAGCACATGCAGCATGCCTTAATGACTACCGCCAGTGTCTCTGTCTTCAGTAATCATGAAATGCTTTGAGAGGCTGGTCATGGCCCACATCAACTCCAGTCTGCCAACCTGCCTCGATCATCTAAGGTTTGCCTACTGACACAACAGATCCACCGAAGATACCATATTCCCTTGCCCTGCATTCATACCTGGAATATCCAGACAACAAAGATGCCTTCATCAGATTTCTGCTCTTTGACTACAGCTCTGCCTGAAACACCAGTATCCCCTCCAACTGATCTCAAAACTCTGTGTCTTTAGTCTTGGCTCCACCCTCTGCAACTGGATCCTTGGCTTTCTAACCTACTGGCTGCAATCATTGAGGATAGACAACTCACCTCCTCCACGATAACACTCAACACTGAGCCCCCACCGCCCCTCAAGGATGTGTTTTCAGCCCCCCTGCTCTACTCCCTTTTCACCTTTGACTGTTGCCAAATTCTGAATAAACGCCAACTGCAAGTTCACTGACAACACCACCGTAGCGGGATGGGTATCTAACAACTACGAGTCAAACTGCAGAAGGGAGATAGAGGGCGAGGTGACATGGTGCAAGGAAAAAAATCAGTCTCTCAACGTTGGCAATTCTGTTCTGTCTCTCTTCCTAATCTGCTTTTAATTTAGTATGGATTTGTTTTTAATACATTCTGTGTTTGGTATTGAATATAAATAATCACAGTTATTGCCAAGGATGCACTATTTTAATCTGTCTGCAAGAGAAATGATATTCTGATGAATGTACAAGCTATTTAAAATTATGATGAAAGACAGAAACCTGACCTCAGTTATTCTCTTGGGCCATGTAACTAATCTCTATCCTCACCTTATCTTCCACCCGTAGACCTTGTTCTTTAACAAAATGCACGCCATTCCTAACGCTGGGTTAAATTCTTGTCGATTGGACCAACTGGACAGTGTTATTCAAAAACAAACTAAAGGAATGCTTTTGAAGTTGTGTAAAAGCTACAGTCTGTTGGGTGTTATGTATGATAGGATGTGTCCTTGTTGCTGATTGCATTCACATATGTGTGGACTGTCCAAGATGCACAAAAATGATTCCCCCTTTACGCCCTCCCTTGTTTCAGCATTATGTGAATTAGTCAAATGCATAGATGAATTTCTGCAACTGTTTTGAGCAAATTTTTCACATATAGTAAAGAATTCCTTCACATTTGTAAAGAACTTACAGGGCTTGCGTATTGATAGCAATGTAGTGTCCATGTGTTCATTTGTCATTGCTAGACTACGCACCAGTATATTCCCTAAAGAAGCCAAGTATATCTGCATTGCAGTTCTATATCATGGTGATCTAGACCTGGTACTATCATGTGAATTAGTATTAATTGAATTTTTTAACTCAACAAACTAGGCAGTTGAGTTCAATTTCAGCAATACCATGTAGCACCAATTACATTGGAGTTGTCATGGGATCTCCATTAGGCCCAGCTCCTCCCTCAAACATCTTTGTAGTGTTCCATGAGAAAGGGGTCTTCAATGAATTAATGCCTAACCTCCTACCCCTTGCATATTTTCAGTATGGAGATGATCCATTTGTTATATTTGAATCTACAGCTATATGTAGTAACTACCTGACAAATCTTAATGGGCTTCATCCTATGCTCAAACTCACCTTTGAAATGGCTTCCCAGTCAACCAATCAGTCAGGGTTCTCTCCGACTGTCTCCTGCAAATCTGCTTTTCACTAGTCACATTGGGATTCCATATCGAATTGACCTTTTAGACTCTAAAGGTAAAGTTGCCATTGTGCTAGTGGACCAGACCCTGTTCTCTGATTAGAGGGAAACAGCTGGTGATGAGGTAAGCTGAGGGTCAAGGCTGAAAAAGTAGGATTGTCACGGTAACCTCATAATATTCTTTGGCTGATAAGATTGTAATGCCTCTGTGGGTTATGCATGAATAGTTACTGAACCACTTGTTTACCCTGCAAGCTTGATTCTGAAATAGGGCAAGATAATGGCTACTATGATCATATTATTTATTGCTACATGTTAGGCAAAGTCAGCATCACTTTTGATCCTGAGAAACTTGAGTAACAGCTCAAGTAACTATTTCTTGCTGCTACTGTACAGTAGTAACAGAAGTGGCATTTGCCACTAATAAGGTGCTACCGTCAAACCAATAAAGATGGTTACCCAATTGAGTAACATGGTATGTGAATATTGGCAGTAGTGTGATGCTAGGTATGTAGGCCATGTCCCAAAGATTGGCAAATCATATCAAGCCACATATTCCTTTGGCAGTTTGAAACAAGCAACATGTCGATGCAATGAACCTACATATGGTTACAAAGCTCTCAAGTGTGTCCAATATTGGATGTGATTCTGCAATTGGAGTTCCTCAGAATAGTGTCCTTGGTCCAACCATCTTCAGCTGCTTCATCACTGATGTGCTCGTCATCATAAGGTCAGAAGTGGGGATGTTCACCAATGATTGCACAATGCTCAGCACCCATCACGACTCCGCAGGTACTGAAGCAGTCTGTGTTCAAATGCAGAAGACCTGGGCCATATCCAGGCTTGGGCTGACAAGCAGCCAGCACCATTTGCATAAAGCAAATGCCAGACAATGACCATCACGGACAAGAGACAGCCTAACCACCACTTCTTGGTATTCAGCAGTGTTACCATCACTGAATGCCCCACTATCAACATCCTGGGGGTTACCATTGACCAGAAACTCAACTGGACTCACCACATTTAACACAGTTGCCTACAAGAGCAGGTGAGAAGCTGGGAATACTGCGGTGAGTAACTCACCTTCTGATCCTGAAAGCCTGTTCACCATCTATAAGGCACAAGTCAGGAGTGTGCTGGTATACTCCCTGCTTGTCTGGATGAGTGCAGCTCCAACAACAGTACATCCACAGGCATCCACTCCCTTCACTTACTGGCGCTCAGTAGCATCAGTGTGTACTATCTACAAGATGCACTGCAGAAATTCACCAAAGATCCTCAGACAGCACCTTTCAAACCCACGACCATTTCCATCTCGAAGGATAAGGACAGCAGATAGATGGGAACACCACCTTCAAGTTCTCCTCCAAGCCAGCCACTATCCTCACTTGAAAATATATTGCCGTTCCTTTGCTGACATTGGGTCAAAATGCTGGAATTCCCTCCGTGATGGCATTGTGGCTCAACCTACTGCAGCAGTTCAGGAAGGCAGCTCACCACCACCTTCTCAAGGGTAACTAGAAATGAGCCAGAAATGCTGGCCAGCCAGTGATACCCACATCCCACAAATGAATTTTTAAAAACTGGGCAACATTTGCAGTATAATCCTGTGTGTATGAAGAATTGTGGTGGCAGCCAATTTAGGGCTTGCTGTATGATGTACTAGAAGCTACGTATATTTAAACACAGGCCCCTGTTCCTCGCAGGCAGGAAGGACATGTACACACAACAAAACAGGTGACTGCCATTTTCTTGTTCATTTCTCAGGGCAGTGCCTTGACCAGTCAGAGCAAATCTGCCTTGTTTAAAATTTAGGAAAACTTGGTAGTTAACAGCTGTCATGGTAACGCCTCAACCAAGCAGAGTCCATGCGTCAACCAAACAACATACTCCTCTCATGTTGTATAAACGTTCTTTTTCCTTTACTTTGGTATTTCTTGCTAATTGTTCTGATGAGTACAAGATATAAAGTTTCAACAAAGTGTGTCTTTTTCCAGCATTGTCTATTCATGGTAATCTTCCAATTTGATATTTCTCAGCTGTGAGCCTACATAATCATTGAATCTATGCCAATGTTGCTATGGTTGCCTTGAACTATTAGATTTTGTACTTGCATAGTGCTCTATGTTCATGACTTTGTCTGGTCATTTAACTGTCACACTGTCAGCACAGGTAATTCCTTCTAGCCAGTTATTACACTGACATTCAAATGCAATATGCAGCCAACAGAATCTTAGAAAACATTTTGTTTGGTTTGTAGGATTTTCGATTATCAAGACTCATTCTTTTAGATTTTAAGTTAGTTGTGGGGAAAATTAAATGATCAGTAGAAAGAAAGACTGTTTTTGAATGTCATGAAAAATTTGTTCCAACAAGACCATTCATAAGAAGAGATGAGTTTTGTATACTTCGTACTGTTTTCATTATGATTTTGTAATATTAATCATTGAGATTCCTCAAAAACACTAGATGCCAACCTGGAGATAGTAGGCTTACTGCAGTTAACCATTTAAAGAAAAATGTAATCATTGCAACCAGATATGATTTTAATTTTTTTGCTATATGTATTTTTTTATACCTGTGCATACTTAGGAAGGCTGTTTTTGTAAAGATGATTTTTTACATTAGACAATTTAATCTGAATAAATCAGTTAGGTAGTTAGCTTTTGAATTAATAAATTGTAAATGCCTTTTGTGTGATCAATCAGTTGAAAAGTGGAATTTTTTAAGTGAGAGTTTCATTTTCCTGAAAGGAGTGGCTTGAGGGAGAAAATCAAGTAGAAAATATTTGGTTACTCTGAAATTCCCTGTAGGTAAATTCAAAAGTCAAATGATGGATTACTTAAGTGGGACTTCCATGCCTTCCTTTTGATTACAAAAAAAAACAACTTATGGTGCATAAGTTAGGAGTCAATAAGATATAGCCTTGGTTTTAAATTGATTAATTTTAATGCCTTCTAAGGATGTGGTATCTCTGGCAAGGCGATTAATGATTACTTCTGTGTGGGTCCTTGGGTAACAGCACTGATGATGAAGAAAGTATTCAGCATAATGATCCTGAGATGCCAATTGCAGCAATTATCTGTTATCTAGGCACATTTATTTATTTGAGATGAGAGATAATGGGAACTGCAGATGCTGGAGAATCCAAGATAATAAAGTGTGAAGCTGGATGAACACAGCAGGCCAAGCAGCATCTCAGGAGCACAAAAGCTGACGTTTCGGTCGTAGACCCTTCATCAGAAAAGCTTCACACATTTATTTATTTACTTACTTTGTCTTCTCAATAGTGTCTTAAAAGAGGTCTATGCATCATTCAATCCTGAGGCAGTGGTCTGCCAGCTAGGAGCAGATACTATTGCTGGAGATCCAATGTGTTCCTTTAATATGACACCAGTTGGAGTGGGAAAGTGCCTGCGTTACATTCTGAACTTGGAATTGCCAACTCTGGTCTTGGGAGGAGGTGAGTCCATTTGTACTTTGTTGCGACATTTTTAATAAATGCAGCGGCAATCAATACCTGCAAATAAAAATGTTATGCAGTGTACTGGCAACATTGATTGAAACATGTCATTTGATATGTTTTAAAAATGATTCAACGCAGTTTTGCAGTTGGGAGTTTTATATACATAATATGACAGCAAAAGTTCCTTCAAAATGTTGTAAATAAATGCATCACAAAATGTGGAACTGAAGCAAACTTGCCAGGAACGCTCAATATCCAACTGTTCCAGCACGTATTAAGTTGTGATTTATATGGACTGCAGTCAAGTGTTCAATAGGGTTCCTCATGGGTGAGTACTTAGCAAGGTTAGATCACATGAATACAGGAAGAATTGCCCACTCGGATATAGAACTGCATCAAAGGTAAAAGACAGAGGGTGGTGGAAGAAAGCATCTGGTGCGCTTGCCTTTATTGGTCATTGCATTTAGTAAGAAGTTGGGGGGTCATGTGGCAGCTGTACAGGACATTGGCTCGGCCACTTCTGAAATACTGCATTCAATTCTGGTCTCTCTGCTATAGGAAGAATATTGTGAAACTTGAAAGGGTTCAGAAAAGACTTATAAGGATGTTGCTGGGGTTGGAGGGCTTGAGCTATAGCGAGAGGCTGAATAGGCTGGGGCTACTTTCCCTGGAGCATCAGAGGCTGAGGGGTAACCTTGTGGTGATTGATAAAATCATGGGAGTGAATATCCAAGGTCTTTTCGCCACGTTGCCGGAGTCCAAAACCAGACGGCATTGGTTTAAGGTGAGAAGGGAAAGATTTAAAAGGGACTACAGAGGATGATGCATGTGTGAAATGAGCTACCACAGGAAATGGTGGAGGCTGGTACAATTACAACATTTATAAAGCATCTGGATGGATATATGAACAGGAAGGGTTTGGAGGGATATGGGCCAAATGCTGGCAAATGGGACTAGATTAATTTAGGATATCTGGTCGGCACGGGCAATTTGGACCAAAGTGTCTGTTTGCATGCTGTACGGCTCAATAGCTCTTCAGTCCTGTATCTTGCACATACCACCACCACCACCCCCCCCCCACCAATATGACAATGGGAAACAACCGTTTGCATATTCCTGCCAGTGTGACTCTTCAGCCATCTGCTGGAAGGTTGAAAGCAATTTTTTAAATGAATTATTCAATTTCCCCTCCATGGACTCTGATTCTCATTGAAGCAATGGTGGAACTCTTGCAAACTTGGTCAGTGCGCTTGAGTGAGGCAAGTAAGATGCCTAGGGTTAATACTCTTCATTCTTAGCAGTGATATTTTCTAGATAATATGTGGGAGTTGGACTAGTGGAGGATTTGAGTTCATCAATGATGTAATAGAGGTTAAATAAAATAAATGATTTTGTCATGGTGTAAAATTTGAGTTCAGATCCATCCAAACAAATGGAAGTCATCTGATGAGGCAATCAGCGATGCTATTGAGTCAATTTAGTTTGTAGGATCTAGAAAAGTACACATGCTCATGAACCGTGTATTACTCATTGACTATCATAGAATCCCTGCAGTGTGGAAACAGACCATTCGGCCCAACAAGCCCACACCACCCCTCTGAAGAGCTCCCACCCGGATGCACTCCCTTTTCACTGCATTTCCGCATGTCTAACCCACCTAACCTAAACATCCCTGGGCACTATGGGCAATTTGGCATGGCCAATCCACGTACCCCTGCACAGCTTTGGAAACCGGAGCGCCCGGAAGAAACCCACGCAGACATAGGGAGAATGTGCAAACTCCACACAATCACCCGATGGTGGAATCGAACCCAGGCCCCTGGCACTGTGAGGCAGCAGTGCTAGCCACTTTGTCACCCCTTTTTAGTAAAACTCTCATCTTTGTTTTGAAACTCTTCCATTGATTAAATCCACATCCCTATAAATACCTCCAGAACTACAAACATCTGAGATATCAATGCTCATTTAATTCTGGAAACGTTATCACCCCCATCAGTTTTAGTTGCTGCACCAGGTCAAATCATCATAGTCTTACCACACCACAGGGCTGCTCTCTCATTAGAACTAGACAACTAGTGGTGATTTAGCCTGACAGACACCACACTTCAGGCAAGGGGAGAGATTGAGAAGGAGACACCTTCATAGTAACCTCAGCTGGTATAGGAATTGAACCCATATTGTTAATATCACCCTACTTCACAAACCAACCATCCAGCCAACTGAGCTAAACTGATCCCCTGTGCCAACTGAGCTAAACTGATCCCCTGTGCCAGCTCAGGAGAAGCTGTTGCTAATGGTAAGCACAGGGAAGCAGAGGTAAATAGATTTCTCTTCTTTGCTGCTGTTGTGACTGTTAACATAAGTATTGAAGTTTTTTTTCTGTTTAGGAATTGACTGTTGCCTGTTTCCCTCAAAATATCTGTTTGAAAGATTGAACTCTCTTAAAGAGATAGCAAGAACTGCAGATGCTGGAGTCCGTCATAACACAGTGTGGAGCTGGAGAAACACAGCAGGCCAGGCAACATCAGAGGAGCAGGAAAGTTGACGTTTCTGAGCAAGGGTCCCGACCCGAAACGTCAACCTTCCTGCTCCTGTAATGCTGTCTGGCCTTCTGTGTTCCTCCAGCTCCACACTGAGTGAATTTTCAACAAGCTGTCTTTTGGGTTCACTCAAAAGTATGCTTGATTCATGCATTCAAACTGGAAGTTTTCACATGCATACTCGAGCATACCAGGAAGGAGAAAAATGCAACGAGTTTACAATTAGGAATCCCTTTAAAAAGGGAACCAAAGATATGGGCATTAATTCACATGATTTTTTTTGAGTTCAAGAAACATGTGCCCATTGAACATTACTGTCTGTAAGAAGTTGGATTCAGGTGACATTTAAACCACTGCATGTTTCCACTTGGCTTCCAACTGGATTATAATATTCAGTTTGGTTTGGTTTCTGGATTTTGTGCCTGATTTTGGCTAATTTTATAATGGATTGACCCTGAACTTGAAACTCAAATTTCTGTTTTTGACAATGAGAGCAAACTATTTAAATTATTTGTATTTCTCATCTTTTTTCTTTAACCAGAGTTTTTTTTAACGTTTAGAAACCATTTCCCTCTAGAAATGAGTTGTGACGCTTTCCCCCAAAGCCTCCTGGAGTTCGTAAAATCATATTATCCCTGCAGTGTAGAAGCAGACCATTCGGCCTATTGGGTCCACAATGACCCTCCAAAGAACGGCCTCCTCCAACACACACACACACCTCCTGTACCTGTAACCCTGAATTTCCCTTGGCTAACTCATGTAGCCTGCACATCCCTGGACACTATGGCCAATTTAGCATAGCCAACCCATCTACACTGCCCATCTTTGGACTCGGAGGAAACTGGAACATCCAGAGGAAACCCATGCAGACACTGGGAGAATGACCAAACTCGTCACAGTCGCCCAAGGATGGAACTTTGCTGTGGTGTTACCAGTTAGATTCTCAACAGACTTTGATGTTAATAGTCGACTATTTCCGAATCTGAGGCAAGAGTTAAGAAATGTATCATTTAAGCTAAGACCAGAGGAGTTTTGATCATGTAACAGCAGGTCCAGTATTCACCTCGGGAGATAAATGGAATAATTAGCAACTCCACAATTAAAATGAGGTTAAGCTCCTGTGCCGCCGATGAAAACCCACTGTCCATTGCAGCAGCCAGATGCTGAGATGTTTTTGCCACTTCCGACATAAGCTTTTCAATGACTCGTTGCTTTGCCAGACCCTGCAGAGAGCTCATTGCCTACAGTGCTTTTCTATTTGTTGACTGCAATATCCAATCAATGCAAGAGTGAGAAATTCCGGATGTATGGTGCCTACGCTCTGTTCTGGAAATTGCTGATTGGAACTTGCCATAAATTGTCATCAATTTGTACCATATGATTTGTGGCAGCCATTTTTAGTGCAGCCATTCCAAATCAATTTCAAAATTTAAACATGACTGTGTAGCTTTTCAAAATAATTCATGACTGAGTTTCATGTCTTGTCAACATGGCCTCTTGATGCAGGAAGAACAAAAAGTGAAAAAATTGGAAATCTTCGCAATGACCATGACTTCAAGCATTTCTTAATTGACTTTTATATAGTGTTGGGCTATATTAAAATGGCACAGTAGTAAATAACATGGTCTCTGTGACTTTTGGTATTCTTGTCAAATAAATTATTTTTGTTTGGTTTGCTTTTCTGGTGGAGACAGGAGGCTATAACCATGCTAACACAGCCCGGTGTTGGACATATCTGACTGCCATTATCCTTGGAAAAACACTGTCTTCAGAGATTCCTGATCATGAGGTAGGGCTACAACAGGCTTCTTTTTCTTACTATCTGCTGAGTCACTGACTAATCAAACCTGGGATTTTCATTCTGTATACGGTTTTGCAATCAAATGGCAGTGCACAATAGTGCACTGTTTCTCCATTTCTGTCAGAATGATAAGCTTGTCTGAACTGACATAGCTGCAGTTGTTTGACTGTAAGCAAGGCATTTAGCTATTCTTTAATTACTGACACTTCACTTTTAGGCTTTGTGCAATACTTTGACTTTTTTGATATGGGTAGTATTATAAAGATTGTATAATTCTTTTCTAACATTGCTTATTTACTATTATCGGTGATACATTGATACTGTGCAAATACAGTTTGAAGCTCATCTTACCATTTCTTTTGCCCAATTTTCCTTGTTTCTTGACGCAATGAGAAAGCTTACTTACCTTGCAAAACAAAAGACTTGGTTGTCTGACATTTAAGGGTCAGCTCACCACTGTCGCCGATGCCACCTTTGGACACCCGAACTCATGATCCCCACTCATTTATAGAAAGCTGTACCTGGACCACTGTTACAAATCTCATCCAATTGCATAATGTTTTTAATACAACTGGCTCATTGTGACTGCACTAAATCACAACATTCCACCATTCTACCATACACACAATTTTGCTGTGTATAAGAAGGGCTGTAGATCTTGACCTTCTACATTCATGAAAGAGTGTTCTGTCAACAATGTCCTAAGTGGAAGATTAAAAAATATTGTTCAGATTCCAAATATTGAAGTCAAATGTTCAGATGGCTGAACTTAATTAAGTTTGGGCAGGAATAGTTGTAGCCTTTTTTTTTGCCCCATGACAGTTGACACACTTCAATGGCCAAGTTAGGGCTGCATTCTGTTGTTGCTGGTGTGCTAATCGTTGCACAGGTTGCCCATGCCACATTGGCATATCTATGGGCTCAGAAATAGAGGGGGTGTGATGGAGGTATGGAGATAATCTTCATTATTAGACACACTGTTCATCTTGGAGATCCTGCCAGTGGCAAAACTGTTGGTTCTCTCCCATTAAAGCCTCCTGGACCTCTGCAAAAACTCTTACCTCTCTCCTGGTTGTGAGCCTAATTACTTAACTCTCTTCTAGGCCTCCAACAATGCTCTGGCCTGGAGCTGTAATCCCCCACTGTTTCTGGTAGTACTTTTGAACTGAGGAGGTTCTGGCATTTCAGTTGTTTGGCGGCAGCTAGAGTGGGCTTTTAACTTGAAAGGCCTGGGAACCTGATGGCGGGCAGTAAAACCTTCTGAAAGGTATTTAATTCTGTTGGTCTCCTAGAATTGGTGGCAGTAATTTAAGCACCACCTTTCTGGTTGATGGTTTGAGCCACCATTTGGCCAGTAAATTCAGCCCAGCCTGTACAGTGCCTGGGTTACAGCAGCACAGCAAGTGCAGGCACCATGTTTTGTCTTCCCTCTGTAGTTTTCTGTAACTTTGCCCCACTTTTTATGTTAGCCATCTCCAACTCTGTGTGCTATATCCCAAATTCCATATTTTTAACTGCATCTTCTTGGTCTTCTTGTTTCATTCTTTACTGCCTCAATACCTGTATAATAAGTGCTGTATGTTTGTTGCCTATGCAAATAATGATCTAAAACTTTCAAAATATAAGGGGCACATCTGAAGTTAGTAGTCCATGTTGTTTATGGATGTATGTAGACATTTTGAAATAACTGGGTACGGTGACTTCTACAAACCCTCCAACCTAATTTTAAACTGACTCTGGGTGGGACAGGTAGAGGGATCCAAGAGAATCTGAGGGAGACTCAATCCTTGAGTGTCGAACACGTTTGAGCTTCTTGCTCCCTCAGTAGATAGAGCAAGGTCTGTAGGGAGGATGAGCAAACTGACTGTAGCACAGGGACCCATTCAAGAGGGGGAGAGAAAAGGGAAGTGTAGTTGTAATTGGGGATAGTATAGTCGTGGGAAGGGATACTGTGCTCAGTGGCCAGATTGAAGGGTCCCACATGGCTGTGTTGCGTGCCTGGTGCCCAGGTTCATGATATCTCATCAGCAGAAGGACTTAGAATGGGAGGCAAAAGATTCAGTTGTCGTGGTCCACTGAGATGCCAATAATATAGGTTTTTAAAAAAAGGAAAGAGGCTCTACTGAGGGCATATGAGCAGCTAGGGGCTAAATTATAAAGCAGAGCCAAAAAAGTAATAACCTCCAGACTACTACCTGAGCCATTTGCTAATTGGCACAGAGTCAATGAGATTAAAGTGACAAATGTGAGGCTCAAAGTTTGATGTGGGAGAAATGGGTTCACATTCATGGGATTTTGGCACCAGAGCTGAGGAAGGAGCAAGCTGTTCTGATGGGATCGGCTCCACCTGAATCATTGCTCAATGAGAGTCATGGCAACTCACCTTCAGATTTAGCCAGTGATCAGGGACAGCAGGATGTGCTTGCAAGTGAGGCAGCTGGGGGTTCCTGAATTTGGGAAGAGAGCAGCCTCAACTCTTGACCTTGTCCAATAGGAATGAGGTACTTGCTCCCTGTGAGGATGAGGAAAAGGGTTATATGGAGGATGAGCCATTGCACCATGGTATAGGAGGCCATTCAAGAGGGCGGAGCAAAGGACAAGTGGGTAGCTGTAGGGAACTGTATAATTAAGGGGATTGATAGCATTCTTTATAAGCAGGATCCAGGATCCCGCATGGTATGTTGCCTTCCCGGTGCCAGGGTGAGGGATATCTCTGACTGGCTTGAAAGGAAATTGGAGTGAGATCGCAAGGAACCAGTTGTTGTGATCCATGTTGGAACAAACAACATAGGCAAGGCTAAGAAGGAGGACCTGTTTGGGGATTATCAAGCACTAGGAACAAAATTAAGGAGCAGGGTCTCAAGGATTATAATCTCTGGATTACCACCCGAGCTACATGAACATTGGTTTAGGGATAAGAAAATTCAGGAAATACACATGGCTAAAGGGTGATATGGGAAGCGGGGGTTCCATTTCATGGGGCATTGGCATCTGTTTTGGAATAGGTGGGATCTGTACCATTAAGACGGCCTACACCTGAATTGATCTGGAACCAGTGTTTTAGTGAAAAGGATAAATAGGGTGGTTACTAGGCTTTTAAACTTGTGAATTTGGTGTAAGGGAAGGGGATAATGACAAGAATTATGATGGTAAATAGAAAAGAAAGCAGCAAGTTAACGTGCAGGATGGTTTAACTAAGTTGAAGACTATGAAAGCAGGAAAACTGGAGCTATTATTAATGGAGATGTTAGAATTCAAAAAGAAGGTATAAGAACTTGCGTAAAGGCACTTTTTGTGGTGTTTGAAACAAAGTAGATGATGAGTTAATGGCACAAATTGTTGTGAATGAGTATGATATGGTAACCATTACGGAGACATAGTCGCCGAATGGCCATGACTGGGAATTGAATATCCAGGGGTATCAGACTATTCAAAAGGACAGACTGGAAGGTAAACGGTGGTGGGGGGGAGGTGGTATTTTAAAGCTGATATCTTAAGGATATTCAGGCTGATATTCAAGGCGTTAGTGAGAGATAATAGAGGTTTTATGGAGAATAAGGTTGAATCCATTTGGTTGGAAATTAGAAATTCTCAGATGAAAAATTCACTGGTAAGCGTGGTCTACAGGCCACCAAATAATAATACATTGGGGTGGGCAATAAACAGAGCAACAACTAATGACTATAAAAATGGTACAGCAATTATCATGGGGGATTTTAATCTACATGTCAATTGGTTGAATCAGGTCAGTCAAGGCAGCCTTGTGGAAGTGTTCATTGAACGTATCCGGGATAGTTTTCTTGAACAATATGTAATGGAACTGACCAGGGAGCAAGCTATCCTAAATCTAGTCTGAGATAGGAAGAATTAATGATCTCATAGTTAGGGATCTTTTTGGAGGAGCAGTCACAGTATGGCTGAATTTAGATTACAGATGGAAAATGGGAAGATAAAATCCAATACCAGATCCAAAACAAAGGAGAATATAATAGAATGAGAGAGGAGTTGGCTAGGCTGGAAGCAAAAAATTTATGGTGGGACAGTTGAGGAACAGTGGAGAACTTTCAAAGCAATTTTTCAAAATGCTCTGCAAAAATATATACCAATGAAAAGGAAAGACAGTAGTAAAAGGGATATTAGAGCCATGGAGGCCTCTGGGAATAAGGGAAGGTATCAAATTGAAAAAATATGGCGTACAAAGTGGCAAAGTCCGGTGAGAAACTAGAAGATTGGGAAAACTTTAAAGGTCAACAGAAAGCCACAAAAAAGCTATAAAAAAGTAAGATCGTTTATGAGAGTAAACTAGCTCAGAATATAAAGACAGATAGCAAAATTTCTACAAATATGTAAAGTGAAATAGTGGCTAAGGTAAACATTGATCCTTTGTAGGATGAGAAGGGCGATGTAATAATGGGAAATGAGGAAATAACCATGGCATTGGACAGATCGTTTGTGATAGACTTCACAGTGGAGGACACAAATAATATGCTAGTAATTGATGACAAGGAGACTGAGGTAGGTGAGGACCTAGAATCGATCATTATCCCGAAAGAGGTAGTGTTGGATAACTAATGGTGCTAAAGGTAGACAAGTCTCCTGTCCCTGATGGAATGCATCCCTGGGTGCTAAAAAAGATGATGGGAGAAATAGCAAATGTGCTTGTGGTAATTTTCCGAAATCCACTGGACTCTGGGGCAGTTCCAGCAGACTGGAAAACAACCAGTGTGACACGACTGTTTAAAAAAGGAGGTAGACAAAAGATGGGGAATTATAGGTTGGTTAGCTTAACTTCTGCAGTGGGGAAAATGCTTCAATCTATCGTCAAGGAAAAAATTGCAAGACAGCTGGATAGAAATTGCCCCATTGGGCAGACGCAGCATGGGTTCAAGAACAGCAGATCATGTTTAACTAATTTGCTGGAATTCTATGAAGACATTATGAATGCAATGGACAGCGGAAACACAGTAGATGTGGTGTATCTAGATTTCCAAAAGGCATTCGGCGAGGTGACACACAAAAGTCTGCTGCATAAAATAAGATGTACCGCGTTACGGGCAATATATTAGCATGGATAGAGAATTGGTTAACTAACATGAAGCAAAGAATGGGAATAAATGAGTGCTCTTCTGGTTGGTGATCAGTGACTAGTGGTGTGCCTCAGAGATCAGTTTTGGGACTGCAGTTGTTTACAATTTATATACGTAGATGATTTGGAGTTTGGGCTGATGTGTGGTGTGTCAAAGTTTGCGGATGACACTAAGATGCATGGTAGAACAAAATGCAGAGCACTGAAAGTTTGCAGATGGATGTAGTTTAAGTGAATGGGCAAAGGTCTGACAGATGGAGTAAAATGTTGATAAATGAGAAGTCATCCATTTTGGTAGGAATAACAGTAAAAGGGACTATTATTTGAACAGGAAAAAATTGCTGCTGTGCAGAAGGACCTGGGTATCTGTGCATGAATCGTAGAAGGTTGGTTTGCAGGGGCAACAAGTAATTGAGAAGGCAAATGGAATTTTGTCCTTCATTGCTAGAGGGATTGAGCTTAAAAGCAGGGAGGTTATGTTACGGCTGTATAGGGTGCTGGTGAGGTCACGTCTAGAGTACTGTGATAACAAGGTGTAGAGCTGGATGAACACAGCAGGCCGAGCAGAAAGGCTGACGTTTCGGGCCTAGACAGAAAGGTCCAGGCCCGAAACGTCAGCCTCCCTGCTCCTCTGATGATGCTTGGCCTGCTGTGTTCATCCAGCTCTACACCTTGTTATCTCAGATTCTCCAGCATCTGCAGTTCCTGGCATCTCTAGAGTACTGTGTGCAGTTTTGATCTCCTTACTTGAAAAAGGATGTACTGGCACTGTAGGGAGTGCAGAGGAGATTCACCAGGTTGATTCCACAGTTGAGATGGTTGGCTTATGAGGAGAGACTGAGTAGACTGGGATTATATTCATTGGAATTTAGAAGAATGAGGGGGAATCTTTATAGAAACGTATAAAATTATGAAGAGAATAGATAAGATAAAAGCGGGGAGGATGTTTCCACTGGTGGGTGAAACTAGAACAAGAGGGCATAGCCTCAAAATTAGGGGAAACAAATTTAGGACTGAGTTGAGGAGGAACTTTTTCACCCAAAGGGATGTGAATCTATCGTATTCCCTGTCCAGTGAAGTAGTTGAGGGTTCCTCATTGAATGATTTTAAAGCGAAGATAGATAATGTTTTGAACAGTAAAGAAATTAAGGGTTATGGCGAGCAGGTGGGTAAGTGGAGCTGAGGCCGTGAAAAGATCAGCCATGATCTTACTAAATGATGGTGTGGACTCCAAGAGCCAGATGGCTTACTCCTGCTTCTGGTTCTTATGACTGTTATGACTACAACTTGCAAAAATAAGCTGAAGATATGACTTTAAACTAAATAGTGGTGTGTTGGGTTCAGTTGCATGAAAAATAATGGGAAATGTTAAAAGAAGAGAGGGCTATGGAGAAATTATTAAAGTTTCCTGAACAAGTATTAGTATATTGAATATGGAAAGGGTCAGGAATCTAATTTCAAGTACAGATAAGCGGACAACTATGAGATTGGGAGTAGTTAACTCAGGACGGGAGGTGTTTTACTTAAATGCTGTTGCGCGTAAAACAAGGTAAATGAGCTTGTAGCACAGATTGAATTTGGAAATAAATATCCAAGAACATGCATCCTACCGAAAGGACAAGCAAATAGGCAGAGAGGGTGGGATTGTCTTGTTCATTAAAAATAAAATTATATTGTTAACGAGCAGTATAGGGTCAGAAGGCATAGTGGATCCCAAGAAAACAAATTTGTGGGATGTTTACAAGATAGTGTTTTTTTTCTTATAGCAGTTTGTGATAGAGCCCATGAGGAAACAGGCATTTCTGGATTTGGTTGTGTGTAATGATTAAGGACCTTCAGGTGAAGGAACCCCAACGGGGAAGTGGCCATAATATGATAAAATTCACCCTGCTGTTTGAGAGGGAGAAGCTTGAATCACATATAACGGTATATAATTCAGTAAAGGTAACAGCATGAGGGAGGATGAGATTGCAGAACACTTGGAATGCATCATAAAATAGGGATGAGTCAGCAGAGCTTCATCAACAAAAGTCATGCTTGACAAATTTGTTGGAGTTCTTTGAAGAGGCAACAAAGAAATTAGACAAAGGAGAGCGAGTGGACGTAATCTGTTTGGATCTCTAGAAGGTCTTTGACAAGGTACCACATGGGAAACTGCTAAATAAAATAAGAGCCCTTGGTGTTAGAGGCAAGGTACTGGCATGGATAGAGAATTGTTTGACTGGCAGAAGGCGGAGTGTAGGGATAAAGGGATCTTTATCAGGATGGCAGCCAGTGACTAAGTCGAGTTCTGCATCTATCAGTGTTGGGGTCACAACTATTCAGAGGTGTGAGATGGCAATTTGGGGTATCAGATACAGCAACTGCAAAGGTAGGGAAACATGTTTCAGGAGTTGCAGTGTATTGAAGTATCATTGTAGCTTTGGAGTAGTTGGCAAGTGTTTATTTCCACTGTCATCCATGCAGCGTTGGTCATGAACTTTTATGCTTTAGTGAGGGGAGGTACTACCAATAATGAGGGAAGCCATCGTCCTCATATGTTTCTCTGCTCCTCAGCAATTGACAGAATTTGGCTGAAATTCGCAAGGAAGTCACTGATGCTCCTAGCGAGTAAATGGTGTACAGTTTCAAGAGATTTAATTAGGAGAGAAAATCAATTTTGCAATAGTAGCAGAAAGAAGTGCTGAAATGTCACAAATTATAATTCTGTAGTTGCAGAAGATATGTTATATTGTGGCCAAGAAGCTAAAAATAGGACTTAGAAATGTGTAATGACCTGAAGTGGAACTTTTGAAACTGCATTTTTGTTTTCACAATTCTCGTGAGATGTATCTTTGCTGGATCTAGTTAAATTTCAGAACACGGATTGAACTCTAAAAAGGATATTGTCTGCTGCATTTCTGTGCATAATTTACTTCATTCCCTTTCTTGAAGAACTAACATTTCCTCTGGTAATTAAGTTTGTAAATACTGATTAGGTACCTGTTTGTATGAATTTGAGTTTCATTCTTTATTTGCAGTCATTCTCTCATTCATTTCAGAGAAGTACACATTTTTTGCCTTTTTTTCCATTAGTTTTAAAGGTGTTATCATAGAAGTGTTCAAATAAAAATTACTTTTCATGACTTTGACTTTTTTCTTCATGTTTTACTTTCCTGAAAATACTTAATTTGCTGCCTTCTCTCAGGATTTTGGCAACTCTAGATGTTGACTGTAATGAGGAGGTTTCATTGTATCACATTATAGAATTGAGTCTCAGTTGTCGCAACTAATCTTTCTAAAGGTTGCTTAGTTATTGAGAGAAAAAAGGTTGAAAAGATTTGGCAATCTGCAGGAATTTCTTTCTCGATATTTATGATACGCTTACAAAGAAACTGTAGCTTTTATTATTCTCAGAAGAACAGTTAACAGTTTGGAAAATGTCATTTTTTTTTTCATTTGTTCATTTCTTTTGCTTTCATGTAACTCAGTTCTCTCTTCCAGACTAATAGATCATACTATGTGAACTCTGCACTACTCCCTCAGATAAAGTGGACATCTTAGCACAAGGGACATCCTATCCAGCAAAGCTCCAAAAGTATACTCTGTTCTGAATATCAAGGACTGGGTTTACAATCAAGTTGCCAGTGTAAAGATTGAATACCTGGTATACATCATTGCCAATTTAGATTCTGAGATTAGAATTTGACTACATAGGATACAAATCTGATGTTCTAACCACATCAAAAATGACAGGCTTCTTTCGCTAGTCTCATTGAATCTCATTAATTTTCTCTGATTCCCCACCCTCATCCATGTCCTTACTCTGTGCCACTGAACCCTATTTCAGAAGTGCACATGCTTCCTTGTGTGTGCGCAGTGCTGCTTTTATATATGACATCACATGTAAATTATATGTGATGACTTACTGTGTCTGGAATCAGGTCTGTGAGCCTACCTGGGTTGGTACACAGTCATCCTATAACAGCTTATGGTACAATTGTTTAGTTACAGTCTCATCAGTGGGTGCGTGAAGTGTTGACTGTCTAGCTGACACTTTCTTGAAGCTTCTGGAAGGTTATGTTTAAGTCTAGTCACTTGATTAGCTTTTTGGGGCTGTTTAATGTGTGCGTTTAGAACAGTCACATCTACATAGATAGGTGAGTTTAAAAGGAGAAAAATATGAAACCAGTCACATCTACATAGATCTCATCTACATAGTTAGATGAGTTTGAAAGGAGAAAAATATGAAACAGCTACAAAGTTCAAGATTCAGGCCAGGTTGTCTTCAACAGGGTGGAAATGAAGCTGTCCACCGTAAATTAGGCAAATCTGTTAACAAATAAAACAACAGCAGAATACAGCGGCTTTCAAAAATTGTTGAACAAGTTAGTTTCTATCATTGAGAGGCAAGAGCTCTACCTCCCAAAAATAAATTCTTGGGTGATTGAATAAAGTCAGAGCTGTAATAAAACTAACAGAAAAATCATATGTCTGCACAATTGTTTTTAACTCTTCTTGTGACACCGGTATTTTCTGTTCCTATTTCAGTATCACAGTACTTTACTACTGTTTCTTACGAAACTGCTTCCACAAGTTTAAATGTAACTCTGGTTGAGAACCTATTGATGTAAATATCTTTGCATGCAATAGCATTGGCAGTAGTGTTCTAACT
Source organism: Stegostoma tigrinum (assembly GCF_030684315.1). Classification (NCBI taxonomy): domain Eukaryota; kingdom Metazoa; phylum Chordata; class Chondrichthyes; order Orectolobiformes; family Stegostomatidae; genus Stegostoma; species Stegostoma tigrinum. Next base: position 50,585,586 of record NC_081368.1, read on the forward strand.
TCTAGAGACGGCTGGGCTAAAATAGACTTACTTAAGTAAAGACTGTCTTTCCTTATTTTTTCAGTTTAAACTTGGAATATGGATGTCAAGACAAGCTTAGTGCTTAATGTCCATCCCTTATTGGTCTTGTGAGGGAGATGGTGTCCTTCCTTCTTCAATGCAACTCAGTGGGTTGCTAGGACATTTCAGAGATACATTGAGAGTCACCCATGTTGGTTGTATGTATGCATCACAATAGACACAAACTGATAAAGATGGCAGCTTACGTTCTCTAGATCTTAGTGAACCAGATGGGCTACTTAAAACAAGCCTGTAGTTTGTGCCCTCTATTTCATATGCTAGCCTTTTAGTTGGGTGTTCATTTGCTCAGTTGGTTGGGTGCCTGCAGTGATGCCAATGGTGCAAGTTCAGCTCCTGTACTGACAGAGGTCACCATGAAGGTCCCATTTTCTCAACTTTGCCGTTCGCCTGAGGCGTAGTGGCCGTTATGTTAAACTCGTCACCAATCGTCTCTTTAATAAGAGAGAAGCCATGTAGTCCTTTGGGACTATGGCAATTTTACCTTCGCTTTGATCCAGATTTATTAAATTGAATTTAAATTTGGAGTTAAACTTATATAGCAGGATCCTTAAAATTTATATTTCATGTACTCTGCTTAATAAAGCTGCAGGCATTTCAATAATCCAATTGCTTTCATAGTATTTTACAGAATATGGACCTGATTATGTACTGGAAATCACCCGAAGCTGTCGGACTGACCAGAATGATCCCCACCGAATTGAGCAGATACTTAGCAGGATCCGTGGTAAGGAAGATATAGTCTTATAAAATTTGTTAAGCATATGAACCTATGTCAGACAGCAGATTGTGAGCAGTGCTGCAACAATCTGCTCTTGAAGCAGCAAGAGAGCAGACCACACTATATTTAATAATAAGTAGTGAGCCAGATTTAGTTAACACCATAAAGACATATGAATTGGTCCCCAGTAGTGATCATAGTATGATTGAGAAAATTGACAGATTTGCAAGGAGTGGAAAAAAAAAGTGAAACAGCTAGAAAGCTTTAGGATTTGGGTGCAGTTGACTTCAGCAGGGTGAAACAAAGGTGATCCACTAAACTAGGCAAATCTGATTTTGAGTAAAATGACAAGACCAGCTGTGGCATTCAAAAATAGTTTTAACATGCTAATGTTTATACCACGAAGAAGCAGGAGCTCTAACCTGCCAAAAATAAATTCATGGAAGACTGAACAGTGTCAAAATCACAATAAAATTAATAGCAAAATTAATTCCCAAAACTCCATGCTTCAAACCCTGTACTGAAACAGTTCTTTTTAAAGTCAAAAGTGACATCCTATGTCAAGGTAAAAGATAAAAGATTCTTATGTAGTCAGTCTGTAAGCTTTGACACAGTTGACACCACCATTTTCCTAAATATTGTGCCTGAAATTAGCAGACTGCTTTTTTGGCATCCAGTACAGGTTGAGCAGAAATTTCCTCCACCTAAATACAGGGAATCACCCTTCGTCCCTGCTACAATTCTGTTCATTAATTAGCGACTCAATCCAACCCCTAGGAATTGGCTTGACGTGTGAAACATGTTATTTGCAATCTTGATGTCATTTTTGCCCTCGAAATGAGGTTCTAATATATATCAGGAAGCCCGCCTATTTGCAACCCTATAAAGTTACCTGCAAGAGCCTTGCTTCATCTGTTGTTGAAATGCTCAGCCATGCCTTTGTTGCCGCCAGACTTGATGTTACTAATGCATTGTTAGTTGGTCCTCCGCATTTTGCCCTCCGTAAACTTGAGATAATTTAAGACTCAAGATAATAAAATGTGAGGCTGGATGAACACAGCAGGCCAAGCAGCATCTCAGGAGCACAAAAGCTGACGTTTCGGGCCTAGACCCTTCATCAGACCCTCTCTGATGAAGGGTCTAGGCCCGAAACGTCAGCTTTTGTGCTCCTGAGATGCTACTTGGCCTGCTGTGTTCATCCAGCCTCACATTTTATTATCTTGGAATTCTCCAGCATCTGCAGTTCCCATTATCTCTGATAATTTAAGACTCAGTTCGTATTTGGGCCAAGTCCCATTTTCCAATCACCTCTATGCTCACTGACCTATGTAGACTGCCAGTTAAGCAACACCTTCCTCTTAAAATTCTCATCCTTGTTTTTAAATCCCTTTGTTGCCTCTCCTCTTCCAGTTGTTTTTCTTGGAGATCCATGCATGGCAGGCTGGGCCAATGTTTATTATCTGTCCCAAACTACCCAGGGGACTACCACATTGCTGTGGGTCTGGAGTTAGATGTAGGCCAGACTGTGTAAGGATGACAGATTTTCTTTCCCAAAGGACATTAGTGAACCAGATCGAATTTTACAATTGTCGACAATGGTTATTTGGCATGGTTGGGCTAGCTTTTCTTATGCCAGATTTTTATTGGATTCAAATTTCATCATTTGCGATGCTGGATCCTGAGGATATTAGCTAGGGTTCTGGATTACTAGCTGAATAACGTTACAAGTACCCCTACGCTTCGTTTCTATAATGCCATCCAATCTTACAAATGTTGGAGGTAATTATACTTCTAAAATTGCAGCAACTTTGAATGTCGCAGTTTTATTTGGCATTGGCCACTGTTTCGGCTGTCAATCTCTGAGCTCTGGAATTCAATCCCTAAACCTTCCTAGCTGTCCTTCCTCCTGAAGATTACCTAATTGACCTGAATCCCTTCAGTGGCTGTGAACCGAATTTTGCTTTCTAACTCTGCTGTGAAGTGCCTAGGATGTTGAATTTTGTTAGAATTTATAAATTAATATACATTATAAAAGAGGCATACAGGATCCAAGTGAATAGGAAGCATGCGCAGAATAGGAAATGGTAGTAGTAAATTTTAAAGACTATGAAAAATGAACATAAGAATATGGAAATAAGCCTGCAACAAGTATCCAATTTATACTAACAGTGAAAATAGTGGCAGGAAATTTATGCAACCTCTTGTGGGCTTGAAATTTGATGACATGATTGCCTATAACCCTCCACTAGAGTTTTGCAAGTGACTCGGTAATTAATGGGCTGTCTGCCCACCCCATGGACTAATTAATAGCCACTTAAACTCCAACTCTAGACTGTCAAGTAACTGTTAGCAAACTGGTCACATATTTAAGTAGGATTGTGCTCCTACTTTGGCCCTCAGTATCAAACAGACCCCACCCCTCACCATAACAGACTTGACTGTCACTGCTTTACCATTGCACCCACCCCCCACCCCACCAATAACCCTTGATCTCCCAAACACAACTCTCCCCTTCCTCACTCACCAGGACCTGCCTGGTTGGCTCCAATGAGGTTGCCTTGCTTACCTGCTGCTTTGGCTTCCAGTGATATTCCATAATTAAGGATGGATTACAGGCAGAATATCCTGACATGTAAGGGCAGAAGCCATAGCTAATGACCCCTATATCTGGTCACTGCATCTGGGACCAGCTAAGGCAGATGTGCCCTGACCTCTCAACCTGCAGGTTAGGCCAGTGCCTCTCCAGAATGTCTGATCACGATCACTAAAGAGTGCAAAATTGTATTCATACCAGGGTTTTTAAAAAGGAGTCAAGAACAATGCAGGTGCCCTAATTATAACCTCCTAACATTATGTTGATTCAGGAACTATTGCTTGTTACTAATGACTTAAGACAGATAATAAAGAAAAGTTAGGGAATCTTGATCAGTTCAGGAAGTTACTGTAGTCTATAATTAATGACAGAGTCACTGGACACCTTGAGATATTTCTGTTCAACAGAGAGAACCAACGTGGATATGGAAGAAAAATAGGTCATAGGAATTGAAGGCAAATTATTGCTGTAGTTAGGAAATTGGCTAGGTGACATGAAAAAATAGGGTTGCTGACTAAGAACTCTAAATTGCCGCATCTGACTAGTGGCATTCCACTGGGATTTGTGTTGGGGTCTCAAATGTTAACTATATTTATTCATGACTTTGGGCAAGAAAATTCATGTGTCCAGTTTTCCAGTGACATGTAGATAAACAGCAACGTATACAGTGTTGATGGAGCATTACATTGGAACTGATTATTATTAATAAACAAAGCGAACAGGCAAAATGAGCCCTCTTTTGATACAGTGGTAAGTGTCCATACCGCTGGACTGAGTGGCCCGGGTTCAAGTTCCACCTGCTCCAGAGTTTTATACTAACATCTCTCATCAGGTTAATTAGAAAAATAGTTAATTAAAAAACCTGTAGACTAGTGTGAGGAATCCACTTTAGACCTGAAATGTCGAGCAATATGTTTCCTAAATGGTTAAAGCTAGAAGCTGTGGCAGCCCATGTAAGTAGTTCATTAAATTATTGTAAATAGGTACAAAAATTTGAAAATGTGAATAGATTATTGGAGTTTATGTCCAGAAGATTAGAAAACAAGAGTTTTGAAGACCTGCTACAATAATATTTCACTCCTCGCTGGTGGAGCGAGCTGGAGGTTGAGCTCTACTATTCCTGAAGTTGTCACAGAAGTAAAAGTTTTTAAAAGAAGTACACAAGTTTCCCAAACAATTTGATATTCAAACCCAGGTTGATAGAAAGCACAGATCAGGTTTCTATACTTCGAAGGAATCACTACATTTATTACATGTCATTAGATTCTAGATACAGGTAAACAATTAAACTAAATTAAGTTAATTGTACACATTAAGCCACTTATAAACTCCTCTTTACACACACAAACAGATAAATATTAACAGGAACAAAAAACACTTTGGTGAGGGACATCTGGGTAAACAATTTCGTAGTCTTTGTTTCAACATCTGTAGGCTTGGTTGTTGCTGATTCAAATGTTTCTCGATCTTTTTGCAAATGCTTCAGCTGGTTTGCAAGAGGCATAGGTTAGCTGTTTCACTTATGAAAAGTCTTTGACATATCCAGTTCTAAGTCACAATTTGCAGCATCTGCTGAAGGAAAGATAGGTCATTTTTCTCTGCTTTAAAGTGGCTTACTGTTGGGAATTGACAGGGAGCTTTCGACAGCTGCAGATCTGCTGGTTTCTCTCCTGAACTATCTAGGCTGTCGCTATCTTGCTCATAGCTGACTAACAACCAATCAACTTGTTGTTGGTGGGCAGAAGACCTTTGTCATTGATAAATGCACCCAAATTCACGATCAGTCAGTTTCACTTGTAAACAACCCCTTGGCTCCAGCTCCTCTGCATGTTGCTGAAACCCATAGCTACACAAACAGAGTTCAAAAAAGGTGTCAAGTTCCCAGTTTTCAAAAAGTTCTTTCTCAATTCATTCCACAGTTTTAGAAAGCACAAAAATTAAAAAAGACAAGTTTTTACAAATGCAAAAGCTTGGTTAGACTTATCTGAAGTACTTTGTTCAGTCTGACCAACATATTTTGGGAAGGATACATTGGTCTTGGAGAGAATGCAATACAGATTTACTGCAACAATGCCTGGATTCTATTGCCGGTGGTCAAGGAATCTAGGACAAGAGGATATCTGAAAATCTGAATTCAGAAAGACTCATACATGCAAAGGCATGATTGAAGTTTGTAAATGGCAATGGATAATTTTAATTCTAAGATCGATTGATGGATTTCTGATAATCAAAAGAATTAAGGAATATGGAGCAGAAGTGGGAAATGAGTGTACTGTGTGGGACACTGTTGTTGCACAGATGCACTGTCATTGCTTTTGGAAAGTATATACAATGTAATACATTCAATTATCTGTTGAAAACTGAGATTTGAAACGTTCAGTCATTACTGGGCATCACAAATTCAATAAGATTGCACCAATCTTGACTTCTTTAAATCTGTGCAATGAAATATTTTCAAATGAGTACTGAATAATACCAGTAAATAACAAATTCATGTGTGTTTTGTTCAAGGATAATAATCTGATGCACTGAAGTTTGTTGGGCACTTTTCAACATTGAAAATGGAAACGTGAGGCCTGCTGTGTCCCCCCAACATGGACAACAAGCACAAAAAGCATTGAGACCATGCAAACAAACAGTCCACATACCTCATTAAATTCTCAAATGTCTAAATTAGGAAGCTCCTCCAAAATGTAGTAGATGCAATGAACATCTCCTCAGCTTCAGCGTCCCATTTTGAACCTTGTGCAGATGGGCAATCCCTGTTTAAGAAAGAATTGATCCTGACACCTTCGACCTTATCCACCTCTGTCTATAGCAACTGATCTCCATGCTGGGAAAATCCCTCAGTATTTAACAAGCTATCAGCTTTCAACATATTAGTTTCAAGAGCAGCAGAAAGTTATTCAGTTTGCGGAATATGTATGTATGTTATCTGGCAATGTTATAAATTGCATTAGAGGAGGGTGAAGCATAATATCACTGCCTGTATTGATGACAAGTGTACAAAAGTAGATTTTTTGATTCCCAGCCATAAATAAATTATCATGCAAAAATCTATCTCTGTGAGTATGTAAGTCTGGGTACAGCCAAGCATGAGGGTAATTTGTCTTTAAGAATACTATGCAAGATGCAGACTAAGCACAGAAAACAGACATGTACAAAATGTCAACCAAACACAAGGAAGTGTGTTTCTGCTAGTACCACGTGCTCTATCTGAATTGTTCAAAGTACAAAAGCAGGAGTTGGTATTATCTGTGATGTCATCACTAATTTTGTTCTAGTTATGACACCTGGATGTGGTTACAACTTTGTAAAGAATTATGTAAATTTAAGTTGCTAAGATTTTCAGAATGAAATCTTGCTCGTTATCGTATTACTATATCAGAAACTAGGTAATTAGGGCTTACCAGTAATTTGATGACTTGAAAAGATTTCTATTAATTGTCATTGACTGTGTTGCAATGTTTTCAGTTTACATTTTCATTGGAATTTTGCACTGGTTGACCTGGATATTTGCTGGATTGAAACTGGAAGGAATGCATTTATACAGTGCAGTTTAAAAGATTGAAGCACTGCTGGTATATGCACACTGATAATTGAAAATGGGAATTTACATCAATTAATTTGATTTTTAGCACTGCAGCGGTAAGCCTGATCTTTAGCTTTTATTAGTACAGAGACTGGCCTTCTACAGGCGATCCTATCATGAGTGTTTGGTTTAATGTTCAAAGGCCACCTATTGCTGCAGTATAGTGAGAATTTTCCTAGATTTGTTAATTTGAGGAGCTGACCACATTTGTTTTGTACTTTTCTGCATAAAATTTGCAGTTAACCTGTTAGTGTCACAGTGCTATGAACCGGAAAAGGCAAAAGTTTATTTTTTTTGTGTTTTTTTTCCAGGAAATCTGAAGAATGTAATTTAATAAGTGGTGGGAGGAAATAGAAGACTAGAGAAGCCTTTTAACTGAATGCATTCTGTGGCTGTTGTAGCTGCAGGGGAAACTTGGATGAAATTGCTTGCAAGTTCCAGGACAACAGATGTTCATTGAGATTTGAAGCTGCAGTTAACCCTTTCTTATTCAACTGTATAGGTATACCTTCGGATGCTTAAGAATTGCAGTATCCTGTTGTTTTGCTTTTTTATTATCAGAATTATGTTGTAAATATATTTTTAATTCATTTTTAGTTGTTGCTTTGAAAAGCACCCTCTAGTGGAGATGCAGGTGTTTTTGTAGTTGGCTGAAGAGCCTGCTAATTTTATATGAAAACAGAAATTGCTGGCAAACCTCAGCAGATCCAGCAGCGTCCATGGAAAGAAAGTAGACTTAACATTTTGGGTCCAGTGACCTTTCAGAAGGGTCACTAGACATGAAATGTTTACTCTTCTTTCTCTCCACAGATGCTGTCAGACCTGCTGAATTTATACGCAGTTTCTGTTTTTTTTTCTGATTTCCAGCATCTGCAGTTCTTTGATAAATCTTTGGCAAATTATACATGCCAGGCCTCAAATAGCATTTTGCCTTCTGCCCCTCAATATGGAGTTTACTGACTATGTTCAGTAGTTTTTGTTTAATCAGAGTAATCCACAATGAATTGTACAAAGAGGCTGTGACATTTTATAAACTAAGATAATGCATGGAGCAATATAATGCTCATGCGCACTGATTTTCATGAAAGGACCTGGATTTGTGTTCCTCGTTCTTCACTTACACCCAGCATTTGTCTTAGCTTTATTTTCAGAGGAAAGGGAAAAATACCTCCATAAAGGTCAAGGCTTCACAAAGCTGGACGAAGTTGCATCTATTTTCTCCACAGCTAGCCAAAGAGTTTCTTTCAATCTCTGGTTACAAAACTCTGGATGAAACGTGCTTTTTTTTTGAAGCTACGGCACTTACCACATGGAGAAGAGGAATGGTGCAGAAAACTTATGTAAATTGGAGTGAAGAAACTAGCAAAAAGTTGCAAACAAAACGTATGGCAGGTAGTCACTAACTCTAGCAACTTGTTTAAATTATTCCTTAATTCTTTATTAAAAGTGAAAGAGAAATTGCTGGAAAAACCCAATGGATCCATCAGAAAGCCAGTTCTGAAAACATATATGCCACCAGATGCCCAGAGTTTCTCCAACAATTCTCCCCTTCTTTTAATAAGGAACTAAGGATCAACTTTAACAAGTTGCTACAGTGGGTGACTACCTTCCTAACATTTTGGTTGAAACTTTTTGCTTGTTTCCCCACTCTAATTTAAATATGATTTTCAGCACCATCCCTGTTCTCCCATGTGGTATACACTGTAGCTTTACAAAATGAACATGCTTCATCCAGCATCTGGCAACATATAACTCTTTTCAGAACTGGCGTTCTGATAGACAGTTTCTCCAGCATTTTCTCTTTATTTTCGGATTTCCAGTATCTGCAGTATTTTGCTGTGAAGTGTTTAATTCTTTACTGTTGTGTTTTTTTAACAGTGAGGATTTTCTGTAGAGTCTCATTTAAATCCAAGCTCATGTGGAATTTCAATGGTTGTTTTCATCATTTTCTCTTGGGGCCCCATTGGCAGTCATTTTTTTAATGGAATAGACCTTAGCCCTCCTGCTGTCCTAAGAAGCCTCCAGTTTGCAGATGTTTGGACTGGCAGTGCCTTTAATAAACAGTTTGCAAGTTTGGGTTGATCTCTATTTCCAACTCAGAAAACATAAGCAAAAATAAATTGCTCTGGTGTTTTGGAAAAAAGACAATATTAAGAATAACAGCTGTATCTACAAAAAGATGAATAACATTTCTTTTTGAAATATTTACAATGAGGACAGCTGCTACTAATTGTAAGCGTTTTTTGGCTGATAGATATAGCAGTCAAAATGAACACTTTAAATCTTAACTTTATAACATGAGTTACCAACCTGCAGCCTGGGGACTATGTACAACCCGTGCAGTTAAGCAATTTAGTTCTTAGTCTATCATATTCGACTTTGTGGTTTGGACATGTTTTTCTCCGCTGTTAAGTCACTGGTGACAAAATCCTCAACTATAACTGTAAGAAATATTAGGACTAATACCTTGACATGCACAAAGTTGATGGAAAAGTTGATATAAACTTAATCTGTGACCCATAAGGACAATGGCTTGGAAATTCCTCTGCTGTAGGATAATTGGCAGTTTAAATAGATGTCATTTGAAATATCATCAAAAAGTGAACATCAATATTGGTAATCCGAATTTTTTATCATTACAAGTTATGAGTTTTTTTCCCACTTTTAAATGTATTTGTTTCAATGTTGAGGGACAACACTGTAACATGACTTGCAGAGCCTAGGTCTAACAGAATACAGATGTCAGTGAACTCTTAACATCTGTATCTCAGGCAGCCTTTGTAATAAAACAGTATCTTTCTAGTATTTACTGAAATTGGCAGCTAAGAAGACCTACTTTATGTTTCTGCCGTTAATGCAATTTTAGAGAATTCTAGCAAGGTGACTTCTTCTGTTTCTAGTTGGCTCCTTGTGAGTTGGAACCTAGTTCTGGTGCCACCATGAAGGCAGCATAAAACAAATGAAAAGAACTGAGTACTGGCTAGGAAGTGTTATTGATTCTAACAAAACTAGACAGCTGAATTGACCAATAAATGTACCATTCTAACAGCACAGTGCTGGTGGTACTGAACCAAGTTATCTGAGACCATTGTGTGGCATACAGTTAAAATAACATGATTGCAAGTTGATGTCTCTGTTTTGATTGATATAAGTTCAAATTCATCACATATCAAGCGTCATCAGTTGGGGCTAATCTCTGCTAAAAGATATACCTATATAGTCATGACCAGTGCTCTGTTTAATATTTTTCTTTAGCTGCTTGTTCATATACTTAAGGAAAATTATTGCAAGTGTTTTACTATTTGCCCTCATCACTGCATCAGCATTCAGGTTAAATAAAACAAAACCAAATCAAAATTCAAACAATATAATGGTTAAAAAGAAGCTTTGCTGGTGTAATAAAATATGGGTATACTCCACTTCTAGTAGCATAAAGCACAACAAAAAGACAAATATACTTGGAAAATATTGAAAAGGTTACTTTTTATAATGTGTGCCTTATCAGTTTATCTGTGCTTCTCTCAATGAACTTCTTTTGGGATGCAGTGGCCATTGATTTAGGCAAGCTTGGCAACAATCCTGAAACCCTTGAGATGATCAATTGCATTTTTGATGATATTGATTGAGGATATCCAAGATAAAACTGAAACCAAAAGATCAGGCTTAATTTGAGCACAGGAAAACAAGAATGAGGGAGAGCAGTAAAGAGTAGACATGAAACAAGCAAAAACATCAAATGTGCAAAATTGTAAACCAAGAGTAGTAAGAAGACAAGAAAATGACAGAAAATAATGAAAACATTTAATGTGAGAAAAGAAAAAGACAGTTGAGGTGGAGCTGGCATTGTGAATTTCTAACCACCTTTCCTGTGTATTCATAACTCTGTCCCCACCAGCCAAATCATTTTCCATTTGTCAAAGCATTCCTACGAAAAGTCTTGTGTTTATTGCACTGTAAACCAATGTCTTGTGCAAGGATTATCACAGCTCATCTGCAGGGGCTAATAAAAGAAAGGATACATCATTTCTGACTAACATTCATTCACCAGCATGTTCTTGCAATTGCTTGTTTTTAACATTCTTTGAGACCAAATCCTTTTTAAGTGTATTTTAAAAATGGAGTTTTATCTATATATCAGCCTTATTAAATAGTTTTCTGGCAATTCTACTGATGTTAAAGAGTCAATTTCAAACAATGTTTTGTACTTTTTCCTGTTACTGTTTCTTACTTTGACAGTTTTTTGTGGTGACCAGGAAAATATATGTGGTTATTAATAAATGGAATTAAAAGTGCAATTCTCTATGCTCTCAGACAGTGTTCCTTTGACAGTGTTTGTAAAAGCTGTTTCGACATAGCCATGACCCAGGATTTGCTTGATAATTTTTGTTTGCCCCTTTTATGTTCAATTTTCAAAAAATTACTGGACATGTTTTACCACTGAACTGCATCACTGAAAAGGAGCAACACATAAATTCTTCTGCCCACTGAATGTTTTTTAAGATCATACTGTTTCTTCACATGGAGGAATAATATAACAAAAGTAAATTCATCCTGTAATACTAAACCCATGTGCTACTTTGTAAATTCATGTAGGTTGTATAGAGATAACACAGTGTGAAGCTGGATGAACACAGCAGGTCAAGCAGCATCAGAGGAGCAGGAAAGTTTGACGTTTTGGGTCGTGTTATCTCAGATTCTCCAGCATCGGCAGTTCCTACTATCTCTGTAGGTTGTATAGAGCATCATTTTAAAGGCTGAGATTATGCATGCTCTTACTCTTACCCTTTTTGCAGCACTTTTGTGGGTGCAAGTCCAAGAAAACAGCCGATAGGAAAATAATTCACCAGTCACCCCAAAAAGAATTTCCTAGCTAAGTGTTAGCTTAAGATCTGCTTCTGCTCCTGTGCTTCATATCCTCTAACCATTGGAAACAATGCTTTTCTTGACGTTGCTGCCTCTGTCTGTACCTCCCGCCATGTGCACATACACACCATTCCAAATTATTCTTATCATTTCAATCTTCTTTACCTTTGTGAGATATATGGCATATTGTCGTCTTACTTATATTATTTGTATGGGTCCCAATTGGCTTTTGTATCACTGACATTGCCATTACTTATGTTATGATAATGACAGGCTATTATATCATTGGGCCACCACAGTCAATTCAGAGCGTATTCAATTTACATGACATGTAAATTTACAGTAACTATCTGGATATTTATCAGTCCAAAGAAATTGGCTGATTTCTCCACCATTTACCATGGAACTGATATCATTAATAGCACCTCATCTACAATACTCTGATTAAGATCAGCCAACTTAGTTGACCAAGTATCTGAAGATGAAAATTTGTGGTCTGAGAAGTTATGCCACAGCCAGTTAGATGGTAAAAGCAATATTTCCTGATTGTTGTCAAACAACATCAGATATGTTGCTTGTGCAAAACATTTAATAATGGTAGGAACTAACACTTCAGAGGTGTGACATAATATGCCTGAGTAAGTTGATTAAAGCTATCTAAGGGTCAGTACTGGGATTATTGTGGCACAGCAGTAGTGTTGCACTGTGTGAGCCAGGAGGCCTGGGTTAAATTCCCAAGTGAACAAGTTGATAATATGAGAGACACCATGAATGATGTGTAAACAGTGTGAGTTCTATGAATTCTGTGGACTTTGCAAAGGACTAAGTGGAACAGTGGTAGTGCTCCTATCTCTGTGACAGGATGCCCACATTCAAGTCCCACCTGCTCCAAATGTGAATCACAATGTGTCTGAACAAATTGATTAAGAAATTTTAAAGACACGCAGTGTCCCTGCTGGGCAGAGGTGTGATTTGTTGCTTGTTTTAATTAGTCAAATGGGTGATTTGATGGAAGGTTTTCAAAAACAAAAGCTAGGATTTGGGCTCATTTGGAATTTATCTGTAGATTCGTGCCTACCTTTGTTAAGAATGAAGATGCATTGTTAATGCTCATCTCAAATAATGGACACTGTAAGGGTCAGAAGGCAACCAAAATTTCAGAAAACTCATCTCAGCAAGCACCAATGGCTTCAGATGTGACATACACAAAATTGGAAACAAAAAAAATTAATTCCAGTGGATCCTAAGTTATTAGTACGACACCAAACTAACATTATGAGATAGTGGCACAAGAAGACTGTGATAAAGAAGGCCTTTCTTAGCCATTGTCTCAGTAGCTGGGACCATTACGATAGTAGTTTTTAATCCAAAGTTAAACAAGAATCACAGATGGAAACTAAGTTGATTTCATGTCAAACATGTATGACTCATAAAACAGTACTAATGGCAATATGTAGCAGTTGGCCCGAAACGTCAGCTTTTGTGCTCCTGAGATGCTGCTTGGCCTGCTGTGTTCATCCAGCTCTACACTTTATTATCTTGGATTCTCCAGCATCTGCAGTTCCCATTATTTCTTATGTAGCAGTTGGTAACTGGTATAATTCTCCTCTTGATGGATGCATTGTTTCGTCTCAATCCATTCCTTAATGCCATGGCTTTGTTCAGACATTTATGAGAATCAGAAAAAAATTATCTGCATTCTTTTTAGCATAGAATTGTGTAATCAATGCTTATGTGTCATTTTTTTGTTGACTTTTTTGAACTTATCACTAAATTCTGTTTGTGTAGTAGTATATTTAGTCCCTATTATCCTCAGATGTAAAACTTAAGTATTAATGAATAACTTCACATGTATGATTAATTAGAACAGGTTGTGTTTTATGTCCATATTCTTCTCTTTGTACCATAGGCACACTCATAATTGTTTAGAACTTCACTGCTAAGATCAGTCTTTGCATTAGTTTAAAATGTGTGTAGTTTTACACCTAGGCAGTACTGGGAATACAGAACTTGGCACCATAGGATGGAATTCAGATGAAAGTATAGTCTCATTTGGGGGTGAGTTTAAGCATATGAGGGAGCAGGCAATAACACATTATGCTAATAGGGTTAAATGAGAATGGAAGGAAACTCAGATGAAACATTAGCACCAGCAGGGATTGATTGAGCCATATGATCTATTACTGTGCTGTTGATTTACTGCAATTGGAAGCTGAAACAGTGGTTATTTATTTTGTTACCCATTCCTGAATCGAGGAAGGTAGTGTCAATTCTAGCGCCGCAGAATTGCTCTAGTTGAGAACAGCTTACTCGGGCAGGAATTGAATCTGGCACCTTCCAAATCTGTATGGCTCTACACTTTACCCTGATTTCATTCAATAAGCCATTGAACATTTGCTTCCCAAAACCACCAATAGCAGTTAGCATTTAATGATTAATACAAATATTTTATTCTCAGCTGTTGAATGGAAAAGAAAATCTCATTCAGTAAAATGTGAAATGTGTTGGGATTGCCAGACTTCCATAAATCTAAAGGATAGAATGAAGCAGCAATGTTCAGAGTTAATTTATGAAAGGATCTGAAAGAATATCTTCTTATTAAAGAAAAGTCAGTGGTGAGAATAACTACATCCACTGCTGAGTATTAGGATGAGACGAGCTCTTGTCATCGGCTGTCACCTCAGTTATCTCCTGTTTTGTTGCTTGATTCTGTCTCCAGTTTCTTCTGCCAGATGTATGAATAATGTATTAAGATTTTAATTGTGCTGTTATATCAGTGATATAGAACTAATTCCATTTTACTATTATGCAGACTATTATTTGTTGATCCCTCAATGATTGAGTAAAAAGAATCTTAGTCAATCAGTTTTTTTGACCACCCTTTTACAGTGAAATTGAATTGTTACTCTTAACCTAAAACAAAGCTGCTGGAGAAGCTGAGCAGGTCAGGCAGCATCTGTGAAGGGAAAAACAGAGTTAACGTTTCAGGTCTGGTGAGGAAGGGTCACCGGACCCAAAACGTTAACTCTGTTTTTCCCTTCGCCGATGCTGCCAGACCGGCTGAGCTTCTCCAGCAGCTTTGTTTTTGCTCCTGATTTACAGCATCCGTTGTTCTTGCAGTTTTTGATACTCTTGACCATTCATTTGAAAATTTTGATAATATTTCTGCAGCACATCACCAAAATGTCTATCTTGTACGTGTAAGTTTAAACCAGTGGTTGTTATGAGGATATTCAACCATTCAACTCAAGTTAGATCTTGTCTATCTAGGAGTTTTCAGCAGAATAAAAGATGGAACACTCTCATTGAACAATCTTGCCCCAGGTCATCACCAAGTAGTTTCGCAGGGTAATAAAATGTGAGGCTGGATGAACACAGCAGGCCCAGCAGCATCTCAGGAGCACAAAAGCTGACGTTTCGGGCCTAGACCCTTCATCAGAGAGGGGGATGGGGTGAGGGTTCTGGAATAAATAGGGAGAGAGGGGGAGGCGGACCGAAGATGGAGAGAAAAGAAGATAGGTGGGGAGGAGAGTATAGGTGGGGAGGTAGGGAGGGGATTGGTCAGTCCAGGGAAGACGGACAGGTCAAGGAGGTGGGATGAGGTTAGTAGGCAGGAGATGGAGGTGCGGCTTGAGGTGGGAGGAAGGGATGGGTGAGAGGAAGAACAGGTTAGGGAGGCAGAGACAGGTTGGACTGGTTTTGGGATGCAGTGGGTGGAGGGGAAGAGCTGGGTTGGTTGTGTGGTGCAGTGGGGGGAGGGGACGAACTGTGCTGGTTTTGGGATGCGGTGGGGGAAGCGGAGATTTTGAAGCTGGTGAAGTCCACATTGATACCATTGGGCTGCAGGGTTCCCAAGCGGAATATGAGTTGCTGTTCCTGCAACCTTCGGGTGGCATCATTGTGGCACTGCAGGACGCCCATGATGGACATGTCATCTAAAGAATGGGAGGGGGAGTGGAAATGGTTTGCGACTGGGAGGTGCAGTTGTTTATTGCGAACCGAGCGAAGGTGTTCTGCAAAGTGGTCCCCAAGCCTCCGCTTGGTTTCCCCAATGTAGAGGAAGCCACACCAGGTACAGTGGATGCAGTATACCACATTGGCAGATGTGCAGGTGAACCTCTGCTTAATGTGGAAAGTCATCTTGGGGCCTGGGACAGGGGTGAGGGAGGAGGTGTGGGGGCAAGTGTAGCATTTCCTGCAGTTGCAGGGGAAGGTGCCGGGTGTGGTGGGGTTGGAGGGCAGTGTGGAGCGAAGAAGGGAGTCACGGAGAGAGTGGTCTCTCCGGAAAGCAGACAGGGGTGGGGATGGAAATATGTCTTGGGTGGTGGGGTCGGATTGTAGATGGTGGAAGTGTCAGAGGATGATGCATTGTATCCGGAGGTTGGTGGGGTGGTGTGTGAGAACGAGGGGGATCCTCTTTGGGCGGTTGTGGTGGGGGTGGGGTGTGAGGGATGTGTTGCGGGAAATGCGGGAGACGCGGTCAAGGGCGTTCTCGACCACTGTGGGGGGAAAGTTGCGGTCCTTGAAGAACTTGGACATCTGGGATGTGCGGGAATGGAATGCCTCATCGTGGGACCAGATGCGGTGGAGGCAGAGGAATTGGGAATAGGGGATGGAATTTTTGCAGGAGGGTGGGTGGGAGGAGGTGTATTCTAGGTAGCTGTGGGAGTCGGTGGGCTTGAAATGGACATCAGTAACAAGCTGGTTGCCTGAGATGGAGACTGAGAGATCCAGGAAGGTGAGGGATGTGCTGGAGATGGCCCAGGTGGACTGAAGGTTGGGGTGGAAGGTGTTGGTGAAGTGAATGAACTGTTCGAGGTCCTCTAGGGAGCAAGAGGCGGCGCCGATACAGTACACTGTCTTAGGCTCAAATAGTTGCAGCTGCTTCATCAGTGACTGACATTCCATTTTGAAGTCCAACGTGATGATATTGCTAGATATTGCACAACTGTCAGAACCTCTCCTTGTGACTCCTCTCATACTAAAACAGTTTATGTCCATGTGCAACAAAACTTAGACAATATTCTGGCTTCAGTCAATAAAACGCAAGTAATAAACACCAAAAAGTAGCCTTCTCTAACCAGACAGAATCTAATCATTCCCACCTTAAACTATGTTGGCATTACTATTGTAATTTCCCCATCATTACCATTATTACCATTAATCAGAAATTTACATCAGTTAGTCATGTAAATACCGTGGTTACAAGATCACGTCAGAGGCTAATCATATGCAGCGGGTAATTCTTCAGGCCTGCCCAAACCCTGTCTGCCTGCCACACAAATTCAGGGTGTGGCGTATAGTGCAGAAGATAGCTGTAAGCTCCAAAATGATATAGAAACGTTGATGGAATTAGCAGGAAAGTGGCAGATGGAGTACAACTCCGATAATTGTGAGGTAATGCATTTAGGGAGGTCAAACAGTAAAAGGGAATACACAATAAATGAAAATATACTGAGAGGTGTAGACAAAGCAAAAGATTTCAGCAAGAGTGTGTGCAGGTCCCTAAAGGTAGCAGTACAGGTGGATAAGGTTGTAATGAAGGCATAAGGAATGCTTGCCTTGATTGGCAGAGGTATAGAATACACAAAAATAGGGATGTAATGATGAAACTATAAGACGGTTATGAAGCCACTGGAGAACTGCGTGCAGTTATGGTCACCACGTTACAGGAAGTATGTAATTGCTCTGGAGAGAGTGCAGGATATCACCAGGGCTGGAGAATTGTAGCTACAAGGAGAGACTGAAGAGGCTGGGGTTTGTTTTCCTTTTAACAGAAAAGGCTGAGGGGTGACATGATTGAGGTATACAAAATTTGATGAAATAGACAGGAGGGGCCTGTCTCCCTTGGCAGAGTGTTCAAAAACCCGGGGTCACAGATTCAAGTTAAGTGGCAGAAGGATTAGAGGGAATGTGAGGAAAACTTTTTTTTTAAACAGAGGGTGGTGGGTGTCTGGAATTCGCTGCCTGAGTTGGTGATGGAGGCAAAGACCCTAAACTCTTTTTAAAAGTACCAGGATCTGCACCTTAAGTGCTGTAAGCTGCAGAGCTATGGGCCATATGCAGGAATATGCCATGAGAGAGGGCATTTGGGTGTCTTTGGGTTAGCATGGACAAGATGGGCCAATGGCTCCTTCTCTGCTGTTTCATTTCTATGGTTCAATGCTTCTAAGGCACAAGCCACATATGTGCTGGAATACTGCCAATTACCTGAATGACTTTAACTTTTAATAACATTCAAGAAACTTTAAACCATCTTGAACACAACAGCCTACTAGATTGGCATCCCATCCACCACATTTAGTAGTCACTCCCTCCACCACTGGCTTCCAGTTGTCGCAACATGTACAATTTACAATTGCACTATAGCAATTCACTGAGATTCCTTACACAATGCCTTCCAAACCCATGAGGACCTCTGCCACCTAAATGCAAATTTTCCTCCAAGCCACACATCACTCTGACTTGGATCTTGCACTGTCATTTGGATCAAAATGTTGTAATTCCTTTCTAATGGTAAATCCTTCCAGTCGATGTATCCTACGCCAAATAGACAATAGTATTTCAGGAAGCCTACTCATCACCACCTTCTGAAGCACACTTCAAAAGATTGGCAACAAATATTGACCCTTGCCAGCTATATTGAAATCCCAGGAATGAATGAAAAACAAAATATGCTGCCTAACACAGGAGGCAATTATCTTGAAACTAAGCGACTGAGCACTGGCTCATTTAACCAGCGCACTTCTCTTGAACTTCAATCCAAGGTGTCAATCAAGGAACTGCAATACAGTTGAAAGTTCTCCCCAGAATTTTCATTTGTGTTGGTGGTTAAGTGGCAACACCCATGAACAAACCTAGTTCTTTTTGAATGAAACCCTTCTTTATTCTCCAGTGGGTATTCATCAGCTTTGATTGACAACTAACTCGGAAATCTGATAAATATTTTAATACAAATATGTGAGTACACGTTATCCTTTCACCTTCAAAATCAGAAAATAGCTCAGATCAATTTGTACAAGCTTAAACTAATTGTTCAAATTTATGTACAGATAGAGAATATACAGAAGCAAGAAACACAGCAATATATGAAATCAGTACAGTACCAAATACATAGGAGTTATTTCACCCTTTTCACAATGTCTGGTATGCAGCTAATCCTCTGGGTCAAATCTGCATGCTTACCTCTTACAGAATCCATTTGCCAACCAGTGAGCATTCTCCTCTCAGAAAATATAAATGTTGGTTTTCCTTTGAATTGGTATTGTTGTGAATTGTCCTGATGAGTATAAGATGAAAATCTTCAATAAAATGTGTCATTTCTCTGTAGTCATATTATCTTATATCATGGGGATGTTTTTCATGTAAATTATTTTGAATAAAGAACAAGGAAACACGTTAACAGCCTTAGGAGAGGTGTTAGTAGCTTGAAAGCCTACAATTTGTCCTGCACTATTTGTAACCTCATAAGAACCATCTGTCAGTCTCCATTTTAAGAGATATCATAGAAAGTTGTCAGGCAGTTGACAGTTTCCATTTTAGAGGTAGCTATTCTTAAAAGTGGGGAAACAAGAAAGACTTCAACCCTGAGATTGTTGCAGCACTAAATGAGATCAGAGTTGATCTACGATCCAACTCCATATGCCTACCTTTGTGTTATATGCCTTAACATCTTCAATTAATCAAAATCTATGAAGCTCAAATTTTAAGTTAAAATTGATCTAGTAACAATGTTAATGGGAGAAAGCTCCAATTTTCTACCATCCTTTGTGCACAGAAATACGTCCTGAATTATAATTATACTTCTAATTTTTAAACTTTGCTCCTAACTATAGATTCCCTAACTAGTGGAAATAAGTTCTCTCTTTCTGTCCTGTCTTGTTCTCCTTAATGTTTTGGAAACTTTGATCAAATCACCCTTTTTCTTCTAGATTCCATTTAATATAACCCAAGTTTGTGTGATCTCTCCTTGTAACTGAACGCCTGGAGACAATGTTCATTTGGTAAATCTATACTGCACACAGGCACATTTCCACTCCCCCTCCCATTCTCTTGATGACATGTCCATCATGGGCCTCCTGCACTGCCACAATGATGCCACCCGAAGGTTGCAGGAACAGCAACTCATATTCCGCCTGGGAACCCTGCAGCCATATGGTATCAATGTGGACTTCACCAGTTTCAAAATCTCCCCTTCCCCCACTGCATCCCTAAACCAGCCCAGTTCATCCCCTCCCCCCACTGCACCACACAACCAGCCCAGCTCTTCCCCCCCACCCACTGCATCCCAAAACCAGTCCAACCTGTCTCTGCCTCCCTAACCGGTTCTTCCTCTCACCCATCCCTTCCTCCCACCCCAAGCCGCACCCCCAGCTACCTACTAACCTCATCCCACCTCCTTGACCTGTCCGTCTTCCCTGGACTGACCTATCCCCTCCCTACCTCCCCACCCACACCTTCTCCACCTATCTTCTTTACTCTCCATCTTCGGTCCGCCTCCCCCTCTCTCCCTATTTATTCCAGTTCCCTCCCCCCATCCCCCTCTCTGATGAAGGGTCTAGGCCCGAAACGTCAGCTTTTGTGCTCCTGAGATGCTGCTTGGCCTGCTGTGTTCATCCAGCCCCACATTTTATTATCTTGGAATCTCCAGCATCTGCAGTTCCCATTATCTCTGCACACAGGCCAATGTTTGTTTCCCAAAATATAATGCCCAGATCTGCATTTCCAGGAGTTTGTACGGATGAAACATGACTTCATCCTCATATTCTCACTCTAATCAATATAATGGACCAGCATTTTATGAGTTTTTTTGATTACCTTTTGAACCTAATTAAAACATTTTAATTATCTTGAATTTAGATCTCCTAGTCTTTTTGGAGCTTCTGATTCTGTCGTTTAGAAAATACTTTGCTTGGTCCTGCTTAGTTTCAAAGTGGTGACCTCTCATTTTCATAGATCAAAATCCATTTACCACAGTTTGTCTATTTAAATAATCTGTTAATATCTCCATAATTACATGCTTCAAACTACCCGTTGCCTATCTTCATGTGATCAGAAAAATTGTATAGTTGGCTTTCGATTCCATCATCAAAGTTGAACATACATGAGTAGTTGATCCCCAAAATAGAGTCCGGTAAAATACCACTAGCTATTTCCTGATAATTATCAAACCTGTCTATATGCCCCTTTCCTCTCAGTGAATTTCCCAATCAGGTAAATAATTTACCTTCAGTTGTGTTAGCTTATACTACATCTAACAACCTTTCATCAAATACTTTATGAAATGCGTTATTTTCCCCTGTCTGCTGCTTTGAGCACCCATTCAAAGAATTTATTTATATTTGTGTGACATACTCTTTATAAATCCATTCTGATTCTCTTTGATCAAATGAAAATTTTCAAGGTGTTTAGTCACCCTATTAATCACAAACTCTAATAAATTTCTTGACAATAGGCATTAGGCTGACTGCTCTGTAATACCCTATTTACTTGCTTGCATATTACTTGAATAGCAGAATGACGTGTGAAATTTTCTAACCTAAAGGAAGAATTGAGACCCCCTTTGGCAGCTCCGAGCTTAGGCATCCACCGTGATCCCAGCTACTCTGTTTAAGTTTTAGTCTAGGGATTTATTATTATTTAGTGCTATTATCATGTTCATTAGTTTCAATTTGCTTACATTAATTTTTATGAGATCTTGTTACTAACACAATATTAGTTTTTAAGGCTAACCTCTGACTCAGCTGTAAATACAATCACAAAGTAAGTTTCAACATGTTATTTCCATTGATAAATTTACTATTATCAATTTTCAAGGGCTCAGATTGCCCTTGATAACTTTTAAGTAACACAATGTTAAAAAGTGCTTTTGTGTTTAACGCACATGAATTAGAGACTTAGAGAAAAGTTTTTTGATTGATCTTTCTGTCTAGCCTCACAATTCCAGAATGCTAACATAACTATTGCTTTAGCTTTGGTACCAGAGGTGTTATTGTTGACAGCTGAGTAATTTTGTGTTACTCGGGTGGCCAGGTTCCTAACAACTCATTTCCAGTTTGTTTTTTTGTTCCCGAGTTGACAGGTATGCTAGCTGTTTTTGATGTGGAAGTGGTGGGAGAGAGAATGAGAGGTACATTCCAGAATGTCCCCTTTAGATCTTAATAGGAGGCTGTTAGCACCATTTTTTTGATGCCTGGTGGCCATGTTGCCTGGTAACTCCATTGACTGACTCTGGCTGCACCAAAGCAAAATGCTATAATCGATGTAAGTATATCTTCTACCAATGTTTTCAGTGGTTACCATTATCACTTCCCATAAGTGGAGCAATAAAAGTAGTTGAGGAAAATCTACGTTAGGTCATTGGAATTAGAGTTATCCCATTCACATAGCCTTTACTGGATGTTCTACTTTTGCAATTTGGCTATCTTCCATCTCACTGGCAACGTTCCAGATAGCCATAAAATTCAGCATTGTTTGCAGAAAGCAAAACGCCACAAATAATCTGAGCAACCAGATGTATGATCCTGATCTGCAACAACGATTGATGGAACTATTCCTCTCAGGAAAGGACATTCTGAGGAATAAGATGGGGGCAACTCTGGAAAAATCTAGACAAATGCAGGAATTTATTTGAGCATTCAAACGTCAACAGATTGAGCACTGTAAACTGGAAGATTGGAGAGAAGTTTAAATCTGAGGACAACTCATCCTGCCACCGACAGGAAAAGAGCTAGATGGAGTTCTTTCATGTGTTGGTGTCAATTTTTATACACATGCTTAAAATGAACTTTTTAAAGAATGGATACATCAAATAATGCCATGTTGATAAATATTTCAAAACAAGAGAAGTCAGTTATTTTGTGAGCTCACTTTGTCACTGCTGTCTGTAGAAATATATCTTTCTCACCCTGTGGTATTTATATGTTTGAATATTGATTAGCAGATAAGTGAATGATAGCTGGACAGATACAAATTTAGCAGATGAGATTGAGAGCTAACTACAGGTAAACATTTAAGTACACTTGTAAATAGTGTAAGACACAACAGCAAAGAGACAAATCTATGTTGCTTGTGGGTTGGCAACTTAATTAACAATGAAAGTATCATTGGTGAGTCCTGTTCTTACCTTACACCCATCAATACAGATGCAATTTCCAGTTTGGCTCACTGGATAGCAACCTAGAATATTGCTTTACTCCTACCAAACTTTTGGTTGTGCGTGTCATTTACTGTCCTCCAGTTTTTTGTGATCTCCCATTTTTCACAGTTATAATACTATTTTATATTCCCTCTGACTGGCTTTGACAAATTGTGAAATAGTGGAGCTGCTAGGAACACTCCCTCTAGCAAGAGAAGTGGTTTGGAATGCAAAGCACTAGATAGAGTGGCATTTAAAAGTGTTTAACGGGTGGTCTTCAAATTGGCCTGAATACAGAGATAGTGTTATTGAAGTGTGGACTAGGCAGCTACTTTTGTGCAAAAAGCCTGAGCATCTGCCCTTTAGATGAATGGAGATGGATTGTTGCAAAACAAGGAGAAATTATTGAGCATACAACATGGACTGATCACAGTCTTAGATTGTTTCAGAATAGTACTTGATTTGCAATGTGTTGTACACTGATTCCTGTAGAATTCAAATGAAGCAACTCAGAAGGAGATGTATTGGAAAAGGAAAGTATTGGAAATCTGAAATAAGATTAGAAATGGCTGAAAACTCCAGTAGGTTAGGTAGCATCCATGGAAAGAGAAAACAGAGTTAGTTAGCATTTCAAGTCCAGTGATGATTTTTCAGAACAGAAGGGGTTTGGAATAATACATTTAGTCAAAACCTGTTGTCAGAGGGAGAGAGGGGGCAGGTGGAACAGATAGTGAGGGTGCTGAGAACAAAAGACAATGGAAGTGCTAAAGGAAGGAGCCTTTTAGTTTCAAAAGAGATATTAATGATAGTGTGAAATAGAAAATAGGTCAGCTCTGCTGACAGGAGAATCAGGATATGCTGGGTGGAGAGTTACTCAAAGTGGATGTTGGTGTTCATTCTCTGAAGCTGTTGGACTCAACATTGAGTCCTGAAGGCTGCAAAGTGCTTAAAGGGGCTTTGAAGTGCCGTTCCTCCAGCTTACATTGGGCTTCATTGGAACACCACGGCAGGCTTAGAATGGAAATATTAGTATTACAACAAGATGTTGTACTTATGGCAAGCAACTAGAAGGCTTGTGTCATTCTTATGGATAGAGTGGAGATGTTCCCAAACTGGTCGTCCAGTTTACTTTTGGTCTTGCCAATATTGAAGAGACTGCATTGTGACAGCAAATATGTCAACTAGATTAAAAGAAGCACAGGTACAAGTGCTGATTCACTTGGAAGGTGTGTTTGGACAGTGAGGAGTAGAGTAAAAGAGGTGAGTGTTACAACTTCTTTAATTGCAAGGGAAGCTACCATGGGAGAGTGAGGAAGTGTTAGGAGTGACAGAAGAGTAGACTAGACTGTCACGAAGAGAATGGTCCTTGTCTGGTCTATCACTAACTCTTTAACTCTTTCCTTCCTTGATTTATTTGTTTTCATTTCAAGGACCGGGTTTCCCACCAATATCTATTAAAAGACCATGATTTCCATATTTACTTTCTCACACCCTGTTTCCTGTAAGGACTCCATCCTATTCTCCCTCTACACTGTGAAAGAACTGTCAGAATGTAAGTATGCTGCTGCATTTCTGAGGGCACCATGAGCAGAATCTACTGTCAGAAATAGAGCCCCATTTTTTGTAATAAAGGGCTAGAGGGGCAATTTGCAGGATATTGCCACTCCCTGTCAATTCTGACCTTATTTTGGTCAATTTTAGCAGATCACTCTGAATTCTCCAATTTAAATAGCGACTTCCCCTCTGTCATACGTTCAGAAGTGGGAATGTTCACTAATTTTTACACAATGTTCAATATCATTTGTAATTCCTCAAATACTGAAGCAGCCCATGTTCAAATGCAACAAGATTTGGACAATATCCAGGCTTGGGCTAACAAGTGACAAGTCACATACATGCCAGACAAAGGCTGGACAATCTAACCACTGCTCTTTGACATTCAATGGTGTCACCATCATTGAATCCCTCACTATTAACAATCTGGGGGTTACCATTGACCAGAAATTCAACTAAACACAGTGGCTACAAGAGCAAGTCAGAGGTTAGGAATACTAGAATAAATAATTTACCTCCAAACACCCCAAACCCTGTCCACCATCTACAAGGCACAAGTCAGGTGTGTGATGGAATACACTCCACTTGCCTGGATGGGTACAGCTCCAACAATACTCAAGAAGCTTAGCACCATCCAGGACAAAGCAGCCCACTTGATTGGCACTGCATCCACAGGCACATCTACAAAATGCACAGCAAAAATTCACCAAAGATCCTTAGATAGCACCGTCCAAGCCCATGGCTACTTTCACCTAGAAGGACAAGACCAACAGATACAATGGGAACACCACCACTTGCCAGTTCAAGTCACTAGCTCTCCTGATTTATATCACCGTTCCTTCAATGTCACTGGGTCCAAATCCTGGATTTCCTGCCCTAGGGGCATTGTAGACTACAGTAGTTCAACAAGTTAGCTCACCTCCACCTTCCCAAGGGCAACTGGGGACTGGCACAGGAGGGAGAGCCAGTGAAGGCCAAGTCCCATGGGCGAATAAAAAAAACCTTTTGGAAGTTTCCAGGAATTGCTCAGGGAAAGAAGAAATCAGCTTCCCCAGCAATTCCTCCCAAGGGCGCTACAATTTTGGTATCTCCCATTTGGGCTGGTCTAAGGAGTGTGTATGAACGGTTTGTTTAGTAAGCACCTTGGGGATTTGCAATGTTCTATTTGAGACTTTTCCCTCGAGGATAGGCGATGACTTTGGATGATATATAGTGAATTTGATTTCATTGGAGGAATCCATGGAAACCCTCCAGCCAAAGAGAGGGGCCGATCCAGTCCAGGTTTTTGCAGCCGCACGTTATATGTGGGTGAACGCTGATGGGTCTCAGTGACGGCCGGACAGCAGAGAGAGAGAGAGAGAGCTCTTTCATTGTAAGTGGGCATTCACGGGGTGGGGAAGGGAGGGAGGGGAGAAGGCTGCAGACACTGAACCCGGCACATTCAAGGAGCGTGGATCGTTCAGACTGGGAACCGCCTCCAAATCCTGACAACTCCACCTCCCACCCCTCGGACGTGATCGTCTTGGATCCGAAACGCTGGGATTTAGCAACAGTGAAGCGAGATCGCCTTAGGGCTGGGGGGGGTGGGGTGGTGCTGGACCCTTACATTAGATCAACGGAGTCACACCTTCACCGAAGCAATCGGAGACACTGGCTCGGGGAACCAGCCTTGGAGAAGGTAAGACTGTGGGTCAGAATCCGCGCCCGCCACCACCCCACCATTCCCACTCCCACACCACCACCAGCCCCCTCACCCCGGAACCAGGCATCTATTAAAACTAAGTGCATCTAGATTCGGTTAGAAAACTCCTCTCCCACTTCAAGCAGCTTCACCGTTTAAGCAGTGAGCGGTCGCTCCCTCTGTAGGAGCCGCTTCCAGCCCGGCTGCACGGTGCTTTGCAAGTCCATCTCCCTTGGAAGGCACAGTGCGATCCCAGCAGCGCCACCCCCGGAGCTCTCGGTCCAGTGGCGTGTTTACAGGAACCCCTCTTTGGGAAGACAGGGCGCCGCGCTCACCCCAAACAAGACACAACAAGCCTCCCAGGAACGCCCTGGGGTCCGTTCGTGTTCACCCACGTGGCATTCTTGTGGCACTTCCCAACCTGTGGGTGAAGATAGCCCACGCCTGATGTTGAAAGGGCATCCCGTTCGACTTCACACGCGGTGTCGCGGTCCATCGCACCGGTAAAGCAGAACATACCGGGACGGTTCAAACCTACAAAAGTGAAGTACAACATGCACCTCGAGAAATGTCGTTACCTGCAACGTCCTTGTCCAAACATTTGTACAAACACTTAATGGCAGGGATGACCCGTTATATTGGGGACATGTATTAGCGGCATATTCGAAACATTGAAATGTTTCTTTTACACGCGCGTCGTACGCTTTGGAAAGTAGAGTCCATTCGCATGATACTTTGCTTCAGTGCAACGCAGCGCGTTGCGAGGGAATGGGCTCGAACGGCGACAGGAGAAACGCATTCAGACTCCAAAGGGGAGAGATTAGCCCAAGCATCATTACGAAATGAATCAACTTTCCGGCAACAGGAAGGTGCGAACGCCGGGGATTTGAATTCTGGAAGGCGTGAAACGAAAACGAGAATTAAAATGTTACCACCAGGAATGAATAAGTATATATTGACATATCCGTCAAATTGTTTTGTCCCAGAACCCCCCAGTTACCGGGGAGGCACTGAGAGGGTAGGTAGTCACATGGGGTTTACGAATGGTGTCGATGCTGCAGAAGAAGACAAACATCCGATTAAATCTAGCCAGGGATCAATGAGCAGGGGACATCGAGTTAATTTTTATTTTAAATGGAAAGGAGGACGTTCTTCTAAAGTGATGGGTGCTGGGAACAGCAGCGAGAGCAGCGAACAGATCAGATTGCCGTTGGTAAAACAGCCCGAGCGTGAAAGCTTCTCTCATCCCGCGCTCCTCTTTCGAACAAAGAGGTCAGGCTTATCAACGAAAACTGTCTTCAACGTCTCTCCAGTTAGATTAGGGGCGGTTGTCTACAGGAGTTCTGTTTACATTTAATTTCAGGGACGGGGGTCCTGCATCAGATTCATCCTGGGTATCCTGAACAACATTTTTTAAAATGTCTGATACATTTACAGATATAAACGATGGAGGTGAAAACGTATGAGGGTTGTTAGTTGCGGTTGGGGGTGGGGGGGGGCGGCCCATGAGGTGATAAGTAAGTTTGTGGATGACACAAAGATTGGTCAGGTGATAGACAGGGAAGAGGAAGGTATAAAGTTACAGGAGGATATAAACCCATTGAGTAAATGCGTAGATCAGTGCAGGGTGGAATTTAATCCTGCTAAGTGTGTGAAGTGATCCGCTTTCGAAGAAGTAGCAAGAGAAGGGTATACTCAATGAATGGCAGGACACTAGGAGGTTCGGAGAAACAAACGGATCTTGGGGTGATTGATATCCCTGAAAGTGGCGGACAGATTAATAGAGCTGTTGAGAAAGCATACGGGACATTTTATCAGTGATAATGGGAACTGCAGATGCTGGAGAATCCAAGACAACGAAGTGTGGAGCTGGATGAACACAGCAGGCCAAGCAGCATCTCAGGAGCACAAAAGCTGACGTTTCGGGCCTAGACCCTTCATCAGAGAGGGGGATGGGGTGAGGGTTCTGGAATAAATAGGGAGAGAGGGGGAGGCGGACCAAAGATTGAGAGAAAAGAAGATAGGTGGAGAGGCGAGTATAGGTGGGGAGGTAGGGAGGGGATAGGTCAGTCCAGGGAAGATGGACAGGTCAAGGAGGCAGGATGAGGTGTTAGGCAGGAAATGGTGGTGCGGCTTGAGGTGGGAGGAAGGGATGGGTGAGAGGAAGAACAGGTTAGGGAGGCAGAGACAGGCTGGGCTGGTTTTGGGATGCACTGGGGGGAGGGGACGAGCTGGGCTGGTTTTGTGATGCAGTGGGGGGAGGGGAAGAACCGGGCTGGTTTTGGGATGCGGTAGGAGAAGGGGAGATTTTGAAGCTGGTGAAGTCCACATTGATACCATTGGGCTGCAGGGTTCCCAAGCGGAATATGAGTTGCTGTTCCTGCAACCTTTGGGTGGCATCATTGTGGCACTGCAGGAGGATGGACATGTCGTCTGAGGAATGGGAGGGGGAGTTGAAATGGTTCGCAACTGGGAGGTGCAGTTGTTTATTGCGAACCGAGCGGAGGTGTTCTGCAACGCTGTCCCCAAGCCTCCGCTTGGTTTCCCCAATGTAGAGGAACCCACACCGGGTGCAATGGATACAATATACCACATTGGCAGAAGTGCAGGTGAACATCTGCTTGATATGGAAGGTCATCTTGGGGCCTGGGATAGGGGTGAGGGAGGAGGTGTGGGGCAAGTGTAGCACTTCCTGCGGTTGCAGGGGAAGGTGCCGGGTGTGGTGGGGTTGGAGGGGAGTGTGGAGCGGACAAGGGAGTCGTGGAGAGAGTGGTGGGGGTGGAAAAATGGCTTGGGTGTTGGGGTCGGATGGTAGATGGCGGAAGTGTCGGAGGATGATACGTTGTATCCGGAGGTTGGTAGGGTGGTATGTGAGAATGAGGGTGATCCTTTGGGGGCGGTTGTGGCGGGGGCGGGGTGTGAGGGATGTGTTGCGGGAGATGCGGTCAAGGGCATTCTCGACCACTGCGGTGGGAAAGTTGCGGTCCTAGAAGAAGGTGGACATCTGGGATGTGCAAGAGTGGAATGCCTCATCCTGGGAGCAGATGTGGCGGAGGCAGAGGTATTGGGAATAGGGGGTGGAATGTTTGCAGGAGGGTGGGTGGGAGGAGGTGTATTCTAGGTAGCTGTGGGAGTCAGTGGGCTTGAAATGGACATCAGTTTCTAGCTGGTTACCTGAGATGGAGACTGAGAGGTCCAGGGAGGTGAGGGATGTGTTGGAGATGGCCCAGGTGAACTTGATGTTGAGGTGGAAGGTGTTGGTAAAGTGGATGAACTGTTCGAGCTCCTCTGGGGAGCAAGAGGCGGCACCGATAGAGTCATCAATGTAACGGAGGAGGAGGTGGGGAGACACCTCTCTCTCTGCGACTCCCTTGTCCGCTCCACACTCCCCTCCAACTCCACCACACCCGGCACCTTCCCCTGCAACCACAGGAAGTGCTACACTTGCCCCACACCTCCTCCCTCACCCCCATCCCAGGCTGCAAGATGACCTTCCATATCAAGCAGATGTTCACCTGCACATCTGCCAATGTGGTATATTGTATCCATTGCACCCAGTGTGGCTTTCTCTACATTGGGGAAACCAAGCGGAGGCTTGGGGACCGCTTTGCAGAACACCTCCGCTCGGTTTGCAACAAACAACTGCACCTCCCAGTCGTGAACCATTTCAACTCCCCCTCCCATTCCTCAGACGACATGTCCATCATGGGCCACAATGATGCCACCCGAAGGTTGCAGGAACAGCAACTCGTATTCCGCTTGGGAACCCTGCAGCCCAATGGTATCAATGTGGACTTCACAAGCTTCAAAATCTCCCCTTCCCCTACTGCATCCCAAAACCAGCCCAGTTCTTTCCCTCCCCCCACTGCATCACAATACCAGCCCAGCTCGTCCCCTCCCTCCACTGCATCCCAAAACCAGCCCAGCCTGTCTCTGCCTCCCTAACCTGTTCTTCCTCTCACCCATCCCTTCCTCCCACCTCAAGCCGCACCTCCATTTCCTACCTACCACCTCATCCTGCCTCCTTGACCTGTCTGTCTTCTCTGGACTGACCTATCCCCTCCCTACCTCCCCACCTATACTCTCCTCTCTACCTATGTTGTTTTCTCTCCATCTTTGGTCCGCCTCCCCCTCTCTCCCTATTTATTCCAGTTCCCTCTCCCCATCCCCTTCTCTGATGAAGGGTCTAGGCCCGAAACGTCAGCTTTTGTGCTCCTGAGATGCTGCTTGGCCTGCTGCGTTCATCCAGCTTCACACTTTGTTATCCAGGACATTTTATCAGTTGTGTTGTAGATTACAACAGGAGAGAGATTATGTTGAAACCGTACAGAACTTTGGTTAGGCCACAGCCGAAATACTGTGTGCAGTTCTGTTCACCACACTATAGGAAGGAAATGATTGCAGTGGAGGTGGTACAGAGGAGATTTAGCAGGCTATAGTCTCGGATGGAGCAGTTTGCCTCTGAGCAGTGGATGAATAAACTCTGGTTGTTTTCTCTGGGGTAGAGAAGGGACCCGAGTGAGCTGCGTAAGGGGCATGGACAGGGTGGATAGGAAGTAGGGGACATAATTTTAATGTGAAAGGCCGGAGGTTTAGGGACGATTTGAGGAAAACGTTTTCATCCAGAGGGTGAACTGTTTGGCAGGGTGGTTGAGGCGGAAAACCTCACAACCTTTAAAAAGCACTGGGATGAGCATTTGAAATATCATAACGTTCAAAGGCATGGGCTAAGTGCTGGAATGTGGGAGTAGTGTAGATCAAGAGTAGTTTCTTTTTGGTCGGTGTAGACTGAATGGGCCATAGGGCCTGTTCTGTACCGTGTGATTTTATGAACTGTTGCGTGATCACAAAGCGTTCATCTGATCTTAGTTCATTGTTTATAAACAGACCAACATGGACTGAGGCGTTCTGAGGAAAGTTCACAAGATCCAAAACATTAAGTCTGATTTCTGTCCACAGATGCTGCCAGACCCGCTGAGCTTTTCCAGCAATTTTGATTTTTATCCCATCATGGATTATCTGCTTTTTTTTCACTGATTATAATTGGATCACCTGGAACTGACGTTCAGGATGCTAAAACTGAGTTCTGAGGAAGGGTCACCAGGCCTGAAACGTTAACTGAGATAATGGGAACTGCAGATGCTGGAGAATTCCAAGATAATAAAATGTGAGGCTGGATGAACACAGCAGGCCAAGCAGCATCTCAGGAGCACAAAAGCTGACGTTTCGGGCCTAGACCCTTCATCAGAGAGGGGGATGGGGAGAGGGAGCTGGAATAAATAGGGAGAGAGGGGGAGGCGGACCGAAGATGGAGAGTAAAGAAGATAGGTGGAGAGAGTATAGGTGGGGAGGTAGGGAGGGGATAGGTCAGTCCAGGGAAGACGGACAGGTCAAGGAGGTGGGATGAGGTTAGTAGGTAGCTGGGGGTGCGGCTTGGTGTGGGAGGAAGGGATGGGTGAGAGGAAGAACCAGTTAGGGAGGCAGAGACAGGTTGGACTGGTTTTGGGATGCAGTGGGTGGGGGGGAGGAGCTGGGCTGGTTGTGTGGTGCAGTGGGGGGAGGGGACGAACTAGGCTGGTTTAGGGATGCAGTAGAGGAAGGGGAGATTTTGAAACTGGTGAAGTCCACATTGATACCATATGGCTGCAGGGTTCCCAGGCGGAATATGAGTTGCTGTTCCTGCAACCTTCGGGTGGCATCATTGTGGCAGTGCAGGAGGCCCATGATGGACATGCCATCTAGAGAATGGGAGGGGGAGTGGAAGTGGTTTGCGACTGGGAGGTGCAGTTGTTTGTTGCGAACTGAGCGGAGGTGTTCTGCAAAGCGGTCCCCAAGCCTCCGCTTGGTTTCCCCAATGTAGAGGAACCAAGCGGAGGCTTGGAGACCGCTTTGCAGAACACCTCCGCTCAGTTCGCAACAAACAACTGCACCTCCCAGTCGCAAACCATTTCCACTCCCCCTCCCATTCTCTAGATGACATGTCCATCATGGGCCTCCTGCACTGCCACAATGATGCCACCCGAAGGTTGCAGGAACAGCAACTCATATTCTGCCTGGGAACCCTGCAGCCTAATGGTATCAATGTGGACTTCATCAGTTTCAAAATCTCCCCTTCCCCAACTGCATCCCTAAACCAGCCCAGTTCGTCCCCTCCCCCCACTGCACCACACAACCAGCCCAGCTCCTCCCCCCCACCCACTGCATCCCAAAACCAGTCCAACCTGCCTCTGCCTCCCTAACCGGTTCTTCCTCTCACCCATCCCTTCCTCCCACAC
The DNA here is from genome assembly GCF_030684315.1 of Stegostoma tigrinum. NCBI lineage: Eukaryota > Metazoa > Chordata > Chondrichthyes > Orectolobiformes > Stegostomatidae > Stegostoma > Stegostoma tigrinum. The sequence continues at coordinate 50,618,080 of NC_081368.1, forward strand.
CAAGCCGCACCCCCAGCTACCTACTAACCTCATCCCACCTCCTTGACCTGTCCGTCTTCCCTGGACTAACCTATCCCCTCCCTACCTCCCCACCTATACTCTCTCCACCTATCTTCTTTTCTCTCCATCTTCAGTCCGCCTCCCCCTCTCTCCCTATTTATTCCAGAACCCTCACCCCATCCCCCTCTCTGATGAAGGGTCTAGGCCCGAAACGTCAGCTTTTGTGCTCCTGAGATGCTGCTTGGCCTGCTGTGTTCATCCAGCCTCACATTTTATTATCCCGAAACGTTAACTCTTTTTTTTTCCATCACAGATGCTGCCAGACCTGCTGAGCTTTCCCAGCAACTTTGTTTTTTTTATTATTCAGGATGCTAATTCGTACTAAACTGGGAAGGGGTGTGAAGCACGCTGATGCCAATCCTGGTTACTTCGATGTTGCGAGATAGCCACCAGAATAGTCACCATGGAACAAGTATACACGGAGGGGAAAGGTTATGTGCCACTGTGGTAATGAACCTACCTCTCAGACATGAGACCCAGGTTCGCATTCTCCCTCTGAAGAGGCCGAGCAGAAAACACACGCACTGGGGGCTCCAGGGTCAATGAGATGTTGTTGCTGAGTTTGTATCTGAGAGTGCCCGTTGGGCGTTGCTAATGTCACGCTGTTTCGCCCCGTCAGGTTCTCGGGTGGAGCCCGGACTGAAGGAAGGTGAAGCGGCCACTATGCTGCAGCGTGGGGGCTCGGTCGCTCGGAGCAGCAGTGCACCGGGCCGGCTCGGCCCTTGGTGCGGGGCCCAGCAGCAGCAGCAACAGCTCGCCCTGCAGCTACAGAAAATCACCGGCCAGTACGAGAGCCCGGCCGCGGCGCCGCCTCCTGCAGCCCCCGGGGACAGCCGCTCTCCAAGCTCCGGCCAGGCGAGCGCCGCGACCCTGGGCATCATTGACACGGACCTCATCGATGAGGAATCACTGACGAGCCTGGTGCTGGAGCTGGGCTTGGACCGAGTGGACGAGCTGCCGGAACTCTGGCTGGGGCACAACGAGTTTGATTTCAGCTCCGAGGTGACGCCGGTCAGGTGGACCAATCTGATCCCAACCGATTAAAACAGATCGGAGCCCGAGTGGGATGTGAGAACGATTGGAATCCACTGCCAGTAAACTTCCCGGACGAATAGAGGCTACTCACTTAGGGGGCTGGCCTTTTTTGTTTTGCAAAGTCTGTACCATCATTTGAGAGAATAGGCTTCCACATTGACCGGGACACGCTGCCGCCTACAGAATGCTGTTGAGGTTACTTCATCTGTTTTTTTTTTCTCCCCTAATCAATCTGTTCAGAGACGTTATTAGCCATCTCTGGAGCAGAGAGACTTGAACCCGGGACACTCAGCCCAGGGGTAGGGACACTACCATTCTGCTTCGAGAGGGCCCCCGTGAGGTTCACTTTACACAATTGGGATTTGTTAGAAGCACAAACCTGGTTTGACGTGCCTTAAAAGAATGTCAACAACGTTCTCCTGTTTTCACCTGAAAACAGTTTATCAGGGTCACAGACATGCAGTAAACATCACACCAAGAACACGCCACTCTTCTTAATTTTGAAGGCACCTTGGTATACTAAACTGGCCAGCAGGTTATTCTTGTGTGAAACAAAAGAAAAATGCCAGATCACTTTGTTAGACAAGTTCCAGCAGAGGATATATTTCATTTGCCAGCCTGGGAGATGCAATGGTCCAAGGAATGTGATCAGTCCCTGCTCCCATACAATGCATGACACACCTTTTATTTAACTTGAACGCTGAATCTGTCATAAACATGATGTAGTTCCTACTAGTTTGGAAAAGCAGCTCAGTTACACCCAAAGGAGGAGACCTGCCCTGTCTTTCAGGTATCCCTCACCTTATCAGTGAGAATATAGTTAAAGTGGGTCCAGCTCCCTTCCATGTTGAGTTGTTTTACATGGTTCATACTGTACATACATATTTGTACAGCTATTGCTACAGCATATTTTGTTAATGAACGGGGTAACTGGTGCCTGTACTAATAGTGCTAAATTCCAAGGTCTATTGGGAACACTTCACCAGTGAAGGGCGAAATTCATATCTGACCTGGTGCCCCTTGTGGCCCCTTTCGGAATGCCACTGGCAGAATCATGAGTAAAATGCCAGCTACCTTCCCATTTCTTAAAATGGGTTATGGTAGGAAAACCAGAATTCCAGTAGGAGAAAACATCTCAGTTAGAAATTATGTTAGATCCATCCTAATAGCCATTCAGATCCAACTAGGTCATTGAAATAACGTAATGAAGCACGGTCTGTTCCATCACCCAGTCAGTCTCTGGATGAAGGGCCATACAGTGTTACCTTCACAGAGGAGGTGACATCAGCCCAACCACACATCAAATCTTGTACTACACTTGCTGAAGCCTAGAATAACCATACAGTGACACTGAGGATCAGATTGCTTGTCAGTCCTTTTCGCCTTTGAAACAAAATTGGGATTGTCTACCACGAAACTCAATGAAGAGAAAAATCAAAACATATAATTGTTAAGGAGAGTGGAAAGTAAAGATGAAGAAAATGAAATTCTGTAAAAAGTGAACAATGAACATGAATAACTGAGTGAGTTCAGTGTTATCACACAGTTAGCCGGGTGCTGGAAATTTAAAATAACATATAATTGCATTCCAGCAGGTAGTTAGGACCTGGCAAGCACTGCCAGAAAAGATAGTGGAGACAGATTAAATCACAGCGTTGCGAAGGGAACTGGATAGGCACCTCACTAAGGAAATATTTTTGCAAGGCAACAAGGAGAGGGCTGGGGAGTGGGACTCATTCAGTTGCTCTTGTAGAGCTGGCACAGATTTAATGGACTGAATGCCCTCATGTCTTTTAACCATTCTATAATTCTTCCAATTGATTCAGTGCAAGACAATATATATAACAGAAAACAGTTTTCTAGAAATACTCAGAAGAATGCATGATGAGTGAATTTGGAGATTCAGAACATGTAATTCAGTCACTTGAGCATGATACCGTTGCAGTGGAAACACTTTCAGTTCTTCCCTCCAGTGGACCTTAAGAGCAATCCTTTCCAAATAAAGATATAAAGTTTCTATTTCTATTCCCAGTTTTACATTTGAATATGTTCACCGTAATTTAATAATAAAAGTAGAAAATGTTGGAAATACTCTGCAGGTCAGGCAGGCATCACCTGTGTTGAGAAACAGACTTATACTTTCAGATCATGGTAACTTTAATCAAAACCAATCTGTCATATGGTCTCCGAGCTAAAACATGAAACCAATTTCTCTCCACAGATCCTGCCTGACACAAAAAGTATTTCCAACATTTTCTGTTTCTATTTCAGATTTCCATCATCTCCAATCTTTTAATTTTGTATTAGTTTTTAATTCACAGTAATTTGGGCTTAAGTGACTGTACACATAGCTCCACCTACTCTCCACTGTTGCTATTCTGCAGGGATTTAAAATAGATATAGAGTGAGAAAAAAAATGCAGAAAACGTGTCCTTGATGTCCTGCAGAATGATTCTGAAATTTCAAGAAAATTCTGCAAATTCTGAAGACTAGTTTACAACACAATATAGATTTGTAATGACCATATCAAAGGTGGAACATTACTTTATACAATTTAATGTTGTCAGCAATAACCTTTTTATAGGGTCATTTGCAGTTGTACCACTAATATGCATACTTGTTAAATGCACATACTAAATATAACCTGAATGACCTAAATCTGTGGTACTTTTCTCTTATTCTGAATGAAATGTTGAAGAACTGTTTAAAATGTTCCAAAATTATTCTACCAGCTCCATTTCTTAATAAATATAAAATCTCTCTTAAAGAATTTTTGTTTCTTTATTCATTCATGGGATGAGGGCATTGCTGGCTAGGCAACCTTTATTGCCCATCCCTAATTACTCAGAGGGCAGTTACGAGTCAACCATATTGCTGTGGGTCTGGAGTCACATGTTGGCCAGACCAGGTTCAGGATGGCTGTTTCCTCCCCCAATGACATTAGTGAACCAGATGGGTTTTCCTGGCAATTGATTCACGATCATTAGACTGTTAATTCCAGATATTAATTGAATTCAAATTCCACCATGTGCCATGGTGGGATTCAATTCTGGGTCCCCAGAACATTATCTGATTGTCTGGATTAACAGTCCAGTGGTAATACCGTGAGGCCATTGCCTCCCCTTTGAAGTGTGTGAAGCATCTCATTGCACAGTGTTAACCATAAGACGTGCATTTTTAAGGGCAATACTTCATGATTTTGACTGTGACTTTTGGAACATACGTTGTCATGGGATAAGGGTAATTCTGTAAGAAAATATACAAAAATGTCCTTTTAGTTTACTATTACTCTCTTTATGGGAAGAATTTCACTCTGATATGTAGGTGGGAATGCAGTCCCACACTGACACCTCATCCCAGAGCCATTGTGGAAAAAGCAGGGTTCCATACCCAAAAAGTGGTAGCTAGTTAAGTCTTTTGAAGGGCTAATAAGATCATGGACCAGAGGCTGACTGGAATTTTCAAAGGTTCCAGCAACGGGTCAATATTTACCAGAGCATCAGGCAGCAACTGCTGACCCTCCCTGAACTCCTTGCTAGAACTGAGCCACAGCCCATAAAGAGGAAGGTGTGCCCCTCCATAATCTTGGTTGAATTGCCATGGCCATCTTCCATTTAAGTTCTCTTAGAAAGTTAGTGTTGGTGGCCAGAAGGATTTCAAGAGGACGGTGTTTTTTTCTCCCCTATCTACAACTATAATCTGCAGTTCCTTGCATGCTGGATGGCCTCCTATTGGTCTTCTAGCTGCAACAGCTAAACTACCTTCCTCATTCCTGAGTGAGCCAGCACTCTGGCTGCTAATTTGACCAGCAAGGCAATATTACTTTTGGGTGACTTCCTGACATGATGCAGGGCCGGGATCTGCATTTGATCCCAATCTGATCCAAAGTGCAAAATTCTGCTGTAGATCTTTATATTTATCTTTTCATTTCCTTCTTTTTTAACTTTCATCCTGTTTCTCACTTTCACTTCCTTTTTGCTACCTTATCCGTCTCTCTGTTTTGGCTGCCTCCACATTTTGTTTTACTTATTTTACTTACTTTGATGTATATCAGCAAGGTTTATCTCACTGTCACTATGCTTTTTTTTTAAGAACAACCTTTATGATAATTTTAATGCCTCAATACATTTAAAATATCAACTCCCATTACCCCTTAAGAATTTTGCCGTAGAAGGTAGGATGCTGGTTGATATTCATAAAATCTCACTCTGCAAACTGTGATGAATTCTCCTTTTGTTACATGCAACTTAAGCCAGTAGCCAGCATTCTATGATAGTGATAACATTTCTCTTGAAATACTTCTGTCCACCAACCCAGTAACGTTTTAAGAGAACTGAAATGATAACAAAGAAGTCCAAGGTTGCGTCAAAAGTGAGGAATTGTGGTTTCCCAAAAATCCTAAAGAACACAGTCCCAGGAAAGGAAGACAAACCACCTGAACATCAAAAATCATTGAGGTTGTCCACGTGGAGTGATTTTTGAGGCAAAAGTAATATTGCCTTACTGGTCAAATTAGTAGCCAGAGCGCTGGCTCACCCGGGAACGAGGAAGGTAGTTTAGCTGTTGCAGAGTCATCAAAAGTGAAGAATCATAATCCCATTAATTGTGAAGTCAAAATTAGATTCTGTGACCCGCAATGTCACTAGCAAGGGTGGATGAGACAAAATTGCTGAGACCTCCATGCGACCTGTTCATTATATTTGCAATTTGATGCATTCTATGGATGTTCAACCATCATTTGCTTGTTACTCATATTTGCCTCATGTTTAAGTTTGTAATGTTAGAAGATGATGTATCTGTGCACAGTATAAAGCTTTTTTTGGCTGTAACCATTGTTTGACTTTTATTTGTAATAAATAAGTAGTTCTATGCTGACAAAAGAGATACCTGGCTGAATTGTTTCTAATATTAAACCAGTTACAATCTAAAACTCATATAATTGGCCATATTACCACGCTAATTAAATTTGAAATTTGTTACGACCAGTGGAGGAGTGAATGTCAAAAGGAATCTCCAACTTCAATACTCCCAAATTGTCAAATTTCAAACACTGAGCTGGCAGCTATGTACAGCTATTAGAGAACATTAGAAAATGAATAAAATGCATGCAGTTCCTACATCCTGATTCCAACGTGATATGCTTTGTAAGCTGTTTACACTACTGGGGATTAACTTGGAAAAATGAAAAAAAAACCAGGATATGTTTTAAATGGCTAGATCGGAACAACTTCACAGGCACTGTTTATAGTGGTTATCATGGTAAAGACGCCGAACCATTAGGCTGCTTTCTCATTACAGAGAGATGACTAATGCTGGCTTAACTTGAGGGTGACCAGCCTCAGGTAAGGAGGTTGAGGAGAGGCCTTCGTAGTAATCTCAGCTGGTGTGGGTGCTGAGCCCCATGCAAACTAGCCAATTGAGCTAACTGGCCCCCAAGGTTACCATGGTAGCTACAGCTCAAAAGCCTTACTGGGATTTTGTGTAATTTCACCCAGGCCTTGAAATGACACTGTAAGATTCTTGCGTACAAATGTTACGTGCATTCATCAGAAATTCCACTATCTTCTATTTTAAATGACATTTTCCATCTTTCGGTCAATGCTTTAACCACATCCAAGGTTTATGCTAAAATGTTGAATGACAGTAAGTTATTGGTTAAAGTCATGCTTGGACTGGGCAGTGGTCTGATCTAAGTATATAATGCTTGTTGTATCCAGATCGAGTTATCAGGGCAGAATGGTGACATTCTAAATTTGTGGAGGTGCTGCTGTGAACAGCTACAAGACGGATCACCAACATTAGAAAAGACGTGAGGAAAACATGATGAAAATGGGGCTTTTTAGCCTTGAAAAGAGGCCTGTTTGTAATCTTTTATAGAAATAGAAAAAAATTTCCATAATTACTTAAAATCAAATCAAATGAAATCATGGAAATTGCATGTATAAATACATACAAAGGCTGTTATGCAACCTGTGGCAATCATTTACATCAGCCACCGAAATGATTAATAATGTTAAACTCTTATGATTGAGTGGAGAAGTAATAAGTATTTTTTTTAAATGGCAGCCAATATCTGGAACAGTTATTCGAAAATTCTTCCTGACCCCTCAAGATAATCAAGCAGGCTCTAGAAGACTACTGCTACTCATGATTCACTACTAAGATACCTTCCTGACAAAAATATTCATCACTCTCAAAAAGTATAACATTGAACTGATCTGCTATCTTCTTGGATAGGCTATTCCAAAAACTCTGCCCTCTTTGGAGAATTAACACTGTGTTTGGGTATTTTTAAGAGAATGCTGTATTAAGAGGACTTGATAGACATTATTTATTTGTATTTTTGAAATGCTTTTAGTCAAGTACTACACAATAAATTGTGCAGGACAGTGAAATCTCTTCATATGGGGAGTCAATGGGACAGTGCATTAAACCAAAATGTTTAGTGGAAGGTATTTTAAAATGTATTTTTTTCCTAAAGGTCTCCAATCCTGTGTGGTGTTCCTCAAGTGTCAGTGTTTGTTTGCTTTTGTTATTATCATTCATTGATTAACTGGAGGGTAGCATAGATAACTCTTGAATTATATTTGTAAATAAACCCCTGTTAACATTGGAGTTATATGGCTGGATAAATGTTCTATAATCATGCCAAAATGATGGATGGTTCAGAAGGGTCAGCTAGATACACCAATGTTTACTTCTTCTTTGATGTAATAGTGGCTGAAGGACCTAGGGTAATGGACGATCTGAAGGGAATTTATATTAGGCAGGAAATGTTGTTGGATAGACTGTTAGGTCTGAAGGCTGATAAGTCCCCAGGGCCTGATGGTCTGCAGCCCAGGGTACTCAAGGAGGTGGCTCTAGAAATCATGGACGCATCGGTAATCATTTTCCAATGTTCTATAGATTCAGGAGCAGTTCCTGTGGATTGGAGGGTGGCCAATGTTGTACCACTTTTCAAGAAAGGAGGGAGAGAGAAAAAAGGGAATTATAGACCAGTTAGCCTGACATCAGTGGTGGGAAAGATGCTGGAGTCAATTATAAAAGATGAAATTACGACTCATTTAGATAGTAGTAACAGGATAGGTCAGAGTCAGCATGGATTTACGAAGGGGAAATCGTGCTTGACTAATCTACTGGAATTTTTTGAGGATGTATCTATGAAGATGGACAAGGGAGAACCAGTGGATGTAGTGTACTTGGACTTTCAGAAAGCCTTTGATAAAGTCCCACATAGGAGATTGGTGAATAAAATTAGGGCACATGGTATTGGGAGCAAAATACTGACTTGGATTGAAAATTGGCTGGCTGACAGGAAGCAAAGAGTAGTGATAAACATGTCCCTTTCGGAATGGCAGGCGGTGACGAGTGGGGTACCGCAAGGATTGGTGCTGGGACCACAGCTGTTTACAATATACATTAATGATATAGATGAAGACATTAAAAGTAATATTAGCAAATTTGCTGATGACACAAAGCTGGGTGGCAGTGTGAAATGTGAGGAGGATGTTATGAGAATACAGGGTGACTTGGACAGGCTAGGTGAGTAAATGGATGCATGGCAGATGCAGTTTAATGTGGATAAATGTGTGGTTATACACTTTGGTGGCAAGAACAGGAAGGCAGATTACTATCTCAATGGAGTCAAGTTAGGTAAAGAGGAAGTACAACGAGATCTAGGTGATCTTGTACATCAGTCAATGAAAGCAAGCATGCAGGTACAGCAGGCAGTGAAGAAAGCTAATGGTGTGCTGGCCTTCATAACAAGAGGAATTGAGTATAGGAGCAAAGAGGTCCTTCTGCAGCTGTACAGGGCCCTGGTGAGACCGCGCCTGGAGTATTGTGTGCAGTTTTGGCCTCCAAATTTGAGGAAGGACACTCTTGCTATTGAGGGAGTGCAGCGTAGGTTCACAAGATAAATTCCCGGAATGGTGGGACTATCATATGTTGAAAGATTGGAGCGACTGGGCCTGTATACACTTGAGTTTAGAAGGAATGAGAGGGGATCTGATTGAGGCGTATAAGATTATTAAGGGATTGGACACTCTGGAAGCAGGAAGCATGTTTCCACTGATGGGTGAGTCCAGAACCAGAGGACACAGTTTAAAAATAAGGGGTAGGTCATTTAGAACAGAGTTGAGGAAAAACTTCTTCACCCAGACAGTGGTGGATATATGGAATGCTCTACCCCAGAAGGCAGTAGAGGCCAACTCTTTGGATACTTTCAAAAAGAGATGGATAGAGCTCTTAAAGATAATGGAATCAAGGGTTATGGGGATAAAGCAGGAACAGGATACTGATTGTGGATGATCAGCCATGATCATAATGAATGGTGGTGCTGGCTCGAAGGGGCGAATGGCCTACTCCTGCACCTATTGTCTATTGAAACAATTACTATTGGCTGAATTTTAACAGTGAAAAATGGGTTGGGGCCAAGAGAGATGTTACAGTTTAAAAAAAACCTGAACATCTAACCACCTATTTCTGGGTTTGATGGAGGTAAGGTAAGAGACAAGTCGCCGACGTGTTCCCACTAGACAGGTTGATACTTAATTTGCTGGACTGTGGCTGGCAGCCTTAGATTTAACCTAGTTTGCAGGTTTGCACTTTGTAGTTGGGCTGACCAGGCCTTGAAAATCCCAGCAGCTGAACAGAGCCAATGGCAACTTTGGAGAAAAGTGCCTTAATAGAAAAGCTTGTGGACAAGGAATGTTTCATCTTCTGACGACTGAGATCCTCACACACAAAAACACTGACTGAAGATCAGACCTCTCGATGACAAAAGATACAAGTTGTAGAGTTACAATGGAAATTCAAAATTGGAAAAGACAAATTTTTAACTAGCATGAGAAAGTTATTTTCCCGAACAAATATCAGTAGATCAGCTTCCCTATCAACGAGCACCACCAGTTATACAGTCATAGAGTCATACAGAATAGAAACAGGCCCTTCGGTCCAACTTGTCAACCAGGTTTCCCTAACTAAACTAGTCCCATTTGTCTGCATTTGGTCCATATCACTCTAAACCCTTCCTATTCACAAACTTGTCCGAATGTCTTTTAAACATTGTAATTGTACTTGCATCTACTGTTTCCTCTGGCAGTTCATTCCACATATGATCTGCCCGCTGTTTGAAAAAGTTGCCACTCAGTTCCTTTTAAATCTTCCACCTTAAAATTATGCTCTCCAGTTTTGAACTCCCCCAACCCAGGAAAACAAAAGCCTTTGCTATTCACCTTATCTCTGCCCTTCATAATTTTATAAACCTCTCTAAGGTCACCCCTCAATCTCCTACACTCCAGTGAAAAATGTCCCAGCCTATCCAGTCTCTCCTTATAACTCAACACCTTCAGTCCCAATAACATCCTTGTAAATCTTTTCTGACCATTGCAATTTAATAATATTCTACCTACAGCAGGACAACCAGAACTGTTCACAGTACTCCAAAAGTGCCCTCATTTACATCCTATACAACCGTTACATGATGCCTCAATTCCTTCACCCAATAAAGGCAAACATGCCAAACGCCTTCTTTACCATGTGAGGCCACTTTCAAGGAACTGTGTATCTGAACTCCCTCTGTTTGACAACACTCCCTGGGGCCTTTTCATAAACTGTATAAGTCCTGCCCTTGATAACAAGGTGTGGAGCTGGATGAACATAGCAGGCCAAGCAGCACGTTAGGGCTGTCTAGGATTCTCCAGCATCTGCAATTCCTATTATCTCTAAGTCCTGCCCTTGTTTGTCTTACCAGTTCTGTTGGACCTCCTCCTGGAAATTTCAATGTGACCTCCCTATATATTGAAATAGTCTACTTTTCCCAAAATTTTGTAAGTAGTAAAATAAACAATTTTATCCCTTATAAATATTCTCCCTGGTTGTTCATAGTAGTGTCCTGGAAACTAATCTGAAATTCCTGAAGGGTTGGCAATTTTGACGCAGGACAGTTGTGTAAAATGCAAACCTTCCTGGTACTGGAAAGAAACCTGTTCAGTTACGTGGACACGACAACCTCTCCCAATATCTATCCCAGAGAGTGAATAAAACCCAGAAAAACCGGAGAAACTCAGCAACTCTGGCACCATCTGGGGAAAGAAACACAATTAACATTACTGGCGAAGAGAGCCGTCTTCAGAAGAGTGCAGAGCGCAAGCGCGCCACGTCCTGACCTCTGACCCGCGGCCTCCTTGCGCGCTGCATTGTGGGGAGTGGTCCTTTTCCTGCAGCTACAGAAATGGTGAGAGTCTGCGGGTGTGGGAGCGCAGCGTGAATCTGACAACATCCACCGCTTAAAATGGAGAAACATCGGCAGTCGTGGCGCAATCCGTGCATTAACGGACAGGGCGTCGGGTCGCGGCGTCATTTGTGTGAAGAGCGCGGAAAGTTTTTGGATATTTTGGCAACAAGTGAGCGAGTGTTGGGGATAGCGGCAGCCATTAGAGTCCGGGGCAGGAAAGCGTTTTACTGCCCCAGGTCCTGGCCTTGCCCTTGCTTTCCTCCCCTCTTGTCGGAGGCGGCGGGGCCGGGTGGGCTCTGGTTTGATCCTTCAGGGAAAGTTGCTGGAACTTGCAACGGTTCTCGTATCACTGTCGGCGCCGGAGGCCCAGGCCCCTCTCCGCGGCGTCAACGGGCTGGAGTTCCAGCCTCACCCCCCCCCCCCCCCCGACCCTCGGGGTCGGCTTTCGTTTTTAAAAATCTTCCCCTTTTCCCCCTCCGAGTTAGGCGGACGAGTCGCGGGGAGGAGAACTTCGGGAATCTCGCTCGGATGTGCGGAGACAGGAGGATTGAGAGTTTCATCTGTAGTCGCAGAAACTAACCGATTATTTTCTTTTGTTACAGGCCCGGGGTCCAAAGAAGCACCTGAAGCGCCTGGCGGCTCCCCGGCATTGGATGCTGGATAAACTGACTGGAGTATTTGTAAGTATTTCGCGGGCATTCAGTAAAATATTAATACTTGGTCGCCTGTAGTGGTGTGGATAAATTCGCACGCAGTGAGATTTCTGCGGTCCTCATTTCTCACCCATTCTAATGCAGTTGAAGTAGGACCTTTGGGATTGCAGAAACTGTTTTTTTCTGAATGGCATGTATGTTTTCAGAGTTTTCCATACGTTGTTATAAATGTATAGCTGAGTAGATACCTTGCAGCTTGTTATTGCTGCCGTAGTCTTTTCTGATTAAAGAACAGTTCAATAGGTGGGATTTATGTACATTAGAACATTACAGCACAGTACAGGCCCTTCGGCCCTCGATGTTGTGCCGACCTGTCATACCGATCTCAAGCCCATCTAACCTACACTATTCCATGTACGTCCATATGCTTATTCATGTATTTGTGGTTTATTCCAGTTTGAAAGGACAACAGTCATTTTGTACTCTAGTCTCTTCACAGGAAGAGTCATGAGTTTGCAAGTGTCTTTCACTTCATTGAATTCGGTTGTACCTGTCGATTTGATTTTTTTTGATTGAATGCTCTATCTGCATCAAGGTTAGTGAGGGTCAGGTATTTTCTTACTTGAATACATTTGAGGCTAGGGTAGATAATTTTTTTTGTTTCAGTTCATGGAGGGATAATACAAGGAACAGGTGGAAAAGTGGAGTTGAAACCTAAGGTCAAGTGGAATGGTGGAGCAGACTGGACTGGCCATGTTCCTGTTCCTTTTTGATTTGGATTTAGATTAGATTCCCTACAGTGTGGAAACAGGCCCTTCAACCCAACAAGTCCACACCGCCCTTTGAAACAGCGGTTCCCACCCAGACCCATCCCCCCCATAACCCCCACACCCCTGAACACTACGGGCAATTTAGCATAGCCAATCCACCTAGCCTGCACATCGTTGGACTGTGGGAGGAAACCGGAGCACCTGGAGGAAACCCATGCAGACACGGGGAGAATGTGCAAACGCCCAAGGTTGGAATCAAACTCGGGTCCCTGAGCCGCCATGCCTTCAAGGTTCTCCTGTTTTCAGCTGGTTAGGTTTTACAGTTTTTACTGGTCAATTTGCTCAGAATGAAGATCTAAGTGGGACTTTTCCTATTGTATTTTGGCAACTGAACATTGCCAGAAATAGTAAGCAAGTTTGTGGCTCTATTTCACTGATTTATAGAAGTATATGCATCGTGTTGGTAAAAGCAGGATTCCTGTGAATATTTTGGTCAATAAAAAAACATTTCAAGTAAGTGAAAGTACTATCCATGTGTCTACTTGATTATTGTGTTGGTACATTGTGTACTGAGCGTGTAAACTGTATTTGCTTCACTAGGCTCCCCGTCCATCTACTGGTCCACACAAGCTCCGGGAGTGTCTCCCCCTCATCATTTTCCTCAGAAATCGTCTGAAGTATGCTTTGACTGGTGATGAGGTGAAGAAGATCTGTATGCAGAGATTCATCAAAATTGATGGCAAAGTCCGTACTGATGTGACTTACCCAACTGGATTCATGGGTTAGTGTGAAGGGTTTCTTTAATTGTAATTCTGTTTTGCTTGTATCTCTTGTGTGCCTTGTCTAAATTCCATGCTACTACTAACAGATTCTACTTTTTGAAGTAGAATACTAGGGAGGTATTGCTTTGCTTTTTCTTGGAAAATTCCACATGCTTCCTGATATCAAACTGGGTGTGTTTAGCTAGTTTACCTCTAAACTATTTCTGATACTCAACATCCTAACCTGGAACTATATCACTGATCCTTCACAGCAAAAATGTGGAACTCCAACCCTAACAGTTCTGTGGATGTAGCCCCATCAGATGAACTCTTAATGGTTCAGGAAAGTGCTTTATCTGCCGCCACAGCTTTTCATTGGCTGTTACTGATGGCAAACATCTGATCTTGCCAGCAGCACGTACTTGCTGTGAAACAACTTTTAAAAATGAGATTTGAGTGAGATTTACAGTTTCAAATCAGACAGGTGGAGTGGTGATCATAACCGCCTAATATGTTTGGAATATGTATTTGATAAGGAGGTGAGAGTTGAGCTTTTACTTATAAGCTTGTCTAGTTAACTGAATTCAGTCAGTTATTCTGCTGCTTCCTAATGTTAGTAAGTGGCTAGCTGTTGTAATTTTATGTTGTGTATTATGGCTTACCTTATGAATTTCTTTTTATTTATAGATGTGATCAGCATTGATAAAACAAATGAACATTTCCGTCTCATCTATGACACCAAGGGTCGTTTTGCAGTGCACCGAATTACAGCTGAGGAGGCCAAGGTATTTGATTTGTCATATTCAATTATACTTCTTGTGTAATTGCCACTTGTTTCTGAGTCAGTTGACCTTTTTAGATGATGTACTCAAGAACCACTTATATTTTTGTTTCAGCTGTTGCTTTTAATGAACTTGCTTCCATGTTGGTATATTTGGCTGTGACTGGCACAGCGGTCATGAGTCTTACTTGTGCAGTTGAAGAGAGAAGGTTTATTGATACCACTTTGCTTCTTTAGGCCAGGCATCTTATCTCATTATTTATGGATGTTAGTCATATTCCTAAAGTTGTGTAGAAAAGTTAAGTCCAACTTCTGTCATCTCGCAGGTGAGAATAGTGGACTGCTGTCCTTACTGTGTCTTGGCATAGTTGAAAACTTGAATCGTTAGTATTTGACTTAATTTATTGTCGTCGCATATACCGAAGTACAGTACAGAAAAGCTTTGCGAATAATATGGGCAGATCAAAGCAAACAAGGATATACACATCATAGGATGATCATAATGGCAGTGAGGTTGGCATTGGGTGTAGACTTGGCAGTGTTTGGAATGTGTTTGTGGAATCTTTTTAAAGATTAACCATTCTACTAAAAGCCTTTGGTTTAAGTTTGTACTTTGCAGAACCTTGCTGCACTAACTGGCTAGAAGTCGATAGTAACTACTTTCTGTTCCTTTTTGCTCACCAAATGTGGTTTGCAAGTAGATTGAGTGGGACTTGTGCTGTGCAATTGTTTTTACATTCTTACATGTTTCTGGATGGCAGATAGCTTTTAGATTTGTCATTTGTGAATGTGTGCTTACGTATTATGCAAGCTCACGCTGAAAACCCCTCAACTTCTAAATGAATCTGGCTTCTGTTTTATGGTGACCGGGCAGGAGTAAAGAAGATGACTGTTCACTGTAGAATGTTGCAGCTGCAGCTTTGTGTCTTCGTCACTTCGCCATATATGCTATTGAACACTGCAGCAACATGTTGTCATTTCATTGTTTAGCTATGCAATTGGTTGGTGGTAAAATGTTTTGTGGCAACAGTGAATCTAGTTCAGCAAGTTAAGGTGTGTTGTTCTTTGTCCCTCTACGCACTGTCCTGGTATCTGTTACAACAAAATACTACTTTGGATATAGAATAAAGTAAAATAACCTGTATGAGATTTCAGTAGCTGAACAATGTCTAACTACATAAAAACCAAAAGAACTGCAAATGCTGTAAATCAGGAACAAAGGTCTGGCAGCATCTGTGGAGGAGAAAAGAGTTAAAGCTTTGGGTCCAGTGACCCTTCCTCAGAGCAATGTCGAACTACAATTACATTGATAGAAATGTCAACATTTCTGAGCTAGATTTACACAACTGTTTACATGCAAAAAACAGGGTCTCTAGAATTTAGTTTTAAGGTGTTTTTATTTTTTTGTAACTGAGTGTCTTTAAAACTGTTTAATTTGTTTTCCAGTATAAGCTGTGCAAAGTAAGAAAGATTCGAGTGGGCACCAAGGGAATTCCTCACCTGGTTACACATGATGCACGAACCATTCGCTATCCAGATCCTCTGATTAAGGTCAATGACACTGTGCAGATTGACCTGGATACTGGCAAGATCACAGACTTCATCAAGTTTGATACAGGTATCTGGATAATGGCAGTAAATTGAATGGCATTCTTGTTATGAAGCACATAAATGGTCAAATTATTTTCATGACCATCAAGCTTTGCTTCCTGCCATTCAGCCAATTCTGGATCCAATTTGACAAATTTCCTTGGGTGCCATGGGACCTTACTTTCACTATCAGGCTCCTACTTGATGCCTTATGAAAAGCCGACGAACGTCCAAGTAGAGTACATAAAATGCATTGCCCTCATGTACACACCTGGTTAACTGTTCAAAAAAATTCAGCCCTACTGTTGAGGATATTGTGAAACCTGAAAGGGTTTAGAAAAGATTTCCACGGATGTGGTCAGGGTTGGAGGGTTTGACCAATAGGGAGAAGCTGATTAGGCTGGGGCTATTTTCCTTGGGGCATTGGAGCCTGAGGAATGACCTTAGAGGTTTTTTAAAAACCCTGAGAGGCATGGATGGGGTAAATAGACAAGGTCTTTACCTATGGTGAAGGAGTCCAAAACTAGAGGGCGTAAGGGACAAGTAAAAGGGGGGGAAAAATTTAGATGGGGTGTAAGAGGCAATATTTTCATGCTGAGGGTGAAATGAGCTGCCAGAGGAAGTGGTGGAGGCTAGTACAATTACAACATGTAAAAGACTTCGGGGTGGGTATATCAATAGGAAGGGTTTGGGGGAAATGGGCCAAATGCTGGCAAATGGGTCTGGATTATGTAGGATATCTGGTTGGCATTGGCTAGTTGGACTGAAGGGTCTGTTTCTGTGCTGTACGTCTTGATGACGTGGCCCTGCACCCAATTTAAAATAACCATGCTGACTATTCCTAATTTATCCTTGTCTCTCCCAAATGCAGATGAATTCTACCCCTTAGACTGGGACCCATTAGTTATGCTAACTGACCTGTAGTTTCAAGTGGTTTACTCTTCCAGTCTTCTGGACTACAGCTACAGTTATGTGCCTCACTTTATTTAGGGGAAGACTATTAAGACTGAAGTTGACTTCAGATGTGTATATAGACAGATAATAGACATGACTATGGCAATGGATTAATTACTCGCAGAGAATTTTACAAGTTTAATTCCAGTCTGTTTAACTTGGTTTGAGTTGCAGCTGTGTATAATTCCATGCTCCAGGTAATTTTTTTTCCCAGTGTCTGAACTTGTAACCTATGGGGAAAGTTAGAAAATGCAGAGTGAAATGAATCTTCAGTGACTTTGGGTTAAATTAAAAATTTATATTCGAGGGCTGTTCAGTCATAAACCTCGAGACAAATTTGTTGATCTTCATAAGGAATAAATAACCAGTATTGGAATTTCAAGATAATTATCTGTTGCATGGCTGTCCTTCGCCACAGGTATCTGCATAGTTTTCAAAATTGATGGTTTTTAAACTATTTGGCAGTGTGCAGGCAGGCACGTATAACTCCACAATTGGAAACTGCAGAGAATGTAAGGACGGTGACAAGGAATCATCTCTTAGGGACCTTGACTCAGGCTGTACCTTTGCTTTGGCTGTTGATCATTTTTCAACCAGTGTTTGCATCGAATCACTTGTTAAACTGTCTCCTTGCACATATTTGATGTCCAGTTGAATGTAGAGGACTGTAATTTGCATCTTATTTGGTTGCTTTTGTGTGTCAGTCAACCAGCCTTCAATAATTGGTGAAAAATAAAATCCATCCCCTGGCATCTAAGTGAATGTTTCCTTTTCGCCATTTTTGCCTTTGTGATATATAGAAAAGAAAAATATGACCGCTGAGTGTAATCCTTTCTTCCCCTGAAGTTTCCACACATCAACTAATCTACTAGCAGTGCTGAACAAAATCAACATGTTCTTGAGGTGATTTCCTCTTCCTGCTTAATCCCTAAGCATGTGTATCTCCTGTTATCTTGAATTACAGACTAGCAAATGACGTGTGTCATTTTTTTTAAACAACTTAATCTAGGGGTAGTAAGAACTGCCGATGCTGGATTCAGAAAGGTGTGGAGCTGGGGGAACACAGCAGGCCAGGCAGATTCCGAGGAGTAGGAAAGCTGATGTTTTGGGTTGGGGCCGGAAATGTCAGCTTTCCTACTCCTCTTGCTTCACAATGTTATCCATGTTAATCTAAGAACTTTTTCAGGACACAAGTACGTGGGCACTGTTCAAAGACTGTTGATACTATGATTTAAATTATTTGTGCGTGATATACATGGACTTCTGTTTTAAAGATCCCAAGTGAATAATTTCTTGAGCTAAATGCTTCTAAAGTTACTCCTAAATTCCACAGCCCTTTGATCTGTTAACATTTTTGGGTTTACAGGTAATTTGTGCATGGTGATTGGAGGTGCTAACTTGGGTCGTATTGGAGTAATCACTAATCGTGAGAGGCACCCTGGTTCTTTTGATGTTGTTCATGTGAAGGATGCTAATGGTAATAGCTTTGCTACCAGGCTTTCCAACATTTTCGTTATTGGCAAGGTGAGTATGAATTCCAGATCCATTTGGAATGCAGTTTTTAAAAAATAAATCTTTGAGTGTAGGCAGATGTGGCTTGAGTCAGTCAGAATCAGCGATATCTCTGGTAGAGAGTGATAATTTGCATTGAATTGCAACATGGTTGTAAGCCTACTTTCTAATACAGTATTGAAATTTTTATAAATTCCATGTTTAGCTTCACTTAAGGGTGTCAATATCAAAATTTGAGGTTGACTGTTCAGTGTTGAGTCTCATCCAAAAGATGAGACAGTAAAGGACCCAGTTCTCTGTTTATGTGGCTGTACGATTGTGTGGCACACTTTGAAAGGTTATTGAGCGTGTTATCTGATGCCTGGCTGGTCGTGATCACACTTCTGTTTATGGATATTTACTTAATGTGTATTGGCTGCCGTTCCCTGTGTTATAGTATAGTAAGTCTTTCTACATCTTTAATTGGCTGTTGGGTGCTTTGAGACATTCCATGATTCTGAAATACTTCAGGTAAATGTTTTTGCTTGGGATACTGAGTTTCGGTTATGTGTCAGCCTTCGGTTCCAATTCACTTGCAGATACTGGAGCGTATGACGTTTGTGTTGGTTTTGAACTGATACCCCTAACATCCTGTTTGCCTCCTGTGGCTGAATAAAAGGTCCCATGGATCTATCCAAAGAGGAACTCCTGGTATCCTGACCAGTATTTGTCTCTTTTTTTTCCCCTCATGTCAGCAAAGCGCATGAAGTGTCTACATGATAGCAATGATTTATATTTCAGAAGTATTTCAGTAGTGGTAAAGGACTTTTGAGGTGTCCTGTGGTTATGACACCATAAGAAAATGTAAATTCTTGTGTTTGAAAGTTAGCTGACAGGTTGCCTTAATTCAAGCAGCTGTGTTCTGGTTGTTTGCAGTCTGGCTCAGCTCACTTCTCATTGAGAAATACCACTTTATATCCATTTGAACAAGTTAGTGACTTGTGAAATATAAATAGGTTTCTTAGACAAGATTGGGAACAGATGCAATATAGAATATGTTGTAAAAGTGGTTTAAATTTGTTATTTTGTGAAGTTAATAAAACTTATATTTTGTATGCATCAGCTGTAAAGAGCTTTGTATTATGAAATATGCTGATAGCAGTTTCCATGGTATGTTGCACCTAAATCATATTTTCCAAGCCTGGGAAGGAGAGGAGATGGTGAAAAATTTCAAATGTGCTTGGAAAGTAGTTATCATCGAGTCCGTTTTAATAATAGAGCCAAAGGCTACAGGGAAAGAGAGAGTCATCTGTTTTACTGTTATTGTCTTAAATTTTCCTTCACTATATATTAATCAAATTCTTTTGTTACCAGGGCAATAAGCCATGGGTTTCCCTGCCTCGTGGAAAGGGTATCCGCCTCACCATTGCCGAAGAGAGAGACAAAAGACTGGCGGCAAAGCAGAGTAGCAATTGAGTGTTTGAGAACTGAAAGGTGGTTGTACCACCCCCATGCAACATTAAAACAGGCTTTCTTTATATACACTACTGTGTAGATTTTATTTTGTTTCCCTGCCTTCGTTTACAAAATGCTGTTAAAATCCTACCCTGGTTTATGCTGAAGGGATATGTTTTGAGTTTTCAGAATAGGGACTGTACTCCTAATAGACACTTTAATAAAATGGTATACTAACTGAAAAATATCATTGGGGAGGCCTAGAAATGAAATTACATAGCACGATTGCAGTAGATGTTCATCGATAGCTAGTTATAATTTTGTTTTCCCTTGTTACACTTAATCGTAGCTGAGTTAGTTTGGGCTTGATGGGGCCCCAGTGGTTAGCACTGCTCTATCGCACTGCCAGGGACTCAGGTTGGATTCCAATCTTGGGGACTGTATGGTGTTTGTATATTCTCCCCATGTCTGTGCAGGTTTCTGCTATAATCCAAAGATGTACAGGTTAGGTGGATTAGCCATAGTAACTGTGGGATTACGCGGATAGGTTGAGCAGGTCTGGCTGGAATGCTCTTTGGAGGGTTGGTGCAGACTTGATGGGCAGAGTGGTCTATTTCCACAACGTAAAGATTCTGTGATTTGTGGTCTCACTCCGGCCCCCATAAAGCTACACTTTGTGTTCAGAAGTTTCATCTTCCTACACTCTCTAATACAACTGATAATGAAGGCCTCCCTCGCCTGCACTAATTGAGAGAAATTAACATCGATTTAGGCTGGAATCAAAGCTGAGTCAAGCCCTGAGATAGGAGAAATTTTAAAAGCAATTAAAAATACATTTTTTAAAAAAAAGTTTAATGGAATTGCTGTTTTGAAGTTCACATTAGAACTGCTTATTTTCATTGAGGGGATGAGTCACTAGAACCTAGTTAGTGCTGAGGGCCATTACCTTGGCATACTGTGGGAATTGGAGCAGTAAGAATGGCTCAAAAACAGAAGTTGCTGAAAAAGCTCGGTCGGTCTATGTATCTATGAAGAAGAAAAACTTCATTCAATTTCAGTTATATTTCCTAATGACAAAGTATCTGCTACAGTTTTGTCCTTGCTAGAAACATGACTGTGTTTGTAAACTGTATGGCTGTAGTATCAAACTCTCCAAAAGATCATGGCCCATAGAAGTAAGTCTCATCTGAGTTATCAATATGTAAATTTCAAACGTTTGTAGAGCTGATTCACAACTGTTCAAAAATTTTTTTTGGCCACTTCCCAGCTATCTTTGCAAATGAAATGAAATGTCTGTCAAATTCAACTTGAGTAAATTAACAATTATTTCTATTTAAAATAATTCCCTTGCTGGAATCGGAAGCATCCATTGAGCTACTACATCTTCATTTGTCCTTTTACTCCAGTTTTTCTCCACTGGAGAAAAAATGTCATTTGTATCTCTTAGTTCAAGACTCTTTAGTTCATTTCCCTTTCCTTTGTACTTTGCCTTTCTCTCATCTAAGTTTTAATTTCTCTTCCTCTAACACAAGGTCTTTCATTTCTAACTGGATCTGAGCTAATTTTAGGAGAAACATCTCAATTTCAACTTTTTAATTATAAATTCTGGGTAATTATTTTGAGCTTCGCTAATTCTGTGTAGACAAAATCTTAACATTTCAAACAATACAATCTATTTCCCATTTTACCAAATTTAAAGTCATTCAACAAGTCTAGCCTATTTAATAGACTTAACAGCAATTCTAGTTTTTGTTTGTCCTCAGGTATTCAGTACTTTAAAAGATTCATAGGTTCCTCTTCAACGGAATTCCATTATGCGAAGAGCCTCCATTTTGTTCTCATCCCAGCTGGTGGTAAAAGTGGATGGCTCAGTTCTGAGTGTACTTAATAGGTCACAAATGTAATTATTGTACTTAATCACTGTGGTGATTTATCACTGAATAGACCCACTCATGGCTGGCCTAATGCTCTTTAACAAAAGAGCACAGCTTTGTCAAACAAAAGGAGACAGAAAAGCAGACAAGACTATCAACTTAGAAAAACCATATTAGAAAATTAGAGAAATTAGAATTATAAAGTTTATGCTTTGCCTGCAACGGTAGTAGATTCACCAACTTTAGGTACATTGAAGTCGTCATTGGATAAGCATATGGACGTACATGGAATAGTGTAGATTAGATGGGCTTGAGATCGGTATGACAGGTCGGCACAACATCGAGGGCTGAAGGGCCTGTACTGTGCTGTAATGTTCTATGTAAATTACTCTATGTAAAAATAAACAATTCAATCTTTTCCCCAGCAATATCCTCTTCAGATTCTCAATCCTAGTATAGCGTCACTCCTGCTCAAACTTTGTAGTTTCCTCCTTAACTGACTTTTCAGTTCTAACGGTGAATCTCCTCTGCGCACCCTCCAGTGCAATCATATCCTTCCTGTGGTGACCTGAACTGTACAGTTGACTCCTGTTCTGCCTTGACCAAAGTCCTGTATAGCTTAAATATTATTTCCTAGCATTTATAGTCTTGATAAAGGCAGTTATACCATATACCTTCTTGACACCCTATTAACCTGACCTGCCACATTTAGGGATGTGTGGGCAAGCACCTGTGAGCTTCCTAATGACCTGCCATTCATTGAGTGATGAAGAAAACATGAGACTTCAATAACATGCTTAGGAGGATACCCGCAGCATTAATTGATGAAGTGCTTTTCTGATGAAGGGTCTAGGCCTGAAATGTCAGCTTTTGTGCTCTAAGATGCTGCTTGGCCAGCTGTGTTCATCCAGCTCCACACTTTGTTATCTCTGTCATTTATTAAGTGCTCCTTTGTCTTGTTACTTCTTCCAAAGCGCATCACCTCACACTTGAGAGGGTTAAATTCATTCCATATGACCAATCTGTTTATATCCTCAGTTTTTGAAGAATTTCTTTCTCACTGTCAATCACCAGGCCAATTGTGGTGTCAAACAGAAATTTACAGCTAAGCAGCAAAATGGTGGTGACAGTGTAGCAGTGTTCAGGATCTTGGCTTTTGCCACATCCTTTTTTAAATACTTTTCTCTAATATCAAGTTCATTTTACCTTCTTTCGGTGGCTTTGGATAAGGAAGGAGGTTTTGAGAGGCTGCTGCAATGGAGAACGCTGTATGAATCTGACTGGTCCTGGTGGCTCCTTTGATTAGGCTGCTTTGGTGACAGCTGAAGACAAGGTGGGCCCAGGCCCAGGATTCCTGGGACTGCTCTTGGCGACTTCAGTGGCGGTTTTCATTGGCATCGGCCTCTGACTGCATGCGGCTTTTCTTCAGCATCATATGGGGTCTGGCCTGGGATTCCAACAAGAGGGTACTGGGGATGTCGGGTCTACGAGCTCAGAGCCATAAAATAGATTAACTTCTCATTTTTTAAATTGTACAATTGTGGAAGGACTGCTATTCTTAGCTTTTGATTTCTTTATTTTTCTAATTTATTACTATGATTTTGTCTTTTGAAGGCCTGGTCTTTATAGTTCTTTATTTTTCTATTTTTTTTTACCTGTAATAATTTGTACTCAAATGTACCTGGGTACAGATTCTTAGCTAAGATGACTCTAGGTGGTGACTTGTAAACTTTTCACTGTACCTGCCTGACTACATGTGACAATAAAGCTAATTCAATCTAATTCAAGTTAACGATCAAATACATACTTCCATCTCTGGTAGCCTAAACCTTTTTCAGTTTTATCAGGTTGGAGACTTCACAAACTAAAACCCTTTCCACTCGGGTGAAGCTATTTTTTGGAACTGGATTGAAAGAATATGGCCCCAGTCTTTTCAGTGTCATTAAAGTGCCACTTTGTAAGCACTTCATCAATTAATGCTGCAGGTATCCTCCTAAGCATGTTATTGAAGTCTCATGTTTTCTTGTTCTGAAGATTTTTAGACATCTCTAAGAAGAATATTTACCCTCAGGAACTGAAATCTCAATTACCTAGACTTTTAAAAATCAAAATTGCAGATAATTATATGTTATGCACCGTTATTACATCTGCTTCACTGCTACTCCTTTCGACTATCCCAAGCCTTGGTCAAGTTTCATTTTCTTCCAGTCATAATTCACACAAAAGCTCTCCACGCGTCAGCTCTGCACTTGCTGATCTGCGTTGGCTCCAGGCTGGTTAACACCTTGAAAGTGAATTACTCCTGGTTTTTGGATTCCACCATGTCTTCCCTGCTCAGCTGTATAAACTTCTCCAATTGTTAGTGATACTGGGTTTCTCCAATTTTGGCCACTTGTTTGCTTGTAATTTCATTTGCTTCAGTATGAATGGCCACGCCTTTAACTGTAAAGTGCCAAACATCTGGAATTCTCTTTCTGAACTTTTTCAACTCTCCCTTAAGGTGTTCTTGAAACCCAGGCTCTTGGTTGTCTGACATAATACCTTGCGTGGATTGACTACTTAAAAAGTGTGCTTTCATCTGCAAAGAGCAGAGGTGAACATAGAACATGCCCTATGCCCACAATCACCACAATGCCATTCTAATTTAGTCCCATCTGTCTGCATACTGTACTCCTTGATTCCCTGCTTCTCTCTGTATCAGTGAGTTCCTCTTAAACATATCTGCTTCTACTACCTCCCCAGCAGCACGTTCCAAGCACCTGCCACTCCGTTTAAAAAACTTGCCTCGTGCTTTTCCTTTAAACGTTCCCCCTTTCGTTTTAAACCTTGGCTACCTAGTATTTGACATTTCCACCCTGGGACTCCAACTATCAACCCTATCCAGTCCTCTAATGCTTTTATACATTTATGCCTCTCAGCCTCTGATGTTCTAGTGAAAATAATCCAGTTTGTCCAACTTCTGCTTATAGCAAATATGCTTCACTCAAAGCAACATCCTCATAAACCTCTCTTGCACCCTGTCCAAAGCCTCCATACCCTTCCTATCGTGTGGCAACCAGAATTGCACATAATACTCCAACTGTGGTGTAACGAAAGTTTTACACAGCTGCAAAATGACTTGCCAACTGTTATACTCAATGCCCTGTCTGATGAAAACAAGCATTTTATATGCCACCTTTACCACCTTATATACTTTTCTTGCAAAATGATGGTATCTATAATTAACGACCTCACTCACCTCTTTTTGTCTCCATGCATCAATTTCCTAGCTACCCTCTTGTTCCTCATATACATATAAAATGTCTTGGGATTGTCACTAATGCTACTTGCTAAGGACATTTCATGGCCCCTTTTAGACTTCCTAATTCCTTGTTTAAGTTCTTTGCTGCTTTCTTTGTATTCATCAAGGGCTTTGTCTGATTTCAGTTCCTAAACCCTACATATTTTTTTTCAATTATATTACAAATTACAAGCCTTCCATTACAAACCTTACATATTCTTTTTAACTTATCTCTCAATATCTCATGTTAGCCAGGGTTCCCAAATCTGTCCACCTTGTCTTGCATCCTCAAAAGCTGTGCTGGTCTTGAGCTCTGATCAACTGCTCTTTGAAAGGCTCTTACAGATGTGGATTACTCTCTAACAGCCACCTCCCATCTAATTTCTCCAGTTCCTGTAACATTGTTATAATTAGTCTTCCCCTGCTTTTTTTTTAGCACTTTCACTTGAGGGCCAGTCTTATCCTTATCCATAACTACCTTAAAACTTAATTAAGGTCGCAGTTCCCAAAATGCTCTCCCACTGAAAACTTTAGTCACCTGGCCAAGCTCATTCTCAATATAAGATTTAGTATGGCCCCTTCGCCATTTGTACTATCCAGATATTCAATGTTGAGTAAGGTTCATAAGAAACAACTGCACCTCCCAGTCACAAACGATTTTAACTCCCCCCTCCCATTCCTTAGACGACATGTCCATCCTGGGCTTCCTGCAGTGCCACAATGATACCACCCAAAGGTTGCAGGAACAGCAACTCATATTCCACTTGGGAACCCTGCAGCCCAATGGTATCAATGTGGACTTCAGAAGTTTCAAATTCTCTCCCACCACTGCATCCCAAAACCAGCCCAGCTTGTCCCCGCCTCCCTAACCTGTTCTTCCTCTCACCTATCCACTCCTCCTACCTCAAGCCGCACCTCCATTTCCCACCTACAAACCTCATCCCGCCTCCTTGACCTGTCCATCCTCCCCGGACTGACCTATCACCTCCCCACCTCCACTCTCCTCTCCGCCTATCTTCTCCTGTATCCATCTTCGGTCCGCCTCCCCTTCTCTCCCTATTTATTTCAGAACCCTCTCCCCATCCCCCTCTCTGATGAAGGGTCTAGGCCCGAAACGTCAGCTTTTGTGCTCCCGAGATGCTGCTTGGCCTGCTGTGTTCATCCAGCTTCATACTTTACTATCTTGGAATCTCCAGCATCTGCAGTTCCCATTATCTCTGATCAGAATATTGATGCCTCTCCAGTTTACATGCAACCTTGCCTTTCTTATACCAACTGTCCCGAATACATTCTAATGATCCAGATACTCGAAGCTCTCCCCTCAACTCATTAGCCATTTATTCAACCGAAATCAGTTAACACCCACTTTCCCATCTAACAAATGTATTGTACTTAGCTAAAATCTACGAGCTGAACCATTTCCTCATAAAATCTCTTCAGTACAGACAGGGGCCATTTTGGCCCATCATGTCTGCTCTGACCCTCTGAAGAGCATCCCATCCAGCCCCACCCTATCCCGGTAACCTCACATTTGCCACCGCTAATCTTCCTAATTTACGTGTCCCTGTACACTACAGAGTAACGTAACATGGGAAACCAGAGCACCTGGAGGAAATGTGCAGATCCAGGGAGAACGTGCAAACTCTCTACAGAGGCTGGAATTGAATCCAGTTCCCTGGAGGGCTGTAAGGCAGTAGTACTAACCACTAAGCCACAGTACCACCCAAACCAATTTAATCCTCCAAGCTGATTTGCTGAGACAGGCCCAGGGATTTGCAGGGCAAAGAGAGTGAGATTGGTGGCGTAAGTTGGGGTATTTGGGGCTGAAGGTCTTGAACTACAGTTGACGAGGAATGTCTGGAACTCGGAAGGCAGAGAGAGGTTGTAAGAGTGAAACTGCAGACAAGAGTCAGGAAAGAGATTGACACAATGCTGAAAATACTTAGTGGATCTAGCAGGATCTTTGTAGGAAACAAAAACAAATTTAATGTTTTCTGACAAGGAGCTTTCAGCAAAACAAAAGTTTAGTGTAATTTCCTTGAAAGAGTGAGGAGAAACAATATAAACAAAACGGTACAAATTTGAAAGGGCTGCAGTAATGGATTTGTTCATGAAAGTAAACAAGTTTCTGAAGGTGCAACGATAAGTACAGTGGAGAAGACTGTTAAAAATCTTACAGGTTCCTTGGCTTTATTGTCATATTTGAGCACAAAAATGAGGAAATTAGGCTAAACTTCTATAATGTTTTGTTGAAAGTTCCTTGTCAGAAAGCATCAAATTTGTGTTTATTTTTCTACAAAGATCCTGCTAGACCTGCTGAATATTTTCAGCTTTGTGTCAATCTCTTTTCTGACTCTTGTCTGCTTTGCTAATGTTTTCTGTGAGATTAAAAGTACATTGTGAAAATACATTATTTTACAATAATACAGTGTGAGCCATGTTATTTAACTGATTTACAGATGTGGAAAGTTTCTAGCTCTTGTGCTTTTGTCGTGAGATGGTGTAAATAAAGCAACTGTCATAAAATTATAAATAGGCATATGCCTTATTTCTGCATATGTGTAAATGTGTCTGGTATTAATGACTCTGCAGGTTTCTGCTGCCACCCCATGGCCTTGGTTCATTAAATCCCAGTTCTAATTGAAGAAATGGTTCAGGATTGTGTTGAACTGCCCTGTCCTCGGCAGGGTGACAGAGGTTTTGATAGCGTCAGCTAGTTTCTTGGCCAGAAAGGACAATGATGCAGACCTCTGCTTAAAATGGCCCCAATGATGGCATCAGAGCGTGATTTTAAAGCAGGAAAACCTGACCTTCCCATAAGGAATGTGATCATGGTGTGAATTCCATTAATTTTTTTAACCATTTCCCTAGTTTCTGCAGAGATAGAATTCAGCCACACCCCTCACCCCCCCCCCCCCCCCCCCCCCCCCCCCCCCCCAGCACCCCCAAATTCATATAATGGCTTGAATGTTCCTTTCTTGTGGCTTGGGGCATTTTCATATCACAGCTACAAAACAGGAAAAGAAACCAGGATGTTGCTGCTGGCTGGAGGATACAATAGCATATACAGCATGAATTATGCTCTCTTCGTTAATTTCCATTTGGACAAAAGTCTCAGAGCTCCTTTTAAAGCTTGTGATGTTATCACTATTTGTCAAGAGAAGAACAATGACAGCTTGCAATGACAACGAAATAAATTACTTTGAGCCCTGATTAGAAGGTACTGAACACTGAGATTATGCATGCAAAGTGTGTAGAGAAAGGCAAAATTGGATAGACTAGGAAGGGCAAACAATTAGGTGTAGAAATTTTCTCTATGAGCTATCATGTTGAGTAGCTTGCAAATTATAAGGCATTATGTTACGAGAAAGGGATACTTTTAGATAAATTACTTCATACACCACGGCTTGCCATAACCACGTGACCTCTGCTGTCAACGAACGTAAAGGAAGATTTTGTGAAGTAGCCATTTTCACAAGTCATGTGGGACGCTGTGTAAGATGAGTCTCCATGAGATTGGTTTATAAAATCACAGACTATGGGTCCTTGTCTGTGGTTGCGAAAGGGACTGAGGCTATGAATAAAACTCTAGTGATTCCAGTGCGGGGAGAAGAAAAACTTCACTGAGATTCAAGTGGAGCTCTGAGCAGTCGGACTCGATGCTCTATTGGCAGATGCTGGGGTCACATTATCTACTCTCAGAACAGATACAGAGATAAGAAGGGAAGAACAGAGTTAATCTACGCACTAATCCTGGACAAGTTGACAAACCTCTAATTGGACTGGAAAGTGGTGGGGCTGTTTACTTTGGTGAAATGAGATAAACAAGAGAGGTCAGCAAATTTTATTTTTAAAGGAAAACCGAAAGCCAATTCCAGAAGTACAATCTTAGTCTCAGAGCTTTTGGTTTTTTTTTGGGTAGAGGCCTTGTTTGTCTGCTGGTTTTTGTTTTGTCCATGTTAGTTATTCTTGCAACTGTCGACAGTTTATTCAGGAGAGTTTCACACCCGTTCTGAGGAAGGATCACCGGACCCAAAACGTTAACTCTGATTTTTTTCTTTCCAGATGTTGCCAGACCTGCTGAGCTTTTCCAGCAAGTTCTGTTTTTGTTTCATGCAGGCATCCTGTGCTGATTATTGTATGATGCCAAATCAGACAAAAACCTGCTTCTGTTATAGCTATCTGACAATTTCTGTCTGGGAAAAAGAATGATCATTGTGCGGAAATGTTTTTGTTTCTGAATCGTTACAGTGAATTGAGAGTAGGTTTGCATTCACAGTAAATTGACTCTGTGATTTGCTGCTAACAGGGCCTTGCAGAAATTTAGAAGTCCTGCTTTGCTGGTGAAATACAAAAATACAGATCTCATTGTGCGTTGTTTTGTCTTTTTCTTTTTATTGGACCTTACAGCACTGATTGAGGCCATTCAGTCCACTATAAAACTTCCAACACTTTGAAGCAACTCAACTTAGTCCCACACCAAACCCATACCCCATAGCTCTGAGAAGTCTTCATTTTCGAGTACTTATCCAATTCCCTGTAGTGAACTGTTGCTATTGAATCTGCGTCCAACACTCTTTCAGGCATTCCAGATCTTAACTTGCTGCGTAGGCCAAAAAATAGCTATTTTCTTGCACCCCCTCATCCTGTTGCTCACCTTACCACTTGGGAAAAGATGTCTCCCTCTCTACACTCTGGAAACCATTCATAACTTTTGAACATCGCTATTAAATCTCCCCTTAACCTATTCCTTGGTGAGGAGGACAATCTTAGATTCTCTCTTCACTCTCTTCACATTCCTCATGCCATTCACTGATTTTCCAGTTCTTCTGGTTGGCCTAGAATTGGCCTTTAATAGGCGTTTTAAGAACAGCACGGGCACTATGGATTCCTTCAGCATAACCACAGGATTAGTTACCCTTCCTATTGCTTTTGTTCTTCATGATTGACTTCATCTGAGGAAGGTGATGGTGTGTTCAAACATTGGTACCGCATGGCAACACTACGAGACCTGCATGTCGCAAATGACATTGCCTTGCTGGCTGAAGAATCACACTAAAGCCCACCACTCTTGAGATTAGTGGCACTAATATTGGTCTACTGTTCCGCTGTGAGCAGACTAAGACAATGATAAACTAATGACAACAAGGCCTCCCTTTCACTGTTGGGCAAAAGAATGGCAAGAGCATTGCTCAGCTCCCCTACCTTAGAAACAATATCTTCAGGGAGGGAAATGTAGATAATGACGTCCATACAAGAATCAGCAAAGCAACGTTGTTCTTCCAGCAGCTCGACATCATCTGGGCACGCACCACCATCAGCATAGTAAAAAAAGTATGACTCTAACATTTCCATTCTTGAACCAGCTACAGTCTATACCAATGAGATGTTGAAGAGAACAGCAAATATCTCATCTAAGCTTGGCATCAAAGGTTGCCTATGTAAGATCCTGAGCATCTCTTGGAGAGACTACATCACCAATCAGGAGGTGGGACAGAGGACTTGCCAGAGGCACTAATAAGATATCATGCTCTGAGACTGTCAGGACATCCATTTCACCTCCAGGCCATATGTCCAGAGCTGGAAGTTAATGGACACCCCTGGATGGGAAAGGAAGACAGGGTTGCCCAGAGAAGAATGGCAAAATACATCTAGGGAGGACTTTCACGAGTGTGACACTGACAGAAGAGATTGTAATGAATTAGAGATGCTGTAGAAGTCTTTCTGCCAATTATCCCTGAGGGGTACAACCAGAGGAATTAACTCTAAGGATGGAATCTAATGAAGGATTTAGGTATGGTGAGATTTGTGGCAGAGTTGAGTGAAGTGGTCATCTTGATGCTGAGACCATCTGGCTGCAACTTGTCGCCTTTACTCAAGTCGACTGGTGAGATTCTCGCCAGGGAGTAGCTGCTTCCTAATTGCTGTTCATTAATACTGTCAACAGCCTGACTCATCATGGGTTGTGACCTTACCAAATTTGTCACACAAACTAGCCATCAGAAAAACGTACCATGTAATACGGAGCAGGCTCTTGGTAATAAGATCATCGCTTGTTCCAGACAACTTCCATGTTGTCCATGGTCAAACTGCATACCAGGGCATGTCCCATGAGCACGAGCAACATGCACTCTAATTGACTTACAATGCTACAAAGAACGATAATAAACCTGAGGTTTTGGGAGAATCTTAAAAGTCAACAAAGGATGACAAAAGGTTGACTGGTGTATTTGTAAAGGCAAGGACTGATTAGGAATAGTCAACATGGTTTTGTGCAGGGAAATTTGTGTCTCACTAACTTGACAGAGTTTTTAGCAGAAGTAACAAAGGGGATTGATGAGGGCAGAGCGGTGGACGTGATCTATATGGGCTTCAGTAAAGCGTTCGACAAGGCTCCAAATGGTAGAATGGTTAGCATGGTTTGATCACGTGGAATAAAGGGGGAACTAGTTATTTGGATACAGACTGGCTCAAAGGTGGTGAAGACATTGGGCGGTGGTGGAGGGCTGCTTTTCAGACTGGAAGCCTGTGACCAGCGGTGTGCCACAAGGATCAGCACTGGGTCCACTACTTTTTGTCATTTATATAAATGATTTGGATGTGAACGTAGGAGGTATGGTTAGTAAGTTTGCAGGTGACACTAAAATTGGACGTACAGTGGACAGTGATGAAGGTCACCTCAGAGTACAACTTGATCAGATGGGTCAATGGGCCAAGGAGTGGCGGATGGACTTTAATTTAGATAGGTGTGAGGTGCTGCATTTTGGAAAGGCAAATTAGGGCAGGACTTAAACACTTCATGGTAAAGTCCTAGGGAATGTTGCTGAGCAAAGAAACATTGGAGTACAGGGTCACAGTTCTTTGAAGTGGAGCCACAGGTAGATAGAATAGTGGAGAAGGTGTTTGTATGTTTGCTTTTATTGATCAGTGCATTGAGTGTTGGAGTTGGGACATCATGTTGCAGATAGGACATTGATTAGGCCACTATTGGAATACTGTGTACAGTTCTGGTCTCCCTGCTCCAGGAAGGATGTTGTGAAACTAGAAAGGGTTCAAAAAAGATTTCCAAGGATGTTGCGAGGGCTTCAGCTACAGGGAGAGGCTGAATAGCCTGGGGCTATTTTCCCTGGAGCATCAGAGGCTGAGGGGTGACCTCGTAAAGGTTTACAAAATCATGAGGGGCATGGATAGGGTAAATCGTCAATGTATTTTCCCAGGGGTGGGGGAGTCCAAAACTAGAGGGCATATGTTTAAGATGAGAGGGGAAAGATTTAAAAAGGGACCTAAGGGGCAACCTTTTCACACTGAGGATGGTGCGTGTATGGAATGAGCTGACAGCGTAAGTGGTGGAGGCTAGTACAATTACAATGCTTAAAAGGCGTCCGATGGGTATATGAATAGGAAGGTTTAGAGGGATATGGGCCAAATCCCGGAAAAGGGAACAAGATTAATTTAGCATATCTAGTTGGCATGGATGAGTTGGACTGAAGGATCTGTTTCCATGCTGTATATCTCTATGACTCTATGAAAGGAGTAAAAGTAGAATATGAGAGTAAATTAATCAGGTGGATAAAAACAGATTATAAGATGTGTAGGTAAAAGTAAACATTGGACTTTAAAAAAAACCAGAGAAATTATCATGCGGTTTGAGAAACTGGGAACAATGTTGAATGAATATTTTGTGTCCATATCCACAGCAGAAACCACCAGTTACATTCCAGAAATATGGTGTGACTGAAGGACCAAAATATCAGGAAATTTATATAAGTAAAGAAAGAAATATTAGAGAAATTTAAGGGACAAAAAACACCCCAAAAATTTCCTAGTACTTATGGTTTTTAAAAAAGAAGCAACTGCAGAGTTTGTGGAGGCAGAGTTAGCGAGTTTTGAGAAGATTTGTAGCTCAGATTGAGGTTCTGGATGTGAGTTTGCTTGCTGAGCTGGAAGGTTCGTTTTCAGACGTTTCGTCACCATTCTAGGTAACATCATCAGTGAGCCTCCGGTGAAGCGCTGGTGTTATGTCCCGCTTTCTATTTATCTGGTTAGGTTTCCTTGGGTTGGTGATGTCATTCCCTGCATTGGTGATGTCATTTCCTGTTCTTTTTCTCAGGAAAACCTGTTCCAGAAGGTAGTTAAGAGTCAACTGCATTGTTGTGGGTCTTGAGTCACATGTAGCACCAGGTAAAGATGCAGTTTCCTTTTTTAAAGGACATGAGTGAAGCAGATGGGTTTTCCCCCTTCAAATCAAGAAGGAATGATTAGTCTCTTAATTCCGCATTTTCATTGAATTCAAATGCCACCATCTACTGTGGTAGGGTTTGAACATGGGTACCACACCATTACCTGAGTCTCTAGATTAACAACCCAGTGATAATACCATCACCTCACCCCTAAATCTAAGATGGTCTTAAAAATGTAGTTTTTATGAATTGAAAACAAAAATTGTTGGAGATCACAATAGGTGAGACAGCATCCATGGAGAGAAAGCAAGCTAATGTTTCGAGTCTAGATGACTCTTCATCAGAGCTAACGTGGAGTGTTAGCATGCTTTCTCTCCATAGATGCTGCCTGACCCGTTGTGATCTCCAGCAATTTTTTGTTCTTCAATACAGTTTCCAGAATCTGTAATAATTCGCTCCCACATAGTTTTACGAATAGATAGTGATGTTTGATATATTTATTAGAGTTTTTGAGGGTACAGAATGTACAAGTGAACCAGTATATGAAGTACATATGAATTTGCAAAAGTCATTCAATAAGATGCCACCCAAACAGTTAGCATACAAGGTAGTGCTGGGGCAAGTTAGTAGCATGGCTGGTGGATTGGTTAACAGACAGACGGCAGAGAATCAGGATAAAGAAGGATTTTCAAATTTCCAGGCAGCACAACAATGCTCAGTGCTAGGAACTAGCCTTTACAATCTTTATTAATGATTTATTAAAAAGCCAGGGAACATATTGTAGGTTTTTTGCCACAAACAATAGAAGTTACATAACATTGAGTGGTGAGGAATATTAGCTTGTTTTCAAGTTGGGCATGTGACAGTTTGCAAGCAGATCTCATTCTCACATAGGTATTTGGGAGAGTCACCCTTTAATCCCTCTCAAGGACTGAATTACACATTCAGTCTCAATTGCAGTTAACCTGGTTGCCACATTTATGGGTCTCACCAGCATTAATGCTCTTTATCAATACGTGAGGCATATTTTACATTGAGAATTAACAAACAGGCAGCTTACACTGCCCTTGCAAGTTAAGTACTTTAGATGTGTATTGTCTATTTTAACATGGGATACATAACAAGGCTTATAAACTGTTGCTCATCAAGGGTTCCAGAAGGGTTCAGATTAGTGGATGATGATTGTTTGGACTCTTTGGAGGCGGTTTTGATGTTGGATTTGAAGGAATGAGACATTTAAATACTTTTCAACGATCCTGTGTAAACAATCCAGGGATCCAGCTGAGATTCTGAAATTACATCATTGGCACGTCTCACAAAGAGAAGGTCATTCCTGGTTAATGACCTTGCATTAAATCTGTATCTTTGATGTGGAGATGCCAGTGTTGGACTGGGGTGGGCAAGGTCAGAAGTCACATGACACCAATAATAGTCCAACAGGTTTGTTTGAAATCACAAGCTTTCAGAGCACTGTGCCTTCATCTGGTGAAGGAGCAGCGCTGCTAAAGCTTGTGATTTCAAACAAACCTGTTGGGCTATAACCTGGTGTCGTGTGACTTCTGACCTGAAGCTGTATCTGACAGATTGCCTGATCTGTTACAATGCTTGAGGTTCATTGCACTTATGTTGAGAAAGGGCAAGACACAAAAGCTTTTTGCAAATTTTAGGCATACTATTATCAGACAGGGAGAAAGAGTGGAAGCAATAGTTAGTTTGGCTTTAGTTCAGTGGTAGCATGCTGGTCTCTGAAGCTGAAATTTCTAGGCAGAAGCCCTACTTCTAATGTGAACTAGTTGTGGTGGTGTTGTAATATTGATTGTCCCTGTCATGTTGATGGAAACAAACAAATGGACGCTATTTGAAGAACATTGATGATGTATGTGGGATCTTGCTGTGTACAAATTGTCTCTGTGTTCCCTGTGTTACAACAGTGATTGATGGTTAAGTGAAAGTGTTCCGAGGTTATGAAACTCACTACATAAATGTAGTTTCTTTCATAGACTCGTACAGTACAGAGAAAGCCCTACAGCCCATCCTGTCAAAAATATACTACTATGCACGCTGGTTTCACCTTCCCACAATAGGCCCATAGCCTCGAATGCTACTTTTTAAAAAAAAAATCATTCACAAGATGAGGACATCACTGACCAGGCAGCATTTATTGCCCATCCCTTACTACCCAGAGAGAAATTCAGTGTCAACCACGTTGCTGTGGGTCTGGAGTCACATGTAGGGCAGACCAGGTAAGGATGGCAGTTTCCTTCCTTAAAGGGCATTAGTGAACTAGATGGGTTTCCCCCCGACAATCAATGATGAATTCATGTTCATCAGTAGATTCATAATTCCAGATATTTTATTGAATTCAAGTTCCACCATTTGCCTTGGCAGGGCATGAATCTGGGCCCCCAGAATGTTATCTAGGTCTCTGGATTACCAGCCTAGCGATAATACCACCAGGCCATTGCCTCCCCTCCACTTAAAGTGCTAATTACTGTTTAAAGGTTGCGAGGTTTCCCCATCTCAGCTACCTTCCCAGGTCGTGAATTCCATATCTCCACTACCCGCCAGATGAAAACTGTTTTTTCCCAAATCCCGTAGAAATCTTCTGTCTTCCATTTTAAAATTATGCCCCCTTGTGTTTGATCCTTTCGTTTTCAATTCAACAGTGTGCAGAACACTCTTTGTTCTGACATTCATCTAGCATTCATCTTAGTGGAGATAGGTGGGAAAGAACAATTTAGAATTTTAATTAGGATGTAAGGATGTAGATTACCCCAAGCCTGCCTTCTAACCAGAAATGCCATTCGATACCAGGGTTCAGGCAGGCTATGTGTCTGAACAGATATTAGAACGCATACAAAATCTTGGTATGAAAGCATCCTCTTTCTGCTAGATGTACAATTATTGTACTTTACTATGGTAACACTGGATTTTGGAGCTCAAAATTAAAATCTGCCCCCTGAATTTTTCTACAGAATTCTGCATTAGCTATTAGCAGAACAATGTTTATAA
The DNA here is from genome assembly GCF_030684315.1 of Stegostoma tigrinum. Classification (NCBI taxonomy): domain Eukaryota; kingdom Metazoa; phylum Chordata; class Chondrichthyes; order Orectolobiformes; family Stegostomatidae; genus Stegostoma; species Stegostoma tigrinum. Next base: position 50,654,213 of record NC_081368.1, read on the forward strand.
CTGAAACAGTGTTCTCATCTCCTGTGAGAGAGATAATGGGAACTGCAGATGCTGGAGATTCCAAGATAATAAAATGTGAGGCTGGATGAACACAGCAGGCCAAGCAGCATCTCAGGAGCACAAAAGCTGACGTTTCGGGCCTAGACCCTTCATCAGAGAGGGGGATGGGGGGAGGGAACTGGAATAAATAGGGAGAGAGGGGGAGGCGGACCGAAGATGGAGAGCAAAGAAGATAGGTGGAGAGGGTGTAGGTGGGGAGGTAGGGAGGGGATAGGTCAGTCCAGGGAAGACGGACAGGTCAAGGAGGTGGGATGAGGTTAGTAGGTAGCTGGGGGTGCGGCTGGGGGTGGGAGGAAGGGATGGGTGAGAGGAAGAACCGGTTAGGGAGGCAGAGACAGGTTGGACTGGTTTTGGGATGCAGTGGGTGGGGGGGAAGAGCTGGGCTGGTTGTGTGGTGCAGTGGGGGGAGGGGATGAACTGGGCTGGTTTAGGGATGCAGTGGGGGAAGGGGAGATTTTGAAACTGGTGAAGTCCACATTGATACCATATGGCTGCAGGGTTCCCAGGCGGAATATGAGTTGCTGTTCCTGCAACCTTCGGGTGGCATCATTGTGGCAGTGCAGGAGGCCCATGATGGACATGTCATCAAGAGAATGGGAGGGGGAGTGGAAATGGTTTGCGACTGGGAGGTGCAGTTGTTTGTTGCGAACTGAGCGGAGGTGTTCTGCAAAGCGGTCCCCAAGCCTCCGCTTGGTTTCCCCAATGTAGAGAAAGCCGCACCGGGTGCAGTGGATGCAGTATACCACATTGGCAGATGTGCAGGTGAACCTCTGCTTAATGTGGAATGTCATCTTGGGGCCTGGGATGGGGGTGAGGGAGGAGGTGTGGGGACAAGTGTAGCATTTCCTGCGGTTGCAGGGGAAGGTGCCGGGTGTGGTGGGGTTGGAGGGCAGTGTGGAGCGAACAAGGGAGTCACGGAGAGAGTGGTCTCTCCGGAAAGCAGACAGGGGTGGGGATGGAAAAATGTCTTGGGTGGTGGGGTCGGATTGTAAATGGCGGAAGTGTCGGAGGATAATGCGTTGTATCCGGAGGTTGGTAGGGTGGTGTGTGAGAACGAGGGGGATCCTCTTGGGGCGGTTGTGGCGGGGGCGGGGTGTGAGGAATGTGTCGCGGGAAATGCGGGAGACGCGGTCAAGGGCATCTTCCTCCGGTACATTGATGACTGTATCGGCGCCGCCTCTTGCTCCCCAGAGGAGCTCGAACAGTTCATCCACTTCACCAACACCTTCCACCCCAACCTTCAGTTCACCTGGGCCATCTCCAGCACATCCCTCACCTTCCTGGACCTCTCAGTCTCCATCTCAGGCAACCAGCTTGTAACTGATGTCCATTTCAAGCCCACCGACTCCCACAGCTACCTAGAATACACCTCCTCCCACCCACCCTCCTGCAAAAACTCCATCCCCTATTCCCAATTCCTCCGCCTCCGCCGCATCTGCTCCCACGATAAGACATTCCACTCCCGCACATCCCAGATGTCCAAGTTCTTTAAGGACCGCAACTTCCCCCCCACGGTGATTGAGAACGCCCTTGACCGCGTCTCCCGCATTTCCCGCGACACATTCCTCACACCCCGCCCCCGCCACAACCGCCCCAAGAGGATCCCCCTCGTTCTCACACACCACCCTACCAACCTCCGGATACAACGCATTATCCTCCGACACTTCCGCCATTTACAATCCGACCCCACCACCCAAGACATTTTTCCATCCCCACCCCTGTCTGCTTTCCGGAGAGACCACTCTCTCCGTGACTCCCTTGTTCGCTCCACACTGCCCTCCAACCCCACCACACCCGGCACCTTCCCCTGCAACCGCAGGAAATGCTACACTTGTCCCCACACCTCCTCCCTCACCCCCATCCCAGGCCCCAAGATGACATTCCACATTAAGCAGAGGTTCACCTGCACATCTGCCAATGTGGTATACTGCATCCACTGCACCCGGTGCGGCTTTCTCTACATTGGGGAAACCAAGCGGAGGCTTGGGGACCGCTTTGCAGAACACCTCCGCTCAGTTCGCAACAAACAACTGCACCTCCCAGTCGCAAACCATTTCCACTCCCCCTCCCATTCTCTTGATGACATGTCCATCATGGGCCTCCTGCACTGCCACAATGATGCCACCCGAAGGTTGCAGGAACAGCAACTCATATTCCGCCTGGGAACCCTGCAGCCATATGGTATCAATGTGGACTTCACCAGTTTCAAAATCTCCCCTTCCCCCACTGCATCCCTAAACCAGCCCAGTTCATCCCCTCCCCCCACTGCACCACACAACCAGCCCAGCTCTTCCCCCCCACCCACTGCATCCCAAAACCAGTCCAACCTGTGTCTGCCTCCCTAACCGGTTCTTCCTCTCACCCATCCCTTCCTCCCACCCCCAGCCGCACCCCCAGCTACCTACTAACCTCATCCCACCTCCTTGACCTGTCCGTCTTCCCTGGACTGACCTATCCCCTCCCTACCTCCCCACCTACACCCTCTCCACCTATCTTCTTTGCTCTCCATCTTCGGTCCGCCTCCCCCTCTCTCCCTATTTATTCCAGTTCCCTCCCCCCATCCCCCTCTCTGATGAAGGGTCTAGGCCCGAAACGTCAGCTTTTGTGCTCCTGAGATGCTGCTTGGCCTGCTGTGTTCATCCAGCCTCACATTTTATTATCTTCTCATCTCCTGTGCTGCTCTGTCTCCTTTTGCCCAAGAATATAACAAAAAATGAGAACTTTGTTCAAGATGTTATCGCTCTATTTTGCTAGAACGTACCCCATTTAATGTTGTGGTGAAAATCATACTTTGTGTCACTTGTGAAGGCACAGTGCACCTCAAAATCATTCCCACGCACCTCAATGCCATTCACAAAGTGATTACCACAAAACTGTTGTCTTTATAATGATTTTCCAACACTATGAGAGTAAATCCCTTTAAAGGTGGGGAAATGCATATCGCCAATGGTATTACAGAATGATGTTCAGAATTTACATGTGCCTCCATGTATATCAGTTCTGTAGATATTTGCTGCAAAAGAGATTATCTGAACTACCACCTCCCCCATTTTCTCTTTAAATGACAAATAAGCCTCTAATGCCCTCATTAATTGCATTTAACAACTCTGCCCTAAGGCCTGGGGTTTTGTCGCAGATGGTGCCTAAACTTTCTTCTTCACGTTTTCTTTATCACCACCTCTTTTAAAAATCACTGTCTTCTCACAGGGCTCCTGTTTATTCAACTGTGCTAAATTTCACACTGAACCCCCAGGGATAGAGAGCCAAAAGGAATTATTCATGAACTCTTCTCTGAAAGAAGCAGTAAAATCCCAGGTCTCTAACTTTCTGAGTTCAGAGGTAGACAAAGATTAGCCTGCAGTGGGATAGGGCTTAGAAAAGTTTGTAATAGATGTGTTTTGCTGGCTGGAAATTTTGAAAAGTTGTACGATTTAAACAAGAACTGCTCAGAATTATGGACGTGTCTTTGTTGTCAGCTCAGAGCCTCTGCTACAGAACAGTTCAAGATATCAGGCTCAACAAACAGATATGTGAAATGCCAGGGAGGTAAGGTGTTCTTTTGATCTCTAGAAAGGGAGGTCACTGGGTCTAGTTTCAGGGTCAGTTTTTGTTTTAATAATCTAAAATCGCTTTCCATTAAATGAGAATGGAACTTGACTGTCAAGCTGCTAGCAATAAAAGTTGGCTTTAGACATTTCCTCATATTTGAGCAATTTACTTTTTTAGTTTGATTGTTCAGCAGTGGGAAGTCTATTTCTAGATTTTATTTATAGTTCCTTGCTCCTCTTAAACCTAACAAAAATCAGTTATTTTAGTGAAAAGTAATTTTTAGTCTAATTTTGGCTCCTTCCGATTTGAAGTCAACAATTTGCTTGCTGATGTATGTACAGAGCTGCTGACCACACTCTCAAAACTAATTAGTTTAACGTGTTAGTTTAAATAGTGACTGATAACAAATTGTTTCAGAGATAGTAGGAACTGCAGATGCTGGAGAATCTGAGATAACAAGGTGTAGAGCTGGATGAACACAGCAGGCCAAGCAGCATCAGAGGAGCAGGAAGGCTGACGTTTTGGGCCTGGACCCTTCTTCATCATTTCTGAAGAAGGGTCTAGGCCCGAAACGTCAGCCTTCCTGCTCCTCTGATGCTGCTTGGCCTGCTGTGTTCATCCAGCTCTGCACCATGTTATGACTGATAACAAATTATTTGGTCATGTTGGGAATCACAGATGCGCCTGTCATGAGCCTATCTCCCCATCCAGCAGGGGGTCACTGTATAATGACTTTGAGTTCATATTTTTGCCTGGGGGTAAATTGTATTGGTATCGTCCTTTGTGATGAGTGTCTGTGAATCTGAGGCCTACCTGGACTGTGTAGCCTATATGAAACCATTTAATCTTAAGGGATTTCTATGCAAGTTCTGGATTAAATCTTTTGAGCATGAGTTTGAAACTTTGCGCAAAGGATAATCTGAGTGTAATAACTTAGATTCAAAGAACAGGCCATGAGCAAAATGAAAATTTAAGGTACATATCTTAATTTGGAGAGTGAAGTGGAGATAGTGAGCTGCCAGCTGATTCTGCAGCTCTTCTAATCTTAAACTCCAATCACTTCAAGTGTCTTGTGTCACTTGCTTTGAACAATTGTGCAAAATAATGATCTACCAAGCTAACATTACCACAATCAAACCCTGGCTACTATTTTTCCAATGATCTAAGAATAGTGTAACGTTGTAATAGTGACCAGGGTAGTGGCAAATAAAAGGAGATTTCCTTTCTAAAAAAGCTGCATTTTTAGATTTAAAATTTCTTAAATTTTACATGAACACAGCTCCTCTGTAATCTTCTGCAATTTTTTTTTGGGGGGAAATGACACTTAAATGCCACTTAAAGACATCTTCCTGCGGTTGTAGAATGCCATATAAGAACAATAAGAGCATCTTAATGCTGTAAAGGTGAGATTTCTACTTGGAGACACACAGCTGAACCTATTTCAGCTCATCCTTTTGCTTTGTATGACATTCATCTTTCTACCCATCTTCCAGTCATTCACCACTCTGGAGACCCTGGATAATGACAGCCAGGGACATAGACAGTCAGAGATGGGGAAGGCACAACTTGGTAAGTGATTATTTAGCCTCATGCTAGAAATAAATATTCATTTGTTTCAAAGCAAGAAAACAGATGATATTGAATACTTCAGAGCATTGCATCTTAACAACTGTACTGGTTAAGTCCAGGAAGCAGTGGCAAATGTCGTAACATTGTGTTGCTTATGATGCTCCATTACTGTCCTTGACTTCTCCAGATCCCTGCTCCCAGACTTACAGACTTACTCCCTGCTGCCAGCTTACTGTATTCCTTTGCTTATTAAACAAAAGGGGAGGCAATGGCTTAGTGACATTATTGCTAGACTATTAATTTGGAAATTCAGCTAATGTTTTGGGGACTTGAGTTGAATTCAAATTCAGTTAAAAAAAAACTCGAACTACGAATCTAATGATGACCATGAAGCCATTATTGTGTGTTGGGAAAACCCATCTGGTTCACTATTGCGTTATCCTGAGTGAATTAATCTATTCAGTGGAAATATAATCTACGTTGTATGAGCCTTGTATTATTAAGTGTTTAAAATTTACTTGTGAGCAGTAGAAATCAGGTAAGGGAAATACTTTCTTTAAGTCAGTGTAATGTTCTGATAGACCAGAAATGAACAGTTGTTAGAGCTGACTTCTATGAAATGATTGTAGGAAGGTAGAGTTGTAGATTTTGATTTGGCATAAAATAAAGCCGGCATCCAGATTATTCACCCCCTGAAACCAAAAGAAATAAAAATGAGATAGTTTTGACTTAATATTGGGGTGAGTCAAAATCCAAGTTTTATGCCTAAACAATAAATTGTCAATCTTATTATCTCTTTCTCACCCAATATATTCTTTGACCATACAGACTGTTGTACTGACTGTGCAAACTAACAACAAAAGGAATTTCTTGGAGTGCTGATTCCAGTAATATTTCTCGTCAATTGTTCTTTAGAATAAATATGGATTGCATCAATATCACTTTTTAAGACTGCAGTTATTTCTGGAATGCTCCAATCCTGACCGTTCCTCAAATGTTTCAAACTACCCAAAGGAGATCACAAAATGCTGGCATAACACTGGAGGGCAGATTGCTGAAAGGACATCATGCCAGACCCAAGGAATGGTGTAGAATTCACGCCAAACTGCAGTCAGCCCCGTCATGTCCAATGTGGAGGAATCTCTTCAGTTGTGTCCAACGTGACAGCTGTTTTATCAGCTGTGCCTCAGGAAGGTCCGTCTCTAGAGAACAATATGCACAAAAGCTATTCTGTCAGTTTGCTTGTGCACAGAGTAGCTGCGACTATGTTCCCGGTGCACACTGGTCTTATGATTTCAACAATTTGTGACACTGAAATGCTCAAGATATTGACTGATTCTTTCTGTGGAGTTTTTGCCACAACATTATGGAATATAAAATGGATGAGGCATGACCAGTACTTTTACTGAAACACTGAAAGTAGCTTGTAGCTGTAGCTGTCTAAAAATAACCACAGAACTGACTGAAAGGTAGAATTGTTTTAAGTATCCTGAATCCTCAGAACAATTTCTCTTGTCTCTTTGTTTTAATGAATATTTGTTGATTTGCTTAAGGAAACCCTCTCCATTCTGTGAGGTTAGAACTTAACTCATGTTTATTGAGGTGACTTACATCATTAATAAAAAGAAAAGAGGGACTTGCATTTAAGTAGCACCTTTAGGGTGTCTCAGAGTGTCTCAAAATTATTGAAATGTTTTGGAAATGTAGTGATTGATACAATATAGGAAAACCAGCAGCTAATCTTCCCATAAAGAACAATGTGATGATGGCCAGATAGTTGGATCTGTTGGTGCTGGATGGAGGAATAAATATTGATTGAGTCGAAGGAGAGAGCTCACCCATTCTTCTTCACAATAGATTGCCATGACATCTCTTAGGTGACCTAAGAGGGCAGATGGGCACTCGGTCGAACATTTTATTCAAAAATCAGTTCCTGTGGAAAACAAACTCCATCAGAATCCTCCTCCTGATGAACTGCCTACAACATGACCTTGTCATAGCAATCATTCTGTTCCACCAGAGGGACAATTAGAAAACTTCATGGCAACAGCCCTGCTCCAGGCATTGGCACTAATAGACAACATCATCATTTGAGTGAGGGACCTCAAAGATGTCCTCATTGCCTGTGCCATGACTGAAGCTGATGAATGTTGGGTTGACTCCCAACTAATCAGCACCACCATCTCTATCAACCTGGCACCAAAATGGCAGAAAATAAAACCTCTGCTACAGGAGACTCAAAGCTGATGGACTCAACACCCTGAGAAGAAAGAACAAGTCAGGTCACACCTCACAGCCAACCTGGTGATGACTAATGTGCCAGGGCTGCAGAGTGTCCACTGTGCCTGGTTCACTGTAAAAGTCACCGTAGTCAACATCTGCGTGGAGACATTCAGTCTCTCGACCAGTTAACACCATGACTGAAGAACAATCAGGAGATCCAGGATCTCCTAGACTGCAGAAGCAAGGTATTTCTGAACTGGCAGCTCCATGAAAGCTCAAGGAGGAGAAACATGTCAACTGGCAACTGAAGGCTGAGTTGCAACAGTGATCCCATGACTTAAAGATTGGCTAGGTTGGAAAGAGTACACAAGATTCAACAACTCATCATCAACTGCAATGTGCTTCTTTCATACAATCAAAGCCATCTCCAGTCCGAGTGCCCAGGGATGGACTCCACTGAGAGTCATCCATGAAAGACTTGTAGGCAGTGCTCAGTTACTAGAAAGAGCACTTCAAGGATCTCCTCAGCCAAGACATAGCTTTTGACTCAAATGCTCTCGATGTCATCTTGCTATTCACAGCCCATTGCCACCTTCCTGTGATACCTAAGTCAGGCTTCATTGACTATTGACTACAGCTCCACCTTCAACACTATAATCCCAAACAAACTAATCTCCAAACTCCCAGACCTAGGCCATTGCTCCATCCTCTGCAACTGGATCGTCAACTTCCTGACCCACAGACTGCAAACAGTGAGAATAGGCAACAACACCTCCTCTACAACAATCTTTGACACTGGTACCCTGCACAGATGCATACTCAGCCCCTTTCTGTAGTCCATGTACACTTATGACCATGTGGCCAAATTTTGTCAGAACGCCATCTGTAAGTTCACTGATGACACTACTGTTGTAGACCGGATATAAAACAGTGACTAGACAGAATACAGGAAGGAGATGGATTGATAGGTGGTGTGGTGTAAAGATAACAATCACTCCCTGAACATCAGCGAACCTAAAGAGCTGATCACTAACTTCAGGAAGGCAACATCCCCCCACCCCCATTCGAATCTAGGGGCTGAGGTGGAGATGGTCGACTGCGTCAACTTTCTAGGAGTAAAGATCACCAACAATCTGTCCTGGACCACCTACAATGATGCAACAATCAAGAACACACAACAGCACCTCTTCTTCTGTACTTAGGTACAGTGACAATAATAAATCAAGTCAAATCATTGAAACACTCTACCCCATCTCCATGAACATCCCTGCTGGAGTGGAGCTAACCTACAGGGCCAGCAGGAAACTGTTCAACCTTCCTCACCCTCAGGCTTGAATCAAGACCACCCCGACCTCTGTCACCGAGCTGCAGTTCACAGACAACCCGGGTTCAAGCTACAAACCAGCATCAATGCATTTATCCAGGGCTATGAGAGAATGGACTTCAGGCTAAACATCTGAGAAGCAAGAGTCATCTACCAGCCTGCTCCTGACACACAGAGAAGATAAAGTCACCATCATCTTACCAGACCACAGGGCTGCTGTCTGATTAGAGAGAAATCACCGGTGGTGATTTAACCCAAGAGCCACCACATCTCAAGATGTTGAGAAGGAGAGTCCTTCATAATAACCTCAGCTGGTGTGCGAATTGAACCTCTAATGTTCACATCCCTCTATATTGCAAATCAGCTATCCAACCAACAAAGCTAAACAACACTGCCTGCTGCACAACACTGCCCCCTGACCATTAAAACCCACAGCTAGCCACTGGACAACACAGATCCCATACCTCTGGAGTCTCCTCTTGGTGTCAACAGACATTGACAATGAAACCCAACATCGACTCCAATGCACCAGTACAGCCTTCGGATGCTTGAGGAGCAGAGTGTTTCAAGTCTGAGATCTCAAACCCAGTACCTAATTCATGGTCTACAATGCAGCTGTGGTGCCCACCCTCCTGTGAGTATCAGAAACATGGGTCCTGTACGGCAGACACCTCAAATCCCTGGAGAGATATCATCAGCACTGACTTCGCAAAATCATGCAAATACACTGGGAGGGTAGGCAGGCCATTGTGAGTGTTCTCTCCCAGGCCAGCACATTCAGTATTGAGGGAAGACCACATTGTCCGCATGGCTCAACGGAAGACTCCCTCAACAAGGGCTCTACTCCGAACTCCACAATGGTAAACAATCACCAGGAGAGCAGAGGAAATGCTGCAAAGACACTCCAAAAGCCTCCCTACACCAATGCAGTGTCGCAACCAACATCATTTGCCCTCGAATGCACAAACTGAAGAAGGACCATTGACAAAGGTGCCAACTGCTTTGAGTGTCAATGATTGGAACATGTAGAGGCCAATCACATGCAGCGGAAAGAACGAGCAGAATCCAGAATGTTCCACCCATCCACCTCAGAACATAGCTCCTGCCCCAGTTGGGGCAGAGTCTGTGGATCTAGGGTCAGACTTTTTGACCACCGCAGAACTCCTAACACCCCCACTTCACTCCACCTGGAGTAGAAGCATGTTATCCTTGACCCCGTGGGATTGCCAAAGAAGAGGTATGAACTTAGAATATGTGCTCAACTCCCTGAAATAGGAGAATACATTTTATAAAACCGAAATTCTTTCGTGTGATAACTCACATTTACTTTTTATTCATTTCTATTTTTGTGCAATGGCACTAAACCCCAGTGAAATTCTTCTGGAATGGCGATGAAATTGTCTGTGATAAAGATTTGATATTGACTGAATTGATGTCAGGGTTAGCAAATTCACTGAGTGGGATATTCAACTCACAGCCACTTGTTTTGGTTTTAAAAAACTGGCATCCAGGATGCAGGTCATTCATACAAGTCGCCTCTTAGAGGTACAAAGCCTGTTTGATACAACATTCAGATAGTTTTGTGAACAGCTGTGCAATTCACTGACTTGAAAATGGCACAAGCTACTTAAGTCTGGAAGTTTGTGTCCTCTGCCCATAGTAGGTTCCTGTCTGCAAAATTCTGGTAAAGAGCAACTGAGCTTGTGTTATGTCTCATGGTCAGTGTGCCTATATATCTATGTATGTTACATCATCAGTGCATCATGGCATGCAATGGAGTGTATAAAGTTTTCATTACCCATCTTATCCCTGATCACCTGAAGTTTGATAAGCTACTGGAAGCATACTGCACTGTTATAACTTCAAGGCTTTCCGTTAGCCCAGACAATTATTTGTCTGTGAATGTGATATTTATAAATAATAGTAAGCTATAACACATGTGCCTTGCATTCTTCAACACTATAATATCCATAGTCAGCTTCCTATGCCACAAGGGATAATATTGCCTTATCAGTTAAAAACATCCTGTTGGAGGCACTTTCATATCAGAGCTTTCACAGTATACTTTAAAGGGACCTGCAAGAGGTTGGCCTAAATTAAGTCCAGGAAACGTGTTTATGTCTTGTTTGAAGGTCTAGGAGAAGCAGGAGTGGCTTATAAAGGTAACAGGCAGTGGAATAGAAATAAACTTTTCTCCTTCCACCATGTTTCACTCAGAGGTTCCTCATTACAATTCAATGCTCTTAATCATCAGAATACACATTCCTTGGAAGGCACAAGGTCAGAAATGTTCTGCAGTTTCCAGCCCCAGATGTACTAGAGCTGCAAGGCCTTAGACAGGGATATTTCTCCATTGCTGCTCTGAGATTGCTGTCCCAAGCTTTACTGCATCCTTCAACAAATAGTACTTGGAGCTTGGAATGTGTCAGCCCAGGGAAAAATCTTACATTGGATGATCAGCAAGTTTCAGCCAGACCAATAAGCATCTCTTATTGAATTGATGGTCCTGTAGCCTCAGTTCATGTTTGTCTTGGCGTGCATCCCTGGAAACAGCCCAAGGAGCACAGAATGATAGAACATAGATCTATGCAGCACAGGAATGGGCTGTTTGGCCCATGATGTTGTGCTGAACATGGTACCAAATTAAACTTCTGCCTGCACTTGGTTTATATCTCTCCATGCCTTGCATATTCACCTCCTTATTTAGTCCCTTAAATGCCCCTATTGTATTTGCCTCACCATTGCCACTGGCAGTGTGTTTCAGACTTCTATTACTTCCTATGTTAAAAAAAACTTGCCCCTCAAATCTCCTTTGGACAGTCCCCCTCTCATCTTAAATGTATGCCCCCTTAGACATTTCAACTCTGGGAAAAAGTTTTGACTTTCAACCCAATCTATGCAACTCATAATTTTATAGACTTCTATCAAGTATACCCTCATCCTCCAACTCTCCTTACAGCTCATACCCTCTAATCCAGGCAGCATCCTGGTAAACTTCTTCTGCACCCTCTCCAAAGCCTCCACATACTTCCTGTAATGTGGCAACTAGAATTGAACACAGTACTCGAAGTGTGGCTTAACCCAAGTCTTATGAAATTGCAACATGATGCCCTGACTCTTGTACTCAATTCCCTAACCACCAAAGGCAAGCATGCCACATGCCTTCTTTATCACCCTATCTACTTGCGTGGTCACTTTCAGGGAGCTGTGGGCTTGAACTCCAAGAAGCCTCTGTACATCAATGCTGTTCAGGATTCTGCCATTAATGGTATTCATTTCCTTAGCATTTGTTTTCCCAAAGTGCAGCACCTGACACTTACAAGGATTAAACTCCACCTGCCATTTCTCTGCCCATATCTGCAACTGATCTATATCGTGCTGTATCCTTTGACAACCTATAACACTATCCACAACTCCACCGACCTTTGTATTGTCTGCAAACTTACTAACCCACCTATCTACATTTTCATCCAAGTAATTTATAGATATCACAAACAGCAGGGGTCCCAATACGGATCCCTGTGGAACACGACTACTCACAGACCTCCAGGCTGAAAAACACCCTTCCACAAGTACCCTCTGTCTTCTGTGGGCAAGTCAATTCTGAATCCATGTGGCCAAGTCTCTGAGGATCCCATGCATCTTATTCTTCTGGATAAGCCTGCTATGAGGGACCTTGTCAAAAGCCTTTCTAAAATCTATTTAGACAACATCTACTGCTCTACCCTCATCGATTACCTTTGTCACCTCCTTGAAAAATTCAATCATGTTAGTAAGACGTGACCTGCCCTGCACAAAGCCATGCTGACTGTCCCAAATTAGGTCACGTTTTTCGAAATGTGCTTAAATTCTATCCTTAAGACTTCTCTCCAAAGGCTTCCCAACCTCAGATGTGAGACTCAGAGATCTACAGTTTCCCGGATTACCCCAATTTCCCTTCTTGAACAGAGGAACAACATTAGCTACTCACGAGTCCTCTGGGACGTCTCCTGTGACCAATTGGGATCCAAAGATCTTGGTCAAGGCCCCTGCAATTTCCACTCTTGCCTCTCTCAATAACCTGGGTAGATATTCTTAGTCCCTGGGGACTGATCTACCCTAATGTTCCTCAAGAGATCCAACACCACTTCTTTCTTGATCTCAAAGTGCCCTGGCATATTAGCATGCTCCACACAACTTTCACTATCCTCAGTACCTTTCTCCTGGGTTAATAGTGGAACAAAGTACTCTTTTAGAATCTCACCCACATCCTCTGCCTCCAACTGCAAGTTCCTTCCTTTATCCTTGAGTGGCCCTGCCTTTTATGAGTTATACTCTTGTTTTTAACATATGTGTAGAATGCCTTGGGATTCTCTTCATCCCTACTTACTAAGGTCATATCATGGTCCCTTCTTGCTCTCCTACTTTCCTGTTTGACCTCTTTCCTGCTTTCTTTATATTACTCATGGGTCCCTCCCTTATTTTAGCTTCTTAAACCTTACATGTGCTTTTTTTCCACTTTTGATTAAATTCATAACCGTCCTAGGTATCCAAGGGTCCCTTACCTTGCCATCTTTGTCCTTCCTCCTTACTAGAACACACTGGTCCTGAACTCTGATCTGCAGGTCTTTAAACAATTCCCACATATCAAATGTGGACTTGCCTGATAACGGCTCTTCCCAGTTAACATTCCCTAGCTCCTGCCTAATACTGACAGAATTTGCCCTCCCCCAATTCAGTACCTTCTGGCGATGTCCTGTCTCATCCTTACTCATAGCCATCTTGATACTTAAGAAGTTGTGATCACAGTTTCCATAATGTTCTCCCACTGAAAGGCCACTCACGTGGCCAGGGTCATTTGCAAATATAAGGTCCAGTATGGCCCTTCCTCTAGTTGGACTATCCACATACTGTTTCAAGAAACCCTCCTGAACGCACTTAACAAATTCTGTCCTGTCTAAGCTTCCTGCTCTAAGGGAGTCCCAGTCAATATTGGGGAAGTTAAAGCCACCCACTATGACAACTCTGTTTTTATTGCACCTTTCCATAATCTGCCTACATATTTGTTCTTCAATGTCATGGTGGCTGTTGGGGCATGCTGCGGTACAATGCTACAGAGTGATTGCACCCATTTACTTTTGAGCTCTACCCATATTGCCTCAGTGGCTGAGGTTTCCAGAATGTCATCTCTGATTGCAGATGTAACTTTCTCCCGATTAGTAATGCAACTCTTCCACCTCTCTTGCCTTCCTCTCTGCATCTTGGAGCTGTTTAGGATGAACCTTGACAAAAGCCACTCCATCTAACTGCAGAACCTCTTTGTAAAGGTCATGGCAATCCACAAAAAAAATGGACAAATGTCAGTTTTGCATCACAGCCACCTCAAGGACAGTGTGCAGAGGGAATGAGACTCCAAGCTTGAAGGCTAAGTCTTTCTTACCACCTGCTAAGCTACATTTCAGTTCTGACAGTGAGTCATTCTGCCATTGGGGAAACTTGCAAAAAGAGTTCCTGTCTCCTTTATTCACATGGCCTTAAGGATGCAACTTGTTGTCCATTGCCTGATGGACCTGAGTTGAGATGTGTTTTTCTGCACAAACATCTCCACAGGGACATGTTGTCTGGGCACAATCGAAATCCTGGGAGTGTTGGCAGCAATGTGGGCAGAACTCTTTGAAATGTTTTGCCCGCAGGCTGTATGCCTGACATGGTGTGCTTATTGGAAATAGTAAGATTATTACAATTGCATTGAGATGTCTAAGAATGGCACAGCCTGAATGGGGACAAGTTAAATTTTGGTGTAAATTTTGTAATATTTGACCTGAAATATTTTGAAATGGTTTTTTTCACAAATTTTATGAGTAAAGTATATTTTTGAGAAAACTAGGCTCTTGAGGGTTACCAAAAGTACTCTGGTTCTTTGCCAACCTGCTTGGAATCACTATTCCTCCTGTTCCCATGCCGACAACCATTCCTTGTCATCTGGATGTGCTGGTCACTCATCATATGATCCAACTGATTTTCTGTCCTTCCACAATCTGTTTGGCTCTTGCAATTTGATGGCGACATTTAAGTTCAGATTTTAAGTCAGTAAGAAGCGATGAGTGCAGAAGACAGCTTCAGGCTGAATTTTTCACCACCATTTGTACAAAAATGATGAGCTGCTCCATAGGTTTGGTAAATCGGATTCTCATCAGGATATTAGCATTGGGTGACTGGATTGATCAGCGAGGTTCAGAATAGAAGAACACAGGGTACTAATTGCTGTCAGGGTGGAATGTGGATGATGATCCTGTGAGATATACTTTTCCAGTTATTTATTACTCCTGCACTGAACTCCTTCCCATATCTGTACTTTCTTGCTGACTTTTGCAGCTGCTATTCACTCTTTAAGTAGTTTGAGATGCTGACAATCTCCAGAGAGGTCACATAATTGTGCAACATTCAAAATCTCCCCATCAGCCCGAGCACAAATTGATCGGTTCAAATTGCTACTCCTGAACAGCAATGTGATAAATATGAAAGAAACCACAAATTAAATCAAGTCTTAATGCATGCAAAAGTAATTAAGGGAACTTGGACCTTGTTGGATTAACAAATGGTCAAAACCATCAATGTGCCTTGGCAAAATTAAAGTCGGCATAGTCTTATCAGACAGTAGGGCTGCTCTCTTTATAGAGAGCGACAACTGATGGTGGTTTAACCTGAGGGTCACCATGCCTCATGCGAGGGGAAAGATAGCAAATGAGAGTCTTTCATGGTAAACTCATCTGGTGCAGGAATTGAACCCAGACTGTTGGTGAGTCTCTGCATCGCAAACCAACTGCCCAGCCAAAGGTATATTCAAGAAACTTACCTGGCTCATTCGTAAGATCATTAAATAGGTAGTTTTTAAACTTTTTAAGAACAGAAGTAAAAGCAGAAAAAAAAATGTTAAGTAGAATTTTGTTTTTTTTTCTGTAGTTCTGACACTGCCTGTACTTTCTATTTTCAGCCATCTCACATGGGACGAATCAATCATGAGATTGCAAGCCAGGCCACGTCTTTATTCACTCACCCAGTCAGGTATGACCATACTCAATGTGCAAGTTTAGGATTCATTTTAGATTGTCTCTCGGATACAGCAATGTTAATCAATCAACAAACTGCACCCAGCTTTACATCTGTACCGCCCTAAACGTGACTATGCATTAACATAAGGACAATGACATCTTGTGATCCGGACTGTATTTTTTTTAATGTGAACGTCTCCATTTCAAAAAGCAGACTGAAGACAAGACCACACATAAATCATGAAGCCATTTTATTTCACAAATGGCTAATGCATATAGAATGTAACAGGGAAAGCAAATTTTGATTATTTCAGCCAAACTCACTTGTAATATTCTGCCTTGAGATTGAAAAAATAATAAGTCATATGCTATTTTCTCTAACCTATTGTTTTACTTTCAGAAGACTTCTAATTGCAAAACATGAGTGGCTAAAAGTTTATTTTCCACTTCTGTTCCACAGCCCCTGTTAAATACCTGCCTACCCACGTGTCCTTATTGTGTTCTCCCATCCAATGTGTGGGATAGCTATACAGTAAGGTTGACAACAGAACTATTGCCTCTGTATTAGAGATAATGGGAACTGCAGATGCTGGAGAATTCCAAGATAATAAAATGTGAGGCTGGATGAACACAGCAGGCCAAGCAGCATCTCAGGAGCACAAAAGCTGACGTTTTGGGCCTAGACCCTTCATCAGAGAGGGGGATGGGGAGAGGGAACTGGAATGAATAGGGAGAGAGGGGGAGGCGGACTGAAGATGGAGAGTAAAGAAGATAGGTGGAGAGAGTATAGGTGGGGAGGTAGGGAGGGGATAGATCAGTCCAGGGAAGACGGACAGGTCAAGGAGGTGGGATGAGGTTAGTAGGTAGATGGGGGTGCGGCTTGGGGTGGGAGGAAGGGATGGGTGAGAGGAAGAACCGGTTAGGGAGGCAGAGACAGGTTGGACTGGTTTTGGGATGCAGTGGGTGGGGGGGAAGAGCTGGGCTGGTTGTGTGGTGCAGTGGGGGGAGGGGACGAACTGGGCTGGTTTAGGGATGCAGTTGGGGAAGGGGAGATTTTGAAACTGATGAAGTCCACATTGATACCATTAGGCTGCAGGGTTCCCAGGCAGAATATGAGTTGCTGTTCCTGCAACCTTCGGGTGGCATCATTGTGGCAGTGCAGGAGGCCCATGATGGACATGTCATCTAGAGAATGGGAGGGGGAGTGGAAATGGTTTGCGACTGGGAGGTGCAGTTGTTTGTTGCGAACTGAGTGGAGGTGTTCTGCAAAGCGGTCTCCAAGCCTCCGCTTGGTTTCCCCAATGTAGAGGAAGCCACACCGGGTACAGTGGATGCAGTATACCACATTGGCAGATGTGCAGGTGAACCTCTGCTTAATGTGGAATGTCATCTTGGGGCCTGGGATAGGGGTGAGGGAGGAGGTGTGGGGGCAAGTGTAGCATTTCCTGCAGTTGCAGGGGAAGGTGCCGGGTGTGGTGGGGTTGGAGGGCAGTGTGGAGCGAAGAAGGGAGTCACGGAGAGAGTGATCTCTCCGGAAAGCAGACAGGGGTGGGGATGGAAAAATGTCTTGGGTGGTGGGGTCGGATTGTAAATGGCGGAAGTGTCGGAGGATGATGCGTTGTATCCGGAGGTTGGTAGGGTGGTGTGTGAGATCGAGGGGGATCCTCTTAGGGCGGTTGTGGCGGGGGCGGGGTGTGAGGGATGTGTTGCGGGAAATACGGGAGACGCGGTCAAGGGCGTTCTCGATCACTGTGGGGGGAAAGTTGCGGTCCTTGAAGAACTTGGACATCTGGGATGTGCGGGAGAGGAATGTCTTATCGTGGGAGCAGATGCGGTGGAGGCGGAGGAATTGGGAATAGGAGATGGAATTTTTGCAGGAGGGTGGGTGGGAGGAGGTGTATTCTAGGTAGCTGTGGGAGTCGGTGGGCTTGAAATGGACATCAGTTACAAGCTGGTTGCCTGAGATAGAGACTGAGAGGTCCAGGAAGGTGAGGGATGTGCTGGAGATGGCCCAGGTGAACTGAAGGTTGGGGTGGAAGGTGTTGGTGAAGTGGATGAGCTGTTCGAGCTCCTCTGGGGAGCAAGAGGCGGTGCTGATACAGTCATCAATGTACCGGAGGAAGAGGTGGGGTTTGGGGCCTGTGTAGGTGCAGAAGAGGGACTGTTCCACGTAACCTACAAAGAGGCAGGCATAGCTGGGGCCCATGCGGGTGCCTATGGCCACCCCCTTAGTCTGTAGGAAGTGGGAGGAGTCAAAAGAGAAGTTGTTGAGGGTGAGGACGAGTTCAGCTAGGCGGATGAGAGTGTTGGTGGAGGGGGACTGGTCGGGCCTGCGGGATAGGAAGAAGCGGAGGGCCTTGAGGCCATCTGCATGCGGAATGCAGGTGTATAGGGACTGGACGTCCATGGTGAATATGAGGTGTTGGGGGCCAGGGAATTGGAAGTCCTGGAGGAGGTGGAGGGCGTGGGTGGTGTCACAGATGTAGGTGGGGAGTTCCTGGACCAAAGGGGGTAAAATAGAGTCCAGATAGGTGGAGATGAGTTCGGTGGGGCAGGAGCAGGCTGAGACAATGGGTCGACCAGGGCAGGCAGATTTGTGGATTTTGGGAAGGACATAGAAACGGGCCGTGCGGGGTTGGGGAACAATGAGGTTGGAGGCTGTGGGTGGGAGGTCCCCTGAGGTGATGAGGTTGTGAATGGTGTTGGAGAAGATGGTTTGGTGCTCGGGTGTGGGGTCATGATCGAGGGGGCGGTAGGAGGTGGTGTCGGAGAGTTGGCGTCTGGCCTCGGCGATGTAGAGGTCAGTGCGCCATACTACCACTGCGCCACCCTTGTCTGCGGGTTTGATGGTGAGGTTGGGGTTGGAGCGGAGGGAGCGGAGGGCAGCCCGTTCTGCGGGGGAGAGGTTGGAGTGGGTGAGAGGGGTGGAGAGGTTGAGGCGGTTGATGTCTTGACGGCAGTTGGAAATGAAGAGGTCGAGGGAGGGTAGGAGGCCTGGGAGTGGTGTCCAGGAGGAGGACTTGTGTTGGAAGCAGGTGAAGGGGTCAGTGGAGGGAGGGTTAGGTTCCCGGTTGAAGAAGTAGGCATGGAGGCGAAGACGGCGGAAAAACTGCTCTATGTCCAACCGTGACTGGTATTCGTTGATGTGTGGTTGTAGGGGGACAAAGGTGAGCCCCTTACTAAGGACTGACCGTTCGTCCTCAGTCAGTGGGAGGTCTGGGGGGATGGTGAAGATGCGGCAGGGCTCAGTGTGGCTGTCTTCTCTGGGGTTGCTGGCTGTGGAGGTTGTGGGCGGAGCGATGAGGTCGTCGGCCGTGGGCGGGGTTCCGTCGGTGTCGGCCGTGGGCGGGGTTCCGTCGGCAGTTGGAGGAGCGGGGTGGGCGGCAGCAGTTGCGGTGAGGGTGGTGTGTGAGGTGTTGTACCTGGACGTGGAGCTGGTGACTGCAGCAGCGGTTCCGGAAGTTCTGTGGCCGGCGGAGGCGGATGTGACGTCATTGGTGGGGTCTCCGGCCGTGTCTTCATGGTCAATGGCGGCGGGTGCATGGTGGGGGAGGGGCAGGGACAGACTTGGGATTTGGGAGGCGCAAGAATCCTGTTGTGGGTGGCAGGGGCCCGTGAGTTGGTTGTACTTACGATTTTTGGTGTCCAGTAAAGCTGAGTGAAACTGGGTATTCAGTCTGTGGATCCTGCGGAGGATAAAAAGCAGCAGAAGTCCTTTGCAGGTCTGGGAGAGGGAGGCTCTGAGCTGGGGCAGGCTGGATTGCAGTGTGTGGAGGTGCCGGCGCATGGCTGCGAGTGTCTGTTTCAGGACTCGCAGGGAGAAACGCTTCTGAAGGGTCTGAATATTCTGGGTGACCACGGTTGGGGCCAAATTGGGAAGGTTGAAATGTGGACTGTAGTCCCTTGGGGATGATCTGGTTCCGTAGGCAGGTGCTGAGGAAGGTGATGTGGCTGTGGTACCTGGTTTGCTTCAGGACATGGTCGAGCAGTTTCAAGGCCGAAGAGATTACAAGAGAGTTGCAATGGGAGAGAGATTCCCTGAGGTTGGTCCGGAGGGAGGAGGGTAACTTCTTCAGGTTAGGCATCCCTGGAAGAGGCTTCGCAGTGAGGTTAAAATAGTATCAGAGATAATGGGAACTGCAGATGCTGGAGAATTCCAAGATAATAAAATGTGAGACTGGATGAACACAGCAGGCCAAGCAGCATCTCAGGAGCACAAAAGCTGACGTTTCGGGCCTAGACCCTTCATCAGAGAGGGGGATGGGGAGAGGGAACTGGAATAAATAGGGAGAGAGGGGGAGGCGGACCGAAGATGGAGAGTAAAGAAGATAGGTGGAGAGAGTATAGGTGGGGAGGTAGGGAGGGGATAGGTCGGTCCAGGGAAGACGGACAGGTCAAGGAGGTGGGATGAGGTTAGTAGGTAGATGGGGGTGCGGCTTGGGGTGGGAGGAAGGGATGGGTGAGGGGAAGAACCGGTTAGGGAGGCAGAGACAGGTTGGACTGGTTTTGGGATGCAGTGGGTGGGGGAGAAGAGCTGGGCTGGTTGTGTGGTGCAGTGGGGGGAGGGGACGAACTGGGCTGGTTTAGGGATGCAGTAGGGGAAGGGGAGATTTTGAAACTGGTGAAGTCCACATTGATACCATTAGGCTGCAGGGTTCCCAAGCGGAATATGAGTTGCTGTTCCTGCAACCTTCGGGTGGCATCATTGTGGCAGTGCAGGAGGCCCATGATGGACATGTCATCTAAAGAATGGGAGGGGGAGTGGAAATGGTTTGCGACTGGGAGGTGCAGTTGTTTGTTGCGAACCGAGCGGAGGTGTTCTGCAAAGCGGTCCCCAAGCCTCCGCTTGGTTTCCCCAATTTAGAGGAAGCCACACCGGGTACAGTGGATGCAGTATACCACATTGGCAGATGTGCAGGTGAACCTCTGCTTAATGTGGAATGTCATCTTGGGGCCTGGGATAGGGGTGAGGGAGGAGGTGTGGGGGCAAGTGTAGCACTTCCTGCGGTTGCAGGGGAAGGTGCCGGGTGTGGTGGGGTTGGAGGGCAGTGTGGAGCGAAGAAGGGAGTCACGGAGAGAGTGGTCTCTCTGGAAAGCAGACAGGGGTGGGGATGGAAAAATGTCTTGGGTGGTGGGGTCGGATTGTAAATGGCGGAAGTGTCGGAGGATGATGCTTTGTTTATCCGGAGGTTGGTAGGGTGGTGTGTGAGAACGAGGGGGATCCTCTTGGGGCGGTTGTGGCGGGGGCGGGGTGTGAGGGATGTGCCTCTGTATTTGCAGTTTTAATGTAAGGGAATATTTCCCTCTATTCTCAAGGTAAATACTGAAAATCTTGACCAAATAGCTAATAGATCTGGGATAAAGCAATGAAATATTATGGTCTCAGCTTTAAATTCCATAAACTTGTCACATCTGGAATACGTACATAGATAACGCCTTTATCTTGTTAAATTTAATTTACACATGTTAAAAATATATATTTTTAAAATACAGTCTTTAAAAGCAAGTTAATCCGTAAGTCTTTCTGTGTTTTTAAGTTTTACTGGTTGTGATTTATATTGAGAAGCCTATTTTGTATTAGAATATTTTATTATGAGGATGAAAAACAAAACATATGGCCAAAAATCCTGGGCCATGGAGAAGCAAAGAAACAATTGGTTAGGGAAGAACAGTTCACGACAAAATAGTGAACATTAAAAAGGGTTAAAAATACAGTCACAATCTTTAAACAGTGAAATCTCATGTCATAGATACCACATAACAAATGGCTGAAGGAAGCTGTTGTTATGCTCTGGATGGTCAGAGATTGGCACTGTGGGACCCTTACCTGCCCCAATGGAATGACTCGATGGGAATTGCCTGGGAAATTTGACCTAATGATTGGCAATCCACCTGCTGAATGGAACACTCCAAAAATGTCTTCACTCTTGAGTTAGCCAGAGACTTCGGAGAGATTGGATTTATTTGCCTGGACAGTTACTTAGGAAATATTAAACAGGGCAAAACCTACCCTAACTCCAGCATAAATGAACAACTGACCCGCTCAATTGCTCACACTGGCATCACTGACTTCCTCTTTGACTATCTCTCCCGACATCCTGATTAACCCTGATCCCTTGATAACGCCCAAGCTGACCTGGCCAGCACCTGATCTGACCTGACTCCCTCTCAACCTTGACCCAGCCTGCCCTGACCTGACCCTTCCACTTGCCCGCATGACCAGGTTCCCCACTGTAACTCTACTTAATCTTGACCTGACCCAACTTCCCTTCAACCTGACCTGACTAGTCCTCCCTGATCTGATCCCACTGTAACCACTTCACCCACCACTCAACCCACGTCACTAACTTACCACCCTAATCATCTGCCAGCCAACACCGTCACCACCTGATCCACCTGCCATTCTACCCACTCACCACCCTACCGCCTAAATCAGCTATCACCTCCCTAACCTACCCACCTAACTGTTACTGATCTTACGCCCTTCTCGTTTTACCTTTCTCACTTAATTCCTTACACATTACCCTTTCTCCATGGGTCTTCAAAGATATTGTGGAGCACTTAAACTCTTCACTTGGAGCAATATGCCAACCACTGCTGTGAAATGTGGATGTGGTTTCTGTGTTAATTGATTGCATGACTCCCTCCAAGATTTATTGTGCAGAGTTAATTTTGGAAGATTCTTCACCAAAAGATTACTCTGAAAACTGCTTTGACAGTGTTCAAGGGCAGGCAGAGTCTCATTTTTGTGCAGCATTGATGAGATTGAGAGTAGCTTGAAAACCTGGTGCAGAGTGGGCAATGCTGCTATGGCCATCTACAAATGGTCACTGGCGCACCTTTCATTACAATACTCCTCTATCGTAGCCCCTGAGGTCCTGTAGCTTTAATTTAGGGACACCGCGTTTTTGCAAAGAGTTAGGTACTTCAATGTTCCACATCTCAGTTGGGTGAACATTCCTTTGTTAAACCATTTAAGGCTGTTATCTCCCGTTTTTTTATAACTTCTCACCCCTTTTGAACGTCTCTTATCCATCTGCAGCTGGCATGTTTTCCAATGCTACTGCTGCTAGCATTTGGTACTCTAGTAGTTTTCTGCCACCAATCCTCCTTTCTCTGCACTGGGGCCAGGTCCTGGCTAGTCATCAGTGATAGAGGACAGATCACTGGTGAGTTTAAACAGAAGAGGTACAGTCTTAGGTTACAAGGTAGCAACAGGCTATTAACCATTTAATCCATGGAAAACTGTGTTCTGGAGCAGAGATAAATGTGAAATTTCTTAATTTTTCCAACAGACTGATGTGGCCCAGGAGCAAATGCTATGATCACCTGTACAGCGAAGGACAAAAGCTTTTGGCGGCATTCCCTGTGCAAGCTACAATCAGCTTCTACGTAGAATCTGATACTGATGATGAGGATGAAGAATTCAATGAGGAAGATGAATTAGAAGCATCAGCTATAGAGGAGACTACATTAGGGAAAATAACAGAACAGAAGATTCAACAGTCATAATAAATAAACAGACTGGGACAAAACGTGGACATATCCTGTTAAATTTCAATGGCACTCAGCTGTTCAATTTTATGATTTAAGTATTGCTGAAAAAGGCAGATTTTGTTGAAGCTATCTGTTTTGCACTTTTCAGGATATTCACAAGAATACTAATATAAAGGAGAACAACCTCTTATACAGTGTAAGAGAATGCTGACTGGTTGGCAAATGGACCCTGACTGGTAGAGGTGTTGTGTGGAGACTGCACTATTCAGAGGATGACTGACAGTGATTTTCCTGAACTTTATTTAAATTTACATTATAATGTGGAGGTGCCGGTGTTGGACTGGGGTGGACAAGGTGAGAAGTCACACGATACCAGGTTATAATCCAACAGATTTATTTGAAATCACAAGCTTTCACAGCACTGCCCCTTCATCAGGAGAAATGAAAGCTTGTGATTTCAAATAACACAGTTGGGCTGTAACCTGGTGTCGTGTGACTTCTGACCTTAAATTTGTATTAACCAGGTTGAATCTGATTGGTTAAGGCATTGCCCTGAAGAATGAATCAGTAAAATGCTGTGACCTGTGTGAGGTTGAGTAAGGTGCAGTGTGTGTATGTGAGCTTTCTGTCTTTTAAGAACTAGGCTCTGTGTATTAATATATATCAACTCTAATGCATTCAAGTGCACCATGTTGACGACCATAACAATCTTAAATTGGTGGTTGGTATAATTCCTAGCACACTCATGATAATTTGACAAATCTTGTCTAACTGTGAAATCGTGCCTGATGTTGGACATCTCTGCTTTGAGTTTGAAGCATGGGCTGGTTGGATAAAGTCAGTACCTTGACTTCTGTGAGTTGTCTAACACAATCAGGGAGTCTGTGGTTCATATGGGCCTCATACCTAGCATCATTAAAGAGAAAAAACAATCACACAAATGAGTAATATAATATGAATTTCTGAGCCACTGTGATGATCAGTATGTAGGCTGTACATCCCAGAGACTAGCAGGTCATATCAAACAGTTCAATACATTCAAGGTACTGACCATCCCCAACAGTCTGTTCTCACAGAACTCTCAACACAGTGTGCAGCATTAGAAGTGATTCTGTGATTAGGCAACATTTATCTTAAATAATCCAATGCCTCTAAGAATTATGCTGATGATTAATATAAAATTGTTAGTTAGGCTTGGTGTATGGTATATTTAAGAATACTGGTAGCCACCAATATTGATACACAGGGTCTATTTCTTACAGATAGAAAGCAGAAGCATACACATTGCACTTGTTTCAATTTAACAAATTAGGAGATGGCTGTTCTCTAGTTCTTTCCTCAGGACGACCTCATTTAAATTTAAACAAAACTTTGTAATAACTATCAGTCATCACCAAGTTGGTGCATGCTCTATGACGACGCCTCTACCAATCAGCATCTTCTTACCAAACAATCAGCACTCTTTTCTCATACAGTATAAAATGTGTCCCTTTAAATGGTATTCTTACAAATTGTTCCACTGAATGCAAGATGCAAAGCTTTGTAAGACAAATGTGCTTTCTAAATCAATACTTATGTTCTGTGCTACCAAATAAATATTTGTACAATTTAATTTATAAACTATACATGATGCCAAGATGGATTCATCTATATATACTGTTAGAGATATTTTATTAAAAGGAGTTTTTGACATAAAAATACTTGTGTGTCTAAAAGCCCATATTGAAGATAAAAAATAGAAAAAGTGATCAAGAATTGTAAAACATGATACTAAACTTAGGTCAGTCAGGAGGCAAGAAAACTTGGCCAGAGTTGCAATTACAAAGGGACAGGACTTGATCACAAAAATAAAGTGAATTGATGCTAGTTGGAGCTAAGTAATCCAGGGACATGTATGACAGATAGGAAAACTTGGCTTTAGGAACTGGAAGCGTATGTGGCAAACTCAATGGGCAGGGTTTTGACTCCCTCGTGGGGCTGGAAATAGAGATGAGCAGGAGCTATGAATCACCAATGATAGGAAGTGTGCTGTATGCTGTTTCATTCTGTGTCTGGGTTATTTTTGCAGACGTGAGATTGGAGGCTGCCATGGTACTTACCTACATATGGATGATATTCACTGTAGATCATGAAGGACCACAAAAAGCCAATTACAAGAGGAGGCTGACTGGGACTTTTTAGTTGGCTTCGAGATTCTGTAGGCAGTGGGGACACCCTTGTGTGCTTATAGATGGTTTCCCTGGGGCAGGGTACAGTTCCCCAGGCAGGTCATGAGGACATTCTTACCTGCCTAAGTGTTTCAGCAGCCAAATATTGTTCAGTACAGGGCACCCCTCCCACTGCTCGCAACCTCCCACTATTATGGGATCAGTAGGCACCACAGGGATTGGAGTGTGTTGTCAGTCCAGACATTTTCAAGTTATCTCCTGTTTTTGTGATCAATTGAAAGTTATAGTCTGTGAGCCTCTAAATAAGAGGTACTTTTGTTAATTTAATCTTGATTAGGATGCCATCTTCCTTGACAATTAAAACAGTAGGAAGCTCTTAACGTACAGGTTTGGGAATAAAGCAAAGATTTACACAGATCTAAAGACATTTCCAATTTATATTCAGCCACATTATAAGAAATGCCAGCTCTTCTTTTGTGCTGATCCTTCAATTCATTTCGTTAGAAGTTTTGCAGATAAAACAAATTTCTAAAAGCAGTGAAATCACTCAAGCTTGTCTAAGAGGCATTGTGAGTGATTAGGTCTTCACACCAAGCTTCCTTCAATAATTGGTACTGTTCTTCTTAAAAGAATCTTCGATCCTGTAAGGACTGAAGAAGATAAGAGGCAAAACAGGCAGCCTTCCCCTACTAGATTTGCAGATGACCAATTGCAATGGGCAGTGGGCATTTTCAGTCAATCAGATAGCATCATCCTGAGACCTAACAAATGAAATAGTCAGAGATAATGGGAACTGCAGATGCTGGAGAATTCCAAGACAATAAAATGTGAGGCTTGATGAACACAGCAGGCCGGCAGCATCTCAGGAGCACAAAAGCTGACGTTTCGGGCCTAGACCCTTCATCAGAGAGGGGGATGGGGAGAGGGAACTGGAATAAATAGGGAGAGAGGGGGAGGCGGACCGAAGATGGAGAGTAAAGAAGATAGGTGGAGAGAGTGTAGGTGGGGAGGTAGGGAGGGGATAGGTCGGTCCAGGGAAGACGGACAGGTCAAGGAGGTGGGATGAGGTTAGTAGGTAGCTGGGGGTGCGGCTTGGGGTGGGAGGAAGGGATGGGTGAGAGGAAGAACCGGTTAGGGAGGCAGAGACAGGTTGGACTGGTTTTGGGATGCAGTGGGTGGGGGGGAAGAGCTGGGCTGGTTGTGTGGTGCAGTGGGGGGAGGGGACGAACTGGGCTGGTTTAGGGATGCAGTAGGGGAAGGGGAGATTTTGAAACTGGTGAAGTCCACATTGATACCATATGGCTGCAGGGTTCCCAGGCGGAATATGAGTTGCTGTTCCTGCAACCTTCGGGTGGCATCATTGTGGCACTGCAGGAGGCCCATGATGGACATGTCATCTAGAGAATGGGAGGGGGAGTGGAAATGGTTTGCGACTGGGAGGTGCAGTTTTTTGTTGCGAACTGAGCGGAGGTGTTCTGCAAAGCGGTCCCCAAGCCTCCGCTTGGTTTCCCCAATGTAGAGGAAGCCGCACCGGGTACAGTGGATGCAGTATACCACATTGGCAGATGTGCAGGTGAACCTCTGCTTAATGTGGAATGTCATCTTGGGGCCTGGGATGGGGGTGAGGGAGGAGGTGTGGGGACAGGTGTAGCATTTCCTGCGGTTGCAGGGGAAGGTGCCGGTGTGGTGGGGTTGGAGGGCAGTGTGGAGCGAAGAAGGGAGTCACGGAGAGAGTGGTCTCTCCGGAAAGCTGACAGGGGAGGGGATGGAAAAATGTCTTGTGTGGTGGGGTCGGATTGTAAATGGCGGAAGTGTCGGAGGATAATGCGTTGTATCCGGAGGTTGGTAGGGTGGTGTGTGAGAACGAGGGGGATCCTCTTGGGGCGGTTGTGGCGGGGGCGGGGTGTGAGAGATGTGTTGCGGGAAATGCGGGAGACGCGGTCAACGGCGTTCTCGATCACTGTGGGGGGAAAGTTACGGTCCTTAAAGAACTTGGACATCTGGGATGTGCGGGAGTGGAATGTCTTATCGTGGGAGCAGATGCGGCGGAGGCGGAGGAATTGGGAATAGGGGATGGAATTTTTGCAGGAGGGTGGGTGGGAGGAGGTGTATTCTAGGTAGCTGTGGGAGTCGGTGGGCTTGAAATGGACATCAGTTACAAGCTGGTTGCCTGAGATGGAGACTGAGAGGTCCAGGAAGGTGAGGGATGTGCTGGAGATGGCCCAGGTGAACTGAAGGTTGGGGTGGAAGGTGTTGGTGAAGTGGATGAACTGTTCGAGCTCCTCTGGGGAGCAAGAGGAACTCCCCACCTACGTCCGTGACACCACCCACGCCCTCCACCTCCTCCAGGACTTCCAATTCCCTGGCCCCCAACACCTCATATTCACCATGGACGTCCAGTCCCTGTACACCTGCATTCCGCATGGAGATGGCCTCAAGGCCCTCCGCTTCTTCCTATCCCGCAGGCCCGACCTGTCCCCCTCCACCGACACTCTCATCCGCCTAGCTGAACTCGTCCTCACACTCAACAACTTCTCTTTTGACTCCTCCCACTTCCTACAGACTAAGGGGGTGGCCATGGGCACCCGCATGGGCCCCAGCTATGCCTGCCTCTTTGTAGGTTACGTGGAAGAGTCCCTCTTCCGCAACTACACAGGCCCCAAACCCCACCTCTTCCTCCGGTACATTGATGACTCTATCGGCGCCGCCTCTTGCTCCCCAGAGGAGCTCGAACAGTTCATCCACTTCACCAACACCTTCCACCCCAACCTTCAGTTCACCTGGGCCATCTCCAGCACATCCCTCACCTTCCTGGACCTCTCAGTCTCCATCTCAGGCAACCAGCTTGTAACTGATATCCATTTCAAGCCCACCGACTCCCACAGCTACCTAGAATACACCTCCTCCCACCCACCCTCCTGCAAAAATTCCACTCCCGCACATCCCAGATGTCCAAGTTCTTTAAGGACCGCAACTTTCCCCCCACAGTGATCGAGAACGCCCTTGACCGCGTCTCCCGTATTTCCCGCAACACATCCCTCACACCCCGCCCCCGCCACAAACGCCCCAAAAGGATCCCCCTCGTTCTCACACACCACCCTACCAACCTCCGGATACAACGCATCATCCTCCGACACTTCCGCCATTTACAATCCGACCCCACCACACAAGACATTTTTCCATCCCCTCCCCTGTCAGCTTTCCGGAGAGACCACTCTCTCCGTGACTCCCTTCTTCGCTCCACACTGCCCTCCAACCCCACCACACCTGGCACCTTCCCCTGCAACTGCAGGAAATGCTACACCTGTCCCCACACCTCCTCCCTCACCCCCATCCCAGGCCCCAAGGTGACATTCCACATTAAGCAGAGGGTTACCTGCACATCTGCCAATGTGGTATACTGCATCCACTGTACCCGGTGCGGCTTCCTCTACATTGGGGAAACCAAGCGGAGGCTTGGGGACCGCTTTGCAGAACACCTCCGCTCAGTTCGCAACAAAAAACTGCATCTCCCAGTCGCAAACCATTTCCACTCCCCCTCCCATTCTCTTGATGACATGTCCATCATGGGCCTCCTGCACTGCCACAATGATGCCAACCGAAGGTTGCAGGAACAGCAACTCATATTCCACCTGGGAACCCTGCAGCCATATGGTATCAATGTGGACTTCACCAGTTTCAAAATCTCCCCTTCCCCTACTGCATCCCTAAACCAGCCCAGTTCGTCCCCTCCCCCCACTGCACCACACAACCAGCCCAGCTCTTCCCCCCCACCCACTGCATCCCAAAACCAGTCCAACCTGTCTCTGCCTCCCTAACCGGTTCTTCCTCTCACTCATCCCTTCCTCCCACCCCAAGCCGCACCCCCAGCTACCTACTAACCTCACCCCACCTCCTTGACCTGTCCGTCTTCCCTGGACTGACCTATCCCCTCCCTACCTCCCCACCTACACTCTCTCCACCTATCTTCTTTACTCTCCATCTTCGGTCCGCCTCCCCCTCTCTCCCTATTTATTCCAGTTCCCTCTCCCCATCCCCCTCTCTGATGAAGGGTCTAGGCCCGAAACGTCAGCTTTTGTGCTCCTGAGATGCTGCTTGGCCTGCTGTGTTCATCCAGCCTCACATTTTATTATAAATGAAATAGTCAGGGCTTATTTGCATATTGATGGAGAGTGGTTTTAGTTAATTAGAGAGGGTACATTTTGGCACTGGTGTAGATTAAAGCTAATGGGAGTGCTGTATTTGCAATATTAGTAGTTGAGTTCTTCTAGGTTAACAGGTCTTCCTGCTCACTGTTCTCGACCTGACCTTTTGCTAAACCAATCCAAAAGAAACTCTGCTCTTTCTGTGCACCCCTATATTTTCTCCTTCTTCAAATACTAATTTAATTTTCCTTTCAAGAGGTACCTTGGCTTCTGCTTCGCCCACTTCCTGTAATAACATTTTGCTAATTTGACAACCCAGCGAATACAGAAATTTCACGCAAACTTTGCTTAGAGAATTGGCTGAAGGCAGAGAGTTGGCATAAAGGCGTTTTTTTCAGGATGGCAGCCAGTAACTAGTGGAGTTCCGGAGGGGTCTGTGTTGGGACCACAACTATTCACATTTGCATTAATGATCTGGAGAAAGGAACTGAGTCATTGTTGCTAAGTTTGCAGATGACACCAAGATAGGTGCAGGGAACATATAGCATTGAGGAAGCAGGGAGGCTGCAGAAGGACATAGACGGGTTAGGAAAGTGGGCAAAGAAGCTGCAGATGAAATAGAATGTGGGAAAATGAGAGGTCACGCGCTTTGATAGGAAGAATACAGACATTGACTATTCTCTAAATAGAAAAAGGTTTCAGAAATCCGAAGCACAAAGGGACTTAAGAGTCTTAATTCAGAATTCTGTTAAGATTAACATGCAGGTTCAGTTGGTAATTTAGAAGTCGAGTGCAATTTTAGCACTCATTTCAAGAGGGCTAGAATACAAGAACAGGGCTGTACTGCTAAAGCAGTCTGGTCAGTCTGCATTTGGAATATTGTGAGCAATTTTTGGTCTCATATCTAAGGAGTGGTGTTCTGGTGTTGGAGGCCATCCAGTGGATCATTACAAGAATGATTCCGGGGATAAAAGGCTTGTACAATGAGGAGCATTTGAGGACTCTGGATCTGTACTTAATGGAGTTTAGAAGGATGAGGGGTTTTCATTGAAACTGACAGAATATTGAATGGCATGGATAGAGTAAATGTGGAGATTATGTTTCCATCAATAGGACAGAGTAGGACCCAGAGCCTTAGAGTAAAGGGATGGCCCTTTAGAACTGAGATGAGGAGGTATTTCTTCAGCTAGAGGGTAGTAAACCTATGTAGCTCATTGTGTGTAATTAAGATAGAGATAGATAGGTTCTTCATTAGTATGAAGATCAAGGTCTCGGGGAGAAGGCAGGAGAATGGGTTTGAGAAACATATCAGCAATGATCAACCGGTGGAGCAGACTCAATGGGCCAAATGGCCTAATTCTGCTCCTATACCTCACGATCTTTCTCCCCACTTACTTGTCGAGTTTTAAATTTTTGACCAGTTGTTGCTGACTTTTCAATGAGAAAAAATATTTTTATTTACCTCTATCAAAACCCTTCAAATCCCTTTTCCACTCTAACGTAAATGCTCACTGAATCTTTGATACCGGTTATTTACCCCACTTGCCCAGAACTAAATTAAACAGTGATTTTAATATGCACATGGGAATGTGGTTAGGTAACATTAATTTTAAAAAAGTTCTAGGTGACTAATTATTGTAACTTTATTTGACACCCTGCAATATTTACATGTTACAACCCCTAGGTATTGAATATTAATTCTTAAATATCTTTCCAATGAAGTTTTGCTTATTACATTACTTGGAACAGTTTATTAATATTTTACATTCTGCAAAAAACAGCCAAGTGGCCTATGTTATAGGTTTTAAATTTTCCTGTTAACATAGTACTGTGACAGCTAAGTCCTGTGGCAGAAAGATTACTATCTGAGTGCCATTATTTCCAACACATGCTGTAATCGTGTGAGATGCTGGATACTGTGCAGATGCTGATGAATCACACAAAGTTAAACACTCTCACTGTAACTATTGCAAAATGCTGCGTTCTGTCTGGGAAGGAACTGTACACATGGGGCTAAGGGGACTATATAAAAAGTAAACATTCAAGCTCATAATGCTTTGGAAAATGTTTTATTTATAGATTTATTTTTTAAAAGCTGTACATTGATTAGATTAGTTTTCTTAAAAAAACGTAAGAATAAAAAAGTTTCCTTCTTAGAGTGCTCTGTTGACCCCCACATTCTTCCCACATACATCAAAACAGCCCTAAATAACCAGAGTCAGACAAAGGTCATTAAATTAAATGCAAATAAGGCATGTTAATTATTATTAACTTTTCACCAGCTCAAACACCAGCAAAACATAGAGATATAACTTATCAGGCCCCAGTTCAGTTTAGGGACAGAAGAGAGGAGAATCTGAGATCATGGCTTGAGATTTGATGGTTTCCTGTTGATACCAGAATTAGTTGAACACCGACTAACCTTCATAACCAATGCGCCTATCATGCAAAAGAAGGGCCTAAAACAAATACAGCGACTGCTGGAGAAACTCAGTGGGTCTGTGAAGAGAGGAACAGAGTTAAGGTTTCAAGTCCGAGATGACTCTTCTTCAGAACGGAAGAAGGAACATTTTGAAGAAGAGTTGTACTGGACTTGAAACATCAGTTCTATTTTGCTTTCTCCACAGATGCTGCGAGGCCTACTGGGTTTCTCTGTGTTTGTTCCAGGTTTTCAGCACCTACAATGTTTTATCCTTACTAAAGAAGAAAGTGCGTTTCTTGAAAAAAAAAACTTGGTTGTAATACCTGTCCAGTTTGTGCTTTATACAATTTCCAAAAAGGAAAAAAAAACAGGTTGCTGATGTAAGATTATATGAATATTAAACATGGTTGTCAAGTTTGACTTGAGGTTGAAAAGCACAGGCTAAGTGCAACCTAGCAAGAAAGTTTATAGATCATAGTGCTGGCTTGTGCCAGCAGCAGCAGCTGCAGATATGAATCTTTGCATTAGTTGGCAATAAATGAAAAAAATTGTCAGGAATTTCTAACCATCCTGAGGAGGAACAAAAAACAATGAACAATTACGAGCTTCCACTACCTGCCTCCCACCACCACCTACCCCCATCCCGTAAAAAAGAAATTCCAAGTGATACTGCCCAAATAATGATTGAATTCTGGCAATAAATTATCGCCAAATGTAATTCAGGTCAAGTAATTGAAAATAAGGGGCAATGGGGAATAAATTGGTTCAAACAAAACAATGCAGATCCAGACACTACATAATCCACCACCATTCTGCATCTATTCCAGTAGTTGCATGTGTATATGTTCCAACCACTACCAGCCACCGATACTCTAAGGCGGGAGTGCACACGCAGAGAATGTACCTTAATGTTGTAAACCATTAGTAAAGATGTAATTATAAGTGAGGCATGTGTCTGATCACTAGCAGAGAGTAGAAGTGAATGCACCTGGAATAATTTCAAGCCAATTAAAATGCAACTGTTTAAGTCCAAAATCTTCGCATTTATGCTTCTTCCTCATTGCTCTATTGATTTATGGTTGCATTCATCTTTTCCAATTCAGAAATCCACTGCAGATGAGGTCTTATGAAGTGTTTCAGACTGGTTTAAATTTACCTCACCGAATTTGTGGATAAATTAGTTATTTGAATGAAAATACCGTCTTCAAAGAATTTAGCAGCCGGAATACATTTTTATCAGCATTCAATAAGTTCTTGGGTGGCAAGCTGCTGCGTCTTGCACCATGTAGAAACTTGGCATGGTTCTGTAGGAATGTTGAAAATCCGAAGTCAAGTTCCTCAGTCTCACATACCTAGGTAATCTTTTCTTAACCGGTTGGGTTTTGAGTAGTTTCCTGACTCAAGTGATGGAATTTTACCCTTCGATATTTTTGATTATTCATATCTCATAGTAATTTGACTTCCTTAAGTGAAGGGAATAAATGTTCCAGGTTGAAACACTTTGCAATTCTAGCAACCAGCCAAATATCAAGCACAAGTATAGATGATACAGAGTAGTTAAACATTAAAATTATTTCTCACTGATAGTATCATGCAATCCTGGGACAGGTGCCTGGTTTAGTTGAAGTATGCTATTCTCGCTAAGATGCCTTTGAAGTCCTATGAGGTCAAGTGTAACAAAATGAGATAAAGTTCCTTGCGTACTGACACATAAATGTACTCTCAGAACAGATATAGCATGAATTATGTGGAAAGACAGAAAGTACTGGAGAAACTTAGTAGGTCTGACTAGATCTGTGCAGAAAGAAACAGTTAATGTCTCCAGTCAAATATGACTCATATCTGCCTTAAAACATCAATGCTTTCTGTACAGATGCTTTCTGTACAAACATCTTTCTGTACAGATGCTGCCAGATTTTTTTTCAGAAATGGGTTTTTCCAGAAATTTTTGTTTTATTTCAAATCTCCAGCATCCACAGAATTTTGACATGAGTTCGAGGCAGAATGAAGCTTCCTTCACTTAGTGACAACAATTAGTTTTACTGTAATTCCAAAATTATGGTTCTTCACCATTGTATCACTTCAATTTGTGACATCAGCCATTTTCAGGGACACCCCTTGCTTGAGAATTGCATGTTATGGCAATTTCATAGTTAAATCTGAGTGGCTTTGCAATGCTGACTAGCATTGTCTTGGAATGACATTGGAATGACATTTTCCCAAATTCTTTATCTCAAGGTTCCTTATATCTTCTGCAGCATTGGTTAAGTTGCATTTGAATCTAAATTCAATATGTGAAAAGACAGTATCACTCTGCTACCCCATGATAGGAAATATTAGCCACTCAATACAATCAGATCAACTTTTCCCTTTATTTAAAGAAGGATATCCACCCAAACAGCGAAGAAATTCTCTGAATGCTTTCTCTGCAATGTTGAAGAACCATATGTTTTCAATCCTGTGAGCTAAACTCTTAAATGTTGCTATTCCATTGAGCATGAAATTGCGCTTGATGCTCCTCTGTAAGAATAATTGCAATTAAAAAGGAAAGATATAGAATCAAAAGATAATAACATGAATTGATTCCTCTTAGTTTTGATATTCCAAAACTATAAACACATTCTGCACATTGTGACTTCCTCCTGTACGATAGTCGTACAGTTCTCTGTTGCAACTTCAGGAATATTCTACCTGCTTTGGAACCTCAGCCATTCAGCTCTGAAAAAATTTTCCCAACAGCAAGTATTTTTGTCCTCTTATACCTTCATAGATTCCTGCATTTTACTGGGGGAAGGCAGTCAAAAGGAGATAATTTGCTAAATGACCAAATGAATTGAGCATTAATCTGTTGCTACTTTCAATCCCATTTCATTTGTGCTGTTCTGATTAAATCAGGGGACTAATGCATATGACAGATTGAGTTCCATTACTATTCTGAAAATATTAACCTGATTGTTTCTAGACTTATCTTAATAAATTTTGACTTTGCATCTGTATGGATGATTGATCACAAGAGTTTTAGGGAATAAACAGCAAACAAATATATTTTAGGAAAGCCTGAACACCTACACTGCAGTGTGCTGCATTTATTAATGATATGTAAGTCACGTGTGGACTGTTGTGCAACACTCCAATACAACTTCTATCTCACCAACATCAAAGATGTCCAATAACTTGCAATCTTGCAATGATAACTTTGCTAAAAATATCATTATAACAATACTTTCTATTAAAGTTATCTTGATAACAAACACCATCAAATGGCTCATTCTAAAATCCAATGTCAACTTCATCACAATTATGTTTTCTAAGGAAATTCACCCAATTCTTTTGCAACACCCTCAAGACACTTATTCATCTTCAATCTCCTAACCTGCCAAAACTAATTTCTAATCTTCTTTCTCGTGAATCATTCCAAAGTACCTTCAAAACTTCACCCTTGTCATATCCCAAAGAAACAAAGAACAAAGAAAATTACAGCACAGGAACAGGCCCTTTAGCCCTCCAAACCCGCACCAATCCAGATCCTCCATCTAAACCTGTTACCTATTTTCCAAGGATTTGTATCCCTCTGCTCCCTGCCCATTCATGTATCTGTCTAGATACATCTTAAATGAAGTTATTGTGCCCGTCTCTACCATCTCCTCTGGCAACGCATTCCAGGCACCCACTACCTTCTGCATAAAAAACTTTCCATGCATATCTCCCTCAAACCTTTCCTCTCTCACCTTGACATCGTGACCCCTAGTAATTGAACCTTTTAATCTTATAACTTATTACTTCAAAAGCACCCTCACATCTTCAGTTCTATAACATTCTTTATAATTGAAACATTGGGTGACTCAGTGGCTCGGTAGTTAGCACTGCTGCCTCACCATGCCAGGGACTTGGGATCGATTCCGCTCTCAGGTGACTATCTGTGTGGAGTTTGCACATTCTCCCTGAGTCTACATGGGTTTCCTCTAGGTGCTCTGGTTTCCTCCCAGAGTCCAAAGATGTGCAGGTTAGGTGGACTGGCCATATTAAATTGCCCATAGCATCCAGGGATGTGCAGGCTAGGTGGGTTAGCCATGAGAATTGCAGGGTAATAGAGGTAGGGTAGGGGGAGAGACGCACTTTGGAGAGTTGGTATGGGCTGCTTCCACACCATAGGGATCCTAGGACCTGAAAAGTACCTTCTAATCTTTAGTTTCATAACCTCATCAATAAATCTGCTCATTCTTTCCTAGAATCCTCACTGTGTTGAAGCAGACCATTCAGCCCACTGAGTCCACAGCTGCCCTCCAAAGAACATCTCACCCAGACTCACCTCCAACCCTATCCCTGTAACCCCACATTTCCCATGACTAATTCACCTAACTTACACATCCCTATGGGAAATTTAACATGGCCAATGCATCTGACCTGCACATCTTTGGACCAGGGGAGGAAACCACAGCACCTTGGGGAAAGCCACGCAGACATGGGAGAATATGTGAACTTCACACAGACAGTCGCCCAAAATTGGAATTGAACCCAGGTTGCTAGTGCTGTGAGGCAGCAGTGCTAACCACTGAGCCACTGTGCCACCCTGCCACCCTTTGTCTTCTTAATCCTCTTAATCCTTAGTTTCATAGCTAGCAAAGACACTTTTTAATTTTCAGTCTCGTCAAAGTCTAACTGCACTTGCTAATTTTCATCTTGCGACATTCTAGGTGCACCATCTCATCCTCAATCTGTTGTCCATAAAACCATAAGATGTCCTGTAAGATGAAGGAGCAGAAATAGGCCAATCAGTTCACTACATCTGCTCTGCAATTCATTGATATTGTGGCCAATCTGATCATTATCAACTCCACTTTCCTGCGTTTTCCCTACAACCTTTGGTTTCTTTACTGATTAAAAATCTATCTCAGCTCTGGATATATTTAATGATCCAACCACTACAATCCTTTGCAATTAAGCATTCTATGAATTCCCTGCCCTCTGCGAGAACAAATTTCTCCCCCTCCTTGTTTTAAAAGTGTGACAACTCATTCTCAGTTATACCCGCTTTCCCAAGTTTCTGCCACAAGGAGAACCAACCTTGCCATGTCTACCCTGTCCAAGTCCCCCAAGAATCTTGCATGTTTCATCCATGCTTAATCACCTTCCAATCATTGATGTGCCACAACATACCACGTCGATAACCACCAATTTTCAACTGTGTAACATTCCATAAAAATGAAACCTTCAATTTGTAGTCTCTGTTGTGACCTTCTGTTCCATGAAATTGCAAAGAAATTTTCTAATATTCAATTTCACAACTATCGCAACAATATATTTCAGTGTTGTTTTGCAATGTACTAAAGACATATTCTGATTCCCATTTTCACGATTCCAGTACCACATTCTAAAAACATCGTCAAGCTTTCATTTTCATAATGATGTCTTCTGAATGTCTCACATTCCAAAGGTATTACCTAGTTTGTGTCCATCAACTTTGCAGTTTGCAACATCTGAAAGACAATTTCTAAGTGTTAGTTTTAGAATACCATTGACATCTGTTAATCTTCTGTCACTCATTTCAAAGACACTAACTTATTCTCTGCCCTACAATAGCCCTAAAGTACCTGTTAGTCTTCACCTCACAGAACGTCACTACTACTTCGTACCTTTTCATCCAACATTCCTACTAACCTTCAGTTTCACAACACATTACACATTCTTGTGTTCAATTTTACAAACAGCAGCAAGAAACCTCTAATTTCATTTCTTAAGTGCCTAAAAGTACAGGTTTCTATGTTGCGAACTTTCAAGAGCACTCTCTAATCTAATCAGTATCCTACCCATTATAAAGGTATCTTGCAATTTTCTGATACACAACATTTTGGAAAACACTTTCTAATCTTCAATCTTGCAAAACCCCGAAGACACATTCTAATCTTCAATGTTTAAAGCAATACTTAATTCCTGAATATTAAGAATATCTATTCTTTCTGACTAGGTACAAAAGTTCCTTTCAGAAATGCCCTTTCCAATGCACTTTAGCCTACATGTGACTCCAGTCCTACTGCAATGTAGTTGACTCTTAAATGCCCTCTGGGCAGTTAGGGAAGGCAACAATTGCTAGCCTAGACAGTGATGACCTCAGCCCGTGAATGAATTAAAAAAAAGTTCATCAATTGAATGACTAGGATTCTGCAATATACTATGAGAGCCATTTTCATGTGTAGGTGTTAAATATTTTTGGTTTGTCCCTGATTTTATCCTTTGAAAAGCAGTTCTCATAAATGAATGATGTGAATTTGGTGGAATGGGCACATTATATGTATTCTTTATAATTTGATGCATGCTGATTTTTATAAATTCACCCAATATGAAATTTCACCTTGATCAACCTACTTTTGACCTAGAATCTACCTCAATCATTCACATGTTGCTTAAAATAGAAAGAGCTCCACAAAGTGAATGTCATGCAGTAGGTATTAAACTTCTGCTGCTATACACTTCTTTTAGCCGTACAACACATCTATAAAACTATGGCATTTTTCAATCAAATCTCAAACTGTATATAGCAAATTAGAAAGTTTCTCGAATAAACTTGAATTCCATAAACACTAGGAAACAGCAATTTCAAACTCCAATATGGAAACTATGATAATTTGTTGCTCATACAGCAAATCGTAAATCACAATTTCTGGACAATGGCACCTAATTTGCCCATTTCAACACACATACTAATCACTCACATCAGACTCAAAAATACACTAATGGAAGAAGTCAACAAATTCTACTACCTTTGATTTACTGCAAGAGACAGCCTGTATTTTAATGAGGAGTTTAACACATGCATTGACAATGCAACCATCAACTTTGGCCAAGAAACGAAACAGGCATGACAAAACAACAAATTGACTCCAGAACCAAGATAAATATGTACAAGGTCTGTATGCTCTGCTCATTGTTGTATGTCAGCAAAACCTGGATAACTTACACTCACCAAGCGACAAAGGCTCAATAACTTCCAACTCTGGCGTCTACAACACATTCTTGACATTCACACAGAAAGACAAAGTCACCAACGAAGCAACTCTTCCTGGGGCAAACATACCATGCATGGTAGCTCTAAATCAAGCAAAGAAGGCTTCAGTGGCTTGGTCACATCCCCTAGGATATACTATACAGGGAGGTAGCTTATGCCAAGAGACCTGCAGGTCATCCAAGGCTCCAAATCAAAGATGCTGTTAAAAGAGTCCTCAACTCTTGTTATGTCAAGTTGGAAATTATAACTATTGATACAAATGGTGACAACTGGCAGACGTTCACAAGCGTGACAATATGTGGTTTATGAAGCTCAAGCATTTTCCAGTCCTGCAAGCAAGTTATTAACAGAGATCATTCCATACCACCAGTAAGGTGCAACTTTATGCATGGCACTTGTAGCAAACGCTGTCTTTCCAGAGTGAGTATGTTCAGTCTTCAAAAGAAATGCAACTTATCTGTCCTCACCCAAAGTTCTGGGACTATATTTCCATCATCCCTTGTGGATGTAAGGCTGCCAATTACCCATGTCAACACTCCTATCCTCTTGCCCCCTAACTTTCTTCAAAGTACTTCAGCTCAACGATTTCTGACTTTTGTTTATGAAACATTATCTGAACAGCAATATTTATCATGAAAGCACATTTATATTCAGACTGTAAGTAGCTTATTGGAGACTCAGCTAATTGAAGGAAACATGTTTCTCTGCTTTGGTTGCTTCAAATTTGGATGCTCTTGCTGCAATGGTTAACTAAATGTTGAACAGTGGAGTCCCAAAGGTCACTGAATAACTGAGGTCCCACTGAACCCAAATTCTCAGTATCTCCTTTATGCACACACAGAACCTAACACTGTACTAGGTTATGCTTTTATGCCTGGGCATCAATGAGGGTGAGCTGGTTCCAGCAAGGGGACCAATTCAGATGTCATCCATCACTCTTGTGCCTTTCCAAAGTTATAAGAAGGTTCACCTGAAAAAAAAACAGAAAAAAGAATCAAAAATAATAGCAAACTTAGTCTGAACAGTTGTGGTACAATCACTTTCTCTTCTTTTAAGTCTCATTTATCTGGAAGCTCTGCAATCACTAAATGAAAAACAAACAGTAGGGATATTGGAGAAACCTCAGGAAAATTCGGGCCATGGACATTATCATAAACTCAGAAACAAGTGTTACTGGAGTCCAGCACAAATATTAATGTTCAAAGACCAATGAGCAAACACTGATATAAGCCAATGGTAAATTTAGCAACTTATTATCAGATAGAGCAGAAAAAGTTCACTGA
The DNA here is from genome assembly GCF_030684315.1 of Stegostoma tigrinum. Taxonomy (NCBI): domain Eukaryota; kingdom Metazoa; phylum Chordata; class Chondrichthyes; order Orectolobiformes; family Stegostomatidae; genus Stegostoma; species Stegostoma tigrinum. The sequence continues at coordinate 50,694,487 of NC_081368.1, forward strand.
TAAACAAGGGGTAAACGAGCATTGATTTCTCCTGTTGTTCCAAAGATGAAGTGCAGCTGATCTCAGGGATTCTTGCAGGAGAAGGGGGAAGAGTTTGCAATGAGATAGTTAGAGAGAACTGGGAGAAAGGGAAGAGTGAAGGATACATTGAGTGAGTGGGCTACAATTTGGCAGAGGACAATGTGGGAAAATGTGAACCTGTCCACTTTGAATAGAAAAACTGAAAAGCAGCAGATAATTGAAATAGAGAGACACTGAAGAATTTGAGGTACAGAGGAATTTGGATGCACTGGCAGATGATTCATAAGAAAAGTGTTTTCAGGAACAGCAAGGAAGCAGCTTATTATAAGGGGAATGCTATGTAAATGTAAGGAGGATGTACTGCAGCTATACAGGACTTTGGTGACTGCATCCACGTATGGTTTTGGTCTCTTCTGAAAAAGGAATTAAGTCTTTTAGATGCAGTTACAGAGATGGTTTACTCATTATTCTGGAATGAAGGATTAAACAAAGGTTAGATAGTCTGGATCTGTAATCATTGGAGATTAGAAAAATGAATGGTCTAGAAAATTGAAACATTTATGATCCCGGAAAAAGAACTTGATAAAATGGATACTGGGAAGTTATTTCCTCTTGTGTGAGAGACTAGAAGTGTGGGACACAGTTCAAGAATAAGATGTCTTTTATGCAAGATAGAGATGAGAAATTATTTTCTTTCAAGGGATTGTTAGTCTGTGAAATGAGAATAGTCAAGACTGGGTGATTTCATTTATTCTCTGCAGATTTTTGATTAATGAAGGAATCTAGGGCTACAGGAGGAGGACAGGAAAGTGAAGGTTATGTCACAACCAGATCAGCCATGATGCTATAGAATGGTGAAGGTGGTCCGAACAGCCAAGTGGCCTCCTATTGCTCCAAGGTTCTCTGTTTCTATTTTTTGCTCTTTCCAGTCTGAATGGATGGGGAAGCCAGCTGTAAGCTAGTGCAGCCCAAGCAGACTTCATTCCTGGACCAGTGTGAGAGTCTGTACCTCTTCTCACTCCCACCTGAAGGTAAAATTAGGGCAGTGTATCCAGATTCCACTTACATGTGGAGGATCAATTGCCTTCAAGGGGTTGAAAGGCTGTTCGGATGTTTGGTCCTCACAATAAAGCCTGACCTCATTCAAATCTGACATCTACATATGTGAGAGTTCTACTCAACCGTGTTTACAAAACAGTGAGTATGGCAAGATTTGACTGACGTCTGCTCACTTTGAGGCCCACTGTGGTTCCTGAATATTGCCCTGCTAACATATATTGATGACTAAATGTAAGATCTTTCAGGTTCGAATAACTCAATCACCCATGAAGTAGCAATCGCATGAGCTCCTCAGCTGCAACTTAATGCATGTCCTCCACTCACCTCACATTCTCAGGCAGAGTGGAAGGACTTACCTCTGGGTGATGAAGGAAATGAGTTTCTAAGTTGTTCCATTACATCCTCTAAGTGCAGCACCATATCTTGGGACATACCAGCACTCTCTGATACGTCTGTGAAAAAACATAGGTACACACTGATTAAGACTGATCACTTTCTCAGTTGAAGTTACATAGGCTAGGAGGATGAAAGAAAATATGATGTCAGGTCTGCCCCAATCTACAGTTAGGTTAATTTTAGGCAATAGGAATTGGATTAACTGAGGAAGTTAGGTTTAGAAAATGGCTGGAGGCTGCTTGCAAGAGCGCACAGAAAATGATAATATTGTTTTGTTGTACAGCCAAGAACAAATTTTCAGCCTGCCTGAAGTCTCCTCAAGGATTCCCTTGTACCTTTCCAGGTTCTGTTGTCTGTCTGAGTGTAGGTGCTAAGCAATGTCCCATCCTCCTCGAGCTGGAAAGCTACAGCAGGTAAATGACATCCCGTCTTTAAAATGGCATTGGCCTTGGGCCAACAAGAATGAGCACACTTTGTTTTCCCATTTGTTAAAATCAGCCCTAATGTCCATCTTTTTATGACCTAAGCAACTACCGAAATAATACGCCTTAGATAAATGCTCATATCTGATTGTTTTACACCTGCCATCAAACCTACTTGAATTTTTCTGAGGGGTTTGAGAGTGATGGATAAAGGAACATTTAAAGATGGTGTCAACATTGACTGCCAAAAGGTATTTTAAAAAATTGGAAACAAAATGCAAGTACTTAGAATTGGAGGTGATCTTGAAACGTGGATCAATAAAAAGTTGGGATGTAGGAGACAGGGGCTGAGGGTATATGGAACGTCTCAGTGCGGGGATAGGTATCAAGAGATGTCGGCTCTGGTACCTAATAACTTTTCCTGCCCTTTTCACTTTCTGTGTCCTTTTTACAAGTAAACCACATCACCCCATCTGAAATCTCTACAGGATAGTCTGATGTGATGTCGTCATACTTGCTTAAGTTTTTCTGATGCCTCAGCCTTAAAAGTTACTTTTCTGCCAGTGTGCAGTGCATTCAGATGACTGTAAAATATAAAGCTGATCATTGCTTCTTCTAGTGGTGGGGGATTATCACGATTATTGCCTTTCTGACTGTTGACTAACTAGCAACTCCCCCAACCAACTGTAAGAAATGTTTTGTATGAATGGCCTATGCCAGTGGATTCTGTTGCACATTGCCATTTGGCTGTTGTACGCATTACTATAATATCGAAGTTCTCAAACATATCCCACAATTCATCAGTCAAAAATTCATCTCCTTTACCCAATAAGGATTTTGCTGGTGACCCAGCCTAGCCTGATCCACTTTTCCATGACTTTGTCCATTACAGTCCGTTTTATTGTTTATCACCGTGAACATGTTAAAGCTGGTCACCACATCTAAAAATTGTAACAGGTAGACATTCTGACCTTTGCCTTCAGATTCCTTGCTGATACGTTAGAATCTGCAATCGCTCTTCAATATCCAGGTCAGTTCCACCCAGATCCAGAAATATCTTACTTCTAATTTTGCGCCTTCCTATTGAGCAAAAGCCAAAACAATACCTGGCTTCTTCTTGGCTACAGAAGTGACCCGAGTCCACATCTCCACCTCATTCTTCCACGGCTTGTATGACCCCAATTCCAAAAGACACTGGCAGATAATCATAGTTCTGCAGAAACAGGGTCTACCCTCCACCTTTCTTGTCTTCCCATATGAAGAGATTGGGGCTAATCCTCAGCTACAATGTTTAACAGATTGTATCCATATACTGAATGAGGCGAGAAAAATGTTTAAAACATTTCTATTGTAAGTATATGGTTTACCACAAGCACCAGCCTCCAATTCCCCTTTTGGATCTTTTTCCTGCCCAGATCTTAATCACACCACTGGCACAAAATGCAGCTTTTTTATATTTTCTAATCAACCTGTTCAGGGATATATTTACGATGATGAAGGGTCTAGGCCCGAAACGTCAGCTTTTGTGCTCCTGAGATGCTGCTTGGCCTGCTGTGTTCATCCAGCTTCACACTTTGTATCAGGGATGTATTTACCTCTGGAGTAGTTGGGACTTGAATTTAGGCTTTCTGGTTTGGAGATAGGGACACTACAATTGGGAAGTAAGACCTCTTAAAAGGTCTTAAAGGTAAAGTCCATTGAACATCATCTACTTGTAATTAGCTCTGGAGCTATTCCAGTTTACCCTCAAAGAAACCCACATTTGAAACATTATAAATTCCCGTTCCCCCCTACATTGACAAAGGACTACAGCCAGATTAAATGAGCCGGTGGAAGTGTAGCATGTGGCAATCAGTGCCAGGAACTGTGAGATTATCCATCTTAGATTTGAGAAGGAAAAAATCTTTTCACTGACAAGGGTTTACAAGTGATGGAGAAGCATAGGATTTTTTAGGCCTCTAGGTGCATAGGTACACAAATGAAGTCAAAATGCTATATAAGAAAAATTGGCTCCTATCTTGAATGCATTGCAAAACAAAGATGAATCCAGTTTAAGTTGTACAGAACTTTGGTTAGACACGATTTGAAGCACTGAGTTGCATTCTGGATATTAAACCTCAGGGAAGATATTGGCCTTGGTAGAGGGACAACACAGATACACCAGAATGATATCAGAGACTTAAAGGGATTTATTAGAGAGGGTAGGTTGCACAAACCTAGTTAAGACCATAAGACCATAAGACATAGGAGTGGAAGTAAGGCCATTCAGCACATCAAGTCCACTCCGCCATGTAAATCATGGCTGTGGGCATTTCAATTCCACTTCCCTGCACTCTCCCCCTAGTTGGTACATCCTTGAACTTAAAAGGTTGAGGAATGATCTAGTTGAAGTCTTTAAAATGCTAAAGAGATTTGATTGGGTAGGCCCGGATAGATTATTTTCTCTGATGGGATAAACCCAGAACTAGGTGACAAATTCTTATATATTTTGAGTTCAGAGATGCAATTAGTCAGCAAAAAATGAAGTAGGAAAACCTAAAGGCTGTTTCTGGGTCAAGCAAAAATATTTAGATCAGAAATTGATAGATTTTTCATTGGTAAGGAAATCAAAGGATACAGAGAGAAGGTGGACAAATGGAGTTGAAATATGGATCAGCTATGATCTAAATAAACTCAAGAGGTTGCATGTTACTTCTATTCCTATGATATGGAAACAAAATATTTTCACTTAATTCTAAATTTTAGAAATCCTTTCAAAGGATGTGTGCATTGCTGGCAAAACTAGGATTTATTAGCTATTCCCAATTATTCTGGATGTGAGTTTGCTCGCTGAGCTGGAAGGTTAGTTTTCAGACGTTTCATCACCATTCTAGGTAACATCATCAGTGAGCCTCCGACGAAGCGCCGGTGTTATGTCCCGCTTACTATTTATCTGGTTAGGTTTCCTTGGGTTGGTGATGTCATTTCCTGAAATGACATCACCAACCCAAGGAAACCTAACCAGATAAATAGTAAGCGGATCATAACACCGGCGCTTCGTCGGAGGCTCACTGATGATGTTACCTAGAATGGTGATGAAACGTCTGAAAACTAACCTTCCAGCTCAGTGAGCAAACTCACATCCAGAACCTCAACCTGAGCTACAAATCTTCTCAAAACTCGCCATTCCCAATTATCCTTGAATTGAATTGCTTGATGGCTCATTTCAGAAGACAGTTATGAATCTGCACAATGCTGTACATCTGGAGTCACACAGAAGCCAGATCAGCGAAGGATGATCCTTCCCTTAAGCATTCCCTAAAGGACACAAATAAATCAGATGGTTTTATGACAATTGTTGATAACTGTCATGATCATGATTACTGAGATTATCTTTTTATTTCAAATCTTTTAATTGAATTTAAATGCCAGCAGCTACTGTGTTGGAATTTGAACTCCTGTCTCCAGGGTGTTAACCTGGGTCCACCTAGATCATTCACATAGCAACATAGTTACAATGCCATCATCTCCCCTAAATGATGCTTTTCTTTCATTTTACCATTTACATCTTTTCTTGTTTTTTTATTATTATAACAGGATTATAAGATTAGAAATTACTGTTGTTGAAAATATCAGTGAATGAATGCTTAATATGCTCAAATAACATTCCTTCCTTGGGTTTAATATGTAACTCATCTATCCTGAACTTTCAATAAAGATAAGGCTTGGAACAGGAAGCTGGGAGATGAAATAACAAAAGCAAAAGTAATTCCTTCAATCTTAATAACATTGCTATTTCATGGTAGTATGGTGTTGTCATCTAATCACTCTCTTCCACACAATAGTGTCTCTCCTCACAAACCTGCTTTCTCAGAGTCTGGGCTGCTTCTATCATGTTTTTCTTGCTGGTTGCTGTCAGAATGATGGGAAGATGGGGAAGCAGAAGAGGCTGTCGATCCATTTTTCTCAGAGTCTTGCTGCGGCTGTGAGTTAATAAGAAGAACACAGTTACAGAAAGGCATGACCTGATGGTTTACTGCTAGGATTGTGTCAAAATAAGAGTCGTATTCTTATCAAAATGGATATTGGGAGCATCTGAAAAACTCACAAGGGGTAATTCATGAATATCTGCAGACCCCCTCCATTGAATAACATTCAAATGAATGAATGATTTGTTATCACGTTTATTTCAGAGTGAAATAGAATAAAATACAGCTTTCATTTGTCACTGTAATCCAGTGCCATTGTGATATTTAAGAATAAGAGAAAATGGAAAGATGTAGCTTAAAGAGAAGTTCATCCATGTATGTACTCTGAGCCAGCTCAGCACCACCACCGCCTAACCAGACTCAACCAATGTCAAAGTCGCCAATCTGAATGATAGACCATTATTATGAATTGAGAAATTGGACTCAGTAAAGGACAGTTAAGTGCTGTGACATTGTGGATAATGTCCCTGTTTCTGTGCCAGAAACTCCAGTTTCAAATCCTAACCCAGATCGAGGTATGACTGTAACCTAGCTCAACAGGTTGAGTATGAAGCTGCCAATCCTTGCAAACTCCTTTTAAAGGCAAATTGTGAGAGTGGGAGAAATTTCTGGTCGGCCACGTGACAGAAAGCAGTTATAGATTCTACCATCATTATCATAGGTGCAGGTTACAATGGGCATGCATCAAAGTTCATTTTGCCATTGCAAGCCAGAGTCACTGATCTGTAACAAGTCAGCACATAAACAATTATTACACATAGGCTATGGAGTAATTGAATTAATGTTAATCTACAAATGCCTCACATGTTATGAAATTATGTTCATTACTTTATGATCGTATTAATCCATTTGTACTAAGCATATGCTGTAATCGTATTCACCTGTATTCAAATTTATAGTCGTGGAAGCTGTCTAACTTTATGGGCTCAGAGATAACGGGAACTGCAGATGCTGGAGAATCCAAGATAATAAAATGTGAGGCTGGATGAACACAGCAGGCCAAGCAGCATCTCAGGAGCACAAAAGCTGACGTTTCGGGCCTAGACCCTTCATCAGAGAGGGGGATGGGGAGAGGGAACTGGAATAAATAGGGAGAGAGGGGGAGGCGGACCGAAAATGGAGAGTAAAGAAGATAGGTGGAGAGAGTATAGGTGGGGAGGTAGGGAGGGGATAGGTCAGTCCAGAGAAGACGGACAGGTCAAGGAGGTGGAATGAGGTTAGTAGGTAGATGGGTGTGCAGCTTGGGGTGGGAGGAAGGGATGGGTGAGAGGAAGAACAGGTTAGGGAGGCAGAGACAGGTTGGACTGGTTTTGGGATGCAGTGGGTGGGGGGGAAGAGCTGGGCTGGTTGTGTGGTGCAGTGGGGGGAGGGGACGAACTGGGCTGGTTTAGGGATGCAGTTGGGGAAGGGGAGATTTTGAAACTGGTGAAGTCCACATTGATACCATATGGCTGCAGGGTTCCCAGGCGGAATATGAGTTGCTGTTCCTGCAACCTTTGGGTGGCATCATTGTGGCACTGCAGGAGGCCCATGATGGACATGTCATCTAAAGAATGGGAGGGGGAGTGGAAATGGTTTGCGACTGGGAGGTGCAGTTGTTTGTTGCGAACTGAGCGGAGGTGTTCTGCAAAGCGGTCTCCAAGCCTCCGCTTGGTTTCCCCAATGTAGAGGAAGCCACACCGGGTACAGTGGATGCAGTATACCACATTGGCAGATGTGCAGGTGAACCTCTGCTTAATGTGGAAAGTCATCTTGGGGCCTGGGATAGGGGTGAGGGAGGAGGTGTGGGGGCAAGTGTAGCATTTCCTGCGGTTGCAGGGGAAGGTGCCGGGTGTGGTGGGGACTCATATTCTGCCTGGGAACCCTGCAGCCTAATGGTATCAATGTGGACTTCACCAGTTTCAAAATCTCCCCTTCCCCTACAGCATCCCTAAACCAGCCCAGTTTGTCCCCTCCCCCCACTGCACCACACAACCAGCCCAGCTCTTCCCCCCCACCCACTGCATTCCAAAACCAGTCCAACCTGTCTCTGCCTCCCTAACCGGTCCTTCCTCTCACCCATCCCTTCCTCCCACCCCAAGCCGCACCCCCATCTACCTACTAACCTCATCCCACCTTCCTGACATGTCTGTCTTCCCTGGACTGACCTATCCCCTCCCTACCTCCCCACCTATACTCTCTCCACCTATCTTCTTTACTCTCCATCTTCGGTCCGCCTCCCCCTCTCTCCCTATTTATTCCAGTTCCCTCTCCCCATCCCCCTCTCTGATGAAGGGTCTAGGCCCAAAACGTCAGCTTTTGTGCTCCTGAGATGCTGCTTGGCCTGCTGTGTTCATCCAGCCTCACATTTTATTATCAAGAAATAAACAGCTGTTTTTGAACTGCTGATATTCATATACGTTAGAGGATATGAGGTTGTTAAGAAGGCCCCGCTGAATCCTGAGACAAGAGGGTTCAAGTCTCACCTGCTTCAGAGATGCGTCATAACATCAGGTTAGGTTGATTAAGAAAACAGGTTAAATTTTTAAAAATGAGATTGTTAAATGGATATTATTTGTGTTCAGAGGGTGGGCATTAATTGGGAATGGCTTATGATCAAAACTATAGGAGCAGTTAAAAGAAGAGATTGTTTTATTGTAGTTGTATTGTTTGTATCTGAAAATAAAAGCATTGAAGTGAATTTAGACTAGGCTTCAGTATGCTCATCTTTACCTCCTGGCATTCTGAGCTTAGACTCAATTTGTAAAGGTGACCTTTGCAATAATGGATTCTGAGAGAGAAGGTTTCAGCAGCAAAAGAAGGACGTGTGGGAGGAGACGGTATTAGAGTTAGAAGAGATCAGGCTTTGGGATTGGAAACAAAGACAGAAATTGGTCTAAAAGCTCAGCAGGTCTTGTAGTGGAGAGGAAGCAGAGTTAATGCTTCAGATCGAGTGGCCCTTAAAATAGGACAAAAGATATGAACACTCCATGGTCAGGGCTGGGGAGGAGACAATGGTCTCGTGGTATTATCAGTAGACTATTGAAGTCAGAAACTCAGGTAAAGTTCTGGGGCAGACGGTGGAATTTGTATTCGTTAAAAGAAAATATTCTCAACTACCTTCTTGAAATGGCCTAACAAGCCAAACAGCTTAAAGGCAGCCAGGGACAGATAATAAATGCTGGCCAGCTAGCAATGCCCATGTCCCACAAATGAATAAAAAGGTTTAGCCTGATAAAGTGTTCAGACAGTGGAATGAACATGGTCTGGAATTTATGGTGGGAGCCAAAAGATAGTGGCTTCAGTTTTTCCAGTATTTAACTAAAGAATGGTTTTAGATGCAATAAAACCAGAGTTGTCATAATAGGTGACTATAACTTCCCCAATACTGACTGGGTCTCCTTTTGAGCAAGGAGCTTAGACAGGGCAGAATTTGTTAAGTGCGTTCAGGAGGGTTTCTTGAAACAGTATGTGGATAGTCCAACTAGAGGAGGAGCCATACTGGACCTTATATTTGCAAATGACCCTGGCCAGGTGAGTGACCTTTCAGTGGGAGAGCATTTTGGAAACAGTGATCACAACTTCTTAAGTATTAAGATAGCTATGAATAAGGATGAGACAGGACATCACCAGAAGGTACTGAATTGGGGGAGGGCGAATTCTGTCAGTATTAGGCAGGAGCTAGGAAGTGTTAACTGGGAGGAGCCATTACCAGGCAAGTCCACATTTGATATGTGGGAATTGTTTAAAGACCTGCAGATCAGAGTTCAGGGCTGGTGTGTTCTAGTAAGGGGCCCTTGTATAATGAAGGAAGTCATGAATTTATTCAAAAGCAAAAAAATGAAGCATATGTAAGATTTAGGAAGCTAAAATTGGAGAGGGACCCATGAGGAATATAAAGAAAGCAGGAAAGAACTCAAGCAGGAAATTGGGAGAGCAAGAAGAACCATGAAATGACCTTGGCAAGTAAGGTTTAAAGGAATCCCAAGACATTCTATACATACATTAAAAACAAGAGGATAACTAGGGAGAAGATAGGACCACTCAAGGATAAAGGAGCTTGGAGGCAGAGGATGTGGGTGAGATTCTAAATGAGTACTTTGTTTCGGTATTTCTCCAGAAGAAGGACATGGAGATTAGTCAGATTAGTGTGCAATGTGCTAATATGCTACGGGATTTTGGGATCAAGAAAGAAATGGTGTTGGATCTCTTGAGGAGCTCTAAAATAGAGAAGTCCCCAGGGCCTGAGTGTATCTATCCGAGGTTATCGAGAAAGGCAAGAGAGGAGATTGCTGGGGCCTTGACCAAGATCTTTGTATCCTTGCTAGCCACTAGAGAGGCCCCAGAGGACTGAAGAGTAGCTAATGCTGTTCCTCTGTTCAAGAAGGGAAACGGGGATAATACAGGAATCTATAGGCCACGAGTCTCAGATTGGTGGTCGCGAAGCTATGAGAGAGAATTCTAAGGAATAGAATTTATGTGCATTTGGAAAAACATGGCCTATTTAGGGAGAGTCAGCATTGCTTTGTGCTGGAGAGGTCATGTCTTACTAACATACTGAATTTTTTGAAATGACAAAGGTGAGCGATGAGGGTAGATCAGTGGATGTTGTCTACATGGATTTTAGTACAGTTTTTGACAAAGTGCCTCATGGTAGACTCATCCAGAAGATTAAGATGCATGGGATCCACCGTGACTTCTGATGTGTGGATTCAGAACTGGTTTGCCCATAGAAAGCAGAGGGTAATGATGGAAGAGTGTTTTTCAGGCTGGAGGTCCATGGCTGGTAGTGTTCCACAGGGATCCAACAGGGACCTGTATTGTTTGTTATATATACATGACTTGGATGAAAGTGTCGATGGGTGGGTTAGTACGTTTGCAGACGATACAAAGATTGGTGGAGTCGTGGATCATGTGGTAGATTGTCAAAGGAGACAGCAGGATATAGATCAGTGTGAAGATATGGGCAGAGAAATGCAGTTGGAGTACAAGAGTCAGATGTCACGTTGCAACTTTATAAGATTTTGTTTGGGTCACACTTCGGGTTTTGCATTCAATTCTGGTCGCCACATTACAGGAAGGAAGGGAAGGCTTTGGAGAAGGTTCAAAACAGGTTTACCAGGATGTTGCCTGGATTAGAGGACGTGGGCTATAATGAGGGGTTGAAAAACCCGAGTTGTTTTCTCTGGAGCTGCAGAGGGTGAGGGAGGGCTTTATAGAAGTCTACAAAATTATGAGATGCGTAGATAGGATTGACGGTCAGAATCTTGTTCCCAGAGTTGGAATGTCTAATACTAGGGGGCATGCATTTAAGGTTAGATGGGAGAAAGTTCAAAGCAGATGTGAGGAGTAAGTTTTTTTTTAAACACAGAGAATTGTAGGGCTCTGGAATGCGCTGCTAGGGGTGGTGGTGTGATATGATAGGGGTGTTTACCAGACTTTGAGATAAGCACATTAATATGCAAAGTATGGCAGGAGATTGATCAAGGGCAGGCAGAAGGGGTTAGTTTAACTTTGTGCAATGTTTGGCACAATAGCGCAGGCTGAAGGTCTCATTTCTGTGCGGTATCAGCTTATGTTCTAGAGAAGATTATGGTTGATTCAAAGCTGGTTACTGAGAAAGGTAATAAATTGGTGCAGCTGGCCATTATCAATATCTGTGGATGGCGTTGCAAAGCACATTGAGGAAGTGGAGAGTTCTATGGGTAGAATCATGAAGGAATTTGAAGGCAGTGGAATCAGAAGAAGGAAAACAATCTATTTTAGAGGATTATTTGGTTCTAATCAGATAAGTAAGAGTGTAAGCAGAGGCAAATATTGAGGGAGAATAGTGTGGATGGCTGTATAAGAAGGTGCTAAAGATTGAGATTGGATAATGAACCACAGGCACAGATGATATTATTGGTGACTTTAGTTAGGATTGTTTGGGTGCTGCGCCAAGGATGGAAACCAGATTGGAGAGATTCAGATAGAACTGCGGGCCCAGACGTGAGAGGGAGAAAGTACACAGAAACTCGTACAATGCAGCAAACCAAATGCACACCAGAGGGCAGCAAACAACACTTGTGCACAATTCTCGGTGCAGTTGGAATATCCTGTACAAGTCTTCACTTTACAGGGCACTGATGATGAAGGCCTTTTAAATGCTCGTTGTGTTGATAGAACAACTTTCCTTCAGTCTATGATGGGAGAATCAGTAGAAGTGATAATGAATTAAATCAACAACGAGGAAAAGAGCAAATCTAGGAATGATACCGAAACACTACTTTCCACCCGCAGTGGTCGAGTACGCCCTTGACCGCGTCTCCCGCATTTCCCACAACACATCCCTCACACCCTGCCCCCGCCACAACTGCCCTAAGAGGATCTCCCTCGTTCTCACACACCACCCCACCAACCTCCGGATACAATGCATCATCCTCCGACACTTCCGCCATCTACAGTCCGACCCACCACCCAAGACATTTTCCATCCCCACCCTTGTCTGCTTTCCGGAGAGACCACTCTCTCCGTGACTCCCTTGTTCGCTCCACACTCCCCTCCAACCCCACCACACCCTGCACCTTCCCCTACAACCGCAGGAAGTGCTACACTTGTCCCCACACCTCCTCCCTCACCCCCATCCCAGGCCCCACGATGACCTTCCATATCAAGCTGATGTTCACCTACACATCTGCCAATGTGGTATATTGTATCCATTACACCCGGTGTGGCTTCCTCTACATTGGGGAAACCAAGCGGAGGCTTGGAGACCGCTTTGCAGAACACCTCCACTCAGTTTGCAACAAACAACTGCACCTCCCAGTCGCAAACCATTTCAACTCCCCCTCCCATTCCTCAGACGACATGTCCATCATGGGCTTCCTGCAGTGCCACAATGATGCCACCCAAAGGTCACAGGAACAGCAACTCATATTCCGCTTGGGAACCCTGCAGCCCAATGGTATCAATGTGGACTTCACCAGCTTCAAAATCTCCCCTTCCCCCAACGCATCCCAAAACCAGCCCAGTTCGTACCCTCCCCCCACTGTATCACAAAACCAGCCCAGTTCGTCCCCTCCTCCCACTGCATCACAAAACCAGCCCAGCTCTTCCCCTCCCCCCACTGCATCCCAAAACCAGCCCAGCTCTTCCCCTCCCCCCCACTGCATCCCAAAACCAGCCCAGCCTGTCTCTGCCTCCCTAACCTGTTCTTCCTCTCACCCATCCCTTCCTCCCACCTCAAGCCGCACGTCCATTTCTTACCTACCACCTCATCCGCCTCCTTGACCTGTCCATCTTCCCTGGACTGACCTATCCCCTCCCTACCTCCGCACCTATACTCTCCTCTCTATCTATCTCCTTTTCTCTCCATCTTCGGTCCGCCTCCCCCTCTCTCCCTATTTATTCCAGTTCCCTCTCCCGATCCCCCTCTCTGATGAAGGGTCTAGGCCCGAAACGTCAGCTTTTGTGCTCCTGAGATGCTGCTTGGCCTGCTGTGTTCATCCAGCTCTACATTTTGTTATCTTTTCATCTTCTAAGCTTCTCTTTCTAATCCTGGTGGCTTGCCATGCAATAGGCTGAGGTTTCTAAAAAGTAGTTGTAAAACTAAAGTAATGTTTGCAAATTGCCTGTTAATGCACCATAGCCAGGTTTAAATGATATATCTCAGCCTTGTGCTAACTTATTACCACAGGACCCCTATGCTTAGTCACTTAAAAAACAAAATACCGGCAATGTTAGAAATAATCAGCAGGTCTGGCAGCTCTGTGAAGACAGAAACAGTGTTACTGTTCAAGCTTAGAAAGCTGCTTCAGAGGTTTCTGAACAATTTGAAAGGTCCTTGAAGTCAACCTTCCCTCTCTCTGTCTCCATGGCCCTGCCAGCTCTGCCCAGTATTCCCAGCACTTTCTCTTTTTATTTCAAATTTCTATTGTCTGCAATGTTTTTCTTTTGCAGTTTGGTCACCTGTGTTCAGATTGAACTGAAATTGAGAGCAGAGTGACCAGCGTGAGCCCAAACTCACATCTCCATTATAATAGAATTGAGCTTCTAAACACTCAGTCCTGCTGCTTTGGTGAATAATGAGTGAAGTTTCACTGTTAGCAGATCTGTGATGTGTCATATCTATTTGGCAGTACCACTGGGAGATTCCTATCTTTGATGAGCTAAATTTAGACCGAGGCTGACAGATTGTGTTTGTAATGAATAGGTGAGAAAGGTTGAATAAAATTAGCAGAAGTCATGACCTGAATCCCAATCTACACACAGAACACTCCATTGAGGCCACTGAGGTGTAATTTTGGAATGACACGGAAATGTGATGAAAGCATTATACTATGGGCCTTGCTCCTGACAAGAAACAACAATAATGGAAAATGCTGGGAAGGAAGATGATGACAATCAAGGGTTAATATCATGTGATAGCAAACTTGGGTTTTCCAACCTAGGAGAACAGGATAAATGAGGGAGATTTGAGTCTTGAGGAGGAATTAAGCAGTGTAAACCATGTGGACACAAAGATGAATAGGTGGGTTTAAGATAATACATTTAGGAGAAAACAGATGATAAACTTCAAAAGATTGAGTCACGTGTTTGTTTGGGTGGAAGCTAGAAGTTGGTGGCAGACCCCCAACTATACAATTAGACAAGTTATCTTGTGCCTAGTCACCAGGAATATTGGAATAGATTTTTGCCTGAAAGTCATGATTGGTTTAACAATTGGAAACCCTGCCTACAGAAAATAATGCAAGGGAATTGGTGCACAACTGAACATCATTGATAGCATGATATATCCAGCCTTTCTGCTATTGTCAGGCATATGATGTGTCCTCAGCATACCCCTGAGGAAATATTCACTAATTACACAAAACATCCCAAAAATATCCAGTGGGTTGTCTTTTGCAGGGTGGCCATCTGATTTGACATCAGAAAAGGCTTGAAAAATTCAACAGATCTGACAGCATCTGTGGACAGTGAAAGTGAGTTGCATTTTAAGCTGATGACCTTTTGTCAGAAGTAGAACTAATCATATGCTCCTGTGACTGCTTGGTGAGTCATCTGATATCTCACTCACAATCGAGTATCAGAGCTGATAAACACATTAATTGGCTTTTTCTGCAATTTCTGGTTGGTTCATAGTTTTGAAATTTGATTCTACCTCAATTGCAATGCACACTCCTGATTTTGGGGCTGTCTCCTGATTTCCCCTGCAACTTTTCACCAAATTGATGGAGCTGGTGAAATGCACTGATGTTAAGGAATGTTATTAGTTTCCCCATTTACACCACTCTTCCAGAGGTTTGCTCAAGTTAAACTGGCCACTTAGCTTCTTTTTTTAAATAGGTAAGCGCACAAGTTAGTCTTGGATGTCTCTAGTTTCACTGTGCGCCAACGCAGAGTGTCCTTTAACCAGGCGAGTTTAATGTGAATGTGGAGCATGGATAAAGTAGAATAATGTTGCATTCTCTCACACTCTCGCTGAGGAGAACAGTAACTCACTAAACATTAAAAAGTGTGTACCTCCTGAGGAAGGGTTCCTGTTCTGAGGAAGGGTCGCTGGGTGCAAAACGTTAACTCTGTTTTTGTATCTTCACAGATGCTGACAGGCCTGCTGAGCTTTTCCAGCAACTTTGTTTTTGTTCCTGATTTACAACATCCGTAGTTCTTTCGGTTTTTTAAATTAAAAAAGTGCATCTCTGATGTAAATTAGGAATGAAATGACTGACCAAGGATATAGAAGCATTGTGTAACTGGTTCTAAATGGTGGAGTAGGTATTGGGAAAACCATAAATGTCTTGGTCCAATTGCACGGACTTTCCAAGTTATGCAATTTAGATATTGTGAATAGAACTGGTCTCCTTTTAAACATTACACTAATGAAGCTGCAATTTATGTTAAACAGTGAAATTGCCACTGTTTGCCTTCATACTCTAACAGTAATTTGTTTTCATGCTTGAATGCAAGTAGCAAGAGGTGACCAAGGAAAACAATTTCTAAATAGCACTAATTGCCATATGATGCCTCTGTTAGTCACAGTGACAGCTTTCAGTTGCCAGAGACATAAGGGGGCAGCACAAAAGGAGTCGATAGTCTCAAATTCTCCACAGTTAAATGAGTTACAACAATAAAAATTTACACCATACTAATTATAATTTGTGAACTCAGTGACTGTGAGCTGACCTCTTTGAGGGCAGTTGTGGGGATGTGTGTCTTAAGTGTCAACAAACGTGCTATCCTCACTGCTTGGTGTATTGTGCATCAATCAGATTATTGAGAGCTGACCAGTAAGTTTCAACCAAATTTTCAACCTATCACATGCGTCGACATTGGCATCCCATCGTAGCGGAAGCTGCTGGCCAATCTGAGGCCAGAAGTTCTCAGATTTCAAAGACATGGCCTACTCCTCAGGGGATCCAACAGTGAGATGCTCAGTGTTTCTCTTTTGCTCCTTGTTTGGTGGAGGTGTGGTGACCTGTGGGATTGAAGCAAGGCTTTCAAAACACCCCTTCTTGATCCGACAGGGCGTCTGATCTGGTTTGAGCAAAAAGAGGGTATCTGCCTCATCCAGCAAACAGGTTGCCCTGGTTAGCCCCATCAGGAAAATGGGCATTTTCTTCAGCTGCCAGGACGGTGGGAAATCAGAGCAGCGATAACTTGAGGCACTTAAGTAGCCATTCATGGACTATTTAATGTTCTTAATTGCTGACAACTTTACCAAGTCCCCAGTGGTCCTTCTCACCCAGCATTTAATAGGTGAGGTAGCAAAAGGGAGGAGCTATCTCTCCAAGGTGAACTCGCCTAATTATTTACTAAACAAAAATAATGAATGAGCTGTGGATGCTAGAAATCAGAAATATAAGGGCCACTGGATCTGAAACATTAATTTTTTTTCTCTCCGCAGATTCTGGCAGACCTGCTCAGTTTCTTCAGCACTTTCTGTTTTTGCTGAATTATTTTGCGTTCTCCTCACCTCCAGAAAATTGCACTCATTTTATTTTCCTGGTTGATTTTCTTTAGTTCTGAATGAATGGGACCATGAAAATCCTGCCGAAGGACGCTATGAACTGAACCATTCAGAATTAATGTGGAAAGGTTTAATCAGTCACTGTGAATATCCATAACTGAATGATAAATTGAAGTTTCCAATTTCTTGCTTTATTTTCTGCAAAGTATGGGAAATTTTGAATTGCACATTCAGAGTTTGCGGAGGGTGAAATATTTGTGACAGAAACTCCTTCACAAATCCAGCTGGAGCCCAGATCAGCTAGACTGAGGATTAAGGCCATATTAATATATGCTGAGAAATTCCACAGGGTAAATGCCTCCTCCAAACATTAGGGAATTGGACGTTCATAGAGTTTCAGATTCTGAGAAATTGAATGTCAGATATTTAAACAACTGTTTGGTGCTTCACATACCTGAATACCTTTAATATCAGCCACAATGTTTACAAGACTATTAATATATTTTATCCTGACAAGTATCCATTGGTACAATGGATCTGACCCTCCAGTTGTAATGGGCAGTACATTGCTGACCATCTGGCCCCATTAAACTTCTTACCTATCCTGACTTGGCATTCTCTCACCTGCAGTAATAGTTCCCGGAGCCTCTTGAGCTGTGATTCAAGCTGTTTGTTATGGTCTTCCAAGATCTGCATCCTGGTCTCCAGCCGGGTCTTGTGCTGTCGGAGTAAGCGGGCCTCAGCAAGAAGCTCTGTGTCTCTGGGGCTGAGAGGCGAGCTCGGGGATCCCTCTTTCACAGAGGAGGATATTGCTGCCTCTTCATGTTGCCATTTCAATCGTCTGTACTCTTCCTGCAAGATCCTTGGAGAAATTATTTTAAAAAATGTAACAATAATAAACTTTGCATTCAACGTTTCTTAGAAAATTTCAGTTCCATTGTCCAACAGGCTGCTAGATATGCTCTGATGCCAATTTGACCAATGCAGTATCTTCTTTCAGACAGATAACACCACTGACAAGGATTTGTGTTTTTCTAATTGTTAGAGGGTGAAATATTTTGGTTGCCAAGGTAAGGAGACTGCATACCAAGGATGAAATTAATTTCTCTGTGTTTCCTAAGAATCTTAATATTGAGGACACGAGTTCAGCTAAAGTGGAATTAAGCTGTACTATCATGTTCTGCTGATTCAGCTATGCTGCAGGTATTTCATCTTATGGTCTGCAAATAAGACTGAATTTTAGCAATGTGGGTTAGATCATAGTCAATTTTGTGTTTTAAGTCTGCACCCACAAAACCTCATTTCCACTAGGACCTTTGTAGTGGAAAATAAAAAGAAGACTTTCATTTAATCAGTTTGGATCAAACTGAGACCCAGGTCCCAAAAATGACTAGACTGTGTCTAATCTACTCTACCATTTGTTGCGTGATGTAATGGTTCTGGAAGGGTTAATATTTGAAATTGCAGTAAACTCCAACCAATCTGATGATGTCGTTAGTCTTGGGTGGAGAAAGGCAGAACATCTTAGGATCTCAAAGGGGACAGACTTGTTATCTTGGGTCCACCAACAGTCTGAGTAATGATATTTATCTTACTAATATAACTTGAACCTGGACTATCATAGAATAAATTGTTTAAGACAAGAGATTCTTCTCATTAAAACTCACTCGACTACTGTAAACCAAGTAGGCCCTTTGATACAGTTAATGAAAGAGGATGGTGACCCAACCACAAAGTGTCCATATCTAGCATCACAGCACATATAACATATTTCCAGTCCTTCTGTGAGATTCACTTTAATAGCACAGCTGGAAATTTAGACTTTACAGCATGATGACTGCACTGGACTATTATGTTGTGGTTATTGGAGTATCAGTGGTCCCTTGGCCCATCCATCATTACAATAATATGACGGAGATTTTTCATACCTATTCTCATGCTCAAGATGTCCAATAATGGCCTCCAGCTCAGTCTTCTCTTCAGTGTCCAGTGTACTCAAGAGCTGGTTTGGATTCTGGGTTGGATTTTGAAGAGAATCTCGATCTGTCCCTGGGCAGAAATACTGAACCACCAACTGCTCATCATCTCTGCATGTATATAAAGAGCATGCTGTGAATTCCTCAATCACATGACATTGCTATCTTTAACTCTGTACAGATCTAAATAATGGGAACTAAGTGTATTGTGCTTATTTTCATTTAAAGTAATCTGAAACTAATACGCTGATCGATTTGTTCAGGATTAATTTGGATGCATCTTAATTCGCGAGTGTATGGGCTAGTGTCCGGTAGCTTCCAACGGTATGCAGCTGGAAACAGCGAGCAAGGACTAAACTTCAGGGCGGCGATGGTATAGTGGTATTATTGCTGGAGTGCTAATCCAGAAATCCTGATAATATTCTGGGAATGCCAGATGGTAGAATTTGAATTCAATTTAAAAAAAACTGGAATTATGTGTCTAATGATGACCATGAATCTCTTGTCAATTGTCAGAAAAATCCATCCAGTTCGCTAATGTCCTTTAGGGAAGGAAATCTGTTGGCCAGACCAGATAAGGACAGCATGTGACTCCAGTTCCACAGCAATGTTGTTGACTTTTGACTGCTCTCTGGGCAATTAGTGGTGGGCAATAAATGCAGGCCTAGCTAGTGATGCCCACATTCTGTGGATGATTAAAACAAAGGGCTGTGTTCTCAACGTGACCCTATGTTTGAGAGCCACATGAAAATACTTGGAGAAATTGGATTAGAATATCAAAAACAAAGCCTAATGCAGTTTCTGAAACTATGATTTTGACACTAAGGGTATCTGCAGTGAACTTTGCCTCGTGACAGAGTTACAGAAAAGTGATGCTCTGTGCAAGAGTTATAAATTAACAATGCTGCATGTATTTTCTGTCTGTGTTCTGGACTGATACTGATTGTTGAAGAATAGCTGCAATAACTGATGTGTTCTTGATATAATGGTAGAGAATAGTCTTAAGCACTTTCAAGTCCTTGTTGCCCTACTGTGAAAATTACTTTGGTGTGTGACTGAGAACCCAAATATACTTTACTGATTTAAAAAGCTGTAGACTACATACAAGCTTTTTTTTCTGGCAAATTCATTGTTAGGTAATTGTTGGCTGTAACCAGCCCAGGGGATAATTACATCCGCAGCAGCTCAATGTTATTTAGTCCGGTTGGTATTTTATTCATCCACATAGCCACAGAACTAATCTGTCAACCCGCTATTGCAGCACTATTGTTGTAAATTAATGTACATCCACAAATGCAACTTGAACTTATCCATAAGCTATACATTAATATAGTTCCTTACTTAATTAGAGTACTTATTCTTCAGCAGCTTTTTCTTCAACATTTTGCAACATGCATAGCTCTTTCCTTAAGATTAGGGTACATGATGAGATGTAGAAAGTGAGTGGCAAGCCAATGTGCCCTTAAAGTCCAATTCGTTAAAGGTGTGTGTAGGTGTCAGTGAGAAAGTGCCCTGTATCTCTTGTCTGACACTCACTCATATACACTATGCGCGGGATTCACTGATTGTTATCCAGAAAAAGAATTCTGATCAATTTGTTTTCAATGCATTATTTGGTATTGCTGAGGTCAAGAGTGTTTATCCCATTACTGCCCCAGTCAGATCAGTTTACTAAGATGAAATTAGCTTCCTTTCTGGTTTTCTATGATTTATTATACAGTTATGGAGTAGTGCTTCTCCAGAGTTTAACTTTTATCCACCCCTGCGCTCTTCTCTACTTGAATCACAACGGACAACTTTAATCATAATCTTAATCTTCACACTCATCAATCTTTGTTGGTTTTTTTATCTATGCAAGTTGATGTAGTCTTTGGGCCAACAAATGTTATCTGTAAATCTGAGAATTTCACTGGGAATAATTTGCTACATGTGTCCAGACCAATACTTATCCTATGCTGCCAGTGAAAATGATGTTATTTTCATATTGTCATTGTGGGCTTTTGCTGCACGCACATTTCTTTCTGTGTTTCAAGCATTAAACAATGACTACTTTTCCAAAGCAGCTTCAATAACTGCGAGATGCTTTAGGACACGATACGAAAGATGCTATGTAAATACAAATCTGTCTTTGAAAGTGTTTGTTAATAGTGTGATGATGCTATCAGTCTAAGAGGTTATTTTGTCCTTTTTTTTTGAAGAGAGGCTGTAAGGCAGAGGTACCGAGCTGTCTGTAAGAAAGTAAGCAATTTGTGAGGCCTTGGGATGTTTTAAGGTTAGAACAATGAAGTAGCCTGATTGTAGCCAGCTCTCAGACCAGGCTTTCTAGCTTTTATTTTAGTTTTAAGGTTTAGTTTTAAACAGAATCCCTTCAGGGTGTCAAAAGATATGGAAACTTGAGTGAATTTCTCCGGGCTGTTACTTTCTCTGAATTTTCTCTTGATGCTTTCCCCTCCTGGATTGAAGAAATTCATGTGAGAATCCATGTCTAAATTTGCTTTTTTGCCATGGGGTGTGTTTATGGGATGTTACTATATTGGAATGGTTAATTAGCAAGTATCTATTATTCAGTTAAGTTTTCCAATAAGTAAGTTATTCTAAATTCCTCCTTTCTTGTGTATTTTAATAGTAGTGTTTAAATAAATTATGCTTTGCTTAACGTTGAGTAGTTTGACCTGTCGCATTGTATCTGGAACATAGCACTTCACATCTACCGTTAAAATAAGAAAATGTTAGGTTCTAAGACTACCTTCTTAATATATATTGAGGGGGCTGGATCTCATCCATAACAACAGTGTTTCTTTTCTTACTTTTAATGATAGTAAGGTAAAATATAATCATTGTGTAATAGACATTATATTACAAATACCAACTTTGCTTTTTTCTCACATATCTCATTTTTTACATCTTTCCCTGAAGGTGTGTGAGGGTAATATTTTTATCCTTGGCTATTAGTCTGCTTGTAAGTAATTTATCTCAAAAGCTAACAGATGCATTTCAATGAAACTTAGTATACAAATTGTGTATGTTTTCTTGGTCAATACCCTTTCATGGTAGAGTTGCGTGTCTGCACCTTTGAGTTCTTTTAAAGGATCCATTAGCATTGGGAGACATAATGGCCTGACTCTTTTATTTTTAAGAATGTTGAGGATTGCTTAATTGAGAATGTTGTTGATTGTTATAGAATGTGTGTATTTTCTCATCTGTTGTGGTGGTGTGAGTCCTAGATGTCAAAATGTGGGCAGGGTTTTCAGAGTAGATTTTGGATTTACGTGAAGCTTCCTTGGTGAGATAAAAGCTCACAATTTTTTTCAGCTTTGTGTTTCCACAGCATAAAACAAACAAAGGAACAGCCTTAAGAAAGATAATAAAATGTGAGGCTGGATGAACACAAAAGCTGACGTTTCGGGCCTAGGCCCGAAACGTCAGCTTTTGTGCTCCTGAGATGCTGCTTGGCCTGCTGTGTTCATCCAGCCTCACATTTTATTATCTTGGAATTCTCCAGCATCTGCAGTTCCCATTATCTCTGAGCCTTAAGAAAGAGCTAGGTTAATGTAATAACATTGAGCTAACATAACATGATGATATATGTCTTATCGAGTGCCTTCTCCACTTGTTTCATTCACTTAGTTTGCAAGAAAAATGTCATTTTAAAATACTTACACACTTTCATCAGGTGAGAGGCTGCCACTGAAGAAAGAACAATTCTTACTTTCCATTTCTGCAAGCCTGAGAAAGAGACAACAATGTATCATTTTAGTCAACGAATGGTTTTACATTAAAAAGAAAGTCATTAGGTAGCAGGGAATAGAAATCTCTTCTCCCTGACTCAGAACTATTCTGAACCAACTGATTCAAGAAAGACTTGCTTCGTATCATTTCAACGCCTAGTAAAGTTTATGAATGGACACAGTTTAGAATTAGGACAGGAATTTATATGTTCGTCTCATAGATTTTTAAATAAATCATTCAGTGTGGTTGACTGGATTAAGGAGGAGTTCGTGATGGAGAGGGAGAACACCCAGTAGGAAAGCTGGAATAGTTGTGATGGGACCTCCAACAGGAAACGGTGACGGTGAGAGAGGACACCCACCAGGACAGCTTCGAGGGTGTGAGCTGATGATGTCTCTTTCGTCACCTTGGTCTCTGCTTCACAAAAGTCAGACATTCCCTATCATGGCTACAGTGAGCTGTCCCTGTCTGTCCTGCATCACATTTCTCATATGCTGGGGTTTCCAAGACTTTGTGATCCAGCCAAAACACCTATAGAAGTAAGGAACCTGAGAGTATTTATAGTGTCAGAGTCAAATGTGTTAAGATGTAGGTATCCTTGGAAAGCACATTTGGTGACTGTTGTAAGCATCACATTACAATGTTGCCAGGTGGCGGTTAGGAGTCTTTGGCCTTGCTCTATGCTCGCAAAATGTATGGAACTCTAGATCTGTTCAAGAGACAGGGATTGTCCTAGTCTTTTACCAGCCAACGCCATCACTGTTCTCCAAGGCTCATGCAAGCAGCCTCCAGCTGGTCAACATCAGACCTTGCTAGAATGTCATGTGTCACGCCGAGCAGAGCTCCCACTTGATGTAACCCCGTGAATTGAATTTGTCACAGTGGACGTAGACAGAGTTGATACGGGGAAGATGTTCCCGAAGGTGGGCGTGTCCAGAACTAGGGGTCACAGTCTGAGGATTCAGATGGCTATATTATTTAGGACACAGATGAGGAGACATTTCTTCACCCAAACAGTGGTGAGTCTGTGGAATTCATTATGACATGAAGTAGTTGATGCCAAAACATTGAATGTATTCAAGAAGCAGCTAGACACAGTGCTCAGGGTGAATGGGATCAAAGATTATGGGAAAGCAGGATTAGGCTATTGAGTTGGATGATTAGCCATATTTGTGAAGAATGGTGGAGCAGGCTCAAAGGGCCGAATGGTCTTGCCCTGCTCATATCTTATATGTTTCTATATAACTTTTGTCAATGGAAGAGTAAGATTTAATCACATTTATCAAATATTGAATTCCTGTGCCTTTACTGAAGAATTGTGACACAGTTTCCATCAATTTACCTGCTAGCATAGTGTTCAATCCTGGAGTGTGTATCTGCATGTGGTAACATTGGGGAAGAGGCAGGTCTGAAACATAACATAGACATTGAGGAAAGATTTTGAACCTGTTATTGATCTCTCTCTCTCTCTCTCTCTCTCTATCTCTCACACACACACACACACACACACACACACACACACACACACACACACACACACCAATTTGCATTTGCAGATTAGGAATTACAGATACATTCTGTTTTGTTCAAATTGAGCACAATTTGTTGACAGTCAGTGAGGCATTTTATAAATTTCTACTTTGGAAATAAAATCACTCTGACTCCAAATTTATACACAGCCAGATTCTAAACAAGGCCTCACGCCTAAAATGCATGGTCTGACCTGAGACGTTATCTCTGGTTTACTGGTAAAACCTTTAGTTATCTCGCGATAGTGACTTGAAAGAAATTCTGGAATTTGCATATTAATCCTTCCTAACTGATTAAAAATTTAACAGCCATCTTAGGTCTGTTTAATACATCTATATCAGTTCTATGACCCTTTGATCTCTTAGTTATAAATCTGTGTCTGATGCCACCTCTCTCACTGACACCTGAATAAGGAGAAAGTCTCCAAAAGCTTGCGTCTTCACATAAACTTGTTGGTGTATAACCTGGTGTTGTGTGATTTTTGATCATTTTAGGTTCATTAGTGTCAGCTGCTCTAAGAGGATCCAGTGTTCTCTGTATCAAAGCATATAGTCATAACCCAATATCTACCTATGAATGTGGTAATGTAACATGGGGATGTACAAAGTAACCTCCCCTGAAATACAAACCAGACATCCCTTTTTTGTAGAGGCACACCCATGTGCTTCTCAATTCTATTTGAGTTAACATTAAAAGAGGTGGAGCTTTATAAAAACCATTAAGCTTTTTTCTTTCATATGCGAGTGTAAACTGATGTTGTCATACGCAGAAAAACTTAGTCACATGCACGAAAGAACAGTAGGCCAAGTATTATTTATTCCTAACCCCTTTGAATCATATAACTTCTTTTCTTTCTTCTGTGTCAAAGAAGTAAAATGTCCTATGTGTGAACTTTGTCTTTGTGTCGTGGGGGTCAAATGGAGTATTAAAAGGACAAATGATACCCTGACTGAAGAACTGCATTATGGGTTTGAGAACAGGAAGGCAGGAAATTTGGTCAAGACACAGGTCTGCTAAAATCGGCAAGAATCAGCAAATTGATTTGGTAAACTGTGCTGGAGCTGTGAGAGGAAAGAGGCCTCTTTGTGTGTGACCATGAAAATGCCTCCTTCACTCCAATACTGGAGATTTCTAAAACACCCTGGACAAAAGCCAGTGTTTGTTCAAGCATAGCCTTGAGATTAGGACCCACGGAGAGAGTACAGTTTCAAGCAGAATGTAATGTAATTAAACATCAATTAAATTGGCTGCAAACTGCTATCACCTCATATGAAGCATGACCATGACAAAAGAGGGTTATAAAGGAAGCTGTTGCAAAGGGATTTGATGCCGCAGTGTGTAGAATGGTTGGTCAGTCATTCCGAGGATCTGCTTGGAGCTCTGTTGATGAATTGGCCACCTGAAGCTGACCCTAGCTCTAAGCAACCAGAGTCACAGTGTGTATCTACTATTGCTTAGTCATGTACTAAAAGTGCATCAACATTTAGTGAGCATTCAAGTTGTTCTCTGCCATTAATAACCAGGCCAGAACCTTTACAACGAATAAGTGTATTTTACGCGTGAACATGCAGAGCTTTAGTAATGATCAGGTTCACTTTGTCCAATTTATATTGTGACATTACTATGCCGTTAAAAGTTATATTTCGTCCTGACATTTTTATGAATAGGAGTTGACACAGAAGTGCCAAGTGGTCTGTTCCCAGCCAACACAATAAGCAGCTTGTGAGGCCTTGGGTTTTTTTTTAAAGTTGGAACAATAGAAGCAACACTAAGGGGTCGGATCAAGCTCCCTCAGAACCAGGATTTTGGTTTAGCTTTCAGTAGCTGTTGTGGTTTGGAAGCTGCCACACATCTTACCTTACTATAGCAAAATGCTTAAATTCTCTCTCTCCCTCTACCTCACACACACTTCAACACACAGAGTTTTTACTTGATGTTCTTTATTCCTGGACTGGAGAATTACATGTGAGACAATCTCTTTTACTGAATTTGCCTTTGCCGAGGGTGAGTTTATGGGATGTTACTATATTGGAGCAGTTGCTGTTTAGTAGTTAAATAATGTACTATTCTGTTAAATTTTCCAAGAGCTAAAGTTGTTCCAATTCTTATTTTTCTGTTTATATTTTAACTACAGTGTAAAAATAAAGTGGGTTTTGCTTCAAGCCCGGTAGTTTGACCACTTGAATTGCATCTGGAAAGCAATACCTCACACTTGCCTTCAAAAATAAGAAAAAGGTTGGGGTCTAGGCTATCCTGATATATTTTGAGTGGATTTGGACTGATCCATAACAATAGCTTTACTTAAGGAAAAAAACGAATGATTTGTCGATGCTGGAAATCAGAAACTAAAACAGGAATTGCTGGAAAAAATCTGCAAGTCTGGCAGAATCTGTGGAGAGAAACCCAGTTCTGAAGAAGGGTCACTGGACCCGAAACGGTAAATCTGCTTTCTCCTCAAAAATGCTGGCAGACCTGCTGAGCTTCTCCAGGAATTTCTGTTTTTTGCTGCTGATATCTTTACCTGTTGAATAAAAATAAAGAGTCAAACACTTTGGCACATTACTGGGACATCTTACATGACATAGAAATTTTCTATGGTTTCCAAGGTGATATGCAAAGTCCTCACCCAATGGCAATGCACTCTAATAGTAACAGTTGTTAGAATTCAGCTGAAGTAACCCAACATACATGATATGTATTAGAGGTAAAATATAATGTCCTTTACCTCCTTTGACTGATTCAGTGGGTAGGTAAACTGTTTTGCAATCTGTATAGATGAAGATGGAGTCAGATTTGTGACTGAATTAGCTGATTTCAGCCAAGTAGGCCAGTTAGGATGTGATTTCACCATTTGATGGGCTAGGGAGGGTAGGCTATAGGCCTATGTAGGAAGAATAGACAGCAGCTGGACTACGGAATTCCTCATAACAATACATTATCACTTTCAGGGAGGTGAGAAAGTGAAAGCTATGTGTAATGTTGCAAATAAAAATATTCACCCAAAGAAGTTAAACATTCAAAGAGCTTTAATTGAAATAGGAGACAAGAAATGATAGTGAGAAAACTTTGTTCTGATGGGATTGCCTTACGTGTCAATGCTGTCACCCTCCATCACTGACTGGACAGGTAGGTATCCTCTTTGTGGATGTTTACTAAAATACTGTTTGGTTCGGAACTTGTTTTTCAGTGTCTTGGCAAAGTCCCGCACATTTTCTCCTGATGTAGTCTGGGGAGGAGCAAGCAAAGTTACTTACTAGTTGCTACGGTTAAGTAAAATGCTATTTTACCAATAGAATTTGGGTTTAAATCAAAGTGAATGTCTCTTCACACTGCTAACTGTAACAATCCAGACCAGAATTAATTTGAGTCAGCCTCAGTACAGCTCTCCTGCTATATTATGTAGTTGAAAGTATGTATAAAGTGTCACCTCGTTTAAC
Organism: Stegostoma tigrinum; assembly: GCF_030684315.1. Taxonomy (NCBI): domain Eukaryota; kingdom Metazoa; phylum Chordata; class Chondrichthyes; order Orectolobiformes; family Stegostomatidae; genus Stegostoma; species Stegostoma tigrinum. The sequence continues at coordinate 50,721,949 of NC_081368.1, forward strand.
ATACTGAGCTGTTTTTTCATTCATTCATTTAGATGATGTGGGCATTGCAGGCCAGTTAGAAGCCAACCATATTGCTATAGGTATGGAATCATATGTAGGCCAGACTCAGTAAGTTTGGCAGATTACTTCCCTAAAGAACATGAACGTGCCAGAAGGGTTTTTATGGCAATTGACAGGTTAGCTTTTAATCCATATTTATACTGAGTTCAGATTCACCATCTGCCATGGTGGGATTTGAATCCACGTTCCCAGAATATTGGACTGATTTTCTGGATAAATAGTCCAGTGACATTACCATTAGACCAGCACCTCCCTATGCAGCTGGTCTAGAACATAGAGAAATTATCCTTTGTGTAATGTACTCTGGGATGATTGTAGAATATAACTCCTCATGTGTGAGCCTTTAGGTTTCACTATGGTCTGAGGAAGGTGATCTAAAGAGTTTTGGTAATGGGATGCAAAGAAAAGGAGGAAAAAATGTAATGGAGCAAATCTTTCTGAACTTGCTGTCATGCACCTTTTTTCAGTCAGTACAACAGTTTTAGAAGACGAGTTGCCTGGCTGCCTTTTGGCCTAAAATACTTTGCAGGGAAGGGAGATCCAGAAAAAAAAGGGTGAGACAATATTCCGAATATAATGACCTTAGTAGGGAGCAACATAAATTTTTGGTTATAGCATTAGATTGTGGTTGTAATGTTAGACCCAGAGTTTTGGCTTGGCACAGTGACATAGCAGTTAGCACTGCTGCCTCAGTGTCAGGAACCTAGGTTCACATCTAGCCTTGGGCAACTGTTTGTGTGGAATCTGCACATTCTCCCCGTGTCTGCATGAATTTCTGTTGGGTGTGCTGCGGTTTCATCCCATAGTCCGAACATGTGCAGGTTAGATGGATTGGCCACGCTCAAATACCCACCACGTCTAGGTATGTGTAGGTTAGGTGTGTTAGCAATGGAAAATGCAGGGTATGGGGATCGGGCAGGATGCTCTTTCAAGGATTGGTGTTGACTTGATGGGCCACTGGTCTCTACCTCCACAATAGCGATTCTATGGGTACTCCATTATCAAATGAGTAGTTACTACTGCTTTTAGTCAGAAGTCACTTGAATAAGCTCTAACAGAGAAGATTTCTTCTTTGGAAATAGGATCTAGCTTCATATTACTAAGATCTCATCAAGAACAAAGTTATATTAGTCAGTTTTTTAATAGCTATGGCTATAACAGTTGGGACATGCAGTGTAGCATGTTGGAATGATGCCCTTTTTGGGTCCATATGTAGTGATACACATTACTTACAGGGGCACAGTATTCCATGATGGGGTAATGTAGTTTGTGACCTTTGTTTGCCCTTCCTGTCAAGAAACATGTTTGGCAGATGTCAACATTAAACTGCTTCAAACTGCGGTATCTGAAGCAGAAAAAGACAGATTTTAGAGATAGTTAGGAAAAGAAATTGAACATGAAACAAGGATCAAATAAAAAACAATCCTGCACCAGGAACAACTAAAAGGATTATACACAGGAATATTTTATCACAATAAAGTCAACTGGCACTGATAGGCAGCTTTCCGGAGAGACCACTCTCTCCGTGACTCCCTTGTTCGCTCCACACTGCCCTCCAACCCCACCACACCCGGCACCTTCCCCTGCAACCGCAGGAAATGCTACACCTGTCCCCACACCTCCCCCCTCACCCCCATCCCAGGCCCCAAGATGACATTCCACATTAAGCAGAGGTTCACCTGCACATCTGCCAATGTGGTATACTGCATCCACTGTACCCGGTGCGGCTTCCTCTACATTGGGAAAACCAAGCGGAGGCTTGGGGACCGCTTTGCAGAACACCTCCGCTCAGTTCGCAACAAACAACTGCACCTCCCAGTCGCAAACCATTTCCACTCCCCCTCCCATTCTCTAGATGACATGTCCATCATGGGCCTCCTGCACTGCCACAATGATGCCACCCGAAGGTTGCAGGAACAGCAACTCATATTCCGCCTGGGAACCCTGCAGCCATATGGTATCAATGTGGACTTCACCAGTTTCAAAATCTCCCCTTCCCCTACTGCATCCCTAAACCAGCCCAGTTCGTCCCCTCCCCCCACTGCACCACACAACCAGCCCAGCTCTTCCCCCCCACCCACTGCATCCCAAAACCAGTCCAACCTGTCTCTGCCTCCCTAACCTGTTCTTCCTCTCACCCATCCCTTCCTCCCACCCCAAGCCGCACCCCCAGCTACCTACTAACCTCATCCCACCTCCTTGACCTGTCCATCTTCCCTGGACTGACCTATCCCCTCCCTACCTCCCCACCTATACTCTCCTCTCCACCTATCTTCTTTAGTCTCCATCTTCGGTCCGCCTCCCCCTCTCTCCCTATTTATTCCAGTTCCCTCTCCCCATCCCCCTCTCTGATGAAGGGTCTAGGCCCGAAACGTCAGCTTTTGTGCTCCTGAGATGCTGCTTGGCCTGCTGTGTTCATCCAGCCTCACATTTTATTATCTTGGCATGTTAACTGTTTCCTTTTCTTTCCCTGGATTTGAGAAGGTGTAGGTACACTCACTGGACGGAATGAAAATTTAAAAGTGCCAGTGGACATAGAGGATGATTAGATACAATGGTGGTGTCTCTACCGCGAAATGTTGACTGGATTCATTTCATTTAACAAGAAATTAAAGCCACCATAATATTCGTGGAAAATGAACCAACAGATATGTACTTTCTGTGAACGTGCCCTTCTATTTCTCTCCCTGAGACCCACTCCCAGATTTTCTTCATGAAATTATGTAATCTGCTTGGCCATCTGCCCACAGAAGGAAAACACCAGAGTGAGTGAGATAAAAAGAGAGATAAAGTTGGAGGAGAGAGAGATGAAAGTGAGAAACAAGAAGTTTTCACTTGTGGGGAAGACCACAACTAGAAGTCATAAAGTAAGATAGTTTTAAATAAATCCAACCGGGCAGTTTAGGTGAAACCTTGGAGGAACTCAGTGACTGGTTAGAATGTGGATCTCAGCACTAAATGAATGCTTGATGTGAATAGTGTCAATGTATTTAACAGGACAATGGATAAACATGAAGGAGAAAGGAGAGTAGAAAGTTCTGCTGGAAGGATGGGATGATAAAAGGCTGAAAGTAGTCCACCTGTAGCATGACCGAGTGGAAGGTTTCTGTGCTGTCCATTCTGTGTAATTCTCTGCCTCTTAAAGTTGAAAAATTACGTAAAGCCAACTGGCCTTTAAACTTTTGAGAAGTACTAAACCTGATATTTTTATCTCAAATTATGAAGAAAGTGGTGTGAATAGATGGGCTTGGTATTAGTGGTTGTGCTTAAGCTATCTCCAAACCAGTTTAGTCCAGAATCAAAGCTCGATTTTAAATAATGCAAGAATAATATCAGAAGTCATTGCTCAGCTCACTCCTCTTCAATATATCCACTGGGTATAATAACATCAGAGAAAAATGGAGAAACAGGATGCAATGGATCTTTATTTAGCTGTACGCCTTATTTTAGAAAAAAAAAGGGTAAATGTAAAGAAAATTGGCCCTATGTACCTACCTAAATCCTTTAATTGGGCATTGCTTGCAGATGTGACATTTGGCTTGGTGTTTTGCAGCTTCTGAAGTTATTAAACGATGTAGTACAGGCAACCAGACCATTGACTGGGGCTCCAATTTCATCCATTCCAGGAAGTGTGTGGCTTCAATGGCTGGTTTATCTTTAACCTGGAGATAGTACAGTAAAGAACATGCTACAGACACTTTATTGATGTGATCTTCAAGTCTAGATTGTGTCCATACACACTAGCTAGATTGTGACCTGTGTTCTGCTAATCCCCATCGTAAACCATTTATTTAAATAGGTTAACAGAATCAGCAAAAATGCTGATGGGAAATTCTAGTATTTAGTGTAACAGAAAGGGTTGTGTTTTATTAAATAGGCATGAGATAACTATCAACAGTAATGAAATAAATACTTCAGGATACAAGGTTTTACCCAATTGAAAGAACGTTATAACATGGAATTGTATGGCATCATTCATGGATTGTTGGAATGGGATGGAATAGAAAAGTTGACTGCAGCGATAATGGAAGATTGAGTGGGGAATTGAATTCTAGGTGTCAGAATAAATAAGGCAGTTTGAGAAGTTAGGAGGAGACAGAAGTCAATGTTCATGTCAGAATCACTGAAGTCGGGAAGAAGTCAGATTCTGCGAAAGGAGCTTGAGAAATTCTGAATTAGGTCAAGAAAAACTGTATTTCCTGAGTTCAGCAGCTCACCAGAATGACTCCCCACCACCTCGAAGCTCAAAATCAATGTTGTAATAAGCTGCCTTGGCTCTCAGCCCTGCTTTGACTCCAGTGAAATCAGCCTCAAGTGGTGATAGGTTCCTTAGGCAGGCATCATACAGGTAGACAAGCAGTGCTTCATGAAAAGGATGTAACTTCTTGCCTAATGCTAATGTGAATATATCATTCTTCGTATGATGACTTCATAATATACGGAAAATATAATTGGCAAATGCTATGGGCTGGTGTTTTGAAAGTATAAGTCAGATAGACAACTTTTAGTTTTGAAGTATAATGAAAGAGGGAATTATCACCCAGAAAGTAGTTTTCTGCACTACCCCAAGGATTACCACTATCTCTCCTGAGGGTATTGGATGGCTGAAGTGAATTGCTGGGCCGAGACTCTCATGTGTAATTTACACATAATAGACAGGGAAAGGATACATGGAATTACAGGTGAGGAAAAGTGAGCCCATAGTGCAAGAAAGGTAGGTTTCAGGCTCATGGGGCATGAAGGCCAAAATAGGGCAGGAGTCAATTGTACCAAAGGTTGGCCTTCACTGAGATATCCTAATGAGGAGGAGACCAAGGCATGTTGGGAAAATTTAAATCAAGAAGGCAACTGAAACAAGAGATTAGAATAGGCCTCTTGAAAGGGAATGCAAATTTTCAGGCTTATGGAATAAGAATTTTCTAAGAGGTTAAATAGTACTAGATGGTTAAAAATGCAAAATAAATTAAGGATAAAAAGAAGGAAATGTTAATTCAAAATGAATGACTAAAAATGCACAGTTATGAGAAAAAAAGGTTGAGTACTGGATACATTAATTAAAATGGAGGACTTCATTAAAATATAAAATCTCATTAAAATAGAAAGTCTCATAAGAAGTGGTCTTAAATTGTGCGGTTGATGTATCTCAGTATGATCATGGATTTAGATGACCAGTCTGGGAGCAGATAATAACCCATCAGCATTTTAGATGTAGCGAATATTGTGCTCACTGCAGCTTCCACCTGGGGGGAGAAGACTGGTGACAAATTGCTATTTTTCCTCTGCCACAACACATAGATGAGTGAAATCTTCATGTACCCACTAACTTGTAAGTATGAACAGATAGATTTCAGTGACATCTTTGAAGCTCCCATTCCTGAAGTTGGTAATTATCCTATTATGGACACAATGCCCAGGCACCATCACTAAGAGCAGACCTGAAAAAGGCTTTTATCAAGCTGTGGATTATGAGAACAGGGAGCTGTGAAACATGTGGGTTGTGAGGTTGCAATGTCATGTGCAGGTCATTTATTGTAGAGAAATGCAGCTAGTATTCGCACTTCATTACAGTGGATTTAAACATCAAAACTCCAATCAGAACTAAACCAGAGTTCCACAGCATAGCTCTGTGACATTACGATGTTAGTTATTATCCAGCAAATTTTTCGATAGCAAAGCTCAAGACTTACCTTCTGCAAGTCCAAAGACAAGCCCCTTTTTAAGGCAACGTATTACCCCCTAGATTAGCAGGTTTTAGAGCTACAATTTACATTTGGAAAACTGTATGAGTTTTTCCATACCTTTTTTCTTCTCTTATTTATGCTTTGGTGCTAAATTGTGAGATGGTCTTAAACTGTGCATGTTACTAATTTGACAGATGGTGCAGCAGGGATAATAGACGGTTTGATACGGGAATGTGGACAGGAGGCTTGGTTACACCTGAACATGAACAAATCGTAAACAAAAGCACTCACACGTAAGCATTTCCACCATATTCCCAAGTCTGACATTTCTCTGTCCTGCTCTTCATTTCACTCATTCTCCACAGGGGGAAAGAAAAACTCATGATGGACTTACAAACCGAAAGCAGCTCCTGACACTGGGTTCCACGTTGCTTCCTCCAAACGCTGCCACCTCGCCGAGCTGGCGTGGGATCTGAATGGCTTCATGTAGGAGAAGGCTGAGGTGGCGCTGATTGCACAGGCTCGCTGAGTCACTCACTTGTTTGTACAAGTCTATGGAGGGAATCAATGTCGGGATGTTACATTGGGTGAAACAACCAGATTCAAAAGAAGTAGTGGCTTCTTTCAGGGTAGCTCTGACTTGTTGGTGATCTATGGAGATGGTTCTGAGGGCTGGTGGCTGGGCAGTGGTGGAAGTAAGTAATATTCATGACCAAAGGATAGTTTCATATTGCATTAAATGCCTTTGAGGTGCAGCCAATGTTGTAAAATACACTTGATAGTGGTACTCTTGGTTGAGTATTATTCAAAGGACATGACTCCATCTTGCACGTTGGATGGTCTTTGTATTGAACTTCTCCCCACTATCCCACTTCCCCATCCCCCTCAACATTTATGTTTTTGCAGTGTGTGGATTATTGTAATTTTAAGGCCTGTTTTTATTTCTGTTGATGTACTTGACAATAGAGCTCATAATTGCTTGATATTTGAGACATTTCTGAGTGAATTCTTTGAGGACTGATAGTCTGTGGACCCAATAAAGTGAGGAACATCTGTGTTGAGGTATAGAATCTTTCTTGTTTTATCCATATAGTATCAGCATTAAGTATGGCCAAAAGACAGGTAGAGCATAGATTAGATACAAATAATGTTCCCTCTGCACTTAGCCCATTAAATTTTCTTGGTCTGATTTAATGGTGAATTATGATTAAAACCCTTGCTCTGTCTCATTAACAGTCATAATTTGCTAACAGTATAGCTTGGATGTAGAGAAGCCATGGGATGGCATGGTGGCTCAGTGGTTAGCACTGCAGCCTCACAGCACCAGGGACCCAGGTGCGATTCCAGCCTCAGGTGACTGTCTGTGTGGAGTTTGCACATTCTCCCTGTGTCTGCGTGGGTTTCCTCCGGGTGCTCCGGTTTCCTCCCACAGTCCAAAGATGTGCAGGCTAGGTGGATTGGCCATGCTAAATTGCCCATAGTGTTCAGGGGTGTGTGGGTTATATGAGGATGGGTCTGGGTGGGATGCTTCAAAGGGCGGTGTGGACTTGTTGGGCCACAGGGCCTGTTTCCATACTGTACGGAATCTAATTTAATCGAAAAAAAATTTACTACCTCATTGAGCACTCCAATATGAGATGTCATTAAAAATGCATAATAAATCTCCCATTTATTCCTAACATGAGTCTTGATCTCAGAGGAATATTTCCTACTGCATGTCTTTGATGTTGCATTTCTATTGTCAAGTAAGCTACACTATCTCTCTGGCACAGCCTATTTAAAGGAAGCTAGTAATAAAACAAACTTCAGGTAACTTGGCTCATATTGACAACAAAAAGCACAATTAAGTAAGACCTTTAATCTGACAAGTTCCAGTACAGATACACCAATGGTGCACACTTGGTAATGTGAACACTACCCAGATGTGTCCTGTCCTCTGAAAGCAGGGCAGATCCAACCTCGTCGATGACCACCCAATCGGTCTGCCCTCCATCATTGAGAAAGGGTTGCTGTCAAGTGGTACTTGTTCAGCAATAATCAAGTCACAGACACTCAGTTTGGGTCTTACCAAGGCCACTCAAAGCCTGACCTCATTACAACCTTAATCCAAAAATATGGACAAAAGAGCTGCATTCCAAGGTGAGAGTGACGGCCCTGGATATCAAGGCAGCATTTAAATGAGTGTGGCATGAAGGAGCCCTGGAAAAACTGGATTCAATGAGAATTAGGGGAGAAACTGGTTGAAAGCACATGTAGCACAAAAGATGCAGTTAGTAATTGAAGGTCAATTATCTCTATTGTGGGACATCACTGCTGAAGTACCTTAGGATTGTGTCTTACACCTGACCATCTTTAACTGCTTCGTCGATGAATTTTCCTTCATCATATGATCAGAGTTGGAGAGGTTTGCAGATGATTGCATAATATTCAGCACCACTGGTGACTTCTCAGACACTGTGGTGGCTTGTGTTCATATTTGGTAAGACCTGGACAACAACATGCTTGGGCTGATCAGTGGCAAGTGATATTCGCGCTGCAGAAGTATTGGGCAATGACCATTCTGGGGTTACCATTGACTAGAAACTGAACTGTGGTTACGTGAGCAGGTTGGAATCTGTGAATTCTGCAACGAGTAGCTCACCTTCTGATTTCCGAGTGGGGTCAGGTGATCCATGACCTCCAGATTGTTACAGAAATATTGACCTTTTTTTCATGAGAATGGGTGAAAACTTGAAATGTGGAAGCCAAGTTTAAGTCTAGCCAGACTGGGCAAATTGCAAACAACAGAATTGGGAAAGACAGTATTCATGCTGTCAGGCCCTGGGCAATCAACTTTCCCAGACAGGGCTGGAACTTCCTAACTAAACGCTAACAGCCATGTTGTTTCAGAATGAATTGTTGTTTCCATTTCCAGTGAACCTGTTTTGTTTGAAGAATATTACACAGAATTGGTGGCACATAGCTCAGTAGGTGGTTAGAGGTATACAGCGACAAGGGTAACACTCGATAGCTGAAGGTTCAAAACCATATTCTGCAACCTCCAAATATGGAAAGTGGTTACCTCAGCAATTCTCTTTCTCTGATCCGATGCCGTTATTGGACACAAATCATAAAATCTTTGAGAAGGGTGCAAAGAGAGGGACAAAATGAACAACCCAGAGGCCCAGCTCCTTCTACTTTTGGACTTTCTTCAACTGCCTCCCCAGAAACACCTTTAACTGGCAGCCAAGCCGCACAGTATCTCTAGGCAAGCATCAACAAACTGACTGACCCAGAAAGAGCACCTCTGTGAGATGACCCTTAGACCAGAACCTATTTGAGAGGGGATTCACAAATTGCCAATTGCAGATCCTCAAACATCAGCCAACCCTCAAAGACCACTGCCCCAGCCTATTGAATGGGTAATACCTGTCTTTTCAGACACACAGTTCAAATACAGCAATCAGGACTTATGGTTAGATTAGATTCCCTACAGTGTGGAAACAGGCCCTTCCGCCCAACAAGTCCACACCACCCCTTGGAGCATCCCACCCAGACCCATTCCCCTATAACCCACACGCCCCTGAACACTACAGACAATTTACTATGATAATGGGAACTGCAGATGTTGGAGAATCCAAGATAATGAAATGTGAGGCTGAATGAACACAGCAGGCCCAGCAGCATCTCAGGAACACAAAAGCTGTCGTTTCAGGCCTAGACCCTTCATCAGAGAGGGGGATGGGGTGAGGGTTCTGGAATAATTAGGGAGAGAGGGGGAGGCGGACCGAAGATAGAGAGAAAAGAAGATAGGTGGAGAGGAGAGTATAGGTGGGGAGGTAGGGAGGGGATAGGTCAGTCCAGGGAAGGCGGACAGGTCAAGGAGGTGGGATGAGGTTAGTAGGTCGGAGATGGAGGTGCGGCTTGGGGTGGGAGGAAGGGATGGGTGAGAGGAAGAACAGGTTAGGGAGGCAGAGACAGGCTGGGCTGGTTTTGGGATGCAGTGGGTGGAGGGGAAAAGCTGGGCTGGTTGTGTGGTGCAGTAGGGGAAGGGGACGAACTGAGGTGGTTTTGGGATGCGGTGGGGGAAGGGGAGATTTTGAAGCTGGTGAAGTCCACATTGATACCATTGGGCTGCATGGTTCCCAATGATGTCCATCACGGGCCTCCTGCAGTGCCACAATGATGCCACCCGAAGGTTGCAGGAACAGCAACTCATATTCCGCTTGGGAACCCTGCAGCCCAATGGTATCAATGTGGACTTCACCAGCTTCAAAATCTCCCCTTCCCCTACTGCATCCCAAAACCAGCCCAGTTCGTCCCCTCCCCCCACTGCACCACACAACCAGCCCAGCTCTTCCCCTCCACCCACTGCATCCCAAAACCAGTCCAACCTGTCTCTGCCTCCCTAACCTGTTCTTCCTTTCACTCATCCCTTCCTCCCACCCCAAGCTATCCCTTCCTCCCACCCCAAGCTGCACCTCCATCTACCTACTAACCTCATCCCACCTCCTTGACCTGTCCGTCTTCCCTGGGCTGACCTATCCCCTCCCTACCTCCCCACCTATACTCTCTCCACCTATCTTCTTTTCTCTCCATCTTCGGTCTGCCTCTCCCTCTCTCCCTATTTATTCCAGAACCCTCACACCATCCCCCTCTCTGATGAAGGGTCTAGGCCCGAAACGTCAGCTTTTGTGCTCCTGAGATGCTGCTGGGCCTGCTGTGTTCATCCAGCCTCATTTCATTATATTAGACACTTTACTATGGCCAATCCACCTAGCCTGCATGTCTTTGGACTGTGGGAGGAAACCGGAGCACCCAGAGGAAACCCGCACAGACATGGAGAGAACGTGCGAACTCCACACAAACAGTTGCCCGAGGCTGGGATTGAACCCGGGTCCCCTGACACTGTGAGGCTGCAGTGTTAACCACTGAGCCACCGTGCTGCCATTAGGGAGCAGTAAATCCTCAGAAGCACATCAGAAATAGATAGCCAGTGTAGAATTGAGACTGTTTATTTAGAGTTTTAAGACTGTTTACTCAACAATCCTGTGAAGAGATTGATAAAATTTGATAGAATTTAACTGAAGTACAATAGGAGAGTCTGATAAACATTGTTTTCCATAGTAAAGTGTTCAATAAAGTCAAGTTGGACCTTCCCCTGAATCTTGTCCCCTTTGTCTATCTCATCATGAAACATACCAGAGTTAAAAAGAGTTACCACAAACATGTCAAGTTTAGTCAGGGTACATTTACCTGCCCTTTCACTTTACAGCACCAGTGCTTGTTTACAAACTACAATTCACAAGTGAGGTATGTGATGGAACACGCTCCACTTGGCCAGATGAGAGCAGCTCCAAAAGCACACAAGGACCTTGACACCATCCAGGATGAAGCAGCTCACTTGAATGGCACCTCACTTTCAACATTCAATCCTTTCACTTCTGACATGAACTGCCAGCACTGTGTACCATCTAAAAGATGCAGGTTGGTAATGGGCCAAAGTTCCTGCAACAGCATTCTCTAGACTTCTAAGTCCTACTATCTAGAATGACAAAGACAGTGGATATGTTCGAACAATACCACCTGCAAAACCCTCTCCAAGCCACACACCATCTTGACTTGGAAACATGTATTATGGGAATTTTTTTGTACACAACAGTGAAAACAAGCAAATTTGTTTCACTTCAAGTGCTATCTCCCCATTATCTCCTCTTAACACTGTGACAGATCAGACCCCTGAAGTACCATGTCATTTTTCTAATTTTTACTTCCAAAATGTGTCCTTTTTTGAGGAAGGCTAAAGACAAACACAGACCACAGAGTTGTCTGGCAAAGTCCTGTGTGGGATCCATGGAATTTTATACCTGATGAGTGACAGGGAGACCTCAAGCAGAGACAGAGACATAACAGGAAAAGAAAATGAGGCAACAAAGTGTGGAGCTGGATGAACACACAGCAGGCCAAGCAGCATCTCAGGAGCACAAAAGCTGATGTTTCGGGCCTAGACCCTTCATCAGAAAAGGGGGATGGGGTGAGGGTTCCGGAATAAATAGGGAGAGAAGGGGGAGGCAGACCAAAGATGGAGAGAAAAGAAGATAGGTGGAGAGAGTATAGGTGGGGAGGTAGGGAGGGGATAGGTCAGTCCAGGGAAGACGGACAGGTCAAGGAGGTGGGATGAGGTTAGTAGGTAGGAAATGGAGGTGCGGCTTGGGGCGGGAGGAAGGGATGGGTGAGAGGAAGAACAGTTTAGGGAAGCAGAGACAGGCTGGGCTGGTTTTGGGATGCAGTGGGGGGAGGGGATGAGCTGGGCTGGTTGTGTGATGCAGTGGGGGGAGGGGACGAACTGGGCTGGTTTTGGGATGCGGTGGGGAAAGGGGAGATTTTGAAGCTGGTGAAGTCCACATTGATACCAATGGGCTGCAGGGTTCCCAAGCGGAATATGAGTTGCTGTTCCTGCAACCTTCGGGTGGCATCATTGTGGCACTGCAGGAGGCCCATGATGGACATGTCATCTAAAGAATGGGAGGGGGAGTTGAAATGGTTCACGACTGGGAGGTGCAGTTGTTTATTGCGAACTGAGCGGAGGTGTTCTGCAAAGCGGTCCCCAAGCCTCTGCTTGGTTTCCCCAATGCAGAGAAAGGCACACCGGGTACAATGGACTCCGCCGCATCTGGTCCCAGGATGAGGCATTCCAATCCCGCACATCCCAGATGTCCAAGTTCTTCAGGGACCGCAACTTTCTCCCCACAGTGGTCGAGAACGCCCTTGACCACGTCTCCCGCATTTCCCGCAACACATCCCTCACACCCCGCCCCCGCCACAACCGCCCGAAGAGGACCCCCTCGTTCTCACACACCACCCCACCAACCTCTGGATACAATGCATCATCCTCTGACACTTCCGCCATCTACAATCCGACCCCACCACCCAAGACATTTTTCCATCCCCACCCTTGTCTGCTTTCTGGAGAGACCACTCTCTCTGCGACTCCCTTGTTCGCTCCACACTACCCTCCAACCCTACCACACCTGGCACCTTCCCCTACAACTGCAGGAAATGCTACACTTGCCCCCACACCTCCTCCCTCACCCTTATCCCAGGCCCCAAGATGGCTTTCCATATTAAGCAGAGGTTCATCTGCACATCTGCCAATGCGGTATACTATATCCATTGTACCCGGTGTGGCTTCCTCAACATTGGTGAAACCAAGCGGAGGCTTGGGGACCGCTTTGCAGAACACCTCCGCTCGTTTTGCAATAAACAACTGCACCTCCCAGTCGCGAACCATTTCAACTCCCCCTCCCATTCTTTAGATGACATGTCCATCATGGGCCTCCTGCAGTGCCACAATGATGCCACCCGAAGGTTGCAGGAACAGCAACTCATATTCCGCTTGGGAACCCTGTAGCCCTATGGTATCAATGTGGACTTCACCAGCTTCAAAATCTCCCCTTCCCCCACCGCATCCCAAAACCAGCCCAGTTTGTCCCCTCCCCCCACTGCATCACACAACCAGCCCAGCCTGTCTCTGCTTCCCTAACCTGTTCTTCCTCTCACCCATCCCTTCCTCCCACCCCAAGCCACATCTCCATTTCCTACCTTCTAACCTCATCCCACCTCCTTGACCTGTCCGTCTTCCCTGGACTGACCTATCCCCTCCCTACCTCCCCACCTATACTCTCCTCTCCACCTATCTTCTTTTCTCTCCATCTTCGGTCCGCCTCCCCCTCTCTCCCTATTTATTCCGGAACCCTCACCCCATCCCCCTCTCTGATGAAGGGTCTAGGCCTGAAACAACAGCTTTTGTGCTCCTGAGATGCTGCTCGGCCTGGTTCATTCAGCTTCACACTTTATTATCTTGGATTCTCCAGCATCTGCAGTTCCCATTATCTCTG